>NC_140591.1:1059447820-1060150220 GCF_964204655.1 Triturus cristatus | reverse complement strand
ATACACCTCTACATCTAGTGGCTAACCGTCTGGGTTGTTCTTCACCTAAGCCCAGCAGCAAGAATACATGTTTAAGCATCACTTTAGAATGACAGTACTCATCACATTTGTCGATCATTATAATGCACTGCAATTTTAGCCCCTAAAGGCATCACAGATGAACCGCAGGATTAATCATATACAGCCAGACACCCTAGCAGGAATGGCTGGCAACATAACCCCACTTTGCTTATGACATCCCCTTACACAGGTACTTAACATTACACTTATGACTTTCAGTCCCTCTAAAAAGAAATAACACAAGTAAATGCATTTGTGGTGCCTCTTCACCTCTTCACCTCCAGGGAGGGCCCTTTTCCAGACATCCCCAACTCAGCCTTTCACACCTTGCTTCACTTCTGAATACACTCCCAGCTGTAGAACAAAAGTTCCAGCCCGGGAGGTGATTAACATTAGCTGAGCCCTTGAGGGGTTATTTCTTCAGTGTCCCCACAGACTTAGGGAAGGGACATTTCTTCTTTGTGCTGTGGGAGGCTGCATTCCTCCTGCAGCCTCCCTTTCACCTCTCCAGCAAATGGGGGTGGCCCCTCTCTTCTGGGGGCCACCAAACGCCCAAAACAGTAGATTTCCCCATGCCTTGCAAGGCATTTTGGGGCGCTCCGTGTTCCTTGCCGTGAATATTCTTGCAGCAGCTCCCCCGCTGCGTCGGGAAAGCCGCAATTGTGCCGCCGGCGGCTTTGCCGCATTTTCAGCCCTGGAAGGGGAGCCCGGTCCCACCGGGACCCCCAGAGGACATCGCGCAGCTCGGGGAGTCCATCCCCGGCTGCTCCTGCAGCAGTGAGTGTTCTGGGCAGCCAGGCAAGCCCACCCCTGGCCGCTCTTCATCTCGCTGGGGCCTGGTCCCACCCGGGCCCCCGCATTGCCATTTGGTTGGAGGGCAGCCCAGGGATCCCACCCTCGGCTGCCCCCACTGGCTCCCCGTCTGGCTAGCACCCTTGCGTGCTGCCACGGGAGCCGGCCCTTCCTTTCTAGGCTGCCCGCTCCGACGGGCAGACCTGCAGGTTACTGCTGTTCGGTTGGTGCTGCGGGGGAGTGTGCCAACACTCCCCCCTCCTCCTTCCTCCACTCAGGGCCCAGAGATGAGGTCCTGGGTCCCCAGGCACTCCTTCCCAGGGAGCGCAACAGCACTCCCCGACCTCCGCTCTTCCTCAGGGGCCAGGGTGGGCTCCTGGCACCCCACTTGCACCTCATCACGGGGAGCGCGACAATGCTTCCCAGCTTGGCTTCCTGCCTCCTACTCCTCACACGGGGCCCGGAGTTGGGATCCCGGCCCCTCCCCCAGCAAATCTTCACGGGGAGCGCACCAGTGCTCCCCGACTTCATTTTTGGCGGGGGCCAGGATGGGCGTCTGGCACCCCGCAGGGGCACCTTCACGGGGAGCGTGATGTCTTTGTGGGGGGGCACAATGGCACCCCCTACCTCCAGCGGGGCCTGGAGTTGGGATCCCGGGCCCCTTTTCACCACCTTCACGGGAAGCACATTGGTGCTCCCCACCTTAGCTTCTGTTGGGGGCAGCCCCCGGGACCTGTCCCACCCCGGGGGCACATTCAAGACCGATGGCAGAGCCCCACGCGCTTTGTCGTTGGTCTTCTTGGAGGTCAAAGGTCGCCTACCTTCTGGGGGGCATATCGCAGCCCCCAGGGTACTGATCTGTGCCATTTTTGCCTCCTCTTGCTCCTGGTGGCGCTCCCCAGCCACTGGGAGCCCTCTCCGTCACCCTCCTGGTCTCAAGGAGGGTGCTTTCAGCAGGGAGCTGTCTTCACTGGCTCCGTGCGCCAGCCTTTCTCTTGGCTCTTCTCCTGGGCCTCTCTTCTCCCTGCGCAGAGGGCCATGCTTCTGCACACTGGTCCTGGACTCCTCTTCTGGCGCTGTTCAGGATCCTGGGACAGTCAGGCGGTTCCTCCTTCCAACTGCACATTGCACCAGACTCCAGCACCCTCTGCCTCAGCAGACCACACCCCAGAGAGAGCTTCTCTTCCTGTGCAAACACTTTTTAAAGTTTGGGGAGGGGGCTGGCAGGATGTCTCTGTTTGTCCTATCAAACAGCGACACATCACTTCACTTCACTGCCCCTGCTCCCTCCTTCCTGCCCAGGCCTCTGGATTGGTTCAAGATGGCGTCGTCCAGGGGTCTCCTGCCACATGGACTCTGAAAGCCCCTTCCCCCACGCTGCCATCTCCCTTGTGCAGCTGGGTGCCTGGCACCAGGTGACAGCTGCTGATGGATTAGCCTGTAGCTCCTCCCATCTTCTCTTCTTGGAGAGGAGGCCTTCTCTTTTGGAAGGAAGGTCATTAATCCAGCCTGCCACGATGATCCCCAGCCAGGCCCTGGTTATGAGCTGAGTCAAAGCAATATGACAGTTCTGGATGACCCAAAAGCAGTACAGATATGCTTTGGACTCTGCAGAATACGTCTTCTCACACCAGTTACAGTGGACTTTAGTGTGTGTCTGGAATTTGTAGGGCTTAGGAAAGTGAAACCAGCCCATGGGCTCCACATCCCCATAGGAAAATAATGGAGTAAAAAACAGTAAAACACACAGACTTTCCCTGGCATGTTTTTTCCCGGTGTATAAAGCCTATTCCATGTCACCCCCAAATTCTGCATAAGTCCTTCCACACCATTCACTTTGTAGCTGCTCTTGGGCTGCGCACACCAGGAATCTCCCCTGAGCAGCCCATACATTTGTGCACACGCATGTACACATGTGTCTGCATGTAACCAGCTCAGTGCCCCTTACTCCAGCTGCTGCGCAGCGGCCTAGTCAAGCTAGGAGGACAGCAGTAAAATCCACATGCAGTCTCTTTCATCATGAGTTCACTGTGGGTGAGTCTCAACTTATGAGGCTCCCCCACATTAAAAGCTCAACAAATAGGTGCTCAAAAAGCAAAAACTCCGGGCAGCTTAGAGTGTTAGAACCACCTTCTAACAATGGCTATCACACATGCAGCTCGCTTGCAAGTTCTTGGTTTTGGCTCAGACTGAGACTAACTGACTTTCTTTCATTATACATAGCATTCATACTTGCATTCGACAGGCACCCCCATGGAGTGGCACTCTGATTGTCTCATTACATGCCCTTCAACTCAATCTCCACTTGAACAAAGCATTCTGAATTACCCCCTCTTTCCTTCCAGCCAAAGATACATTATTTGAGCTTCCACCTGGGCTCACAAGCAATGGCTGCCGAGAGGCCTCTAAGAAAGTTTACCTACTTCAAATGCTCTCTGCATTCTTCATATATTCTTCTTGAAGACTGCCATACACAGGGTTGGTATTTGATATCTCTGGGGTGTTCCTAAATATTCCAGTGATTCTGTTCCATGCTTTATGCTAAGTGTCACATATAATGTATCTGAAGCTGCTTTCAACATCTTATTTGATGTGACTACTTACCATTTCATGCACCACTACCTTAGGGTTTCAGACCACTTGTGGTGACTAGCAGGAGACTATTGCCCTCTAAGTGCCTCTTATTTCAGAGAGAAAGCACAGTCACTGAGAATAGTCAAGCACAAATATAACCATTTGCTGGACCTGGCCCTTTCAGCAGGGTCATCAACAAATGTTTTGCTTTGCTCCACCTATCTATACAGAATTCTTTTTTTTTTTAGCTTTGGGGCTCTGCACACTTTGCCACTGCTAACCAGTGCTAAAGTGATTGTTCTCTCTCCCTAAAACATGGAAACATTGGCTTATTCCCAACTGGTACATTTCATTTACTTACAAGTCCCTAGTAAAGTGGAACTACATCTGTCCATGGCCTGTAAATGAAATGCTGTTAGAGGGCATGCGCCACTGGTTGTGCCACCCAATTAAGTAGAATTTTAAACATATCTTAGGCCTGCCATTGCAGAGCCTGTGTGTGCAATTTAAACAGCCAATTTGACCTGGCATAAAAAACCTATTACCGGGCCCAAACCTTCTTTGTTAATACATATTTCACTCCTAGGGTAGGCCCTGGACAGCCCAGAGTGCAGGGTGCAATGTATTTTAAACGTTGGACATGTAGTTTTAAGTTTTACATTTTCTGATAGTGAAAAACTCTTAAATTCATTCACTACTGCAAGGCTTATATCTCCCATAGGATAACATTGGAGTTGCCTTATTGCATTTTATAGGTGCACTTTCTAATAGGAAGAGATGACCAGTTCATGTTTGGTGTCCTAGGAATCACAATTTAAAATCCTAACACATAGTGAAGTAGTATTTTAAATTTAAATCCTGAAAATGGCACTTTTAGAAAGCTGCCATTTTCTTGCCTTAGCCTTTTAGCACCTGTAGCCTGTCTTGGGTCACATGACTGGGTGTAACCGACAGTTAGACTTTGTCAATTCCTCCCAGACAGTCACACAATAGTGGACTTAGCTGTGTCTGAATGGGCCATCTGCTGGCAGGATAGAAGGGGAGGAGCTTAGAGCAGCCCCACTTGCATTTGAATAGCCTGTAATCTGCCTTCACACAAATGGCCTAACGATCCCACATTGTTATGGCAGCCAGCTTGGAGCCAGGACAGGGGAGACAGGAGATTCCATGGCCTTCAAAGACACTGCTTGATCACTTGCACCCAAAGTCAGCACGAGTCTCCACACATCTCTCCACACATCAAGCATCTATCGCCCATGAAGCTCCAGTCTGCCTGTCTATGACGCCTGGCCTGCTCTTCTGAACTTTTGACTTTGACGTGGTTCAGTGCGACCAGATAACCGTGGTTGCCGCTTTCTTCTTGTAGGGGCTATATTACAGTTTATTATTTAAAAATTCATAACTCTGGTTCTCCCAATGATATTTTTGTTCCTTTGGTCTTGTTTTATTTATTACATTTTGCTTTATTTTCTGAGCTAGTGTGGGATCTTTTTGTGTGGTGTTTTCACTGTTTTACTGTTTGAAATATTGGACAAATACTTTACACATTTCCTGTAAGTTAAGCCTGACTTATCTGTGCCAAGCTACCAGGGGGTTTGAGTACAGGTTAATTTGGTGTTTGCTTGTGCCACAGGGATTGTGGTTGCTGCTTGACCAGGGCTAACTCCCCAGTCAACCAACAACCTAACTCCATACACCATTGTCGGAAACAGATCAAGGTGTCCTTTCAATGAGTCCACATGTACTACTTGCTGCTAACATATGGCTCCAAAGTTCTTCTATTGGGGTGGGGGCCGTCCACTAATTCCAGCTCCCTTTACCCTTTTGGCCAATACCGCGTTTAAAGTGCTGCCAAAATAACATTAATCTATTGATTGAATTGGGTGAAAGGTAAACTATTGTCTTATAAGAACAGGAAGAGCTTCTTAATGAATCTTTTCTGCTCCTTTTTTGCTCTTAGACTTCCTACCAAGGATAACCAAACCTTGTCAGTGGTCTGCATAATGGTCATCAATTAGGGATAGTCAGCGGTGTCAGCAGTTACCCCTGGAATCTTGTTTGATTCCACTATCACTGTCCTTGCTACTTCTAATGCAGAGGGCATATAATCTCCAGTAGGAGCAGTTTGGGAAAGGACTTCTAAGTATTTTCTGCTCCGTTGGTTCCTCAAACCCCATAGAGCAAATAGGAAGATTTGAAGACGAAAATTGTGGGATTGTTTGTCAATCCTATGAAGTCTTTGAGGGAGGGGGTCAATGTAATTGTGATGCTATGTCTGCTACCACTGGCATTTGGCGAATTTACATACATGGAAATCATGACTTCCATGGTTTGTTTCAGGAACAACTGGTATCCCTAGTGCAATTTCAGGCAAATCAAAAATGGTGCCTTGGCAGTCAGTTACTGTGCCACGAAATGCATTTCCATCAGATATATGCTGGTTCCATAACAAAGGGAGCCTGTGAGCTTGTACCTCTGCATCTCTGGGGGCAAGACCCTCTGAAATTGTAGGTGCTGCAACTTCATACATCCCTGGCTCTATGCAGAACTTTGCCTCAGACCCTGAAACACCTATATAATTCCTTTCCATCACATAGCACAATCTTACGATAAAGTACTTTAGTGTTTGTGTTTCAAAATTCTTCACTACAAATTTGATCGAGCAAAACAACAAACATTCACAACTTATCATTTTGTTAAGACAGCACATCACCAGGGCCTGTGCTGGGAATGTTGCAGGCCTGTGCAAAGATACATTAGTTCCTGCCCACTGTGCTCCTTCTCTGTCAGTTCCTCATCATCTCAAGCTGCAATAACATCACAGGAAGTGGTACTGCAAACTAAAGGTGAAATCACTAAATATAGTGAACCAGCAGCTGCTAACGGTGCTAAAGTCACAATGAATAAGTAAAATAACCCTCCTGAAAGTGCAAAGCACAAACCAGCACTCAGACAATTAATTATTTAGAGTGGGCTACCTGAAATTGTACTTGCTTAGATCTGTGTTAGAGAACACACATGAAAAGAGCAAAAAACGAGGATAAATTAATAATGTTTCCTCATATCACCATTCTAAGACCAGATATTACCTGGCCTTCGTTTTTGGCACTGAACCAGCCTTGTACATCTGAGGCAGAGTCAAAAAGCAATGGGTGTTGCAGTGGACTGTCCACAGCAACATCATTACTGCCTCTTTGCCGCAGCAGACTGCGGTGGTAAGGGGCATTTCTACAAGGTGGCATTAAGTCACATTAAGTGGCTTACCGCCACTTTGTAAATATGTGGAATGCACAACGCCACCGGATCATCAAATAAAATAAAGCTTCGGTGGCGTTAGGGGCTTGTAAATATGCCCCTTAGAACTTTCCATTGCAGGGGGCCAGGAACACAAATTCAAATTCTATGTGTTCTCACAGTTAACATATGTTTTGAGAGGTAGTTGGATTGTGGACTGTTACAGCACCATGAGGTAGTGTACTTTAAAGAGGTGTATTTCTTTTCTGGATTAGAGCAGAGTTGGGGCTGTCACGCTGGATTTGAAGATGCTGTTCCAGATCTTGGTTGTATAGAAGAAAACTGTGTGTCGCCTTTCTTTTGTCTTTGTGTTACTTTCACTTGTTTCTAATCCAGTAGTGCAATGGCTGCAGGTGTCCCAAGAGCAGCCACTGATGGTAAACCAGATGAGCATGATGCAGGCTATGACAGCTTTGTAAGTAAAGTGATTGATTTAGAACATGATGCTGAATAGCAAGGGGAACCAATTGAATTTCATCATGATTGGGTGATATGATCATATTTCTTCAGGCCCTAGATGAGACATGCTATGGAGTGTAGGATGCCTCCTAAAGAGGGTGGGGGTGCTTGTGTGGTCTCTTGGAGACATTAGAGCAGGGCATTTCCACCATCCAGATGTGAGAGGATGTGGATTTGAACAGTAGTTCTAAAGTCAGCTACTGGAAGGTAGAGAGAGCTTTAACCAGGCCTCCCTTCTTTTCATTCAAAAAGAACAATTGATGGACAGAATGCTGCTCAATGTCAAACATTCAACCCTGTACTAAGATCTGTACCTAAATCCATAGCTTTTTTGCTCCCCATGCCATTCCAGTTCAGACCTAGCCATATGCAAATCAGTCTTGACTCTGTTCCCCATGGGAACAGTCCAGCCCGAATTGCCAGGCAAGGACCTCCCTGGACTGGAAACAAGCATCCTGGGACCGGTTTCGGGGCATCACCCCTCATCAGCCAGGGTAGCTTGACTCCAGTGTTTTGGAGAGCACAGGACCCATGTCTGGGCATACCTGTCCCACTCAGGGTGACAAATGCAAAAAGAACAATTGATGGACAGAATGCTGAACAATGTCAAACATTCACCCCAGTACAAAGACCTGGGCCTAAATCCATCGTTTTGTTGCTCTCCATGTAATTCCAGTTCACACCCAGCCATATGAAAATCAGTCTTGACCCTGTTCCTTGTGGGAATAGTCCAGCCTGAACTGTCAGGCCAGGACCTCCCTGGACTTGTCTCTTGGAGACATTAGAGCAGGGCAGGGCATTTCCACCATCCAGATGTGAGAGGATGTGGATTTGAACAGTAGTTCTAAAGTCAGTTACTGGAAGGTACAGTCTCACTTTCAGTAGAGAGAGCTTTATCCAGGCCTTCCTTCTTTTCTTGCAAAAAGAACAATTGATGGACAGAATGCTGCTCAATGTCAAACATTCATCCCTGTACTGAGATCTGGGCCTAAATCCATAGTTTTTTTGCTCCCCATGCCATTCCAGTTCAGACCCAGCCATATGAAAATCAGTCTTGACTCTGTTTCCCATGGGAATAGTCCAGCCTGAACTGTCAGGCCAGGTCCTCCCTGGACTGGAAACAAGCATCCTGGGACCGGTTTCAGGGCAGTTCGGGCTTGACTGTTCACATTAGGCACAGGGTCAAGAATGAATTGCAAATTGCTCAGTCTAAACTGGGGTGGCATAGTAAGCAAAAGAACAATGGATTTAACCCAGATCTCTTGACTGGAGGTGAATGTTTGATTTGCTCTGCATTCCATCCATCATCTGTGTGTCTTTTACTTTCTTACCCTAAGCGCGCCGGGTATGACCAGACGTTGGTCATCGACTCAAGGTGCCACTAGATTCAAGCTAGCCTGGCTGATGAGGGGTGATGCCCCGAAACTAGTCCCAGGATGCTTGTTTCCGGTCCAGAAAGGACTGATGCCATGAGGCACAGGGTCAAGACTGATTTGCATATGCCTGGGTCTTAAGTGAGGTGGCATGGTAAGCAAAAAATAATGGATTTAACACAGATCTCTTGACTGGGAGTGAATGTTTGATTTGCTCTGCATTCCGTCCATCATATGTGTGTCTTTTGCTTCTTTCTTTTCTTGGCAATGTGTTTCTTGAGGGTGAGATTGGTGTCCAGGCTGAATCCATTTGTCAGGAAGGTCAGGACTCACGCTCTCCATACAGTTGGGATGGACTCTTGGAGACATACTTGTAGCTGAATAACCCAAATCGATTAAAACCTTGTCCCTGTTCCTCTGCTTATTCACCATGCCCACTTGATAGCACAGATGAGCTCATGGATTACAAATCCTGTATGATACTCGGAGACGAGTGACATTGCATCTCGAGTCTCGCAACATTTTGAAGAGCTCTTATGAGACTACATAGTGCTTGGTGGCCATCTTGGATCTCGGGGTCTCACGAGTTTTGGAAGCTCTCACAAGACTTTTCAAAGTCTTTGTGGCCATCTTGAATGCCTAACCCTATATAAGGAAGGCTGTCTGCCTGTCATTGGAGCAACTTATTCTGAGGTCTGCAAGTAGCAGACATGCTTCATTGATCCAGAAGTGGAAGAAGTTGTCTGGAGATTATTCCCTTCTGCTGCTCAAGAAAATAAGGTTTGCCTAGTGAGATCTATGAACTTTGACAATGCAAGGTAAGGCAAATGACCTTGTTCTATTCAGGGTACTGAGGCTTGATTGCCATAACTGTTGATTTTCAGATGGATCTAAAGACCTTCTGTTAAGCAAAAAAAAACTCCAGGTGAGAGAATTGTCTGAACTTATGAAGCAAATGAAAGGGTTTGCTGTTTACATATTTACTTTGCAAGGCAGAATTGTGAACTTAAACAATCTTAAAGAAAGAGGTCATCTACTCTGACTGAAGAGACTGTAATGAGTGTGTGAGTACCATTAATATCATTTACCTTGATGTGCAACTGCCATTGTGTCAAGACTTTATTTATGCAAAAATGAGAATCTAGTACCAAACCCAAAGTATTTTTTGTTTCAATGTTAGCATCACAGTGTTTTTATGAATTAACTTTCTGCACAAATTCAGAAAATCTGAGAGAACTTATGTTGACACCCTTCCTTTCCACATGTATTTATCACCTGTTTTAATGAGCGACAGCTACAGTAACTAACCTGCTAAACTCCAACAGGATCATTAATTCCCTGATACATCTCGTTCCAGGGCTTCTTTCCCCGTGTACCTTCCCCAAAACCCTTCCGCTCATTTAGCCAGGCTAAACCTCTATGAATTACAAACCCAGAGTCAGCACTGCTGAAATGTGGGCTTGGGGGGCACCATTCCAGAAAACCAGCATACTGACACCCTGTGACTTTGAAATTGGGTGACAGTTGGGGTTCAAAGCCATCAAGTTTCATATAATTGAGGCAGATTTATACAGTTTCTACCTTTTTGTTCTTGGAAAATATAATGAATTCTGCCTTGTTGGGGTTGAGCTACACGTTGGTGCTAGACATTTAGATCTAAAGTAGTTACAGGAACTATTTGAGGTGTTGTATGACTGAAGCAAAGGAAACTTTCAAGTACAGCTGTGTATCATCCGCATGTTGGTGTATTATAATGGTGTAATCACTGAGTAGTGCCCCGAAGGTCTCCAAGTAGAAGCTGAAGGTGGCGTGGAAAGACTGGACCACAAAGGACTTGACAGGTGATGGTAATTTTCGGCAACCTGGAGTTACACATGTGAATGAACTGGTGTCCATTGGAAAGTTAGGGGATGAACCATTGAAGACTGATGCTATCAGGAGATAGTTGGCAATGGTATTATCTTGATGTTGTGCATACCCAGCTTTGTTAATGATCTTGCCAAAAAAAGGTAGATGACTGAAGGGAGGTAGTTGGCGAGATCATCAGGGTCTAGTGTAAGCCTGGGCAAAGCACTACGCTACGCTCGCGTAGTTTGCGAAGTTCGCGCTACTTCGCACTACGCGAACTGCACGTAGCACAGTGCGAACACGCGTAGCGTAGTGTTGCGTAGTGCTGCGGTCATTTTTTGCTTGCTCGCGGTCCTCAACGTCAAGTTGGCGACCGCGAGCAAGAAAAATGACATCCCGGCGAGACTTTTTCCTTGTTCGCGATCAGCAACTTCAAGTTGGCGATCGCGAGCATGGAAAATAAACATCCCGGCGAGATTCCCAACGCGAGGAGGTCAGGTTTCTCATTGCGAGTGGTCACATATGCTCGCGACCGCTCGCGATGAGAAACTACCAGTTTGCGTTGAGAAAGCTGAAGCTCGAGTAAAAATCTACTCGAGCAGCAGAAAACTACAGCTCGCACTGTGCAAGATGCCATTTTCAATGATTGCACAGTGCTGGTTGCTTGTCCACACTGTGCAATCATTGAAAACGACATCTGGCACAGTGCGAACAAGGTACTACGCAGTTCGTGAAGTGCTACGCGTAGCTCGCGTAGTGAGAACTTCACTTTGCGTAGCTTCGCGAAGTGCTACTTCGCGAACTACGCCCAGGCCTAGTCTAGTGCAGACATCTGTAGGACTAAGAGGATTTGGCCTGTCTTGAGAGATTCTGGGAAGATACCGTGAGCAAGGGAGGAGTTGACAGTAGTGATATAGTGTGACAGAGCTTCTCTGGAGAGGGACATCATCTTCATAGGAGGTGGCATTGATGAAGTTGAGTATGTCTGTGAGTTCTGTGAGAGGTAAGGCTTTGAAGGATGACCATTGTGCGAAACTGCGAAAAGAGGTTGGTCTAAGAGGAGAATCAAGCTTGGTGTTGTTGAAATGCTGATGTATTTTTGCAGTGAAGAAGACGTTAATGTCATTGAACTTGCTTTTGGAGAGAGGGCTAGGAGAGTCAGACAGGAGGGTTGATGCAGTGTTTGATTGCCTTGACGATAAATCTGCATCTGTTGGCAGCTTTATTAATGGTGTTGGCATAGTACTTTGCTTTGGTTGATGTGCTGAGTTATCTGGGCATTGCACTGAGCAACCTCAGTAGAATGAGGTCAAATGGGTTCAGTTGTTTTCCATTGTTTCCCTGCCTATGGATGACACTCTTTTTGTCTGCAAGCTTTTTGGATTACTAGGGTACTCAAGGTTTCAGCTTGCACCTGTATGTTTTCGTTGGAGCATCCGTGTTTTCACAGATTTCAAGAAAAGTGTTGAAGTCATTTAGAAGGGTATTGATGTCTGAAGTGGAGTTTGCATTTCTGTAGATGAGTTCAGGCTTTAGATTGTTGATGGTTAAGACTTTAAAGGATCTGAAGGTATGGTGTTCTCTTTTGGGGTGACCTCAGTTTGTAGGTTGGACACTAAGCAGGGACATAGGGATGGGGAGGTGGTTCGTTCAATCCTAAGGTATGGGTGTTTCTCATTGATTGAGAAGATGAGGATTTGACTGTTGGAGTGTGTTGGTTGTTTGATGTACTTAATCACTTTGAGTGTGTCAATGAGAAAGGTGCCACCTGATTTTTTTTAGTTTGCCTTGTTCTGGTGTTTGACGTCTGCCAGGAAGGTGGTGCGAATGTCAGATGGATGAGATGGTGATGAGATCTGAGGGGTCCCTAAGGAATCCTTGATCTGCCTGGAATGCCTGTAGGTGAAATGGAAGGTGGTTGACTGAGTGGGAGAGAGTGGAATGTAGCATGTGGGGAGCTTCATGTAGTTTAGCTTTGCTTGCTAGCGTAAAGTGAAGGACCAAGAGGACTTGCAAATGACAGTGAGGCCTCCTTCATTCTTATGTATGCAGTCCTCAGGATGAATTTTACAGCCTGGGGGAACATTATTATAGAGGATGTTTGAGAATCTAGGTGTGAACTGCGTGTCTATGATGGATAGTGCATCAAGCTTGGGATAGGTGAAGAGTTCTGTGATGAGTGAAGTGTGGAGTACTGTGTGAGTTGGAATTTGTTCTCATAGATTGAGGGTATGTGGTGGTTAGTGGGATGTGTATGAGATAGGATACATATGTTGTCAAGATGCTTTGTGAGTGTTGTGGATTAGGTCTGGGTATGATTGTAGGGATGGGCTGTGTGGGGTTCTGGGTGGAGCACATGATTATATCTTACCTTGTTGCTTATGGTGGAGCAGGGGCTCAAACCGAAAACCCTACCTGGCTCTAATAGGCTCAAACTAGCAATGTTCCTGTCGTCATTTGCACTTTGCTGGTGGGCCACATAGTGGGGAACCCTGAGGAGTCTTTGCAGTTGGAGGAATGCAGGGAGTGATGTATTTTCGTGAGTAAGTGGATGCTGGAAACTGCAGTGATGTCACGTCCTGTACAGCTGAATGCTAGGGAATGCAGTGATGTCATGTTCCGTGAAGATGGATGATGGAGAAATATGTCTGGTTTCCTATTTTCAGGAAGGTTTTGGATAGAAACCAATAATGTCACATCCTGAAGTCATGGATTCTGGGAACTACAGTTATGTCACTTTTGGAAGAGGTTGATGTGGGAAATGCAATGATGTCCCTTCCTTTGGAGATGAATGATGGACAATGAAGTTTAATTGTCTGACTTCTTCTTCTAAAGGTGTTTTTTTCTGGAAAGCAGTGATGCCTCTTTCTGAAGAGGCAGATGCTGGGAAATGCAGTGATGTCATTTATTGCAGAGGAGGATGTGGGAAATACACATGAAATCTTTTTTGTGGATGCGGATGACGATGCTCACGTCCGCTTATATGGCTTCTTCTTCTGAAGAAGGTTTTGATTAGGAACCTGTCATGTTTCTTCCTATTGAAAAAGCTTTATTAAAACAAATTGTTGAAAACCATTCAGTCAAAAATCAGTGATGTTTCTAGTGATTTAATAATCTTGTATGTATGGATTTTATCTTGTGTGTATTTACATTGTATCTTTCTATTATAAATAAAATTATTTCTTTAAACTAAAAAATAAAAATCAATGATGTTACTTCCTGAAAGGTGAGTGTGGGGAAATTCAGTGATATCACTACCTGTGTTGATGTTTGATGAAAACACAGTAGTGTCTCTAGGCAAATAACACAGGGCCACTTGGCAGATATGGATCCGATTCACAAAGGGAATCATAAATCTGCACTTGTAGAAGTACTATTCCTTATGGATACAGATTTACGATTTTCTTCTATCCCACACATTTCTGAGGTAGTATAACCAAAAAACTGCTATTTACCCAAAGAGTTGTAAACAATTATGCATTGTGGAAAGGCAGACCAATGTGCAAATGCACTTTTTTAGAGTCTGGGCGGTGAACTCCACTCCTCTCTTGGAGTTTACGGAGATTTCCACACTCCGCATTATGCGGAGCTCGCAGAGTTCCGAAAAAGGCAGGGTGGAGTTTTTTCTCTCGCTTGCGTTGGTCAACGTTAAGTTGGCGAGCGAGGAAAATCCACCTCCGGTGAGATTTTTCTTCATTCGCGATAGTCAACATCAAGTTGGCAAGCACGAGCGTGGAAAATCAACTTCCAGGTGAGATTTATCAATGCAGGCGGTCAGATTTGTCATTGGGAGCGGTCGTGCATGCTTGCGACTGCTCGCGTTGAGAAACTGTCCGCTCGCGTTGAGAAAGTTGTTGCTCGAGTAAAAATCTACTCAAGTGGCAGAAAGGAAGCAGCACCCACTTGCGCTGTGCATGGTGCCGTTTGCAATGATTGCACAGTGCAGACAAGCGCCTGGCACTGAAAATCACCGTGAACAACATTTATCGAATGCACTCCGCTGCTTGCGGAGCTCTGCGTAGCGTGGCAGGGCAGAGGTTTTTTTGCATTTCGCGGAGTTACGTGTAGCAGAACTCTGCGAACTCCACCCAGGCTCAACTTTTTTCCCCTGGGGAACCATTTTCCCATGGAGACACTGCTTCCCCAAGATACCCGTTAAGTGTTTGGGGTCTGTGTTCTACTTCTCTTCATGGAAGTGAGTTAATGAAGTAAAATATCTAACAATTTCTTGGATGGGAATGGGTTAGAGAGGAGCTTTACAATGCATGCTTTCAAGCCACCAGTGGCGGCTCCTCCATTGGGGCGTGGGGGTGTTGCCCCACTGCTTTCTTGCTGTGCGAGAAGCAGAATTTTTTTTATTTTTCTGCTTCTCGCACTACGAGAAAGCAGAAGTGCCTGAAGTCCCTGGTTGTGGGAGGGCAGGTGGATGGTCCCGTTCGAGAGCAGGGTGGGAGTGGCTTGCCCAATATTATGGGCCCTGACTGTTTGGTCGGCCCCAGGGCCGACCAAAGCAGTTATGTGCTCTCTCCCTTTTTTCTCTATGTAGGCTGCATGCATCCTACGTAGGGAAAATGGCCTCCCATTAGGTGTCTGGCTGGGGCGCTCTCCTCTGCGCCACACCAATCACAACGCTGCGATTGCAGTGTTGTGATTAGGTTAGGGGAGCAGGAGGAGGGAGGCTGCCTAAAAAGCGCCAGGACTCAAACAGCAGGAGCTGAGGCTGCGGTGCGTGATGCAGTCACGGAGGAATGTAAGTTTATTATTTTATAATGATAACTGACCCCCGCACGAACCCACCCACCCATTTTGCCGGCATTGACTGCCAGGATGCGTGTATAGGAACTGCTTTAGGAGTGAGGGGAGAATTCTGTGCTTTGGGCCTTGAAAATTATATAAATGCGTTAGAAGTGAACAAGGACACTTTCAGAACCAATCCCAACACTGAGCAGAGGAGCATTTCCCTCCGCATAATTCTTAGACTTGAGCAAGAGCATTCTCAGGAAAGAGCGGAGAATCATTCTACAGTACTCCATCCCAAGTGATGCACTCCAGTACATCCTGAACCGATGCCAAGAGACTAAGCAATTTGCAAATGCAGCGCTATACAAAACGGCGTAAAACAACTAAAGAGGCTGAGAGGATTCTACCTTGTTCCCAGGACAGAGTGGGAGGAGGCGATGTGCGCGGGGCCGAGGAGAACTGGGAGAGGGGGGGCGCTCTAACCAGACATGGGTGGCAGCAGAGAAGGCCCACTGCGTGACAGGGCAAAGAGTACAAGTAGTGATGAGGACTATGGACACCTCACAAGGGACTCTAAGCGCTTATCCTGCGGTAGGAGCTGAGTTCTGTGGTGACGTGGCTCGTTGTACCAGAGCACGGGACTCCAAGGCTGTCTGCTGCAGTTGGGCTCAGTGGACTATGCGGTGTGCGTGTGGGTCTGAGTGCCTGCAGAGTGATTGGGAGGGGGGATCGGGAGGGTTTCTGTGCTTGCTCGCAGTCAGGTTATCTGTGCTGGGAATGGTTCTTCAGTGGTTCTCTGCTGTGGTACGGGAGCATAAGCTTTTGTGCTGTGGGGAAGTAGGGGGTGTCTGGTGGTTCTGTGCTGGGGTCCTTAATCTTCTGGGGGGGAGGGTGCTTTGGTATAGAGTTCGTGGCTCTGTGTTGTGTGCTACATGTCATTTTTCTGAGTTAATCTTTCACGTTTTAGTATGTGCTGAAGGGGCTGTGACAAAAAATGTATGTTTTGGATGAATATTACACTTTACAACGCACGCTTTACAACGTGTGTCATTACAACGCATTGTTTACATCGCAAAATCCATTACAACGCATGTCATTACACCGCATGTTGTTACAATGCATAATCCATTACAACGCAATTACTATTCTAACTCTGCTGGGGCGTTACTTTGGGGAATGCGTTGTAATGGATTATGCGATGTAATGACATACGTTGTAATGGATTTCGCATTGTGCAACATTTGTTGTAATGACACACGTTGTAACACGTGCATTGTAAACGAAGTTTCCCATTTTGAACAGCACACAGCGTGAGTGGAAGCACCTTTAGGCGCTCAGGTGAGTTTTTCTTTTTCGGGGTGTCCAGATTTACAAGAATGACGTACACACTGCAGGACTATATAACACAACCCAGCACAATTCATCTCAATATTCAACAATTTAATAGGACTCTCTTTGGTGCAATCCACTCCTGCAGCAGAGCACTATACAATAGAAGTAACTACAGTGGAATAAAGGCATTACAAACCTCTGTGATAGAAAAGCATTTGCATCGATATAGTAACAAAAATACGGTACATTTTAAAACAAAATCATAAATGATATTATAAGACACCAAAACGCACTGTAATGCAATAGAATAAAATCACTTGTCTTTTGCTCTGTCTTCGACTGACAGGTGAAACTTGCGCACTTTTCCATTAAATAAAATAAAAAATACAAAGTTTGAAACTAGACGAATAGTGTCTGTGATTGTTGGCTATCTTTGAGAGATGTTTATCTTTTCATGTGATGTATCACTCCTTTGAGGTTGTGAAGTTATGCCGAGCTCTATCGTTGGAGTAATAAATCTAAAAGGTGGGCATTTCCTGTTTAGCAGGCACGTCTCCTGCGCATGCTTTCGTTCAGGGGTGATGTCATACACATGAAATAATGAACTTTCTGATATGTGAAGACGGCCGGTAGAGAAAAGGGGGGAGAATGCTAGGCTGCCTGGTACTTGAGTGAGGCTTAAGAATTTCGCGTGAGTCGTGGAATGTCACCGTTTCAAGTTAGGAAAAGTTGAGTGTTGTCTTTTTTGTCTGGGTGGAGCTGAAGCTACATGGCACTATTCTTTGCCTTCTACATTCAACTTTGTTTCATTTGGAGCACTGGTCACTGGCTCAAGAGTGAACTGCAAGCCTTGGTCTGATCTGAGGTCCAGATGAGAAATGCTGTGCATAACAACAGTAAAAGCTAATGCAGAACTGTTAACCCTAACACACGCAAGACATGTATCACTGCCATCTCCGAAGCTAAAACACGAGTTGCATGGAATTTACTGCTTTTTTCTCATACAAATGAACAGCCACCAAATGCTCAGGTCCTAACATGCCACAACGCCATTAAGGAATGGCTAACCAGCTGGGGTTCTGATATCACATCATACACTATCCATGCGGGGAGAAACGGGAAGGAAGGCGTATAAAGATGACAAAAAAATTAGAGGTGCCCTGTCAATCGGAACAGCTCTCCTTCCCTTACGAAAGATGGCTGGTTGTCACTGTATAGATCCACTTCTGCCAATCCCTGGTGTGGCTCTCCATCAGATACTACACATGTGTGGTGCCTGCCACCCTTGCGATGTATCGCAGTCTGCACCTCCTCTGTGCAGGTCTCAGAGGCCTCCAACATGAGTGCTAGAGGTAAAAACATCCAGCACTCTTCCCAACAACCTTTGTAGAAGGACTTGGAGTGCCTGCTGCAACACTATGCTTCTCTATGGTAAAAACTGTGCCCCATCAGTTTATTTGAGGCATTATAACCAATTTGGCATTTTTTGCAATAGAATATCATGCAGTAGCTCGGAGGCAAGCAAAGGAGAAGTGGGATTGGGGGACTATTACAAAAATAAGTGTTATGGGGAGAGGTGGGAGAAGCTACGGACTAGCTGAGAGGAAAGGGGAGTGACACAGAGAGCAAGGGGCTGGAAAGGTAAAGGGGAAGCAGCACACAGGGAAGAGAGCATGAAAATATGCGCCCTCTCATAGAGTGCTTAAAGAAAAAATGAAAAAATGTAGTTCCCTAAATGCAAGCATCGTCAACACGGAAAGGATACACACCAACCAACCAGGACACTGTGAGGCCGAAATGGTTCTGGGTCTCGGTGTATAGTGAAAGCTCGCCCTGAGCAGGCGTGCGGGGGTGTACCCTACAGGGACAAGATCAGAGGTTATCCTGTCTCTTAATGTCCCCATGTTTGATTTGTCTAATGCAATAGAGAACCCAGGGGTGACCTTAGTAGGACCCATGGGGTGCGGGGTGTGGAGGGGCCGGGCCGGGGACTGGACGGGGTCATCAGACCTCAGAGTGGTTGACACCTTCCTGCTTTCTCAAATTTGCTTGAAAATGCACCATTTGTCCACTCTTTTTTCAAACATTTCTCAGGGGGATAACCACCCCGAACCCCCCGTAGGTGGTTCGGGCTCGCTCGCTCGCTGCAGTGCAGTATGACAATTGTTTTACATCTCACCACTTTCAAATGTCACTGTCCGCCACTGCATGCCACGACACACTAGTGAACCTCCCATTACCCACCCTTATGTGGGATTTTCTACTGCATAATTCTACTCGTAGTAGTGTACAATGACATCGTAGGATAACCATCAGAATTAAATGAACCCATTTTCCACTGTAATTATGGGTTTATAGTCATAAATGATTTTGTGAATAGGTCCACAAGCGTTTTAAAATCATAATTACAACTTCCATCAAAGATTTTGGGAGCACAAAGGAAAATTATATTTTGCTGTTTTGATGCACTGAGGTCCCAAACAGGGCTATTTGAAAGCCATCTGTTGCAAACATTGCCCCTTTTGGTGGCACTCTAAGACGATTGCCTATGTTTGTCTTATGTAGTATTGGCACTGCAAGATTGGACTGCAAAAGATGAGTATGTTACCTAACTGTCATAATGAAAAAACAAAATAAATAAATTACGACGAGCAGGAAAAGCAAACAACATGCCTTTCACTTGGAGAAATTGGTGGCTGGAAAAAGAGGACAGAATCCTCAGGGTGCCGGGTCAACAGCCAATTGCATTACAAAACTAGTCACAGCACCTTTCGTTAAATAATGTTATTTCATGGAGGCACATTCTGGCCTTTCTCTGTTAATGTCTCAATTGCTGTTAATTGGTGGTCTTCCAGCAGTAAAAATCTTTGGAAAATGATATTGTTCAACTACAAATAAGAGAGAGGGTTAGCAAGATAAATCCTTTAACCACGACACAACTGTAATTGACAAATAATATGTTACTGTTGCTCTGGACTTTGTATATTACAGAGGTGCTAATAACATTAATTAAAATATGTTAGCGTTCATTACCAAAGTTCTGCTTAATGCTGTCTTTAGCATGGATTCAATTATCACCACCTCCCCTATACATGACACAATCTCTCTTTGTCTCGCTCTTTCCTCTCCTTTAAAACTTCCTTCATGGCACCCACCTACAAACTTACAAAAAAGGTTGTTTTAAAAGTTATGCCTGGTAACAGTTTTATAGATCAATCTCACATCCCCATCTTTGTGGTCTAATACAACTGATAGTGCACGAAATGTGTAATATTATTTGTATTCATATTCGAAGGCATCGTTTAATGTTTTGAAAAGCCGTAATTAAATGTATTGAAAGGAATGTAGTGGTACAAGCTGCCGCAGATTTCAGAGACTCAAAATAGCCATATTGTGCCTAGCTTGTCATGATTTTATCACATGTCCCCGTCCAATAAAGGTATTTATCGGTCATTGACCTGAAGGTGCATTGGACTTCTGTGGCTGCTTTTTGCACCCATGGGGTACTTTGGTAATACAGATGGTGCAGCAGACACTTGCGTAGCCCCCTTCTTTAATACAGAACACGCTGGTGCTCATTATAGCTGAGGTGAAATCCCAAAGGGTGTTTGTTGGAAATGACCCTCTCTGCAGGGTCATCCCCAAACATGTTGCCTTCCTCCTCTCTTCCTTGCTGAATTCGTTTTTGTTGGCTTTAGGACTCTGTGCACTTTACCACAACTAAACAGCGCTAAAGTGCTTCTGGTCTCTCCCTATAATATAGTAGAATTGGCTTATACCCTATTGGCATAATTAGTTTACTTATATGTTGCTCATAAATTGCACTGAAGGTGCCCAGACAGGGCCTGTAAATAAAATGCTTCTAGTGGGCCTGCAGCACTGATTGTACTACCCACTTAAGTAGCCCTTAACATGTCTCAGACCTGCCGTTGCAGAGCCTGTGTATGCAGTTTTAAACCGCCATGTTGACCTAGCAAGTTAACCCTCTTGCCAGGCTCAATCCTTCCTTTTTATCACATATGTCACCCCTAAGGCAGGCCCTGGACAGCCAGATGACAGGGTGCAATGTATTTAAAAAAGGGGACATGTACTTTTAAGTTTCGCATATCCTGGTGATGGAGCAAGGACTCGTAGAAAAGAGACTTGCTCGGAAGCAAACCTCTCATTTAACTCCCGAACCTTGTATTAACTATGTATTGCGTAAAACTAATATGCCCCACATCAAAAATAAGGGCAAGAGAAGCTTGCATATGTGTTTACTAATGTAATTAACTTGAGTGAAGTTCTAAAATGGCTGCTAACGGGAAATCTTTATTGCACATGCGTCAGCTGCATCTACGCAGTATGACGAGCTGTCGCTTGGAGGGAAATTCTTGCACATGGGCAAAAAATACTAACATGGGGGATTGAAAGCTCACATGCACGGCATCTGCTTTGCTGAAATCAAACCAAGCTATTTTACTAATGCTAATGCGGGGAAAGCATTAATAAGTAAAAGGGATTAGAGTAGAGGTGGGTGGTATACAGTGAAACAATTTATTCTTTAAATTAATATTTGTCTTTCTGACTTCCTTATTAGTGCGCATTTGGGCCTCTCGTATGAGTCCAGAGTTTGTTAGACACATGACCTCCGCGCATGCCTGGTGAGATTGAGCCATAAGAGTGACGATACACTTGAACGCAATCCAAGGACACAAAAGTTACATACCCCGGGAACAAGCATCGAAAGCCCTTTGGATGAATAGATGTTCCCGACAATTATGAACAAATGTTTCAAATAATATGTAGGTGAGAAATAAAATTTTGAATTAAAATTAAGGGGTTGGATCTATGAACAATGAAATGATGGACTAAGGTGAGGTGTACGCATGGTGTGATGATCTCCCCCCCCTTGCCTGTCCAATCAGAATTAGTATTTTTACGATATTGAAACAGTGATGGGTGGTACATGAATATTGAAAGGTATAATTGAGGTAGCTCTAGTTAGTTAGTTAGATGGATATTTGATGAATTCTGCAGAGCTCAGGATTCTGTTGGAGTGATGAGAGATGCTGATGAAGAATTGTATGCAGAACTATCTATCTTAAATAATAAAATTTAGAAGAAGTTTGCGGAAGAATCTCGAGGAGGAAGAGAGTGTCAGAGAGGGGTGCTGTGCAAGCGTCGGTGTAGAGAGGTCATCTATCCTGTCTTGAATCCTATCCTGAAGCCTTTGTCACCTGAGCTTTACCCGGGGGACCCTTACCAGCCCTTTGGCCAAGGGGTTGGTTTTCACACCATCCTAGGTAATATTATTTTCCGTGAATGTGTAGATGTTCTTTTCTCTCTGTCCTCTCCTTTCTGAGCATAAGTCATTGCAACGTATAAAGTATGTGTTTGATGAATGATTATTGAATTTTCCATCCTATGAGTGACGGAGACTGTACTGTACTTTGCGATGGTTCACAAGCAATTAATTTAGATAAAGATTTAAAAATGTTCCCCAGTCTGTGATTACTTCCATTGGTACTAAAAGAAATATTGATGTCATTTCACCATCAACTAGTTCAACTAATGGTCCATCGACCAGAGGAAAGAACTTTTTGATCAGTGAAAAAATTAGTTAAGAGTGTGGAGAAACTAGTCTTGATATCAGAAACACATAAACTTTGATTCCAGCGGTTATACTGGACTGTGTGAGTAAGTGTGTTTATGGGTCCAGGTGAGTATATGGTATTGGAGTATCTCTTGCTGGTAAGCTGCTGGATCACTGGTAGTGAAAGACTCTTACATTTGTTTTTCACTACAGCAAGGCTTATATCTTCCATCTGATAACATTGGGCTTACCTGATTACATTTTATAAGCATAATTTCCAAATGGGAAGATATAACTGGTTCATGCTTGGTGTCTCTGGAATCCTATTATAAAATCCTAACTTATGGTGAAGTCGGATTTTAAATTACAATTCTGAAAATGCCACTTTTAGGAAGTTGGTATTTTCTTGCCTTAGCCATTTGGTGCTTGCAGCCTGTCTCTGGTCACATGACAGGGTGTAATTGGCATTTAGGATTTGTGTATTACTCCTAGACAGCCACACACAATGGGAGTTTTGGTGTGACTGAGTGGGTTATCACTGACAGGATGGGAGGGAAGAGCTGAGACCAGCCTCGCTTACATTTGAATAGGCTGTGTCCTGTCCCTACACATAAGGATGCACACCCCCTGTATTGAATCTGGAGCCAGGGCAGGAAAGGAGGACATCTGTGCACTTTAAAGGCATGGATTTGAAGTCTCCCCCACTCCAATGCTACCACTGGGTAAAAGTACTAGACCTCAGACAACCCCACTTCAGTACACATCTCGACCTGTGGATACGCAGCCAGGAAGAAGGACTGCTGTGCTGCTGAAAGGACTGCCACTCTGCTGGACTGTTACTCTGCTGGACTCATGCTTTGCTGGCATGCTGCCCTCTTGCCTTGGTGAGAAGGACTGGACCTGCATCTCTTGAACTCAGAACCTAGAGTGACTCCAAGGGCTAGTTGGTTGACCTCCTGGTCTGAAGCCACAGGGACATAACAGGCTTCCAACAACCCTGCAACTGCACCTGGATTCTGCCATCTGTGAGTCTACTCTCCTGAGTGGTGTCACCCCAGTCCTGGACCCTTGGGAAAGGGCCTAATGTGCTCACCAGAGCAATCAATGCAACTTCTCTTCTGAGTGGTGCATCCTCGAGCCGAACCGATGCATCTCTTTGGCTGAGTGGCGGATTCTCTAGCCCAGCTGATGTATCTCCTCGGCTGAGTGGCACATCCTCTGGCAGAAATGACGAAATGCTGCTGCTGTTTGGATTGGACCTGGGGAAGGAGACCTGCATCGCCCTTGCAGTCCTCAGAATCGATGTATAGCCAACGGTGCAGCGCATTTCCGACCCAGGTCCTAACATCTCTTGTCTATGGCTGCTCAATGACGAATGGCTCCACATCACAGTCTCACAGCTCCTTTCAGAACTGATGCATCACCAGCTGCCTGCCACATCTTCGACGCCTGCACTTCACATCACAAGCCCTGTCCACAAGATCCTCGACGTTGATGCAACAGGACCTCACACTGCAGTCTCGCTGCATCTCGGAACCGATGCATAGCTTCGGCTGCGTGACATTTCTTTGACTCGGATCCACGCAATGCTCAGAAACCAGGATTTAAGGTACTTTTGTCAGCGGGTCTTACTTGGATCCCTGTAGCTGGACTGCGCTCCAGCGCTGTTGGCCTGAATTTGTCCTGGTCTGGAGTGACCAGATATCCCTTGTCGGCACTTTGTGATTTTAGGTGATATTTGACTCTAAATCTTTCAAATTCAAAACCTATGGTTTTACTGATTAGATATTTGTCTTTTTGGTAGTTTTATTTATGAAAAATGAATCTATTTTGCTGACCTCTTGTGGGATCTTTTTGTGTGGTGTTTCAACTGTTTTACTGTGTGACGTGTTGCACAAATACTTCACACATTGCTTCTAAGTTCAGCCTGACTGCTCTGTGCCAAGCAACCAGAGGGTGGGCACAAGTTAATTTAGGGTTGCCTGCCCCTTAACCTGACTAGGATTGTGGTTGCTTCTTGACCAGGGCTCATAACCCAGTCAAGCAGTAACCCAATTTCTAACAGTGTTCCATAATTTTCATGGGGATGTGGCCCAAAGCAAATGAGAAAACACTGTGCCACTGGTTCTGCCATGTATTAGAGATGTAAACATGAGTTTCCTATAGGTATTGTTCAGCACAGGCATTACCGCACAATAGAAATTGCTTCAGTATTGGAGAACGCCAATTTTTGTATAAATGATGCAAAGCTAGTTAACTTTGAGACCAGCTCAGCTTCAACGAACACTACGCTGGGAGGTTTCATCTCCTCAGTTGCAGTATGAGTCCTTGAATATGGAAACAATGATATTCACTGTTTAAGAAAATCGGTTCGGTGAATTTCCTGCATTGCATAAACACTTGTGTGTTGTCCTGAGGAGGTCCAAAGTAGGAGGGTCAATACGAGTCGACTATTATGAACATATGGAATTTCCCAATATGCACATTTTGTGCTGATTGTGGATATTGACAGAGCACACAAAGGGAAGACAGAAGCCCACTGTTTATAGGGGCAGCCGTGGTTGGTAGTGGGAGTAGCTGCCGGGCGGTGACCTGGGGAGAGGGAGGGGCAGGGTGGGGGGTAGTTAACTATGGATTACGGAGGTTTACAGGTAAGTACACATATAAATAAATAAAACGAATTTCGTTGCGAGCACTGCATCCCCAAATGCGATGCAGTGCGCGCAACGAAATCCGTTTTATTTATTTATATGTGTACTTACCTGTAAACCTCCGTAATCCATAGTTTACTACCCCCCACCCTGCCCCTCCCTCTCCCCACGTCACCGCCCGGCAGCTACTCCCACTACCAACCGCGGCTGTATAGGGGCCTACCCGGATACCTTTAGAAGACGACCATCCCGGCGGACTTATTTTGAACGTTTTCAGAGATACACCAATAATGATTCAGCACACAAGGAAAGCAAGAGTTCAATACATATTTTACAAGGACTTTAGTACTCCTTGCTGTTTTAATTTTTTGTTTAGTGTTGATTTATATATGGTAATGTTGTGGCAATTCCACAATAAGTTAAAGCAAATTAAATATGCACTATTTATACAAAAATTGGTGTTCTCCAATAATGAAGCTACCACTATTGTTCTGTTGGAACAGCCAGTGCTGATCAATCCCTATAGGGAACCCCTGTTGAGATGATGAGTTGGTTGCCCAGATTCACATTGGGTTATACTGGGTTCCCCTTTCTGTGTAACATCATATTATAGATATGGGCACAGAGGTAAAGAGGCTGTCATTAGTTGCAGTTGGCCACCCACAATAGCACTGTATGAAGGTGGTGCACAGTCTGTGTGCCCCAGAGAGGCATGTGGGGTACCACGGACACTCTCAGGCATCCCGCTGTAACTCAGTGCATTGGCTGCAGATGGGGGACTGCTCCCTTTTCAAAAGCAGGCCATATTGCCCCCCACACAGTGAAAGTCTGACCCACTGCTTCAAACAGTTCATATGCCTTTCACTAAAGCACTGTAGTTAGCATTTCATCGCTGAGCACTGCCAGCTCACACCCACGAGTCATATGTGAGAACATTTAAGTAACGAAGTAAGTGTTGTGATTTTCTCAACCTATCTTTGCCATTTTATTAAAAAAAGTGTTAAGCATTGAACTTATTGCAATGAATTTAGAAAAATGCATGATGCAAAGATGAAAATTAATCCAACATCAAAAAGGAAGCATTCCTTTCATACATACAATATAGAATGTTGCCTTGGGAGATTCAGGATATCACCAAAAAACAATAACATTCAGCTAATATCAATTTTAAAGATCCAAAAGTAATTAACCAAACAATCTTCTCCATTTAGCCAAAAAATGCAGTTTGCCTTGGACGTTTAAGGGCTGCATCAGGTACATCAAGGGCCTGTGCAAAGATTGGTATGCTCATCTCTGTTTGCACACTGGCAGCCAGGTTTCCTCAATTTATATTCCTCATCTTCCAATCAAGAACAAGGGCACATCTACAAATGCCTAATCACTCTCTTTTACCATGTTGGCCTCGGTGAGACACTCAGGCCATATTATCAAGAACAGGTGATAACATTATCGCCGCTTTAGCAGCAGGAAACTGACACTGAAGCAGCAATAAGGGGCTTGATAATATGCCCTAGAGAATTCCAATAGAAGCCCAGGTTCTGGTGGGAAGGACATCAAACCTGGGCTTCTATTGGAATTCTCTAGGGCATATCATCAAGCCCCTTATCGCCGCTTTAGCAGCAGTTTCCTGTCGCTAAAGCTGCAATAATGTTACGCCCGTTCTTGATTTTATGGCCCTCAGATAGGCTGTATATCGACAAATGGGCCTAGGAAGTGTGGAACCAACTGTACTAAACGCTATTACAGATTTTTACTACACTGGCCTAACGATTAAAGGTGGCAATCTTCATCCACAACTAAGAGGGACACAGAAAATAAAAAGGGTTCTACTGGAGCTAGGAATGTTGGGCGGGAGATGTTCTGCCTATATCCTGTCTGCCCTCTTTCTCCTACAGAACAACATTGCCTATGATTAGGTGCATACAAACAAGGCATGTGTTTATAATTTTCAGAATTTATAAATAAAAATTTCAGTAACAAAACATATGATTTTGATTTCATGCTGTTTAAGAAAATTAGTTCATAATCAATAGTGATAGTTCATAGTCAAAGCCAACAAGGACATCTAGCAGAAGCTTTTAGTATTGCACAAATTTGCTGCTGATTTAACAGTTAAGGATTGTGGTAC
This sequence comes from Triturus cristatus, assembly GCF_964204655.1. NCBI lineage: Eukaryota > Metazoa > Chordata > Amphibia > Caudata > Salamandridae > Triturus > Triturus cristatus. Next base: position 1,060,123,394 of record NC_140591.1, on the reverse strand, counting down.
TGCACTCTTGTGCTGTTCACTCAACAGGGACACAAAGAAACAGCTTGTGCAACTAGTGTGTGCTGCTAGCCCATCTTGGTCACCTGGTACCAATCTATGGGATTGTACCGTTTTGATGCTAGCTCAGCTTGCATATCTACAGATCAATGCACAAGGCACGTTGGAGTATGTAAAGTAGTACTCCCGTAGTACTCTTACATGCTTTTGTGAATAGGTCACAAAATATCAAAAATGAAAATAAAATTGGAATGTCAGGGAATATTTATATACAATTATTACAATCAGAAAGATGCATGTCTACTTTGCACTTTTACTAGGAGGAAGTTGAACAATTTCTGACTGATTCACAAGGCAAGTAAGAGTATGTAAAAAAGGTCTCCTTTAGTAGTACTTCCCATACTCATAAAGCTTTTGTCAATCAGTCGCATGATAAGGTCTTTCACTAGTGATTAGCACATTAAATCCTGTCCTATTGGGTTCTCCATAGCTTGTTTCCCAGTGCTAAGAAGCAGAAAATGCACTGCAAAAAGTAGAGGTGTTGGGGATTAACTGCACAACTAGGAATACCAGGTTTGGAAGCAATTGGTGTTTGCACCCAATCCCAGCATTTATGACCAACCACAGCAATAAAATAACCTTGGATTTATTGGAGAGGTCTAAATGATTCAGTGAGAATCTTGCATTTGATTGGTGTATTGTAAACAAAGTACTATGGAAGCACTGAAAAAAGGAGCCTATGCACAAAGGTAAATTTACACATGAGTAAGGGGCATATGTATCAAATACCGTTATTGCGATTCTCAAATAGTGATTTTTAGAGAATCGCTATTTGAGAATCGCAAAACGGGATGTAATACAAAATTTGCATATATTTTGCGATTCCTTGGCATTCCTTTTATCGCAATTAAGGAATACCTTCCCATTCATTCCTATGGGCTAGGAGGCCCATAGGAATGAATGGGAAGACATTCTCAATTTGTGATTCGCAATTATAGAATCGCAAAATGAAAATGCAATTCCAAGGGTGCCAGGGTCAAAAGGACACCCTGTTGCACCCTGAAATATGTATGTGTGCACATGTGGCGCACACACATGTCCTAAGGGCATGTCTATGCGCCACATAGCACTTCGAGAAATGCAAAAAAGTGCATTTTTCAAAGAAATCGCAAATTACCACCAACTTTCAGTTGGTGGTAATTTGCGATTCTTTAAGGCCAAATCGCACTTTTTCTGTGCTTCATACATTGTATTTAATGAATCGCAATTTGCGATTCCTTAAATGCAATTTCAAATTAGAGAATCGCAAATTTTGCGATTCTCTAATTTACGATGACCTTTTCGGATGATACATCCCAAAAGGCATTTTCCCATTTGCAAACGGGCTGATTCTGAGAATCAACCCGTTTGGGAATGGGAAAAGGTCTTGATACATATGCCCTTAAATCTGTATGTGTTCATTTTCTCTTACATACTGGAGTAAACGTATGACTTTTGACTATTCACCATTTATGTGTGTAAATAATATATAATTTTGCATAATGTTATACACATTTAAATTAAAAGTCAAAACAATGTATTTCCTTTAGCATTATTCCCTATGGGGTGTTGTTCATGCCTCCATTATTTTCCATGGGAGTGTGTTGCAGTACCTATGGGTGGCCTTGCGGGGTGCTAGACTTGCTCCAAGACTGTACTGGATACATTTACTACTGTTTTGTCATCTTTAGGGAAGTAGTAACTTTAGAATTCAATCGCAATGGTCTTACTTTTTTGTTGGTGGATGTTTTTACGATCATGCCCATCCCTAAACTCCTTATCTCTCACTAAAACCCCTCCCTGCCTCTCTGTCATTTAGTAACAGATAATCCCCATTTTCTCACCACTCCCATAGTCCCTCCCACATTTACTACTAAGGGGCCGAGTCCGATCCGGGTCGGACAGCCCTCAGAGAGCCGTTCGCAGCCTTACCTTACAACCCACTCGGTCCTGGAGCTGAACCGTCCGGACAAGGAAGTACGATGCGCAAATGTGTCCGATTGCCGACCGAGCCGTAGGCTCCAAAATCTGCAACTTGTTCCGTACGAGCCGGAACCATAACCGCTGAAATCGACTCGTCCGGAGGCATTTAAACAACAGCTTCTGGCCGGGCAAGTACGATGCGCACTTCCTACGCGCCGAACGGTTCGTCACCCACAGGACGTCTCAGCATCCAGAACAGGAGTCTCTTCGATTCGCGCCACGAAACAAACAGTGGAGCATGTATCCGATTGCGCATGTCATCCCTGCACTGTACATCTATGACCGATTAAACAACAGGAATCGATGTGTACCCCGCAGACCGCAAGTTCAACACCCATAGGGGGTAGATAGCCATAACTACTAGCAGGCACAACCAATAGTGGGGGCATAATTACCAGCAGTGTTTAGCCCATAGGGGGTGGATGCCTATCACTAGCAGCATACTCCACCTACAAGGGGGGATGCCTATCACTACCAGCAGTCCCAACCTACATGGGGGTGGATGCCCATCACTACCAGCAGACTCCACCTACAAGGGGGATGCCTATCACTACCAGAAGACTCCACTTGCATGGGGGTGGATGCCCATCACTACCAACCTACATGGGGTGGATGCCCATCACTACCAGCATACTCCACCTACAAGGGGGGATGCCTATCACCAACAGCATACTCCACCTACAAGGGAGAATGCCTATCACTACCAGCAAACTCCTCCTACAAGGGGGATGCCTGTCACTACCAGCAGACCCAACCTACATGGGGGTGGATGCCTATCACAACCAGCAGTCCCAACCTGCATGGGGGTGGATGTCCATCACTACCAGCATACTCCACCTACAAGGGGGGATGCCTATCACCGACAGCATACTCCACCTACAAGGGGGAATGCCTATCACTACCAGCAGACTCCACCTACAAGGGGGGATGCCTATCACTACTAGCAGTCCCAACCTACATGGGGGTGGATGCCTATCACTACCAGCAGTCCCAACCTGCATGGAGGTGGATGCCCATCACTACCAGCATACTCCACCTACAAGGGGGATGCCTATCACTAACAGCATACTCCACATACAAGGGGGGATGCCTATCACTACCAGCAGTCCCAACATACATGGGGGTGGATGCCTATCACTACCAGCAGTCCCAACCTGCATGGGGTGGATGCCTATCACTACCAGCATACTCCACCTACAAGGGGGTATGCCTATCACTACCAGCACACTCTTGGTGCTGCTTGACCTGTCAGCTGCATTTGATACTATTTCCCACCAGATTCTACTTGATAGATGCCAGGATATAGGTGTTCAAGGGCTGGCCTTGAAGTGGATTACCGACTTCCTAAATGACAGAACTCAGACTGTCACTCTAGGAACCTTTAAATCTACCTCTACTAAAGTTACCAAGGGGGTCCCGCAGGGCTCCTGCTTGAGCCCGACCCTTTTCAATATTTATGTCATCCCTCTGGCCAGACTCATGAGATCCTTGGGATTCACCCCCATCTCATATGCAGATGACACACAGCTCCTCCTCATATTTGACAAAAATAGACCTGATATTGAACTTATTTTCTCAGAAGGCATAAAATCCATCGCTGCCTGGATGTGGGCTAATTATTTACAACTCAACGCAGGGAAATCTGAAATCATGTTGTTTGGAGGAGCTGTCACACACTGGTCGCCTACCTGGTGGCCAGAAGAACTTGGTCCTGCCCCTAAAGAAGTGGTCAAGAACCTAGGTGTCAGAATTGATCACAAACTAACTCTTGCGGCACATGCTAATAATACTGCTGGCTCATGCTTCTACATCCTCAGCCTTCTTAGAAGGGTTTTTCCCCTTCTACCTTCATCCACCAAGAAAACGCTAATGCAAGCCTTGGTACTAAGTAGACTTGACTACTGTAATGCCCTCCTATTTTCAGCTAACGAAGCCTCCCTCAACAAACTCCAGGTTGTGCAGAATACTGCCGCCCGTCTTGTTGCCGACGTCCCCGCCAGAACACCCTCTGTACCCCTTCTTAACTAACTACACTGGCTCCCGGTGAGAAAGCGGGTTACATTTAAAATAGGCTGCACTATCTATAAAGCCCTCAATGGCCAAGGCCCCTCGTATCTCTCGAGCAAACTAGCTTTATACACCCCAGCACGAGCACTTAGATCAAGCTCGGAACTTCTGCTCACCACCCCCAGGGTAAAAAAGGCATGCAGTGGAGGCAAAGCATTCTCTTACCTTGCTCCTGTATTCTGTAATAAATTACCCTTTCATCTACGCAATTGCCAGAATCTACCTCAGTTCATAAAGCTGCTAAAAACTCACCTCTTCTAAATTTCTTTACTCTGATGTTCTCTGCTGTCCTAAGCGCCAAGATACCCTCACGGGTGATTCAGCGCTATACAAACCAATAAACTTCAAACTTCAAACTCCACACTCCACCCACAAAGGGGGATGCCTATCACTGCCAGCAGTCCCAACCTGCATGGGGGTGGATGCCCATCACTACCAGCATACTCCAACTACAAGATGGGATGCTCATCACCAACAGCATACTCCACCTACAAGGGGGATGCCTATCACTACCAGCAGACTCCACTTGCATGGGGGTGGACTACCAGCAGTCCCAACCTACATGGGGTGGATGCCCATCACTACCAGCATACTCCACCTAGAAGGGGGATGCCTATCACGAACAGCATTCCAACACACACGGCTTTTAGGCCACACACCTCTCACCCTCTCATGCCAAGATTGTGTATTGTGTGTGGAGTCCCTGAAACAGTGACACTGAAAGGGAACACACACTGTAACTCACATCACATCTGTGATCAAAAGGTGGATATGGGGTCAAAAACACTATACCATGTGATACATTTTGCCAATGGGGCTTGATCCCTCCCACCCTACTCTGACCAAAAGGTGGGTGTGGCATCCTAAATCCATGCATATTGGGAACATTGCATCAATGGGACAAAACCTCACCCCACCTCAGTGAGCCAAATGTGAGTGCCTGTCCAAAATTGACAGCTAATGCAAATCTGCATGTCAAATTCCAGGTCGTAACACCACAAGCAATGCAGTGGCTAAGCAGTGGGTGTGTTGCAAACACACACAGATCTGTTGAGTGGAAGTGTTCAGCGTTGACTAACATCCCTCTGACATGTGCAGAGACCACAAGCAATGCAGTGGCTAAGTAGTGGGTGTGTTGCAAACACACACAGATCTGTTGGGTGGAAGTGTCCAGCATCGACTAACATCCCTCTGACATGTGCAGAGTAGCTCTGCACATGGGGGCTGACAATGCCTCCAATGTACAATTACACAATGTAAGTAGTGGCCACCAGAACACATACACACATATGCACACAAACAGACACACAGACCAAGGAATCCTGTGTAGATTGCAGCCATCAGGTGATCAAAACCCACACCATTGCACCAATGGAACATAATAACCCTGAAGAATGTGCCGATGATGAGGTAGGAGTCCCAGGGATAGTACGGCAATACCTACACCGACTTCCAGATAATGTCCAGAAAAGCTATACCAATGCATGGGTGCAGGTGCACAAACATGACCAGCCAGCCCCACACTGCATAATGAACACAACATGTGTGTGTGTCTCAGTGTACCCAGGCTAGTACCACACATCATGTGGTGTTTAACTCAAAATGTTATGTTATGTTATGTTAAAAGCACTTTTATAGCGCACAGCTGCCCCAGCTAAGGGGCGTCCCGGCGCTCGGATAAAAGGTCCCGACACAACAAGGCAAAAAAGGGCAGACAAGCGCAGAACAGAATACTAACATAAGGAGGGAAACAGATGCGTCTTAATGGCCCTCCTGAACATCAGAAGCTCATCCATTTCACGCATGTGGGGTGGCAGAGAATTCCATAACTTTGCGGCCAAAACCCGAAAGGACTGGCCTCCGGCCCTACATAGCCTGAACCGAGGAACCACCACCAGGTTTTGACCTAGAGATATAAGAGGACGCGAAGGCACATAAGGCACCAAAAAAGTGGAGAGGATCTGAGGAGAGGCCTTCTGAAGGATCTTAAACGAGAGGCACAAAGTCTTAAAATGGATCCTCTGTACCATAGGCAGCCAGTTTCCGCAGAACAGAACCTCGGTAATCCTACCAGGGCTCTCGCTGCGGCATTCAGGACACGTTGCATCCGTGCAATTTCAGCCTGATTAGCCCCAACAGAAGCGAGCTGGCATAGTCAAGCCGCGATAGTATAGATGCCTGAATGACCAGCTGTCTGGTAGGGGCATCAAAGAATCTCAGAATGGGTCGCAACCCTCGCAGAATGCCAAAGCAAGTGGCCGCCACTTTTTTTGTGTGGACACTAAAGCTCAAAGCAGAGTCTATCCAAACCCCCAAGTTCTTTACCTCTGACACTGGTACAGGAGTCACACCCAATTCCGGGGGCCACCACCTATCGCCCCAGAGGTCCGTCCGCTTGCCCACAATCAGGACCTCAGTTTTTTGAGCATTTAATTGGAGGCAATTGGCATTCATCCAGCTAGCCACTGCCGAGAGCCCATCCCGGAATCTGGGGTCCTCAAGGTCGCAGTCCCCACTCAGGGCGACCGCCAGCTGCGTGTCGTCCGCATAGGAGACCATAGTCAGGCCCCAGTGCTTGACGATATCCGCTAGCGGTCTCACATATATATTAAACAAAGTGGGACTTAACGACGAACCCTGAGGCACACCCATCTCCAGCGAGTAGAACTTGGACTCGAAAGGCGGCGTGGCAACCTCGAAGGTCCGACCAGTTAGAAAAGAACGGAACCACTCGAGAGCAATGCCCATAACACCCGCCTCCCTAAGCCGTTGAAGTAGAATCCCATGCGACACCGTGTCAAATGCGGCACTGAGATCCAGTAATATCAGTGCCGTAGTCTGACCAGAGTCGAGCATAGTGCGCAGATGTTCTGTCATAAAGAGCAAGGCGGTCTCGGTGCTGTGACCAGTCCGAAAGCCATTCTGAGAAGAATCGAGAATATTTGCCTTTACAAAATGTTTGGTTAGCACCTTGTTCACGTGGGACTCAACGACTTTAGAGGCCCAAGGGAGGAGAGAGATCGGGCGGTAGCTCTCGAGTTTCAAGGGGTCCATTGTGGGCTTTTTCATAATAGGTGTTACGACAGCCTGTTTCCATTTAAGAGGGACAACACCAGTGGCCAGAGAGAGATTTAGAAGATGACAAAGTGGAGGGAGGCAGATAGTAGCGGAATCTCTAAACTGAGCTGGCCTCATAGGATCTGTAGGCGAACCCGATTTAGTCTTCCGGGCTAGTTCTAGAAATCTTTCCATCGAGAGACTAGGGAATACCACCAAAGTCTCACCTGTAGTTGGAATGGGGCTGGTGTGCTCAGCGGTTGGCTCAGTATTGGAAAAGGCACGGTAGATGGCTTGAACCTTTTCAAGAAAGAAAGAGGCCAGAGCTTCACAGTGGGCCACAGAAGAGATTTCAGCCACAAGAGCTCTTTTAGCCAACAAGATACATCTGTACACACTGCCATCCAGAAGTCCCCCAGGAACTGGCTACCTCTATGTGGGCACTCAGCCATTGTGACATTAGTGATTCCACAACACACTCATGTGACCTAAGCTGGGCTGCACAGCAACAAACACAGCAAGAGACAGACCCACTCCATCAATACCCACAAAGAGCCCACATTGTGCCAACATTAGCCTGTATGATGAGCCCTTTGCGATTAAAAATCTGGATGTACACCCTACTGTAGAGCACAGTCACATGTGCACACTGTGGCATGTAGTGACAGCCAAACTGCCATCACACTCACTCAGAAAACTAAACGGCCATGGACTGTGATTTTAGCCCACAATGCATGTTGGGTCCCAGACATGAGAACATTCACATATGCCCACTCCAAATGCAACACACCTTGATCTGCAACAATGAGCAGCAGCCAAGACCACATGGACTCCTGACATTGCACATGCACCGGTGACAATCCCAGGGGTGGAGGAGGGATCCAAGGTGTACAAGCACATCACACATGGCCAGGCAACATCCCTTGCAAATTACTCCCACAGTGTATATTATGAGGTGCATGTGCATGATGTGACACTTATCTGACACATTGAGATCCTTGGCACAGTCCCAGACCAATGTAGAGCACATGGAGACCCACAGAGAACACATTTTAACAGCATCAGACATTGAAGGCCAGGATCTGATGAGTGTGAGCACTCACACACACATACAAGTTACCCAGTCACATGAAGCCACCAAAAAGTGAAAACAACCTGATTTTGGTAACAGCAAAGTGCTGTGGTGCATCCTGATCATGTCCCATGTGAGTTTGCACATATACCATGGCCATTACATCAAACACACCCATCGATAACTCCCATATGACCAGTATTTAACATGCACCCACATCCCAGGAAACCTAGTCCTAACACCTACAGCAAACACAGGACAACTCAGCAGGCATCACAGTCAGGAACATCTTCAGGGAATGTAGGCTGTGTGGAAAAAAGCAAGGTAACCCATTGACACATGCACACAGAACACAACACATGGGCCCAGTCAATGACACAGGATCACACATTGCCATAAGGTGACGCCACTCATGTGTAACCTCAGCTGTGCCAACATTTGTGTGTGCAGGGCCAAGCCATGTCAGACTAGGAGTCTGCCAGTGAGCCACCTATTAATTCTGCCTGAACGTTCTGGTCACATCAGCCTGTGTCCTGCAGTGTCCCTTAAGTCACCAGCACATACTCCAAACATATTAATGGCAAGTTGCACTGAAGATATGAAGTACTTCAAAGGCTGTCCCAATCCCTGTGCAAAAGAAGTTGTGATAATGAGAATCTGACTGGATACCCAATGATGAGTTGGAGAAATACTGCAATATGACTCATGTACCATGGCACACATGAGACACATCACAGCATCATATCGCTTTTTGGCAAATGACAAGAGCACAACAGCAACTTAAGTACACTCCTTAGCAAGATCATGTACATGAGATGCCATTCAAATAAGTAAACAAAAACAGCTTTATTCAGCAACGTACAGGGGGAAAGTCCAGTCCGGAATGCAAAAAGGCCAATGGCCAGTCTATGAAATTAGTCCATGATGGGGGACAACTGACAACATGTCACCCATAGCTTGTCTGCACTTGCACACAGTAGGGGACATCATCCTTTGGAGGGGAATCTATGGTGGCAGGCCAGGCACCACAGGGACAGGATCAGGGGGGACAGGAATGGGGCAGGGGAGTGGTGGTGGGTACAGGGGTCACAGGAGCAACTGCAGTGGATGGGTCATGATTAGTGTGTGGGGTCTCCACTGCAGTGAGCATGTCCAATGGAGTGTGCTGAGGCTCCACTGCAGTGGCTATGACACAGGGGGGTCCACACTCCACTGCAGTGAGGATGTCTGATGTAGTAGGCGGTGGCTCCACTGCAGTGGCCAGGACAGTTGGGGGGACACGGGCTCCACTGCATGAGCAGGAACAGGCTGTGGAAGGGGGGAGGGCCTAATGACTTTGGGGATGTGCCACCGGTGGGTGGGTGAACCTGGGGCAGGGTGTGGTGGGGGAACACAAGGAGTGGTGGCATGGGAGCTTTTTGCCAGAGAGTGTGTGATGGGAGTGTGTGAATGTGGTGAGGTCTTCCTGGTTCTTGTCAGCGAGGTGACTTCCTCTTCCCCTTGTGAGTTGGCACAGGTGTATCTGAGGGGAAGAGGCCAAGCTCACAGAGGAAGAACTTCTGGGAAGTGGGCTTTCCAGGGGAGTCCAGGGAAGAGGTTTTGGTGGGAGAGGTGTCTGAGGACTGCGGAGTGGTTGTGGATGGTTGTCAGTGCGTCTGTATCCTATCCCCTGTGTGTGTGCCATCAGTCCCCTATATGTGCGTGCTGGTGTGTTTAGACTTGGCATCTTTTGGTGAGTTTCCCCTGCCTTTTTGCTTTCTGACCTCCCGTTTTTTGCTCTGTTTTTGCTGGTGTAATGATTATGTGCACTTTCCTCACTGTTGTACAGTGGTAAAGTGCAGGTGCTCCTGTTTAAATTGTGTTATGGATTGGTGGTTCCATGATTGGCCTATTTGATTTATGTGTCAGTCCCTAGTAAAATGCACTGTGAGTGCCAGGGCCTATAAATCAAATGATTTTGGTTGAATTCAGCACTGGATTGTGCCACCCACACAAACAGCTCGTAAAGTGTAACTCTGGCCTGCCATGGCAGAGCCTGTGCGCAGCCTGGGGCTGCCATGTCGACTTGGCACGTGCACACACTTGCAAGTCCCTAAACCTTCCCTTTTCTAAATGTGAGTCACCCCTCTGGTAGGCCCAAGGTGCCCCCGTGGGCAGGAAGCATTGTATGTGAAAGGTAGGACATGCCCTGGTATGTGTGGCATGTCCTGATAGTGAATTACAGCCTACTTCGTTTTTCACTATTGCAAGGCTACCTGTTCCCCATAGGACAGAATGATTATAACATCCTATAATCCTAACTGACCCAAGGAACATGGTAGAAATTCGAGTTTAGTATGCCTGAACTCAGAATGATAAAATGCATATTTTAGTGAAGTTGGTTTTAACATTCTTTGTTTGAAAATACCACTTTTAGGAAGTAGATATTTTCTTGTCTAACCATCCAAGCCTGCCTCTGCTAGGTTGTGTGTTCCTTGTCTGGAGTTTGAGTGACAGGGTCTGGGGGATTCCAGGAGACAGGGTGAGTCAGAACAGGGCTGAATAGCAAGATCTACGTGTAGATGGGTGGGAGGAGTTGCACCTGGGACCTGAATAGGGCTGTGGTTTCCCTCCACAATGCTGGCTCCACCTCCTGTGGTGCGTCTGATGTCCCTGGCCTACACTGTGAAAGGAAAAAAGTGGTCCAGGACTGACCAGAACTCGTTTGGACTAGGCAAAGGCCTGTCAGCCATTATAGAACACAGAGAAATTGGGGATAAAAAGGGGGACCCAGATCCCAGAACTTTAAAACTCTTTTGGATCAAGAAGAAGAACTGGAGAAGCCGTGAGGAGGAACTACCACTTTGCTGTGTGCTTTGCTGTGTTGGCCTGCAGTGGCTGCTTCTGTCTTGGGCAGTGTAAGGACTGGACTGAACTTTCTGCAATCTACATTTGTGAGTTTCTCTAAGGGCTTGAGGTAGAGCTTGCCCCCTATTCAAGAAGTCTCAGGACCAGCAAAGACTTCAAGCCTGACGCCGTCCTGAAGTCACTGCAGAGGGCACCGCCGCAACGCAACCTTGGTCTCACCAACGACGCCTGTTGACTCCGCCACCGAGCGCTGCTTGCACCGTGACCTGTGGCCACCGGCCTATGCACCGCTTCGCTTCACGCCAAAGCTTTGGCACTGCAGAGAGCACCGCCGCAATGCCGCACCGTGACCCAGGTCTCATCGACGATGCCTGCTGACGCCGCCACCAAGCCGCTTCTCACACCGCGACCTGTGGGCACCGCACTCTGCACCGCCACGCTTCAGGACGATGCCTTGGTATCCCCGATGACGGCGCTCCACGCCAGACTCGACGCCGCTGCTTGCACTGTGGTTTGAGGGCACTGCTCGTAAAGTTACACGATGCACCACCCTCATTCCACACCGCAGCCTTGGCCTACCGACGCCGGTACCATCGACTCCAGTTCGTCAGCCGGTGACAGCGCTTCAGCAACGACGACGCCGCTGCTACACCGTGACCTGCCAGCCCCTTGACGAGCACTGCCTTCATCTCACACCACAACCCATGTCTCACTGACGATGCCATCTGACGCCTCCACCAAGCTGCTGCTCGCACTGTGACCTAAGGGCACTGCACGCCCTACCACTGCACTTCGCACCACAATACCCGACGCCTGCCGATGCCAGCGCTCCTGACTCAGTCAGAGATGAGATCGACCTGCAACGTGTGTGACAACGAGAGGTCATCGACGACCTGCATTTCTGAAAGGTACTGTTTGCGGGTCTTCCCGACACCGTAGCTGACCCGCGAGGCCGCAGTCAGCCAGAACTGTTTGGATTTGTTTGTTCATCATGACACGATAGCCCCGGATGGAGCTATCGACATCAAGGAACTGTTTTTCAAGGATACTTTGATAACTGAAGATTTTTAAGTACTGTATTGTGGATTTTTATCGTTTTGGTCTTGTCTTAAGTATGTAAAAATATTGGATATTTTTCTAAACTGGTGTGGTGTCCGTTGGTAGTGGTTCCACTGTATTACTGTTGGTTCTGTGCAAATGCTTTACACACTGCTTCTAAGATAAGCCTGACTGTTTGTGCCAAGCTACCAAGGGGGTGAGCAGTGTAACTCCCTTATCCTGACTAGGAAGAAGGGTCCCTATTTAGACAAAGGTGCAAGCCCTTGCCAATTAGAGACCCCCATTTCTAACAAGGTATGAGTGTGGTCGGATCGGGGAGGGTAGTGGGGATTGTGGATGTGCCAGAGGTAGGTGGGTTGAGGGACTGCTGGAGGAGGGACACTGCTGCCGTCAATAAGGAGGCCATGGACTGACTGATCCACTGTTGGGCAGACATGGTTGCTGACATGCCTTCCACGAAGGACACCAATTGTGTCAAGAGATTAGTGTGAGCATGGAGGACACTCAGCATTGATGTCTGCCCCACATGGATCTGCTTCAGCAGGTCCACAGACTCCACACTCAGGGCAGCAGGGTAGACAGATGCAGGGGGAGCAGTGCCTGGACTAAAGGAGACTCTCGCCCTAACACGGCGGGCTCCACGGACATCTGGGATGAGAGCAACTGGGAGGGTGGAGATGGAGGTGGTGGGGACAGACTCGCTGTCATTGCCCTCTGGTGTTGGCACACCCGCCTCCTCCAGGGAATCATCACTTGAGCCTTTGTTATCCGCAGCAGATGTAGTGGCTGTTGACTCACCCTCAGTGTGGCTCCCCTCATCCTCCGTGCCACTGGCTCCCTCCGACTCCTCTACAGCTGAACCAGTCTGGCTGCACCCCTCCTCACGGTCCGTGGAGCTGTCCCCTCCAGTGTCTGCCGATGATGCTGTGAACAAGGAGGAGAAACAGATTCACATCACTCACCTGTATTTACTGGACACATGACCTGAAATGCAACACATCCCTGTGCAAGGCCTGGCATCATTTAAAAACAGCATCACAATCTACCACACATAGGTGAACCTGGCACCTATCAGTCTGCCAGTGAACCATGTCCTCTGTACCCATTATGACAATGGACCCATCAGCCCATAGTTTTGATGATGTCGGACAGCACATGTGCAGGCATCACCAGACTACCCAGTATTCTGTTCTGCTCTGATCGTTACTGTCATGAGTTCTGACACACATGTCACATTCCAGGTCACTGACTCAGGTTTTGGAACAGCATTTGCGATGGCATGACCTCATTGTTGCTATGATGAACATACCCCCATTGCCAGACACCATTACGGCCCATGTCTTGAAACATAAAGCTAGCACATTGTGGCTGCAGTATACGACACACGTCACAATACAGCATGCCCCAGATAATAGTGTGTAACATAAAGCCACAGGCCTGTCTGGCCCATCAGTCAGTACTGACTACCGTCACAGGGGCAGTGCATGCCAACTCCACATTCAGCAACGTGTCTCTCTCATGTTTGCACTGTGAATGGAACTCCATAAGTGGTCATGTATACATTGTCACCGTATGCTACACACATTTGACAGAATATGATAAAGCCACATAAGCAACATGACACATCACAGTTTGTGAGTCTACAACCCTGTACACCTGATCACAGAGCACATCACAAGTACATAGTAAAGCTGCTGACACAAAGCTGTTGAATACACCATCATGCATCATAGTGACTACACACATATGTATTTCCCTGTGTGCAGAACCAATAGTCACATGTCAGATGTCTGTCCATGACAAACATGTAGCAAACCTCAGAAAGAAAAAAAGCTATGGCAGGCTAGCTTGACACAGAGTCACACACATGATAATAAACATCTACAATGGTCGAAGTGCTGGCTGACACACAATATTAGGAGCTCAGAGTGTCTCAGATGACCGGAGAAGGCAGACCTGTCCATGGGCCATGTGATACATGGGATTAGCAATAGCACAAAGCAGGTGACCATGTGTTTTCTCGAACTCATACAAATCAAATGTCTGAGGTATCATGGTTGTACATGGCTGCTGCATGGGTGTGTGGTCAATACCTCACATTCCTATGCTGACCCACAACAGCAATTGGTGCAGAGATGTTGAGCACACACAGAGCACAGGTTAATAATCCATAAATGATCTGACACATGTCCCAGATTAGCCTCACCCATGTAGCTCAAGTCAATGTACATTTTGATGATGTTGCTGTCAACATTCCCTTGGACGACAGTAAATACACACAACCCAAGTGACACATGTGAAAGAGTGGAAGGGACACACCTGGGTATCAGATGTGAATGGGGCATCAACAAAATTAGCTACATGGGACTTGTCTGAGCCAACTGTGGGAGTGTAACTTGGCTGAAGGATTGTAAACTGCAGGTTAAAACAATTATTCCAACAAGGCATGGACTTACCCCCTCCTTGCTGCTGTCTGGCCTTCAACTGCCCATCCAAGTCTGGGAAGACCACCGCCAGGATACATAGCATGTGGGGGGTCAGGTTCCGACGTCCACCCCTCCTGCGAGGAGGCGACAGCTTCAGCTGAACCCTTGCTATCCTCCAGGTCTAGCCACAAAGGTCCTGCCACCTCTTCTGGCAGTGGCGGATGTAGCGTCTGTAGACCCCCACCGACCTAACTTGCCGTGCGATGGTCTGACATATTTCATTCTTCTCATGGGCAGTGACCTGTGAGGATGACAATGTGAGACAACATCACTACACATGCCCCATGTTCCCAAACACACAGTTGTACACACAGGTTGAATTTTGCAGCGAGTATCATGTATACAGGTAGTGCAACTATGGTAATGGGCATTTGTGCTGCGTGGAAGCCCCAATTCACAACATAGCAGTGCCGGCAAACCGATGGCCTCAGAGTGGACACACAGTCACTGCTCAGACCGGACACTGTGAGGCACAGAGTTAAACAGGATGTGTACCAGCACGGGTAGACCATTCACATGGCCTACTCCACTTACACCCCCTCCCCAGCCTCTCCCTAGATTGCATGACCCACATTGCTTAGTGAACACTGGCAACAACAACATATCAATTGAGTCTGCAAATTTGCTACCGGGGGGGAAGGGGGGGGGTGGACCGGTGTTTGCTTTACTTTTGCAGCCAAGCATACAGCACTGTATCTGCAACACAGCTGATGAGGAGAGCTGGGGTCTAGGGTCTGCAGCTGTGGTGCAACTCATCACCAACTATCTCACTGCAATGAACTGGCAATTTCTAATTACCAAACCACCATGAGGCCCTCCAGCAGATTGGTACCCTTACATGTCTGGTGTATTGCAGCAGTTCATAGTTGGCCTTAAATTCTTTGGTTGCTGAAATGGCTGGAATGGCAGACATTGTCACAGTCCCCTCTTCATCATTGCTAGGTTTTGCAGGTCAGGAAGTGTCACTATTAGTCACTACTAGGTCACACATGAACACATTTAAATAAGAAAAAAGGGCACTAGGCCAATCAGAAACATTGCCAGCTGGGTACATGCATCAGCACACTCAGAAACGTAAACTTACTCTGTGTGCAGCCTTGCGCTTGGTGAGCACAATGCTAGTAGTGCCAGTCAGATAACATGTTCAAATGCCAAGGCAGAGGACTCTACACTCACCTGCTCCCCTGGTTTCCCATACAGCTTGCAGTACTGTGGGAGGAGTCTGTCCAGCAGGGACTGGTTCTCCTCCTCAGTGAATGGTGGGGCACTCTCCACAGTACGTGCCATTGCAGGATACAGAGGATGCAGAGACAGCAGCAGTGGTGTGATGTAATGCACTCCTGTGGCATGTAGTGCAAGCAAGTGCTGTCTCTGGGGAACGCACAGCCTTATATCTGTGCTACAGAGGCAGTATCTGTTCTATGCGGCCAAAGAGATAGGTCAGACTCGCTCGCATTATCCGAATTTGCCAAATCCATGTCTGTGAATGCATCGGACATGCCTTCAGCGTCGTTCAAACTTTCAGCATCATGACACCATTGAAATTGCAACATTATTGTAGTGGCCCAACTGAATCTGGCAGCACACGAGTCGTACACGTAGCAAAACACAAGGCTCATCTCAATGACTGCCAATGGCCAATGGGTGCGTACGCCTTGGATCCTAGGTGCCCGACGCGTCCTTCAGAATCGCACCCGCGTATATAGGCATTACAGTCTATGACCAAGGCGTGCGTACGCCTTGGATCCTAGGCGTCCGACGCATCCTTCAGAATCGCACCGGCGTATATAGACATTACAGTCTATGGCCAAAGCGTGCATACGCCTTGGATCCTAGGCATCCGACGTGTCCTTCAGAATCGCACATGTGTATATAGACATTACAGTCTATGACCAAGGCGTGCGTACGCCTTGGATCCTAGGTGTCCGACACGTCCTTCAGAATCGCAACCGAGTATGTAGATATTACAGTCTATGACCAAGGCATGAGTACGCCTTGGATCCTAGGCATCTGACGCATCCTTCAGAATCGCACCCGCGTATATTGACATTACAGTCTATGACCAAGGCGTGCGTACGCCTTGGATCCTAGGTGTCCGACCGTCCTTCAGAATCGCACCCACATATATAGACATTACAGTATATGGCCAAGGTGTGCGTACGCCTTGGATCATAAGCGTCCAACGCGTCCTTCAGAATCGCACACACCTGTGTGACCATTACATTTGATGGTCAGAGGCTGCCAGCCTAAATGTTTTGACATGGACTGAGGGGCTGGACAACACAGTGACAGCCTGTCACACAGTACAGGCAATCACTATTCATGCGTCATTACATGTGTGGGTACATGTCTACACATGTCATATTTGATGTGCACAATATGGTACACACTACCAGGATGTGCCATGTTACATGGTCACAATAAGGCATTGTGTGTGATGCACCTCCCTAATGTGCTTGAGGAATTTGCTGGTCAACACACGTGGCCGGGACATAGTTACAGGGGCACATTGTGTATTGCCATGTTACATGAACCCTACATTGCATATGATATGTCAAGTGTGTCCCTGGGCTTGCTGTGTGTGGTACATCATGAGTGTTTGCATATAGTGCTAGGCACATGGACGTATTTGTATCTGGGAGTTGTTAATCCCCCCAAACTCCATCAGTTTTGGGAATGTGATTTGGTGTTGTATTTGTGTGTCACAGACATCCACATTTGCCATGCAGACAAGCCTGTTTGCACATCCTGTGTGTAATGGTGGGGTTGGAACGTGTACATCAGACGTCACATGGTGACTGTGTCCATGTTGCAATACATGTTCCCCGTGTGTGTGACTGCCAGTCCCTTGTCATTTTGACAACACAACTATCCTCACTAGTTGTTGAGGTGTGTGTTTGTTATGTGACATCTGTTGAAATGTACTGTGACAGGGCCCACAGTATGTCGACAGCAGAGCATGGCACTTGTAGTGTCACCATGTGGAGCTGACATGATAGGTGAGGGGCAAATGGCTGGCATATGTGTCCATGCTGAATTGCACACACCTGACTCAATTGTGTCCTGATGTGATGCAGCATGTGGTGTTAGCCACAGATGTGGGGGAACTGAAATACTTTCTTTGTTTCCCTATGTACTGCAGGTGCCCTAATGTCCACAGACCCTTCCCAGACCTTGCAACCATGACTGAACGTAGCTGCATCCGACGGTACTGCTTCACAAGCCGGCTAATTGAGCATTTGGAGGAGCAGTTGTTCCCACATTTACAACCTGGGCGTGCGTATCCAACTGCGTTGACCCCCAAGGTGAAGGTGATGGCAGCCCTACATTTTTTTGCCACAATTCCAATACACAGTGGCTGGTGCTGGTGGGATGTCCCAGACCATGTTCAGTCGTGTTCTCCGTGATGTTTTGGAGGCAATGTTGTTGTATCTGGACCAATACATCCAATTTCCAAACCAACAACAAATGCCAGGTATAAAGGGAGATTTCTATGCACTGGGAGGGATGCTAAATGTCATTGGCTCTATAGATGGGACACAAGTGGCTTTGGTACCACCACAGACCCATGAGCAGACTTACCGCAACTGTAAACATTTTCACTCTAGTAATGCCCTAGTGGTATGTCTTGCGGACATGACAATTTAACATCTCTGTGTCTGTTTTCCTGGTTCAGCTCACAACGCTTACATCATGCGGAATAGCAGGATACCACATATGATGTCACAGCCGCAGAGCCAGTGTGCCTGGCTTGTCAGTGTGTAATTGCACTTTACCCTGTGTGTTTTTTGTATCTTGGGATTACACGCTCTTTCCTGACCCTTGACATGTTTGGCTGTTTGTATGCAGGTGACTTCGGGTACCCCAACATGCCGTGGTTGCTGACACCTCTTAGGAACCCTGTCACACCAGCACAGATATGTTTCAATGAAGCACATGGGCGGACCAGGCGAGTGATTGAGCAGACATTTGGACTCCTGTAAAGCCGATTCCGCTGCCTGGACCGGAAAGGAGGGGCCCTCCAATATGCACCTGAAAAGGTGTGCAAGATATTTATTGTGAGTTGCATGCTACACAACATGGCAGTGAGGGAGGAGGTGCCTCTCATCGAAGATGATGATGGCCATCAACCACCAGCATGGGAGGACCCGGGCCTTGGACATGTTGCGAGTGACAATGAGGGTGAGGGGGGTGTCCGGACTCAGCTCATCAACAACTTCTTCTCCTAATTGTGAGTATACAGTGATGTGTTGTCAACAATTCTTGCATCACCTGATATGTGTCTGTGTTGTGCACTGTGAGAGCATATGTGTTTCTGCATGCTACGTGTCCTGATTGTTGCATTGATGTGTCCCTTGAGTTAGTATGTCCGCCCAATCAGTGTTGCCATGATTCTTTGTATCTTTTCACAACTCTTTGAAATTGTGTTTGTAATGTGTATTGTAGATGTATGCAGTGATTTAGTGATTTCACTACTGTTGTATGTCTGTCATTCACAGGGTCCATTGGCTGGTTTTTGGTGACATGTTACCTCTGAATCGCGCAATACGGTCACAGAGTGCAACCTTTCATGGTTCACAGATGCATCATCCCACACACTCCGGTGCTGGCATGTCTGCCATTCTTGGTTACTTTTGGATCACTGTCATGTGAGGGTAACTTGCATCAGATGTTTAATTTACTTGTTGTGTATGTGTAATCAGTGGCGGCTGGTGACATTCGAAAGTGGCAGGGCGTAAACGTTATCGATAAGTGACCTGCTGGGAGCATAGCGAGCAAGCCTGACTGTCATAAGCGTAGTTCAGTTGGGGGCTTCTTTCCCTGAGAAACGTTTTAAAAAGAGTGGGCAAATGATGCATTATCAAGCAAATTTGAGTAGGCAAAAAGGTTAATAAGGCAATTGTGAAAGTGTAGTTATGACATCAATAAAGAGATTTCATATGATAATGATGTAGGTAGCTGCTTATTCAGTATAACTGCAGAACTAGACCCTAGATCGCTATATGAATATACCCCCCTTGAGGGGACCAGCCTCTCCCACCTTAAACTACATCACTGTATGAACACCTGATGAACTGGAGCAAAAACCTGCTCTACCCCTAAATTTATGATTAGTGAAAAAACATCTGCGAGCTCAGGTCATTAAAAGTTTGATTGCTACTTCTCTAACTGGAGGTAAAACCTTCCTCTACACCTTCATCTTGACTCCTTTATGAACACATCTCCCAGGGGACTAACAATCGTCCCTTCCTTCAGAGACCACTTTGTCATCACATCTGTGGTCCCACACTAGAGCCCTGGCTGCTCTGTCACTACAGCTCTGACCAGCAGCAAGACCTTCCTCGAGCTCAGATGCAGGGCTCTGATTTATTATTGACAGAAGCCAGTGAACTCCGAGCCATTATTCTAGGTGAAAATCTATACGTTTAGAAACCTCTCATTTCTAATGGGTACTCATTCCCAAGAGTCTCAAACATCTAAATTATTTTGCAGTTTTACTGTTTGGCCAAAATAAATCACTTTCAAAATTCCCCCCCCCCTCCACACCCTTTGGTAATATCTATATTCTCGCCCCTGATCTGCAGTCTCCTTATCCTTGTAGGCTTGTGTATCTCATTAAAAAAGCCGAAGCATAAGTCCCAGAATTGAAAGAGAAAACCTGGACTGGAGCATTACGCCACACTTACTGCACACTTTTGGGTTTATATCAGATGACAACAATCTTATCCCCAGCAAAGGTTCCCAGTTTCATTTACAGTGGCTTACTGTGAACGGAGGCCTCAGCTTTCAACATCACAGACAATCACTACAATTACAAAATAAAAAAACAGGAAGCAAACATGCTAATTAGTAGACGACAATGCAAGCTCTTTTGCTCCATCCTGGAGTTCGAGACACGGGTTTCAGAAAGTGGACTGTGGACACAGTGAGACTTACTTGTGTTTGTTGCAGTAGCACGGTGTAAGCAGCATGCCCTTCCCTCGCAGTCACCCCGGTACTATAGCCAGGCTGGCGGCATGGCAGGCCGAGTGGAACTCTTAAGGGAGATGGTGTGTCTGCGGGCAACGATGCAACGATCAAAGGAGTGTCAGAGGAGATGCTGGGACTGAGCCACCTGCACTCTGTATAATTTTGACCTCGTGGCGCTCTCCTTCAGTGACTGCAGCCGGTGACCGTGCCAGTATTTGTCCCGAGCAGCAAACAGTGAAACACATCGAATACAGCACACCTGCTGCGTAAATACCTATTTTGCTGAATTTCCAGCTGCGCCTGCACAGCCAAACTCTCCTTCAGCCCACGCGCCCAGCTCCCATTATCCAATAAGGAGCGGAGGCCTAAAAGTAGCGCGAAGGCAAGTTCCAATTGTTGCCACCCACTACTCTGTTTTCAGATAGGCTAGCCCTGCCCCTTGCCATTCATTTCAATAACGCGATGCTAAAACCGCCTGGGCCGCAGCATAAGTGCCCCATTTAAAACAAACCATTTGCGCTTTCTCTGGCCACTCCCTTCAGGCTGACATCACTCTTCTTGTATGTGCTTCAAGGGCGAGCAATAGTCCTCGCTCCGGGCAGCACATACGCAGGAGGTCTCTGCCCTCATCCCTTCCAGAAAAAACAACCTGAATTTGTAATCTCACGCAGCAGTGAGCAATTAATTTGCAGCTGCTGCATGGCATACAATACAGTCTCTCTTTCTCCTTCCGTTGCTCCCGATGCCCTGGTCCTGAAGCTAGTAGGGCAACGCCCCTTTCGCCCCTTAACACCAGCCACCACTGTGTGTAATAAAGATACACATCTGTTTGTGGTGGGCTTCCTCAGTGTCCACACATCTGATAATCCTTGGCATGCTGTACCTGTGGGCTGATTGCCACTGCTTCAGCATTTGTGTGTACTTGCAGTTCACAATGTCTGAGGCAAACAATCTGATGGGCATGGTGAATCAGTGTTGTGTTGACCTAGTAGTGTGTACCTCTCATATGTGTCACATCAACATAAATCAAATTTCAGTGTTTAGATTGCTCTAGTGGTTTGTCTGCACAGTCTTACTTTAGCATATCATCACCTATATGTGACAAACCCAGTTATATTTAACACAGAGGCTTCAATTGCGATGTTGAAGTGTTTATTTACATACATGTGTGTGAAT
Source organism: Triturus cristatus (assembly GCF_964204655.1). Classification (NCBI taxonomy): domain Eukaryota; kingdom Metazoa; phylum Chordata; class Amphibia; order Caudata; family Salamandridae; genus Triturus; species Triturus cristatus. The sequence goes on along the minus strand of NC_140591.1, from coordinate 1,060,101,641 downwards.
GATATAGGTGACATGAAGTGCTGTACAGTGCAATGGGAATCCAAAGTTCACAGGGGAGTTGGTAGTGTTGGTAGATGAAATTACCAGAGTTAAGTCCACAGTCATTAGATCTATTGGTTCAATACAGACCCTCCATCACATATGGGAGAGTTGGGGACAGTCGACAAGGTGAAGGGTTTGCACACAATGGTGGACATCAGGAACAGGTGTTCACTTCCTGGGGGATGTGAATGGTCAGCTGCCTCTCACTTATCCTTCTTTGGACGTCCCCTCATCTTCTTTGGGGGGTCCCTCAGGTGCAGGCTGGGGCGGTGCGCTGGAGTTTCCATCAGAGTCCACCTACCTCCCTGTGGCATTTGCAGATGTTGTGGCAACTGATGTTGTGGGCACAAAGGGAGGTGGGGCGATGTTGTTTGCAATCTGACCTAGGCATCCAAGTATGTATCTGTGCACCGCCGAGACATCATCCAACTTGTCCATCTTGTACTCCATGCTGGCCATGTGTGTCTCCACCCGCGACATGTGTGCATCCAATCTGGCATGATGTTTAATGTCCCTGAGGTGCCCCACAACCTGGCCAAAGTCTCCGGTGCATTGCTGGTATACATTAATGATGCGTACCAACTGGGGATCAGCTTGGGGTGCATCACCATGGGCATGACGTGACCTCAGCCTGCCCCCACTCCCACCACCCCTACACCCATGAGCAGGTCCTGCTGTTGCAGGCACAGACAACACTGGGACTCCTCCTGTGATGGCACTGGTGGTATTGGCAGCCACCTCCAGGGTGCCCTGTGTTGCTGTGCCCTCGGTGTTGGTTTGGCCTGGTCTGTCCATGTTAGTAGGGGTCATCTGGGTGTTGTCAGATGTAGCAGGAGTGGTGGAAGGGGTGCAGTTGTTACTGATGCTGCACGCTAATCCACACTGGAGGGTTCAGGTTGTTTGTGGTGGTCGTCAGAGGAGTGAGAGGCATCCACACCGACCAGCTCCGTGTCGACCAGAGTCTTGGACTGGCAATCTTCCTTGTCTGTTCTTGCAGTTTCCCCAGCTGCCCCTGTGGGTGGAAGAGACACACAATGAATGTTGTGGTTCAGCACACATCAATGTATCACACACATTGAAATTGGTACTATGCCTCATGATGAGTGTATGTGCATGGCATTGTCCTCAATTATCAAAGGCAGGTGCCATTGTGGGTTCGGAACATTGTCCTGATGACCAGATGCATTTTATATGCACGTAGAGCTGTGTGCATGAACAGCTCATGTATAGTTTAATTGACTTACATGGACATTGCGAAACGTGCACTCCCGTGCCTCACACTGGTGTGTTATTTGTTCTTGGTGGGAGAGGTATGTGTGACAGGGCCTGCTGGGAAATTAAGTCTGAAGTGGCACCCCTCCTCCCCCCTGGACCAGATAGGCCACCATGGACCATGCTTCCATGACAGTGAGTCTGAGTACATGTTCAAGTTGTCTGACAGTGGTGTCCTGGTGTTTGTTGGAGCCCAAGTCCCAGCAAGGCCGTGTGCACTCCATACCAGAGGCCAGTGTCAGCAATATTTTCAGTACTTTGCCACTCCCTGTGAGGTAAGCATGGTGCATATGGCTACTCCTTGTGATGATGATTATGGGCTGGGACTTCAACTCCCATCATGCATTTGACTCCACCCACCTTCCCAGCAAACCCATGCTTCCTTCCTGTGACTCCGCTTTCCTGCTAGTGAATGTGTGCAGACAAGATGGCTGCTGCATGTGACTGGTGTTTGTATCCCATTGCCTTGCTGTGAGTTTGTTCTCAGTTTAGTGAGTTTTGGGAATGGGGATCTTTCCTGTTACATAGCAGGTACGTCTGCATTGGAACACAAAGGGCACCATGGCTTGCTGCTCCTCCCCCGAGGGCCCAGTGTCAGGCATCTTGGAAGTCGATTTGCCTTGAGTCTCAGGTTGTGCTTAGTCCCAGGTGTGTTGCTTGGTATTGGTGTGAGGGGTGTGTGGGACAGGGCCTGCTGGGAGATGGAGTCTGAGGTGGCACCCCTCCTGCCCCCTGGACCAGATAGGCCACCATGCTTCCATAACAGTGAGTCTGAGTACATGTTCAAGTTGTCTGACAGTGGTGTCCTGGTGTTTGTTGGAGCCCAAGTCCCAGCAAGGCCTTGTGCACCCCAATCCAGAGGCCAGTGTCAGCAATCTTGTCAGTACTTTGCCACTTCCTGTGAGGTGAGCATGGTGCATGGGGCTACTCTTGGGACATTTGTGATGATGACTATGGGCTGGGACTTCAACTCCCATCATGCATTTGACTCCACCCACCTTCCCAGCAAACCCATGCTTCCTTCCTGTGACTCTGCTTTCCTGCTAGTGAATGTGTGCAGACAAGATGGCTGCTGCATGTGACTGGTGTTTGTATCCCATTGCCATGCTGTGAGTTTGTTCTCAGTTTAGTGAGTTTTGGGAATGGGGATCTTTCCTGTTACATAGCAGGTATGTCTGTACTTACAATCTGCATTGGAACACAAATGGCACCATGGCTTGCTGCTCCTCCCCCCAGGGCCCAGTGTCAGGCATCTTGGAAGTCGATTTACCTTGAGTCTCAGGTTGTGCTTAGTCCCAGGTGTGTTGTTTGGTGTTGGTGTGAGGGGTGTGTGTGACACGGCCTGCTGATATATGTAGTCTGAGGTGGCACCCCTCCCCCCCTCTGGACCAGATAGGCCACCATGGACCATGCTTCCATGAAAGTGAGTCTGAGTACATGTTCAAGTTGTCTGACAGTGGTGTCCTGGTGTTTGTTGGAGCCCAAGTCCCAGCAAGGTCTTGTGTACCCCACACCAGAGGTCAGTGTCAGCAATCTTCTCAGTAATTTGCCACTTCCTGTGAGGTAAGCATGGTGCATGGGGCTACTCCTGGGACAAGTGTAATGATGACTATGGGCTGGGACTTCAACTCCCATCATGCATTTGACTCCACCCACCTTCCCAGCAAACCCATGCTTCCTTCCTGTGACTCTGCTTTCCTGCTAGTGAATGTGTGCAGACAAGATGGCTGCTGCATGTGGCTGGTGTTTGTATCCCATTGCCTTGCTGTGAGTTTGCTCTCAGTTTAGTGAGTTTTGGGAATGGGGATCTTTCCTGTTACAGAGCTGGTATGTTTGTACTTACAATCTGCATTGGAACACAAATGGCACCATGGCTTGCTGCTCCTCCCCCCTTGGCCCAGTGTCAGGCATCTTGGAAGTCGATTTGCCTTGAGTTTCAGGTTGTGCTTAGTCCCAGGTGTGTTGTTTGGTATTGGTGTGAGTAGTGTGTGTGACAGGGCCTTCTGGGAGATGTAATCTGAGGTGGCACCCCCCCTCCCCCCTGGACCAGATAGGCCTCCATGGACCATGCTTCCATGACAGTGAGTCTGAGTACATGTTCAAGTTGTCTGACAGTGGTTTCCTGGTGTTTGCTGGAGCCCAAGTCCCAGCAAGGCCTTGTGCACCCCCCACCAGAGGCCAGTGTCAGCAATCTTGTCACCACTTTGCCACTACCTGTGAGGTGAGCATGGTGCATGGGGCTACTCCTGGGACATGTGTAATGATGAGTATGGGCTGGTACGCCAACTCCCATCATGCATTTGACTCCACCCACCTTCCCAGCAAACCCATTCTTCCTTCCTGTGACTCTGCTTTCCTGCTAGTGAATGTGTGCAGACAAGATGACTGCTGCATGTGGCTGGTGTTTGTATCCCATTGCCTTGCTGTGAGTTTGTTTTCAGTTTAGTGAGTTTTGGGAATGGGGATCTTTCCTGTTACAGAGCTGGTATGTTTGTACTTACAATCTGCATTGGAACACAAATGGCACCATGGCTTGCTGCTCCTTCCCCCAGGGCTCAGTGCAGGCATCTTGGAAGTCGATTTGCCTTGAGTCCCAGGTTGTGCTTAGTCCCAAGTGTGTTGTTTGGTGTTGGTGTGAGTGGTGTGTGTGACAGGGCCTTCTGAGAGATGTAATCTGAGGTGGTACCCCTCCTCACCCCTAGACCAGATAGGCCACCATGGACCATGCTTCCATGACAGTGAGTCTGAGTACATGTTCAAGTTGTCTGACAGTGGTGTCCTGGTGTTTGTTGGAGCCCAAGTCCCAGCAAGGCCTTATGCACCCCACACCAGAGGCCAGTGTCTGCAATCTTGTCAGTACTTTGCCACTCCCTGTGAGGTGAGCATGGTGCATGGGACTACATCTGGGACATGTGTGATGATGGCTATGGGCTGGGACTACAAAACCCATCATGCTTTCAGCTACACCCACCTTCCCGGCACACAAAACCTTCCTTCCTGTGAGTCTGCTTCCCTGGTAGTGTATGTAACTGTGGTAGCATGATGGCTGACGGTGTTTGGTGGTGTTTGGGGCCAAATCCCTGGTGTATTTGTCAGTGGGTTTGTACATGTATTGACCTAGGTACATGTTACTGGGACATTGCAGGTATTGAGTTTCTCTAGGTGGCATACACCTGTGAGGATAGTTATCTTTAGGTTGATGTGGCTTGATGTCAGTGAATGTTTTCTCTGTCCCTCTGACATTAATGTCTATGGGTGCAGATTGCTATTACATCACAATTTGGAATAGTTGTTTGTGTACTCACCAGGCTTTGGTATTCCAGGCAATCCATGGAGGCCAACTGGTGGGAGCATGGCTCACACCTTCTTCTCCCAGGAAGTGAAATGCACCGGTTTTGCGGGATGGCCGCCACCAGTGCAGTCGCTCAGGGCATGTTCTTTGCCAATGAGTATCTTGACCCTCCTGCGTATGTCGTACCACCAGTTCCTGAAGTCGTACATTGTGCGCATGCTAGGGGCTAGTGTGTTCACCTTGTCGACAATCCTTGCCCACATCTTGTCTTTCTGGGATAGGGGGGTCTGTTGGACCAAGGAGCCAAATAAATGTGGCTCTACTCTGATGATTTCATCTACCATGACTTCCAACTCACTGTCTGTGAACTTTGGATTCTTCTTTGGGGGCATGGTGATGGGTGTTGGTGGAGATGGATGGGGGTGGGGGTGGTAGTGAGGGTTGGTGAGTATGTGTATGGCTGGGTGTCTGTCAGTGTGCTTATTGTGTGGTGCTAGTGGTGTGTGGTGTGTAGGTTGTGGCTGTATGTCTCAGTGTGGTGGTGTTGTCTGTTTGCAGGTCTGTGTGATTTGCAAGGGATCATGGTCTGGATTCTTTGGCCTTTTTATAGGTGGAGTTGTGGGTGTGTCTTGGTTTGAATTCTGCATTTTTTTGGTTTTCTAACTGCCTGTTTGGCCTTTTTCTGTGTCAATTCCATGATTTCTTTAGGGCCTGACGGAGACGTTCAGTAGACCGGGTCGTACGCCTATGGCGTCACTTGCGGGGTGATCTGAGTCGGTCACACTGACATTGTGCTATATTGCATGTTTCACATACGCGCTGGTCGTGACGGGCTCGTTTTCTTGCCAATCTCTCAGTTCCGTAAGGATCAGTTGTATGGCTTGGACTCCGTGCGACACGCTTTCGCCCGCAGCGCATTGCATAGTACTTGGCAGGTTGTACGCCGCGTGTTCGTGTCTGTCGGAACTATAGCCATTCCGTGTCGGTCGGAAGGTTTTGGGTCAGTTTCTAAGCGGGGGACTGTTTTCCATACGTTTTGGTCAGTCTGCATTGATTCCGTGCGAGTCGGTTGGATTTCGACCTGGACGCATCGTACTTGCCAGGTCGGACGGCACCTGTATGAGTCGGTCGGACTTCATTCCCGGTCCGTGTCAGTCGGAACACTTTCCAACTCGGATCAGAATCTGCCCCTTAGAAGACTTACAGGTGGTTTGTGAAGCGCATTTTGTAGTTATTAGGTTGTACCACTATTATACTAACTTATGTTCTACAAAATGCAGCTTGTAAATACGGCCCTTTATTTTCACACTGAAAAGATGATTCTTTCTTAAGGAAATTATCTAAGAATGACCTTGTTGCCTTGTCACTTGTTATATTTGCTGAGTCTAATCTCACAGTGAGCAGATTTACTTCATTGCTTACCTGGCCTGCATCATGAGTTTTCTTTGGTGTCAGGCTGGTTACTTTTAAAAGGTTATTTCAACTCAACAGTTGTTATATGCAAAGTGTACTGACCCCTACCTTTGGTAGAAATGTGCAAATAAACTAAAATAGGAAATAGCTCTGTATTCATGGTTTGAAAGTAGGTGTGGGGGTAACTCACAGAGTTTCACTTCGTGGAGCTCAATGGAGTTACATGAAAGCTCCATGAGATTCCCAGAATTTCTGCTGAGAGGTGGAATTAGGCATGTTGTGAGGCTCACGCTGATCTTTAGCTCATGGAGTTCGATTGGCACTGAAAAATCAGCATCAATGGCACTACGCGGTGTGCCAGAGTGCACTGCTTCTCAAGTTTATTTTGTACTTGAGTGGCAGCTATCTGACTGTAAAGGGTCGCGACTGCCCGAGTTGGTAAAATCTGGTCAGGTGCCCTCCGAGCAGCCGAAAATCACTCTAGGGTATGCCAAATTTCGCTCACCAACTTACCATTGGCAAGCCGCGCATGATAAAAAAACTCCACCACACAGTGGTTGGCAGAATTTGGCCAGAAATTTGCATTACATGCATAATGTGGAGTAGCCAAAACTCTGCCAACTCCGTCAGCTGAGAGGAATTTATCGCCCACCCCTATTTGAAAGATCACATATTTATGATAGGGAAATATATTAATTCACCATAATGTCAGGTGTAGTAAAAGTGGCATCTAATGCCATTTGAACTCTAATGACATCAAATGAAGTACTATCATATCACTCTTAACTCTAGTGGAGGTGAAAGACGTATATGTTGTCAGAGACTCCATTTACCTCAAACATTTCTGACTACAAACAGTATGTACCAATTGTACTAAGACTTGTCCTTTGAAAGCATTTAATTTGTTTTCTTTTCAGTTAATTCCCATTTTTTGGGACAGTGCTTTTGCATTACCATTCATTAAAGTTCACTTGAAGGCCAATCATTTTCTATGTGAATAACAATGAACTAAGGAGAGGACATGGCCTGGATATCTGCACAATGGCTTCATAGTAGGAAATCTACCAGGCTGAGTGGAGCTTCCCTAACAGTGCAAGTAGTGTGTTTATACACACGATGATGAGTCTCTGCATGTGTGACTCTGAAATAACATGTAGAGCCACCTTCGCATATTGGCATCCAATGGAAGCCTGCTGCAGGACAATGAGGGTCCTGAGGGTGACGGAGAAAAGCTGAAAAGGGATCCTGAACTGGGTGTCTCAACCTTGGGCTAAAATTGTGGATGCCTGTAGAGAGGACACAACATGACAGAGACTTTTGTGAGACAGGGTCCACAACAGGTGATGAATGTAGCTGATTAAGTGCACCTTGATATTTCTGAGTCAACATATATGTAAGATAATATTTTTGTGGTCAATATTTTGACAATAACCATTTTGGATACTGCAGGATTTTCTCAATATAGTCATTGGAGTGCTAGGGACTTTTCTGCGGGAAATCAATCAATCGATCAGAGGTTTATAAAGCGCTCTACTCACCCGGGGGGGGGGGGGGGGTGCAGCTCCAGATCAATCGAAGAGCCAGGTCTTGAGGCACTGAAGGTGTGCAGACTGGGGGAGCGTCTGATGTTGACTGGGAGCTCGTTCCAGGTTTTTGCTGTGACGTAGGAGAAGGCTCTTCTGCCTGCTCTGATTCTGCAGATGCATGGGGTCTCTGCCAGGGCGAGGTCGGTGGAGCGGAGGTTCCTTTTGGGTACGTGGAAGGAGACTCTTTTGCTGAGGTATTTGGGTCCGATGTTGTGGAGGGATTTCTAGGCACGGGTGAGGGAAAGGGAGGTATGCTCTAAGTTTTGCAGAAAACAGTCAGCAAGGGCGTGTATGATGGTGGATTCACTGTCCCACACATTAGGAAATACTACTGGTATACCCACTGGCCACAGTGAATACATGGGCTTTCACCAAGCCAGGCAAAAAGGATGGACTGCATAGCAATGAAGGGAAAGCATACCTACACAATCTATACCCCCTTATTGTTCATTGCGATGGGAATGGTCATGAAGGTTTCAAGGCTGCCATTAATCTTGTGGGATGCAAGGGCAAACTTAGGGGTGAGAGGTAGGGCATAGGCATGAAGGGGCCCAGTCTTTTAGCAACTTTGAGGAAAGCTCTAGGAAGTTGTTTACTTTTACTGCAAGAGCTGCAAACTCTGTTCAGAGTTTACTTGTCAGAACTATATACAGTATGAATCCTATTACAGAACATTCTTCGAAAGATGTATTTTTTAACTGTATTTAGGGTACGTTATGTGTATTGTGACATTTAGGGTGAAGCTCTCACAGTGTTGATTGTCAAACAAAAGTTTTCCCTCAAGTAAAAATGTGAGTAACATATTTAGGCAGCCCCAGAGCAACATTAGTGTCAATAACTCAAGCGGTAGAATTTTCCAAATCAATTAAGTACTATAAGAAAGTAATTAGAAATAAACAGAAGACAACACTCAGTGTGGGTTAAGGAACCAGGAGTTACAAATTTTTGATGAAATTGTAACAAGTAAAAGCATGGATCCTAGGTCTGAAAACGTCTAGTTGTTGACCCCGTTCTACAGTAAGTAAAAATGCTCACATAGTGCAAGGTAGGTGGCTGTTTGCACCGGTTTGCCACATGGCCAAAGACTCCTAATCCCACTGACACTTTTAGTTTTTGCACCAAACGCTCTATGCAGGAGCTGACACAATGGGATTGCCATTGTGATAACTTGGTTGTTTTTACCACTATTATTTTGTAAGTTTACATTGTGGGACCTGCACACATGCCAGGTCAGTGGAGGCTAAGCCTGTTCTGCAGTGGTGGAGGAATGCCCACCCTATCTGGCAGGGATTTTCCTGCTTTCAGTACTAACATAGAGGAAACCTACCCAGCCTTAAAATACCTGCCCAGCTTATTTCAGGTTGGTGGTGTGCACTTCGCCTCTTGGGACAGGTGACAGACCAACATGAAAAAGCCACAGCCTTTGTCCCCATGGTAAAGCTGGCACCAAACCAAGTAAGAGGGAACTTACCCCTAGAACAGGTTTTGAGCGACCACGGAGTAGGGGACTGCTTATTACACAATCCCCTCCTCTGGTTGGACACTCAGGCTCTGCACAAAGGGAGAAGGGATACCCCACCTTGGAATTTGAGAGTGAACGGCACTGTGGGATTGTTTGAAATAGGGCAAACAGGAACTGCTGCATTAGTGGATGGGGTGCCCCTGGGAATATTTAATCCAACGGATAAGGAAGAGCCTGGAGTCACTCCAACCCACTTCCTGATGCCAGGCCTAAATATGACACCCCATAGCCACATCCTTAGAACACTCAATGGACCTGTGGGAGAACTGTACCTGCTGTTTGAGGCCTATGAGGGGAAGGTCACTTCACAGGGCTGAAGCAGGTCTAGTCTGAACTGCTGGACCTACTCCCACTTGTGCCCAGGCCAATGAAGTGGACTTCAAAAATAAGGTGGCTGACCTCCTATGTGGCTACAGGGACACAATAAGCTGCAGGAGGCCCGTAGCACCTGGACTGAACCCTGTTGTTGTCCTCTGCTGGAAGCACTGATAGCCTCTATGTACCTCACCTGAGTTCTTGGAAAAAAGTATCAGAGTGACAATTCCACATCGAACAGCTCAAGGCACTCAGCACCCCAAAAAGAACAACTTAGCCCCATTCTGCATTAGGAACATTTCAGCTAGGAATTTCCAAAGGTCCAGCATTTTAGATGCTTTGGTTCCATGGTGGCAACTATAATTTCAGCAACGGTCCACTCCACTAGAGGATGATTTTTCTTGTCAAAAAGCGACAAAGTCCCTTTCTGTATTCAGACTTAGACGAACTTTTAAAATGTTTCTTCAGAAAAAAGACAAAATCCCATTCTTTGTTGACTGTTTGACTTCCAGACTTTCACCAGGACTAATCCATTTGGTGTGTCTGTCCCAGGCTCCATTGTGGTAAAGAAATTACACCTTGGGCGTTGGTCTTAAGCATATGATAATATTATTATCTTCTATGCATTGTGTAGATAATTGTTACACAACAGATACTTAGTGGTCTCCTTTTGAAGAGAGTTTTGTTGAAGCCACTAGCGTGCCTACCATTGTTTCTAAGTCTTTACTACGTAATCATTATCATGACTTTGTAGACGTTTCTTTGTTTGTGATGGAATTGTCTTACTTGATTTGCTGACTTTTTGCGAGTGGCTTTTTGATAGTCATAAGCCTTGCATTTTGAGACCGCATTGAGAATAGCTAACAGTGTCTCTGATGCTGTTGTACATTTGCTTTTGTGACTCGCCAATTGTGGCACGCAATTGTTCGCAATTAGCGAGTTGCAAAAGCAAATGATCGTACATCTGCTACTAAGACGCTACTGACCTACTATCATAAAGTTTATTTTTACCACCAAGTCCTAATTATTCTTACAAAGTTACTACAAAAAAGTACTGAGAATGTGCTATGACATAGCTGGAGCAGGACATTGGGAGGTAAAGACTATTCTCAAATCGATAATTTGTTCATTTTTGTGTACTTCTGTTCATCATGATGTTGAACTATATGTTCTCTCTTTTACAGTTTACACTCAAGCAAAGGTGATGCATGACAAACAGGCTGTGTATTTACAACCTTTGCTCCTACCAACTCAGCTGTGTCATATGATATCATCGGATTTTATTGTGTATCTACCACACTCTGCGGGTTATCTTATTATCATGGTCATTGTTGATGTTTCCTATAAGATGACCCACTTCTCTCAATTTGAATTCTGCATACAGCTGACAGTATGCACAATCATTTTCTAACATATGTACTTTACTTACATGGACAACCACATAGCGCAGAGGTTCTTGTTTCATATCCGATCTTTGGCAGACAATTTGCTCATCACTTGACAGCCAACAGTTGTTATTGCATGTCTTCCATCAACAAATGACTGGTTATACAGAAAGAGCAAATCAGTATCTTGAACAATACTTAGGGCTCGATTACGATGTCAGTCAGAGTTGCTTCCGATCGACACGTCATGGTCTCGGAACCTACCGACCTCTGGTGCAGTCGCATACTCCCATTTCTCAATTGGAGCTTGTGCTGCGGCAGTAAATTGGCCATAGCACAAGCTCCCATAGAGAAATTGGTGATTCTGTTAATCTGTGCACCGAGTGGCAGGCACCTCAAGGTACCTGCCACACAGTCCAGGGATTAACAGGGGGTGTCATAGGTGCCCCCTCGGCCCCAAAACAGAGGCAGCAGGAAGAAGGGGGCCCTGCTAGGGGCCCCCCGAGTCAATTTCTGAAAGGCTTTCCATGTCAGAAAGCCCAGCATGAAAAGCCTGTCAGAAAGCAAGCATTGTGATCCAAACGGCGGAAATGCAGTCCATTGGGATTACGTGCCGGTCTCCAACTGGCCGACTGGCTCCTGCGGTCAGAGGCTAAACGAGCCTGATCGTAATAAGGCCCTTAGTGTTATAATAATTCAATGCAAAACAACTGGTTTGAAGAGTTACCAATAATGGATTTGGTTACAACAATGCTACTCTTTCTGCAACATATGTTCCCTATTTTTATTGTCCCCAGAAATTTAGCTCCCAATTTTTTTTGATCTGCACCTTAGATAACTCCAATGAATGCTGCAGTCATCGATTACTTGGAGAACCTATATATTTGTAGAGGGCAGATAATTCAAAATCTATGTCATGCTGAATGTCTTTCCAATTTTGCATACTCGGCAGTTAAGTGTCAAGTTTGAACCTCACTTCTTTGGGACATTTAGAATTGTTAAACATTCACTGGCTTTTCATTCATATTTGCCTCAATGTTAGAAGATCCTTCAAACTTTTCATAACTTCCAATTTAAACTGCAAATGACTCAACTATTTTACTGTTTAGCTATCCCTCCTACATTTCTTGGAGTTGAAGCTCCTGTATATAAAACCAGTGAAATTTGTGACACTTGTTATTTCAGTAATTGGCTGCAGTTTTCACTACACTGGATAGTTTAGTCACCCAGTGAATGTTCTTGTGTGTCAGCTTCCTCTGTTTAAGCCCATACCTTGATCTGTTATTTCTTTCTGGTCCTCTCCATTGAAACAAGGTGCCTCAGAGGGTGTTCTGTCACACCCACACAAAGACGCCATCTCTGAGTGCATGTGATGTTTGCAATGCTCTTTCAGAGATTGCAGTAGCTGGAGCCTGAAAGGCCTTCTTATCTCACTTGTCTTTTTGCGAGATGTGTTCAGCACCATGGATCTTACATAGCGCAGGCAGGCTAAGGGGCCTGTTTTCTGAAGCTTAGTGGAACTGGCAATGCTTCCTCGCTGTGTTGTTGCAGCCTACTCATAGTTGTGCATTGAATCCCTCAAGCAAGGTAGTCCAGCATGGAATGTCACCTCCAGGGGTTGTGGTGTCATACAGAGGTGACTTGAGGTCTCTAGGAACATGCGGAGGGCCACAAGGCATCTCTCTTGTATGCCAGATTACTATCACTTTGACTCACTAAATTCCAGACCAGGATATGCTGGATATCTTTCCCCTGGTCACTCCTAAACCTCTCACTCTGCTAGGTATGGCTTCTGGGGTCCACACTGCAGCCGGCCTTTGACATTTGACCTTTTCATCAATGTACTGTGGCCAAATCTAAAAGACAGATATGCCAACCGGGGTTGGCAAACTATTCACCATATTTTGGTGTGAGAGTCCATGAATTGGGCGATGTTTAGCAGCCATTCAGAGCTCAGATTCAAGTTGGAACCATGCATAAAGATGGACTTTTCAAGATAAATGCATTGTTGTGAGTTAAGTGCAAAAAGAACTATTGATGGACAGAATGCAGAACAATGTCATACATTAACCCCAGTACAGAGATCTGGGCCTAAATCCATCGTTTTTTTGCTCACCATGCCATTCCAGTTTGGACCCAGCCATATAAAAATCAGTCTTGACCCTGTGCCCTATGGGAACAGTCCAGCCCAAACTGCCAGGTCAGGTCCTGCCTGGACTGAAAACAAGCATCCTAGGACCGGTTTCGGGGTTTCACCCCTTTTCAACCAGGATAGCTTGATTCCAGTGGCATGGAGAGCACAGGACTCACGTCTGAGCATACCCGTCCCACTCGGGGTGACAAAAGCAAAAAGAACTATTGATGGACAGAATGCAGAACAATGTCATACATTCACCCCAGTACAGAGATCTGGGCCTAAATCCATCGTTTTTTTGCTCACCATGCCATTCCAGTTTGGACCCAGCCTAATGCAAATCAGTCTTGACCCTGTGCCCTATGGGAACAGTCCAGCCCGAACTGCCAGGCCAGGTCCTCCCTGGACTGGAAACAAGCATCCTAGGACCGGTTTTGGGGTTTCACCCCTATTCAGCCAGGATAGCTTGATTCCAGTGGCATGGAGAGCACGGGACTCACGTCTGAGCATACCCGTCCCACTCGGGGTAACAAATGCAAAAAGAACTATTGATGGACAGAATGCAGAACAATGTCATACATTCACCCCAGTACAGAGATCTGGGCCTAAATCCATTGTTTTTTTGCTCAAAATGCCATTCCAGTTTGGACCTAGCCATATGCAAATCAGTCTTGACCCTGTGCCCTATGGGAACAGTCCAGCCCGAAACCCCGAAACCGGTCCTAGGATGCTTGTTTCTGGTCCAGGGAGGACCTGGCTTGGCAGTTCGGGCTGGACTGTTCCCATGAGGCACAGGCTCAAGACTGATTTGCATATGGCCAGGTCTAAACTGGGGTGGCATGGTGAGCAAAAGAATGATGGATTTAACCCAGATGTCATGACTGGGGGATAATGTTTTGATTTGTTCTGCATTCCGTTCATCAATTGTGTGTCTTTTGCCTTGATATGAGTTAAAACATCTATTATACTATTGTTTTTTAAACTGTAAATAAGGGGTACACTGGCATATTGACAGTAAGTTGAACCCTGTGACATAGTAGTTTTAAGGCAGAAAAGAGGAGATCTGAAGGAGTTCATATTTTGAAAAGTTTCCTCTTGGTGTGATAAAGGATGAGAGCCCCATTTTGAAGTAAAGGATGTTGAGTAGGCCCAGATGAAATTTTCTGTACACTGGCTGAATCTCAAGTCATTTCTGGCTTTTTGCATTAAGCTTGTTTTGGGAAATTGCTAAAAAGACACCATTATACCGTGCCATGAAATTATAAGTTCATCCTGGTAAAAATGTGATTGTGCGAGCAAAAGAACAATATGAATAAAACAGAAAGCAAGCTGCTGTTAGTCGAGGCACCTATGTGTTTTGCGCACCTTTTGCATTTTGTACTACAATATAGCGCTAAATGCCAGATTTGCATTGCACATGATTCTGCAAATTTTGTGTCATTTTTCCCAAATTTCACTCAGTTACAGAATTTTTGATTTGGGTTGACAAAATGTTTAATGGGTTAGAAGGTTGTTCTTCGAAAGTTTGAGGCCTTGCTCATCTGTGATTTTTAAATAGTTCACCTTAGTGATGAAAACTTAACCTTTGAGTTTTTTTCTTTAATCTTTCGAGACTTGCAATGATTCAGGAATTTCAAGTTTTCAATAGTATGAGCAGGATTTCTCTCTGATGTTTTTTCTGTTACTAGGGCAATCATATTGATGGTGTCTAGTGTGGCATGTTTTCAATAAATAACACGATTTTTAGTGTATGTGGAATATACCACAGTTTTGCTAGAGAATTATCTAGTAATGGCGATAAAGATCGCCTGCGCAAGGTATCATCAGTTTTTTGTATCGCATACTTTCCCGGAAACTTAGCGCATTGTTATCAACGTATTATCAACACGTCGGTAACATGTGATAGTGTCCGGGAAAGAACGCGATAACGCCCGCTAACATGCAGTACACATTACTGCGATAGCTTTGGAAAAGCGCGTTAGTGGCAATAACATTTCAGCTAACAGCAATCTGACCCATGGAGTGCCTGCAAGTCCCACAGTTAACATGGCCACTCTGCAGAAGGAACACCGGGGGCACTGGGAGAATGACATTGTGAGCCCCTGTGATGTGATGGGGTGTCGTGTTTCTCGTAGTGCAATGTACCCCCTTACAACACAACACAACGGCACCTTAGCAGAAATACGCTGTAACTGGCTTACATGCACCTACATGGTAAGGTACTAATAATGCAGCATAACCTGTAAGTTTTTAGTCTTTGTGGATCCTCAGATGGAGATCAGGGCTAGTCTCCCTTATGTACCTCCATGTAGCACCATTGTTAGTAAGGTTTTTATCAGGTGTTAAAATCCTGCGATCTGCAGGGCTTAACGCGACTTTTTTTATCGTGGGACATCTTTGATAATACAGCGATGAAGTCTTAGCGACTTTTAACGTGTAATTCTGGTTAGGAACGCCTACCTTGCATGTCATTAGCGATAAATATCTCTGACATGCAAGGCGATAGAAAAAGAGGAAGCTAACGCCTGAAAGCTTGTGCTAATGCATGTTAGCACCGGCTTGCTAATAGGGCGATAAAAATATCACCGCTTTATCGGCAAAAAGTGCTGGAAAAGCAGCGATATGGCCCTTGATAATATGCCCCTCAGTTTTTGGGAAAGTGGGTGACTAGGGATGTCTTTTAGTAGTCACCTCGAGATTTCTGTAAGTTTAGGTTGACTCTTCTTATGAAGTGTCGGTATAGTAGAATCAATTAGCAATGTGTAGTGTTCTGTCTTATTGAGAAAGATGCCCAATCGGCAGCTCTAGCGAGTGCTTCTTGTATAGTGCTACTATTACATCACCTTGCAGCCATGTGAATAATCGGTGCAATCTAGCAACTCAATAACACATGAGTGTTTTTAGAGTTACCATAACTTTCTGTAGTTTCAATATCAACATGACCTAGTACCTACAACATGTGGAGAGCTGATGTGTGCATGTTGTCACAGTCAAGGTGTTAGGTTTGAAAAATCCTTTTATCTTATACACTTGTTCTATGCTATATTAGGTTAGCAGTGTGCGGCTAAATTAGGCATCATTCATATCCCTTTTATGCAACCCACTGAGTTATCCCAGTAATGTGTAAGCCTCAGTTAGCACACGTGACTCCATTTTATATTTCATAATCCTCATTAGGCTGTGTCTGAACTAGGCCTCATTATTTGTATTGCTTGCCTCAGCAGAACACTGTATTCAGCTATTATTCCCTTCCCTGCTTAAGGTTGGATTCTGGCTTACTAATGAATAGGCCATTCTGCCCTTGCATTCCTATCCTAGTGTGTAACTTTGCTCCCATGTTAGGAGACGCCGAGCCTCAGCATGGCAACCTTGAGACACTGATAGGATGTACCCATCTGGCAGGTGGTAGCCAATACTTCTGTGCCTGCTTTGTTCACGTTCGGCCTGAGCTGGTAACTTTCCACTGTGGGCGTGGTTTGGGGGTTCTGGGAGGAATGATTAAGTGTTGTGGGCTGTTGGGGGGGTCAGTCCCTCGGCAGACATCTTAGGGTGCAGGTCAGATTGGACTCCTCTGCACAGTATTGCTAATTAAAGCCTGTTTGTATTCTCTACTGTCTGACCGACTCTTCATTACTTGGGAAGGCATTGCAGGTGGATGTAAATAACCCGGTGGCCCCTAAGGGCCACTTCCTTCAAAGGCCACAGGCATTATGCAGCAGGTGAGCACCAAACTATGTAGCAGGATTCACTAAATTATGCTGCAAGAAAAATAAATTGATGTGGCAGAATGTGGTAAATCTTTATAGTATTGCTTCATTATTTTCTAATTTTTCCACTTGGTAAAACTCTCTAGGCAAAAATTTCACTCAGTAGTACCAGTCTAACAACCAAATACAGAAATAAGCAATTGAAAGATGAACAGTTAATCTTTATGAAGGGCCTTCAACAGTGTGCAAACACATGTTGCAACTTTTTTAGTAACTTTGTATCTGTTTTAGCAAGAAACTACTTTTTTTGTTAAAATCTGCAAATTATGCAGTTTTTGGACAAAATATCAGAAACACAAATATTGTGGGACAGAATTTTTTGTAAAAAATATTGAGGACAAGAATATTCGGAATGTAATTTCCTATGGGTAAGTAAAGTTTGACATGTACAACTCCACATATATATACCTTGACGATATATATATCTTCATGGTATGCAGATCTGGAGAGACGAATACAAAATTTATACTTATCTATTTGCACTTACCTTCGCAATATTGTTGTCCTCGATTTTTTTACATGATATTCTGTCCACATGATATTTGTGTTTCCGATATTCTGTCACTGATTCAATTATGCAGCAGAGGAATTTTGTGGCAAATGTGGCAAATCCACAATTATGCGGAAAAAGCTGAGGCCGCAGAATCACATAATTCCAGTGGCCCTGGATCATGAGCAAGATGTGGCTTTGCTTTTTTCTAATAAGTACCACTCTACAGCATTCATAAGGTAGCAATTAAGATAATTCATCAGCGCTCTATCGCAGTGTTGTAAGAACTGTGCACCTAAAAGCAATGCTAGAAATTTTACTTGAGTATAGATACTATTTAACGTGATAGAGTGTTATTCGGCGATTCATCAATACAAAAGATTCTCAAACTAAACACATTCTTCCCAACATTTCTGCAAAATCTCTCTTCCAGCAATGTTTTGACTAAGTGATGTTCCAGATGTATCTGCTGCATACCAACACAATCGACATAGCATTCCGATCAGGCCACTTTGTGGCTGTCCGGTGAGACATTCTCCTAGGTTCTCAATAGTATGACAAAAGAAAGCTACATAAAGGTAATTTGGTTTGTTGATACAGAAACAGAAAGGTCACAGCTGATCGCCTTATACGAGTCTCTCTAAAGCACAAAAAGACACTGAAACTTAAGGACATATTTACAAACTTTTCACACAGAAGTCACTTTGCTGCGCTGTCTGCACTGTGCTGGGTGATAGGGAAAGGGCAGGAATGCACTGTACTTACCAGTATATGGCACATTCCTGACATTTCCTACTGCTGGCGCACAGTTTGCTGCATAGCACCAACGCAGGCATCTTTGCACCATGGTGCAATGGTGCCTGCATTGTAAGCAGGATGGCTTTTGTTCAGGAAGGAAGACCTTCCTGCACAAAAACAATCCTGAGAGGCATTGTAACGATAGGGCACCACACACAGAAAGAGGAAGTAACAAGGAGAAATAAAGATGCTCGTTAAGTCTCACCTGAGCATTTTGACACATCCGCAGGTTTACCTCTGTTGGTAAATATAGGAATGCGCCAAAGTCCTTGGACCCACGCATCTACCCGTGGAACACCTTCCCAGGGCAGAGTACCGCAACACAGCGATTTGTGCTGTGTTGCGGTGTTGCATTACACTGGATCGATCAAGTAATACAGGGCCATGCAAGGTGGCATAGCATGGCTTGATAAATCCAGCTTAGGTTTTGTGTTGCCCTTGCACCCCCATGCGTGGCTCCATGGCAACACAAAACCTACATAAATATGCCCATCAATTCCCACCTTGCAGCAAAATTTGCCAAATAAAAGGCATATTCTCGGGGCAGCCAACCAGCAGGAAATTAAACCCTCAACCACAAACGTCATCATCAGAAGATGAACAATTCAATTAGCCCTGTGCTTTCGAGGGCCATACACTCATCCTACAACATTTATAGAGTTAAAAGCATGCCTCCCATATTTATTAATGATGAGACAGCTAGCATCTTATTACACTAGATGGCACCAGATGTTGGATTTGCCATTTTTTATCTTTCACTGCGGACATTATTGGGCACAAAGGTAAATATTATTGTGTAAATGTACTCACATGAATATTTAAGATTGCACCTAGGTGTAGCTCCACTTTTTTGCTCTTCACTATTTGCGAGCAGAGATTTACACCTAGGTGTAGACTTATATGCCTCTACCTCCTCCAATGAGGAGGGGAAGCCTCGTTTTATTCTTGTTTCATTTACGACTGTAAAGGTAATAAAAGGAACTTTATGACAGTAATTTCTGTTCTGTCTAGTTGGCAAACGTATGCCACTGGGGCACAGACCTTTGCAACAGAGAGCTGTTCAACATTTCCAAGTAGAGATTCACACGTAGATGTATTCTTATATATTCTACCTCCTCCAACAATGTTGTAAAGCCTCCTAAGCTTTAATTTGTGACTGTAAACTTAATAAAAGTACCATTACTACTGTATTCTCAGTTCCATCTAGCTGGCAAACATGTATGCCACTGGGGCGAAGACCTTTTAAAGTGTATTAAATAATGAAATAATTTAAATATATTAATGCAATTAATATATATTATTTTAAACAATACTTAAAAAAGTACACCCCCTCACTAATCATTTTATTTTGGTTTAATTTTTAGTAAACTTGGTTGAAAGTTATCTATAATCATTTAAAAAATGTTTTACATTTTATTAAATTGTTGTTCCAGGCCACGTAATAGCTTCTGATATGCCTGAAAATACCTAGGGCCTCATGTATGCATCACTGCAACAAAGCAGTGATGCAACACTTCTCAGTGCACCCTCCTTATGTCATCATAGATGCGCCGTATTTAAAGTACGGAATATTTCTGACCTATCTGTATGCACTAAAGTTGTGCATTGCTGGGGTGTGTCTGAAAACAGTCGCAACTCCAGCAATATGTCCTTTCACATGCTAAAAGGTCCAATGTGAAAGGGCCTGCATCACCTTTACGCCTGCCATGAGGCAGGCGTAAGGTTTTCACACAATGGCGTCCTAAAAGTGGTGCACTGAAATCTTATAGATTTCAATGAGCCCCTTCTACGAGGCTTTGATGCAGGGGAACGCCCACCCTGCATACATTATACCTGACGCAGGTATAATATAGCGCGGGGGTTTACAAAGTGACGCATCTGCCTAGATGCGTCACTTTGTAAATAGGGCACAACATGGTGCATTTTCTACACTGCCAGTGCATCACAAAAAGTGACGCACCGGCGGCGCAAAAGTGTTGCAAGGGCTCATAAATAAGCCCCCTAAAAATGTAACCCATGTCCCCAACGAAACAAAAATAGGGACCATCACTATCAGTCACACTGGCAGAAAAGAAGGTTTCAAAGCAATTAACGGCTTGGCAACTAGAGCATCTTCAGAAGATGTTTACAGGAATGAATATGGGGATCAGCAACCTTGAAAATAAATTTGACTGAATCCCCCCTGAATACACGAGTTGTCATTTGGAAACGCCCAACTAAAATCAGCAGAAGAATTTGAAAACAGGAAAGGAAGAAAACACTTTTAAAAAGAAACAAATTAAAGCACACTCTATCAGCAGCAATTACAAGAGACACTATGAGCTGATGTAAATAATTTTAGTTTTAATTATTTAATTTCGTCATCACGTTTTTTTTGTTGTTGCTTAGTTGGGCAAATTGTTTTGAGATTTGGGCACCCAGTGGCTCGATCTAAGTCAAAGTACATACATTTAACAATTAAAGATTGGTATATGCTAAACAGAATTGAACACATTATGCTGGTAAGGCGATTGAAATCGTCCCGAAAAGTACACCGGTGACATGATTGTACCTTGCATGAACGCTAAATTGAAATCTGTAAAGTTACTACACCTGTCATGGGGCCCGTGACGTGTAGGTGACCTTCAGTCTATTTCTTTTTCAAACCAACAGCGTTAAGCATGCTTGAAGGTCGAATTCGCACATTTCCTGGGGTAAGTGAAGGACAGACAATCACATGATGCCTTCTTCTGTAGAATGGCAAACAGAGGACTTCCTGAAAGTTACTTTTAAGACATGGAGCCACTTGATATTTATGAATTTTGATTTAAGAATGAAGAGATCCTGAGGTCACCATGCCATCATGAAAACTTAACTAGATCTGCTCAGCCTTGTAGTGGTAAACAAAACGTTAAACTGCATATGACATTATTATAAGAATAAAGGCGGTGAAATTCTCCTATGAGAATGCCTTCAACCCTGGACGTCATTTAGGGGTAAGCAGGGGTCTCAGCTGCGACCCCTGGCTTGCCCTTTGCAACCCTGGCTTCAGAGGTGGCAAACTTAGTGCCAGGAACACAGGGGCAGCTTTAGTCAATTTCTTATTACACTAATAGTGAATAAATAAAATAACTTATTCACTAATAGAGTAATAAAAATGGAGTACAATATGCTGGAATATGCCCTTCCATGGCAACTGATCTAAGTAAAAAAAATGCTTTTAAATGTACGTTGAGTGTGTGCTGGCGGGTGAGATTGTGTTTATGTGTGAGAGAGTGTATATGTGTGAATGTGTGTGTATGTATAAGTATGTGTGTGTGAGTGAAAGTGGAGGTCACAGGGCGTGTGATGTCACTTCTGCTACCCCTGGCATTTCAGTGAATTGAGGTCCATGCTTCCAATGGTAGAGAACATTTCATTGGGCACCTAATACACACAGGTTCAAACCAACTGTGGAATAGTTAGTATGGTCTGTATTGACACAACAGACATAACCAGATAAGGATTCCTGGAATTATTAAAAAAGGCCATACTAAGTTTTTCAAATGCAGAGTGTGGCTTTGCAGGCTGATGGCCATGTCTAGTGTTTGGCAGATGGAGTATTTGGCAGATGGCGTCAGTGTAGCGAAGGTCTTTACATCACCACCCTGAAGGGCTCCCATCCGCCACTTTACAGATCACCAAAAGCCCAGCTGTGATCTCTGTACCTTAACAGAAAGCACTTTCACAGCAGTTTCTGTCAAGGTACAAAAGGTTTGGTGGACAGCAGCCATCGGTTTAGATGGCTGCTCACCAAACTTGACTAAAGTTTTTGTTTTTCAGAAACAAATTACCAAAAACAAATAACTAATGACCCGCACACCACTAGAGTTTTTTCCCAGGGTACAGGGGTCATTATTTGTTTTTTTCTGTCCCTCTTCACCAGTTTTTACCTTGCAGTAAAGCGCAGAAAAAAAGATATCCCACCATCTACCCTAAATAGGGCAGATGGTGTACTGCCCTCTGTCTGACAGCCCTTACTCCATTGGGCCGTCAAAGGAAGCATTCCATCCTAGGAGTGTTTGGGGTCTCAATCGAGAGAAAACTGGCAATGCTCTGTTCCCCAAGGGTCCTATTTACGAGAAACGAATGTAGCATGTTGCAACCAGTCATTTTTCTGCACCTTGCTGTATTAGTTTCAAAGCACATGAATGTGACATATTTACAGCAATATGTTGCATCTCTGTGCTTTCCTTGCGCAGGCGCACAAGCTACTGCCATGCGCCGGCGCAGGCACACTTGCACCATGGTGCAAAGATGCCTGCATCACGGGGAGATTAATTGAGGTGATTTCTTCTTCCAATGCGTGCTGTAGAATGCAGCACGCATTGAAAGAGGAAAAGAACGAGGAGAAATTAAAACATCTCTCCTTGTTGCACCTCGCTCTGCCACTCCTGGGGTGGCGTAGCATTCTGACACATTTCCAGGTTTACGATTGCTGGTAAATCTGGAAATGCATCAGTGGAGATGGGTGTTGCGTGGGAACACCCACAGCAACACACATGTCAGGAACCTAACACACAAAGTGTTGCGTGAAAAGAGGTGATATTTACAAGCACATTAAAGCCAAGCAGGGTGGCTTTACTTGTGCTTGTAAATATCACGCAGATGATTGTGCCGCTGGTGCGTCACGCAACGTGATGCACGGGTGGCGCAAGGGTCTTTTAAATAAGCCACTAAATGTGCCAGGGGTACTGTTGGTTTGGATGGTATCTTATCTTGTCTTATCTGGTCTCTTTCAAGCAATGATGGGGCAGAAGAAATGGAAAGAGGGGCCAGTGCAGATTAAAGTAGGGAGCAAGATAGCAGGAAAGAGCATTCTAGTTTTCTTTCTCAAAATGTAAAAGGATAAGTAGAGGAAATCGGTAAGGAAATCAATCTAAGACAGGAAGGAAATTAAGAGACAGAGGGATAATACTTGGAGAAAGTATGAAGTAGACAAGTGTGCCAGCATAACAAATCATTTCTTATCAAATGAATTTCAATTACCAATCGAGTCACCACCGATTTAAGCACAGAGCCTGGTATTTCAAATGTTTGGCGCTTGAGTGGCAGTGTTATAATAACTGAAACATCATGTAAGATCAATCAATAAATCAGGTGTTTATTAAGCACAACTACTCACCAGTAAGGGTCTCAAGGTGCTGGGGGGAGGGGTGCAGGTTCCAGTCCATCAAGGAGGGGGTCTGCCGAAGAGCCAGGTTCAGAGGTTTCTTGCGAAGATAGGAAGCGATGTTGTCTGTCTGAGGTGGAGCAGAAGGGCGTTCCAGGCTCTGGCCGTGAGGAAGGAGAAGGAGAGGCCTCCTGATCTGGTCTTTCTGGTGCAGGAGACCACAGCGTAGGAGAGCTGGGCTGACCGTAGGGTCCTTTGGGGTACGTGGAATTTGAGTCGCCTGTTCAGGTATGCTGGTCCGGTGTCCAGGAGGGCCAAGTGTGCGTGGGTGAGAATCTTGAAGATGATTCTAGCCTCGATGGGCAGCCAGTGGAGTGTGCGCAGGTGCTGGGAGATGTGGCAGTGTCTTGGCAGGTAGAGGACAAGTCTTGCTGCGGCGTTCTGCTAACTTTAATTTTACAAAAAAGTACATGTCATGATCATCCCAAGGTTAATGTACAACTGCTTCTTTAAAATTTAAGATTCATCTAAGAGTACAAAATGGAGTACTCCTACAGAAATGTCTGCTTTACTCTAGTCAAGTCAAGAATAACTTTATTCAGTGCCAGGACTATAAAAGTTTGACAAACAGACACTACAATTTAAAATTTACAGATCTTTTTTAATAAAATCACATCTAAAAAGAAACATCATCAGCAATGAAATTTTATAATGATTAAAATTATACAATAAAAAGTTTTTTTCCTTCCCATTTGATTATAGTTCATAACGCTTTCCAATAGCCATTGCAACTTTAATAAAATTTGACACCACAGTACAAATAGCATAGCTGGTCAGTGAATGCAGATGCCTGAAGCCATCAACATATGTACATGGCCGAATACTCTTTAATAGTGGTGCCAAAAATCTTCCCCTTGGTTCCTTGTAAAGTGAACAAAATAGGATAAAGTGTAGCGTGCTCTGGGTTGCCGTGTTATCACAAGGACAGGGTATGAGATTGTCGGTCCACCCGGATTGTCTTAGAAATGCCACTAGAAAGTGCAAAGTGGCTAAAGGAAATCTTGTTAAAAGGAATCGTGTCTGTATATTAGTAGTGAAGGTTAAATAAAATTGCTGTAAACAAACAACTGCGACCTGTCGCCTCAGAATGCGTATGACGCGTGATTTCCCAGGTGTGATGCGCCTCTTTTATAATAGCCTTAGCGTTTGTGTGGATACTCGTCGGAGTGTCAAAATACTCTCCCAAACCAATCTCAAATAGCCTTTCCCAACAAATGAAAGTAGGGAGCAAGAAAGTAGGAAAGAGCATTCTAGTTTTCTTTCTCACAAAATGTAAAAGAGTAAGGAGTGGAAATCTGGGAAGGAAATTAATCTAAGACAGAAGGGAACTTAAGAGAAAGAGGGGATAATACTTGGAGAAAGTATCAAGAAGACAAGTGTGCCAGCATACCAAATCATTTCTTATCAAATTAATTTCAATTACCAATCAAGTGTCCATAGATTTAAGCACAAAGCCTGTTATTTAAAATGTTTGGCGCTTAAGTGGCAGTGTTATAATAACTGAAACATCATGTAAGATCTGCCATCTTTAATTCTCAAAAAAAGTACATGTCATGATCATCCCAAGGTTAATGTACGCCTGCGTCTTTTAATTTGAGATGCATCTAAGGGCCATATTCACAAGGAGCTATCACCAAATTAACAGCACTTTAGCGCAGCCAAAGTCGTGATAAATTTACCTCCCCATTCACAAGCTGGTGCTAAAAGCCCACAGCACCAGTTTACCCGCGATAGAAGCTGCAAAAAACCTCGCCACAGAGGACCCCCGCAACTATCGCTAATGAGATGCAGAGTGGGCGTTCCCATGCCAAAAGCCGAGACCACACCACTCCTCAACATTCTCAACGACCAGACAGATCGGCGATAAAAACACAAAACAGGCGATAAGGCGCATTAGCACCAGTAAATCTACACCTGCTCTGACCTGGTGTTAAGTTGGACGGCAGCCAGCACCACAAAAGGGAGACCAGCCCAGGGCCACATTGGAAGTGCCTGGACACCCAAGAGGCCCACAACACCTACCGACACTACCCCAGGACACCACCCCCTACCCGGAAAACCCCCCGGACAACCACAGAGGCAGTGCAGACAAAGACAGCGGACCTCCAGGAAATGCACCAGCATCACAGACCCAACATCTGATAATGTCACCGTCCACTACAGGCTGAAAGGGACAACCATTCTGCGCATCCTGACTATCTTCGCCTAACAGGCCTACGGCACCAACATAGTGGACAAGCAACATCCCACCCCACACCAAGCTGCTGGATTGGCTGCACCTGTTGGCCCCTGGCACCCCCCAAACAACACCCGCCAGAGTCAGAGGAGTCCCACGGCCAGCCACATCCAAGTCCCCCACACCTGTTTTGTGTAGAAGAGTAGGATCTGCTTCACATGTTTACCCCCACTTTTTGCTGGTGTTTCAATGTTTTTCGACTTTAGTCTGGCTGGGACCCTGCTAATCAGGACCCAAGCCTAGCTGCTTCATCTCTAAAATGATTCCATGTACTTTAGGTACAGTTCAGATTGGATCTGAGGTGCCCTTATAAGTCCCTAGTATATGGTATACTATGTACCCAGGGCATAGGTACCCCAGAGGCATACCAGGGGCTGAAGCATGTATTATGCCACCCCTGGAAAGCCACCCAAAATGACACCACAGGTCTGCTACTGCAACCTGGGTAAGGTGGTGCATGCACCCCTTACTGTGATATAGGTTACCTATATCACTATATCTATACACACATATGAACCTATAAGTCACTCCTATGGCAGGCCTTAAGTGCATTTTAACCAAACGGTAAATGCTAACTTTGGACTGGCTGCATGGAAACATGTCGTGTTTGGTGTCAAACATCTTGGAATAATACCCCCACACCAGTAACCACACCAGTAACTGGTGTGGGAGTATGATCCCACCCTTCTAGAGGGAGAGACATGACAACACTGGTATACGCGGTAGAAACTCAATAGAGCCCTGGCATCACAAAATGGATGCTGCAGCCACGGACACAGGTCTGGCCTCCTGCTGCTGACTGAAACTCTGGCAGGGGAGGCCTTGACAATAGGTTTCCTGTCACAGGGAGGTGTAACCACCTTCCAGACAGGCTTATGTGTTTTGGGGCTGGATGGGAGCACTCTCTGAGTGCTTTGAAGTCCTGCACTGGGGGCGCATTTGGTGTCCCTGTGCATAGTCCAGGTCAAACTGGTTCAGGGGCTTCCAGCGCCTGCTCTGGCGCGAAACTGGACAAAGGAAATAGGTGTAGCCACCCCTCTTTCCAAACCCTCCCATAGGTGGGTCCCCAGAGTATGTCCAACCCCCTACCTTAGTATAAGTATGGGACCCCAGTCCTTAGGACTTTAGATTACCCTGGAAGAAACTCTGAAGCTGAATCCTGGACCTTCGACGCTCTGCTCAAGACCAGAGGACTGAAGAAATCTCCCTTGGGGTCAAGGAGTGACTCCCCTGCTTGGCAGGCACCAACGAAGCATTTTGCCGGTCTGCATTATCGAAGCTCCCGCCGGACTCCAAAGTATTTGCAGCCCAGGAAGAGGACTTCCGGACATCGCAGAGGCCGACCCGAGTCCCCAGCAAAGCTGAGACCCGCAGCCCTTGTGAGTAGCATGGAACCGGAACTCCTGGTTAATGTGCATTTCTGCAAGTGCATTGACTTCTCGACGTCTCTTGAAGTCGTGCTTGGGCTAACTTGTAGCCCCCACCTCGAGCACTGAATCCACCAAAGATTGTCAGCCTGGTCATTCCGAGTAACCTGTGGGCCACCATTTTGTGTTTCGTCTCAAGGTCCCTTTGTGATCCCTGGTCCGTTGACTGGTGGGTCCCTGAGGTGGTAACTTTGTATTTCCTTGGGCTTCCCTAGTTGCTCCAGATGTGCCCTGACTCCCAACCAAGTGGTGAGTCCCACAGACCTTGCTGGTCTGTACCGAAGCATCTTTCTTGTTTCTGTGTGGGTTGCTGTTGCCAAGGCTTGTTGTGTCCAATCCGGGCACCGAAGCTGCAGCACTCGACATCCTTTGTGGGACAGCTCAAATCCAGCTCCTGGTTGTCCTCGACGCCTCCTGGTCCTCGTGGCTGAAGAGTCAAGCTTCACCTCTTTCACCTGAAATCAACCGACATCGGTGGGCATCTGCTCATCGCCTTCGTGGTCGCTGGCAAGTGACCCAGACTCTGTCGCCTCTGCTTTCAGGTTCTTCTCATCCTCGAGTATGTAAAAAAAGATATTCTCTTGGGAATCTATAGTGACCACCTTTTTCACAAATGTATACTATTGTGTCATACATACAGCATCATTCACCATTCATCCTAACCAGAGTTGAAGGCACCCAAATCAGAATCCAGACTCAAGCTTCAGTGTGAACCCCAAAGAACAACCACATGTAACAAAATGATAAGAACTAAAATGATATAAAATGTACACAATTTATTAAAAATATACAATCACATAGGCAATTATCAACAATGATAAAATACAATATAAAAATGTATGTTAAAAAGAAAAGAGACTAGAGAGCAAAAACATAGCGTGAAATCATTACATTCATCGAAGAATGGTTATTTCCAGTGAGAATCAATGTATATGGAACCATCAGTCTATTATTTCATAGTAGATTTCGACATGAGGTAGTTCCTGGATCTAACCAGTTCTAAAGGCACAAGCATCGACGCGTTTCGGTGGTGGACACTTATTGAAATCCCACCTTCATCAGGACAAGAATAATAATACTCTCTCCGTCTTTCATGAAAAATTAAAAAAACCTTCTATGATTTAAATGAGATCAGAGGGGGTGGTCTTATCGCTAACCCCTATTCCGAATATTTTATGAATAAGTTAACGTGGTCTGTGAATTCCACTCTCAATGGAGTTATATTAAAAAATCTGGTCCTCAGCTAGATTATATGTATTATTTTAACTGTAGATCCAACAGAATATATCCAGGGAACTCAGGACAGGGTTTCTATATATGTGTATTTGCTTAAACGATCATATCATAGAATGCAAGGATTCAGATCCACCTTCGTTTTGGGATCGTAATAGTGATCGCGGGTTCCGCTAGATTTTCCCCGTCTCTCTCGTCCCCGAATAAAAGACCGATAGCTTTGATCCAGGCTTGGATCTCTTCGGACACTTTGCATCTTCATGGCAGCAGCACTTTTTCGCCAGCTCCCATAGAAATCGACGACGCGACCCGGCACCAAACGACACCTATGCACCCGGCTTCCCTGGGTGAGGTAACACAAGTACTCTGGTGCTCCCGTGGGTGCTAGCCTGAGAACTTCCTAAGTCCAAAATGGTTTGATCCTGACTCATTTCTAAGTGTCTCTAATCGTTAAAAATCTAACCGGGAGCTCGCAGCTGTGTTCACACACAGCACACGGCATCCATGGGTCCCCTGTGTCACTACCTTGGGTGGTTCCTTGGGGTCCCAGCGATTCTACTGGCTCTAGGCCTTGTGTCTAGTTAAGTCGTGGTTCTTATACCACTATTTTGGTATATGGTTTGGCTCGCCCCTAGGGCCTGACGTGTATTTGTGCTATTTTACTGTGATTATTGAAGTGTAACTTATGTGTTTTGACCTCTAGTCTCATAAAGAGACTAGGAGGGTGTGTTTAGTAATAAATACATATATTTTATATATACCTGGTGTGGGTATCTTTCATTTAGTGACTCAAGAGATTAAAGACTGGTAAACAAGCTGCTCTACATTTCTTCAAGACTTTGCCTGAATGCTGCTCTCCATAGCTACCACTAGGATAGCTTTCAATAAAGGTTGTCTTTAACCTATAACCAATAAGGGGTTGTTTGCACTGATACAAGGTGCCCACTATAACTAGTGGACAGCATATATCAGGCCAACTTCTCACATTGGTGTGCAGCGTGTGGGATTCCAGCTTGCTATTGTTTTACCAGATAATCTCAATTGAGTAACTAACTGAAAACCACTAAAGGTACCTTAGGTACATATAATACAAGCTTTAGAATACAGAAGGTTCTACTGAACTTAGAGTTGTGTGTTAAGCGATAGCACACCCTTTCTACAACTCAAGAGAGTTTAGTAGGCCACACTAGAGTAGGTAGTGCAATACACCACACTAAACTAGTAATGTCTTCAAGGCCAGGAACCAGTAGGTCCTTGCCAGAAGCCAATGGGCTTCAAGATTCCCAGTATGATAGATTCCCATTCATGGAACTGAGAGCATTATGTACAACTAGGAAACTGAAGACAGGCAAAAGTCCAACCTACCAGCATCTCATAGACGTACTGAGGCTGGATGACCTTAGCAGATCTTTAGGATCTGAAGGGCTAGGCAGAGTGGGTGGGACAGCACCTGAGGAAAGGCCTAGGGGTGGAATTCCCCATGACCTGACCTCTGAGGCTGGTGAGGCAGATGACAATGATCTGGACCTGGAAAAACCGGTTCCCCTAGACAGTGATGGAGAGGACCAAAATGGACCCCTCGTTGTCCCTCCTGGGAGAGTTGATGGTGGGCCAAGAAGGTCAAGATCTCCCTCAGTGGAGTCTAACCATTCTAACTCATCCATAGGGACCTCAATCTCCTCTCATAGGAGGGAAACCTCTCAGGAGAGAAGGGAGAGACTGCTTAAATATGAGGAAGCTCAGCTTGAAATCAGAAGAAAGCAGGTAGCCCTAGAGAAGGAGGCTCTAGAGCTCTACAGAGCTAGAAAAAAGTTGGGACTATAGTCCCATGGTGGCAGCAACATCCCTAGAGATAGGGAAAGGTCCCATGACCATAGAAACCTGAATAAGATTGTCCCTCCCTACCAGAGTGGGGATGACATCCACAAATGGATAGATGCACTGGAAAGGGCCTGTTAGGTACAAAGGGTCCCCCAGGAGCAGTGGGCATCAATCTTAGGGCTCTCCTTTGCAGACAAAGGTAGAGATAAACTCCTCACTGTTAGAGAGGAGGAGTCAAATGAATACAACAGTCTGAAGAGTTCCTTAATTGATGGGTTTGGCCTAACCACTGAGCAATACAGGTTAAAGTTCAGGGATACCCAAACAACACAGACTCAGGACTGGGTAGACTTTGTAGATTGTGCTACTAAGGCTCTGGAAGGTTGGTTACTTGGCAGTAAAGTGCATGACTATCAAGGATTGTACAATTTAATTATGAGGGCGCAGATCCTTAATAATTGCCAGAATCCACTGTTGCACCAGTACCTGGTAGACTCAGATCTGACCTCTCCCCAAGAATTGGGAAAGAAGGCAGACAAGTGGGTCAGAACCAGGGTGAGGCAGAAGGTACAGAACCAAGGTGGTGAACCCAAGAAGCAAGATCCTAAAAACTCTGATAAGGGTAGGGAGAAGGGTAAAGACCAGAAGTCTTCACAAGGCCCCCAAAAATCTTCTTCAGGTGGGGATTCACAGTCTAACAAGGGAAAAGGCCAAAAGAAACCATGGTGCGAGATTTGTAAACAGAAAACTCACTGGACCAGTGATTGCACCAAGTCCAAAGAATCTACTCCAACCACCATTGCCCATAAGGCAACTGTTCCCCCAGTACAGCTACAATTGGTGGTGGTAATGTTCAGAATAAGGGTGTAGTAGGGTTGACCCTGGGTTCTGAGATTGACTCTGGCCTAGTCAGAGTTCCAACTCAGGCTGTGTTAGTCTGTGATGGGGGCATGGATATGTCCCCCTTTATGAGTCCCAGTAATCTGGGCAAATACAGACAACAGCCTTTAATAAATGGAATAGAGGCGTTGGCATTCAGGGACACAGGAGCAAGTGTCACAATGGTGACAAAAGATCTTGTAGCTCCTGGGCAGATTATACTTGGTGAAATGTACCAAGTGGCCAATGCTAGCAATGTCAGAACAGACCATTCTCTGGCAGTTGTTAACTTCTTCTGGGTTGGGGTAACTGGCCTTAGGAAGGTTGTGGTAAGAGCAGACCTACCAGTACAGTGCTTGCTTCGCAATGATAAAGAGACTTAAGCTTGGGCTGAAGTGGAGCTCAGGACACATGCAGAAATGTTAGGGATCCCTTCTCATGTCTTTGCTGTGACTAGGTCACAGGCCAATATTTCTAAAACTGGACAGCCCCTGGATTCTGGCATAATGGACCAGGTGCTTCCCAAGAGGAGGAGCAGTAGGGTTAAGGCAGTGCCTTCCCACCTGACTCAGAATGCAGATCAGTCTCCTCAGGGTCATGATCTTGAACCTGAAGAATGAACTGTCCCAGAGGAGCTTGAACCTGACCAGGTTGAGTTCTTGGGGAGAGGGGGGCCTTCCAGGTCTGATCTGAGACAGGAACAGAAAACCTGCCCCTCTCTTGAACCCCTCAGAAAGCAAGCTGCTGATGAGGCTGCTAGGAATGCTCGATGCTCCCATAAAGTTTATTGGGATGATGGACTCCTTTATTCAGAGTGAAGAGACCCCAAATCTGGTGCATCCAGGAGGTTGGTTATACCTCTGAAGTTTAGGGGCTTCCTATTGACACTAGCCCATGATACTCCCCTAGCAGGACACCTGGGCAAGAACAAGACTTGGGACAGAATTGCCCCTCACTTTCACTGGCCCCACATGTCTGAAGACACTAAGGAGTTTTGTCGCTCTTGTGTGACCTGCCAAGCCAGTGGCAAGGCAGGTGGAACCACAAAGGCCCCCCTGATAGCACTACCTGTGGTGGGTGTTCCCTTTGAGAGGGTTGGGATAGACATTGTTGGTCCCATGGATCCTCAGACGACAGCATCTGGGCACAGGTTTATTCTGGTGGTGGTGGATCATACCACCAGGTACCCAGAAGCAATTCCCCTAAGGACCACTACAGTACCTGTGGTGGCAAGAGCTCTCTTGGGTGTATTCTCAAGAGTAGGCTTTCCTAAGGAGGTAGTATCTGACAGGGAGGCAAACTTCATGTCTAGTTACTTGACTGCTATGTGGAAGGAGTGTGGAGTGAACTACAAGTTCACCACACCCTATCACCCTCAATGCAATGGTTTAGTTGAAAGGTTCAACAAAACCTTAAAGGGTATGATTAAAGGACTCCCAGAAAAGCTTAGGCGAAGATGGTACATACTCTTGGCCTGCCTTTTATTTGCATACAGGGAGGTGCCTCAAAAGGGGGTTGGATACAGCCCTTTTGAACTTTTGTTTGGTAACCCTGTCAGGGGTCCATTGTGTCTGTTTAAGGAAGGATGGGAGTTACCTCACGAGCCCCCCAAACAGGATATAGTGGACTGTGTACTTGGTCTCCGCTCCACGATGGCTGAGTATATGAAAAAGGCAACCAAAAACCTTGAGGCTAGCCAGGAATTACAAAAAGCCTGGCATGACCAAAAGGCTGTACTGACTGTCTACCAGCCAGGACAGAAAGTGTGGGTGTTGGAACCTGTGGCCCCAGCAGCCCTCCAGGACAAATGGAGAGGCCCCCATACAATTGTTGAACAGAAAGGGGAGGTCACCTACTTGGTAGACCTTGGAACTCCTAGGAGTCCCCACAGGGTACTTCATGTCAACAGACTAAAACCATATGTTGACAGGGCAGACATGGGCTTGCTCATGGCTACTGATGAAGGACAGGGGGAAAAGAGTGACCCACTCCCTGCCCTGCTTTCTCCAAACACTGATGATGGGTCAGTTGATGGTGTAGCCTTGGCAGGCAGCCTCATTTCCCAGCAGCAAACTGACTGCAGACAGCTTCTCAGTCAGTTCAGACATATGTTTTCTCTGACTCCAAGTCAGACCACCTGGTGCACTCATGAAGTGGACACTGGGGACAGTCTGCCTGTGAAGAATAAGATCTACAGGCAAGCTGACCATGTCAGGGACTGTATAAGGACAGAAGTCCAAACGATGTTGGATTTGGGAGTTATTGAACCCTCAGTTAGCCCTTGGACTAGTCCAGTAGTGCTGGTACCTAAATCTCACGCCACAGATGGCAAGAGAGAGATGAGATTTTGTGTAGACTACAGGGGTCTCAATGCAGTCACTAGGACTGATGCCCATCCCATCCCCAGGGCAGATGAGCTAATAGACACTTTGGCTTCAGCCAAGTTTCTAAGCGCATTTCACCTGACAGCTGGCTACTGGCAGATCAGACTGGCTGATGATGCAAAGCCAAAGACAGCATTTTCTACCCCTAGGGGGCACTATCATTTTGTGGTAATGCCCTTTCGTTTGAAGAATGCACCTGCCACTTTCCAAAGGTTGGTGAATTAAGTTCTTACAGGCCTGGAAGATTATAGTGGAGCATATCTGGATGATATTGATGTCTTTAGCTCCACCTGGGAGCATCACCTGGTCCACCTGAGGAATGTTTTGGAGGCCTTGCAAAAAGCAGGCCTACCTATCAAGGCTACGGCAGGGCAGAGTTAGGTTGTGTACCTGGGCCACCTTGTAGGGGGAGGCCAGGTTCAACCATTGCAGAGCAAAATCCAGACAATAATGGACTGGGTTGCTCCAACTACCCAGACTCAGATGAGAGCCTTCTTAGGCCTGACTGGGTACTATAGAAGATTTGTCAAGGGGTATGGATCAATAGTGACACCCCTGAATGACTTAACCTCTAAGAAAATGCCCCTAAAAGGTTTAGTGGACAGCTAGCTGTCAAAAGGCATTTGATGACCTGAAGCAGGCCATGTGCACTGCTCCCATTCTGCAAAGTCCTGACTACTCCAAAAAGTTCATTGTCCAAACAGAGGCATCTGAGTTGGGGGTAGGGGCTGTACTGTCACAGATGAATGATGAAGGCCAGGATCAACCGGTAGCTTTCATAAGCAGAAGGTTGACCCCCAGAGAGAAACGTTGGTCAGCCATTGAGAGGGAGGCCTTTGCTGTGGTTTGTGCTCTGAAGAAGTTGAGGTCATACTTATTTGGTACTAACTTCATTGTTCAGACAGACCATAAGCCCCTCTTATGGCTAAAACAGATGAAGGGTGAACATCCCAAATTGCTCAGGTGCTCCATTTCCCTACAGGGGATGGACTATACAGTGGAACATAGACCTGGGAGTAACATGGCCAATGCATATGGACTCTCCAGATATTTCCACTTAGAACATGAAGACTCAACTGGTCAAGGTTAGTTTATTGTCCCTGCGTTTGGGGAGGGGTTGTGTAGGAGAGTAGGATCTGCTTCACATGTTTACCCCCACTTTTTGCTGGTGTTTCACTGTTTTTCGACTTTAGTCTGGCTGGGACCCTGCTAATCAGGGCCCCAGCCTAGCTGCTTCCTCTCTAAAATGTTCCATGTACTTTAGGTACAGTTCAGATTGGATCTGAGATGCCCTTATAAGTCCCTAGTATATGGTATACTATGTACCCAGGGCATAGGTACCCCAGAGGCCTACCAGTAGGCCTGGGCGAAGCACTACGCTACGCTCGCGTAGTTTGCGAAGTTCGCGCTACTTCGCGCTACGCGAACTGCACGTAGCACAGTGCGAACACGCGTAGCGTAGTGTTGCGTAGTGCTGCGGTCATTTTTTGCTTGCTCGCGGTCCTCAACGTCAAGTTGGCGACCGCGAGCAAGCAAAATGACATCCTGGCGAGACTTTTTCCTTGTTCGCGATCGCGAGCATGGAAAATAAACCTCCCGGCGAGATTCCCAACGCGAGAAGGTCAGGTTTCTCATTGCGAGGGGTCGCGTATGCTCGCGACCGCTCGCGATGAGAAACTACCAGTTCGCGTTGAGAAAGTTGCAGCTCGAGTAAAAATCTACTCGAGCAGCAGAAAACTACAGCTCGCACTGTGCAAGATGCCATTTTCAATGATTGCACAGTGCCGGTTGCTTGTCCGCACTGTGCAATCATTGAAAACAACATCTTGCACAGTGCGAACATGTTACTTCGCAGTTCGCGAAGTGCTACGCGTAGCTCGCGTAGTGCGAACTTCACTTTGCGTAGCTTCGCGAAGTGCTACTTCGCGAACTACGCCCACCCTTACCTACCAGGGGCTGAAGCATGTATTATGCCACCCCTAGAAAGCCACCCAAAATGACATCACAGGTCTGCTACTGCAACTTGGGTAAGGTGGTGCATGCCCCCCTTACTTTGATATAGGTTACATATATCACTATATATTTCCACAACGTTTGCGAACAGCCACCGCGCTCCTGATCAGCAGGTGCGTCGTCGCGCAGACCTCGCAAACCGAGTCCGGAATATGAATGAATACTCCTCTCACACCAGGAATGACGACGCCATGTCTTGACAATATGGATCAGATTTTAATCAACGGCAATGTCGGACGCGTTTCGCCTGAACCAGCAGGCTTGTTCACCAACAAAGTTTTGTCAAAAAAACACCATTTTAAAGCTGTGCACATGATCAGTCACATGATGAACTACAAATAAAGTGCATTAAAAGACAGACTCGTAGTTCATTTAGGTTCGATTACAAAACAAAAGCAGACATTTGCGGAATTACTCTCAATTGAAATTCAACTGGTACCACAACTATTCCTGCGTAAATACGCGCAAAAGAACTGTGCTGCTTGTCATGTTTATCACATACGTCAAACCTTAAATAGAGCTCTAGTGGGCATACGTAATGATTCTTACTGTTGTCTAACTAATTAGGCCCAAGTGGGCATGCACTGCATGATTTTTCAACCTCTTACAAGCACATCATGACTTTTCTTATTATATCGAATAAAGTGCTACCCAGTGTAAACTCACAAAACATACAATTTATACAATCTTACATTTAAAATTAACATAAAAAGAGAGAATGCCGAAAGAGAGCAGCAAAAACATAATCCTAATGACTTAAGTTTCAAGTCTTCATAGGTGTGTAAACAGGTCCTCTTCCATATTGAGGCCTGCCGGGGCTCTGCTATTAAGCTCTAAAATATAGCGGAGCTCCAATTTTCTAAGATCTTTTTCCCTATTGCCCCCTCTTATATTGGGCGCAATCGCATCAATGACAAAGTACGTAAGACCTACATCATTATTTTCATGGTATTTTGCAAAGTGACGAGCCACAGGGTACGTCTTGTCCCCATTCTTGATAGCTCGAAGATGCTGCAAAATTCTTTTGTGGACAGGTAAAATAGTACTGCCCACATAAGATAAGTTGCATGGACAATTAAGTACATAGACGGCAAAATCAGTTTTACAATCAAATTGCCCTTTGATGTTCTTTTCTTTTTTCGAGCAGCCCGTTACATATTTAGAGGTGTTCTTACCATGATGACACGCTTTGCACTTAGTGCATTTAATAAAGCCATTTTTGCGTTGCAACCAAGCAGCTTTGGAAGGTACAACAATAGGTTTGGGTGCCATATTGCTCACTAACATTTGCTTGAATGATCTGGCTCTACGGAAAGTTATTAAAGGTCTGGCCGATACTATTTTGTTCAGAATAGGGTCATTGCGAATTAAATGCCAAGGTCTCGACAATATATTCCTTACTTGTCCATGCTGTTTATTGTATGTTGTTATCATTCTGCAGTCATTCGATACAATTTCCCTATTCTTGACTTTCTTGTTGGGCCTTGTATTTTTAAACAGAATATCTTCCCTCGTTTTGTTCTTAACCTTGTGAATAGCTGCATCAATGCATTCATCCCCATAACCTCGAGATTTAAAGCGGGATTGCAAGTTTGTTAATTCAATCTCCCTGACTTCATGTTCACTGCAGTTGCGTTTAGTTCTCAAGCATTCCCCGTAGGGAATGCTTCTAATCAAGCTGTACGGATGGAAACTAGTTGCATGAAGCAACGTGTTGCCTGCCGTCGGTTTCCGATAGATTTTAGTTTGTAGCTTGGCATCTTTTACATAAACTGTAAGATCAAGGAAATTGACTTCAGAATCACTGATGTTACTAGTGAATTTCAAATTTAGGTTATTAGTTTGCAGCTGATTCACAAATTGAAACCGACGGCAGGCAACACTTTGCTTCATGCAACTAGTTTCCATCCGTACAGCTTGATTAGAAGCATTCCCTACGGGGAATGCTTGAGAACTAAACGCAACTGCAGTGAACATGAAGTCAGGGAGATTCAAGCAAATGTTAGTGAGCAATATGGCACCCAAACCTATTGTTGTACCTTCCAAAGCTGCTTGGTTGCAACGCAAAAATGGCTTTATTAAATGCACTAAGTGCAAAGCGTGTCATCATGGTAAGAACACCTCTAAATATGTAACGGGCTGCTCGAAAAAAGAAAAGAACATCAAAGGGCAATTTGATTGTAAAACTGATTTTGCCGTCTATGTACTTAATTGTCCATGCAACTTATCTTATGTGGGCAGTACTATTTTACCTGTCCACAAAAGAATTTTGCAGCATCTTCGAGCTATCAAGAATAGGGACAAGACGTACCCTGTGGCTCGTCACTTTGCAAAATACCATGAAAATAATGATGTAGGTCTTACGTACTTTGTCATTGATGCGATTGCGCCCAATATTAGAGGGGGCAACAGGGAAAAAGATCTTAGAAAATTGGAGTCCCGCTATATTTTAGAGCTTAATAGCAGAGCCCCGGCAGGCCTCAATATGGAAGAGGACCTGTTTACACACCTATGAAGACTTGAAACTTAAGTCATTAGGATTATGTTTTTGCTACTCTCTTTCTGCATTCTCTCTTTTTATGTTAATTTTAAATGTAAGATTGTATAAATTGTATGTTTTGTGAGTTTACACTGGGTAGCACTTTATTCGATATAATAAGAAAAGTCATGATGTGCTTGTAAGAGGTTGAAAAATCATGCAGTGCATGCCCACTTGGGCCTAATTAGTTAGACAACAGTAAGAATCATTACGTATGCCCACTAGAGCTCTAATTAAGGTTTGACGTATGTGATAAACATGACAAGCAGCACAGTTCTTTTGCGCGTATTTACGCAGGAATAGTTGTGGTACCAGTTGAATTTCAATTGAGAGTAATTCCGCAAATGTCTGCTTTTGTTTTGTAATCGAACCTAAATGAACTACGAGTCTGTCTTTTAATGCACTTTATTTGTAGTTCATCATGTGACTGATCATGTTCACAGCTTTAAAATGGTGTTTTTTTGACAAAACTTTGTTGGTGAACAAGCCTGCTGGTTCAGGCGAAACGCGTCCGACATTGCCGTTGATTAAAATCTGATCCAGATTGTCAAGACATGGCGTCGTCATTCCTGGTGTGAGAGGAGTATTCATTCATATCACTATATATATACACACATATAAACCTATAAGTCACTCCTATGGCAGGCCTTATTACTCCTGAAGGCAGAGTGCTTGGTTCTTATGTGAGAGGGTGCCCCTGCATGAACAGAGCCCCTCTGCAGCATTCTGAGACCCTTCTCTGATGCTGTTTGTAGTGCAGCCTGACCATATACTCTTAAGTGCATTATAACCAAACGGTAAATGCTAACTTTGGACTGGCTGCACGGAAACATGTCGTGATTGGTGTCAAACACCTTGGAATCATACACCCACACCAGTAACTGGTGTGGGAGTATGATCCCACCCTTCTAAAGGGAGAGACATGACACCACTGGTATACCCGGTAAAAACTTAATAGAGCCCTGGCATCACAAAATGGATGCTGCAGCCACAGACACGGGTCTGGCCTCCTGCTGCTGACCGAAACTCCGGCAGGGGAGGCCTGGACAATAGGTTTCCTGTCACAGGGAGGTGTAACCACCTCCCAGACAGGCTTATGTGTATTGGGGCTGGGTGGGAGCACTCTCTGAGTGCTTTGAAGTCCTGCACTGCGGGCTCATTTGGTGTCCCTGTGCATAGTCCAGCTCAAACCGGTTCAGGGGCTTCCAGACCCTTCTCTGGCGTGAAACTGGACAAAGGAAATGGGTGTAGCCACCCCTCTTTCCAAACCCTCCCTTAGGTGGGTCCCCAGAGTATGTCCAACTCCCTAACTCAGTATAAGTATTGGACCCCAGTCCTTAGGACTTTATATTACCCTGGACGAAACTCTAAAGCTGAATCCTGGACCTTTGACGCTCTGCTCAAGACCAGAGGACTGAAGAAATCTCCCTTGGGGTCAAGAAGTGACTTCCCTGCTTGGCAGCCACCAACAAAGCATTTTGCCAGTCTGCATTATCGAAACTCCCGCCGGACTCCGAAGTATTTGCAGCCCAGGAAGAGGACTTCCAGTCATATCAGAGGCCAACCCGAGTCCCCAGCAAAGCTAAGGCCCGCAGCCCTCGTGAGTAGCGTGGAACCGGAACTCCTGGTCACCGTGCATTTCTGCAAGTGCATTGACTTCTTGACGTCTCTTGAAGTTGTACTTGGGCTAACTTGTAGCCCCCACCTCGAGCACTGAATCCACCGAAGATTGTCAGCCTGGTCATTCCGAGTGACCCGTGGGCCGCCATTTTGTGTTTCGTCTTGAGGTCCCATCGCAATCCCTGGTCCATTGACTGGTGGGTCCCTGAGCGGGTAACTTTGTATTTCCTTGGGCTTCCCTGGTTGCTCCAGACATGCCCTGACTCCCAACCAAGTGGTGAGTCCCACAGACCTTGCTATGTCCAATCCGGGCACCGACACTGCAGCACTCGACATCCTTTGTGGGACAGCTCGAATCCAGCTTTTGGTTGTCCTCGATGCCTCCTGGTCCTCGTGGCTGAAGAGTCAAGCTTCACCTCTTTCACCTGAAATCCCCCGACATCGGTGGGCATCTGCTCATCGCCTTCCTGGTCACTGGCAAGTGACCTAGACTCTGTCACCTCTGCTTTCAGGTTCTTCTCATCCTCCATCCAGGCTTGGATCTCTTCGGACACTTCGCATCTTCATGGCAGCAGCACTTCTTCGCCAGCTCCCATTGAAATCGACGACGCGACCCGACACCAAAAGACACCTATGCACCCGGCTTCCCTGGGTGAGGTAACACGAGTACTCTGGTGCTCCCGTGGGTGCTAGCCCTAGAACTTCCTAAGGGTTTGGTCCTGACTCATTTCTAAGTGTCCCTAATCTTTAAAAATCCAACTGCGACTTTCCCCATAGAAGCTAACGGGAGCTCGCGGCTGTGTTCACACACTGCACACGGCCCCTGTGGGTCCCCTGTGTCACTACCTTGGGTGGTTCCTTGGGGTCCCAGCACTTCTATAGGCTCTAGGCCTTGTGTCTAGTTAAGTTGTGGTTCTTATAACACTATTTTAGTATATGGTTTGGCTCGTCCCTAGGGCCTGATGTGTATTTGTGCTATTTTACTATGATTATTGAAGTGTAACTTATGTGTTTTGACATCTAGTCTCATAAAGAGACTAGGAGGGTGTGTTTAGTAATAAATACATATATTTTATATATACCTGGTGTGGATATCTTTCATTTAGTGACTCAAGAGATTACAGACTGGCAAAACAAGCTGCTTTACATTACTTCAAGACTTAGCTTGAAGGCTGCCCTCCATAGCTACCACTAGGATAGCTTCCAATAAAGGCTGGGGCCGATTCACAGAACTAACTTAAGACAAAATCCTAAACTTACTACTTTTGGTATTCACAGAAGTTAGGATTTTGTCTTAAGTTTGTCTTAAGACAAACTTAAGACAGACTTAAGACAGTCTTAAGACAGACTTAAGACAAACTTAAGACAGACTTAAGACAAACTTAAGACAGACTTAAGACAAACTTAAAACAAAATCCTAACTTAAGTCTGTCTTAAGTCTGTCTTAAGTCTGTCTTAAGTCTGTCTTAAGTTTGTCTTAAGTCTGTCTTAAGACAGTCTTAAGACTGTCTTAAGTTAGTCTTAAGTTTGTCTTAAGACAAACTTAAGACAAAATCCTAACTTCTGTGAATACCAAAAGTAGTAAGTTTAGGATTTTGTCTTAAGTTAGTTCTGTGAATCAGGCCCAGCGCTGTCTTTAACCTATAACCAATAAGGGGTTGTTTGGACTGATACAAGGTGCCCACTATAACTAGTGGACAGCATATATCAGGCCAACTTCTCACATCCTGGACATCACCATCACCCTGGTACCCCAGTCCCCATACGTCCAACACAATGCCCAGGATCCGCTAGAGACCAGGCAAGGATCATACGCCATAGCAGGATGCACGCACGTATTGGGGGCACTCCACAGCACAGATGCCCCACCTGTGTCCCCTGGTAACACAGCATACAATCACCGCAACAGGATGCACACGTCTCACATCAATGTGCAGGCAACGACAGAACACCGCGGAACCTCCAAAAATGTTGCCTGCAAATACACAGCCAGTGTACATGAGTCCTCCATCCTCCGACAGTCCATCAGCAACCAGCGTACCCAGGATGGAAACAAGGGAAATGCACAACCCCATGGCAAGTTTCAAATGGACACCCTACTCACCTCATCTCCACAACCATGCAACTCACAACCCTGCCAATGCACACGTCACAAAACCACTACCAACATACACAACAACATGACCACCTACCAGACATGACAGAACAACTCACAATGGTTACCTGGCCAAGCCGTAAACATGAGCCATCAACGACATGGCACATCAGCCACACAACATCCGAATGTGGGGAGATGTGGCAACCAGGCATGTGTGAAGGATGCAGTAGAATCATGATTGGGAAAGTACACAATGCCAAGAGTGGCGGAGATGTGCTGGACAGAACGCAGTATGCAGAACACACCCATATCCATGATGGCACACACCTCCAGTGTATGGAGTCCAGTGGACAGTGGATGCAGGCATTTCACCCCTGCCAGTGGGGAACCTTGCGCAAAT
The DNA here is from genome assembly GCF_964204655.1 of Triturus cristatus. Lineage (NCBI taxonomy): Eukaryota > Metazoa > Chordata > Amphibia > Caudata > Salamandridae > Triturus > Triturus cristatus. The sequence continues at coordinate 1,060,059,784 of NC_140591.1, read as the reverse complement.
GTTAACTGTTATGCCTCCCTCAAGCGTGACTGGAGTGGGATGGCCTGGCGTATGCCACGCCAGCATAGGGGTGTAAATAAAAAGCACGTAGCTCTGGGTGTGGTCCTCTTTTGGAAAGCACAACGTCTCTGCCAGGGCGGCGCCTCTAACCCTGCCACTAGGCCAAGGCAACCTCGTGAGCGGAGTTGCCTGCGATGCCATGTGTCTGCCGGACCCCGGCACGCAGGACCATGAACTCGTCAGGCCCGCCCCTGCGCAGCCAGGCCACATAGATCACCTGCCGACACCGGTGTGTGTCAAGGAGGGCCTACGACGTGCCGGCGCAAGCTCCAAGCCCCAGGGCCGCGACCTTGTCAGCCTCCTCAGTCCATCACAGCCTCCACGACACAGGCCCGCTTAACTCCTTTCTTGTTGATGTACTCTACTGCCGCATTCGAACTACTCTTCGGCCCAGTTGGTCACTTGTGCGAAAATGTGTCCAGATTCATGAATGGCAGTGACCCCAATTCCAGGCCAGCGGCCACAGCACCAGACCCACCCCGATCAGTGAGGCAAAGTTCCATATGGGCTATTTGCGACACGTGGTGACACTCACCCTGTTCACCGCCAGCCTGCTACACGTGGTGCCATTAACCCTGTTCAACGCCAGCCTGCGACACGTGGTGCCACTAACCCGGTTCAACGCCCGCCTGCTACACGTGGTGCCACTAACCCTGTTCAATGCCAGCCTGCGACACGTGGTGCCACTAACCCTGTTCAATGCCAGCCTGCTACACATGGTGCCACTAACCATGTTCAACGCCACCATGCAACACGTGGTGCCACTAAACCTGTTCAACGCCAACCAGCAACATGTGAATGAGGGACCAGGACTACCCTTCGGACTAGTAGGTCCCACATCCAGCATCTTGGTGCAAATCAGGAATGGCAGAGTCCACACCAGTGGTCGCATGGAGAGGAGTAAGAGGAAGATGCGGCTCAGTCCGGACGAAAGCCGGGTAACAGTCACGGAGGTGAGCGAACACGTGGTGCCACTGAACCTGAACTACGCAGGCCAGTGGGGCCACCAACCTATGCCAGCAACACTCAGTGAATGGTCCGTGCTGACCGCTGCCTCCGGCCTACACTGCAGTCCAGTAGGTCACAGACTCTTCATTTTGCATTGGCTGAGTTCATATCAGCGTACCGGCATCATCGCAGACTGCATCCCCTCTCAGCCCCGGTGCCACTAAGTCTTTTCCCCGACAATCATGGACACTGTCTGGTCTAACTTTGGTGGCGTCTTGAGTCTATGGATCATGGGGCCGTTTTCATCCTCATATAACTGATACCGAATTGGTGGTGGCAACGAGGCTGCCGCATTCCACTCCTCTATTTGCTGCTTCCGGATAAAATCTAACCTTTCGGCGTAATGCCCTGGAGGACACCTTCCACTGTCCCCCAAAACCCTCCGCAACATACACCTCGGACGTTGATGGTGACCCGCTCAGGTCGCGTGTCCCTTCTGACTGTACCGCAAGTCACCATCCCGTGGCTGGGTGCCTGTGCCAGCCGCTGTGCATCTGGGGCCACTAACTCTGTACTAGTCAGGTCTGGGCCCCTTCTTCTGAGAAACTGGATGGCCCCTGAAGCGCTGGCCTTGGGGTCATCAATGCCATTTCTCTGTCGCCCTGCGCTGTACACAGCCTCCGGGACCAAGAGTGTCCCAGCAGTTCTCACACACCAAATCGAGTCCTGACCGGCCCGGACGTGGCATCACAGCAGGAAGCACACGCCACCACCGCAAGGACCACTTCCAACAGCCATCTGCCACAGTCGAAACGGTGGTCCTGACAGACTTACAGAGTTGCTCAGACCTGTCGTGGATGCCATCATCGGCCTGATACCCTGCTCAGCACTCCAGGTGCCAGTGACTCAGTGCACCGCAAGCCATTGTCCATTACTGATTGCCATGTGTGCTGTGGAGATGTTGCGCAGCAATGTCACCTCATGCGGTGTTGAAGAGCTGGGACTATGATGAGGAAGATGTGCCAAGAGTGCAGACGGGAGATGGCACAGACAATTTGAGGGCCGGAGGCAACATCCCCAAGGCAGAAATGCAGACTGGAGGTGGTAGTCGAGCCACACACCCGGAACCATTACTGGGTAATGCGCTGTGGACTGCGCACGCAACTGTCACCTCAGGCAGTGTGGGAGACCTGGGACGTTAATGAGGAAGTTGATGCAGGTCTAACACACCCCACTACATCTGCATCAGGACTAACACAAAGTGACACAATCCTAGCATTTCCTTCACATGAGCGCGCTCATCTCTAGTGCCCCTACCTCAGTGCACTTCAACTCACGGAACCTCCTGATTGAGTTTCGGGTGACCTCTGTCCTTACTCCGGCTACCTCCATGTTGCTGTGCAGTTGACTATGTAATGCATGTGTTTGCTTTTTTCATTGCACTGGTGTCCAATGTTCAAGTTGTTGCCAGCACTAGGCATTCCGTGCGGGCTGGCTTACACTCACCCCACACACATCCCGCACAGGCGTCACTGTACATGTGGCCCTGCCAATAAAGGGTCCGGGCGCACGTGCCCATAGCCAGTTCAACATAATATCTGCGTTTGTCCCTGTGGTCTTGTTGTATGCATGAGGGCCCTGGGCCCTATGACATTACATTGTGCTGTGTACATCGGATGCAGACGTGTCACCACAGGCAACAGGTTGGAGCTTGGACATGTAGCTTTGTCGTCACCCACTCAATTCATAAGGGGAGTGGCCAGGGCCGTCATACGCAGAGCCAACATGGGTGTGTGACTGGCATTTGTGCGCCCCTGCCGGTGGTTCTGTACTGTGAATGTACGACTGCATGTGTCTCTATGGCAGTGTGGGTCTCCTTAGTGGGGTGTTGGTGGCCCCTAAGGGGTGATGGACACCTACTTATGTGACCTGGTTTGCATTCCATGGGTTCGGCCCCCACCCACACCTGTTGGGTCTTCTCCTTATGTCGTGCAGGAACATGGCATTGGGGTGTGATGTGTGGGTGAAGTGTTGTGGGCCAGCTGTGCTTGCGGGTGCTTCCTGCTGTGTGGTCTGTTGCAGGCTGCGTGTTCTCCTCTGAGTAGCTTGGCTGTCCGGGTCCTAGTGGGGGGTTGCATGGGATATCCATGTGCTGTTGTAGGGCATCGGTGTCAACGGTGTGGTGGTCCTCTCCGGCATCACTGATGCGTATTGACTTTGCGTTGACATATATGTTGGCGCATTGTGCAGGTTTTTTGCATGCAGACTGTGTGGCAATGTACATTGTGACTGTTTGTGGGGTGCTGGATTCTTCTGTGGGACAGTGTAGATTTGGTCTACATGAGGGATGTGATGTTGTATGTGTACATTTCCATTTCGTAGTTTCTGGCTTCGTCAGATGTAGCAGTCATGTTTCTGTGCATGTGCGGAGCCAGTGGTGTCATCTGTTCTGCAGTGTCAGCTATGTGCATTGTTCCTCATTGTCATCAATGCGGGTGTGCTGTTTGTGCGATGTGTTTGTGCTGCAGGTTGCCAAGGGGATCGGGACTATGGACCTGGGTGATTGTGGGTGTGCAGTGTGCTACACCTTGTTGTGCATGTGTGCCATTGTGCCCACTCCCCCTGTCCCCCCAGTCCCTGTTGATTTTGTGTCAGGTCCTCTCGAGCTGTGTCTGTACTCCCTACTCCTTGCACAGTCTCCACACTGATCACTGTGGCCTGGGTTTGCTTCAGCTCCTCAGGTGGCTCTGGAATCCGACCTCCTGTCGCCGTTGCTGCCTTCCTGTTGGTGGCGGGTTTGTGCCTGGTTTAGGTAGTCACGTCATGCCGGCGCCTATTGGCCTCCTGGATTGGCCACCTGGGCACTCCGACTGCAATCCAGGTGGTCTGCTTGTGGGTCAGTTGCTGGTAGTGTTCTGTCACCTTCGTGACGCTGGTCTTGTTTTCCGGCGGTCTGCACCCTGTCTTCCTCTCCCTCTTCTCCTTGGCTTTGCTCGACCCCGTTATTCCTTGCTTGTAGTCTGTGGAGGTTGTGGGGTTCGGGTTGGCCCCTGAGCTGTGTTAGGGTGCATCCATGTTGCTACGCACTTTGGATTATTTTTGGTGTATTTTTTCTGTGGTTTTTATAGTGCATTGTTCCACCAGACACGTGGGATTTGCAGGTCTGTGGCTGGTTTTCGCTACTTTTTGTGCCGCGGTTGGCCTCATCCATGTTATTTTGCGTTCTCGTATCACATTTCTGTGGTATGGCGTTGATTTTGACGCTGACATTTGGCACGTTATCTGGTGACTATTGCATGCTACCACCTTGTTGTGAATCCCACGTTGTCACAGGGTTATTTTCCCGCGATGGGCTGCAATATTGAAAGTTGCGTCACGCTACTCTTGCGGTAGTTATCACACGTTCTTGTGAATATACCCCTATGAGTACAAAATGGAGTAATCCAAGAGAAATGCCTGCTTTACTCATAAATGCTTTTGTGCATTGGCCCCTGAGAATTACTTTCTTAATAAACGGTGTGCCGTGAACAATACTCACCAATGATATATTTATTAAAATATGATTGTACACCAGGGGGTCGTTTGACAAAGTAATTCATGATTATGGGGAGTAGTGCTCCTAGAGTACACCTTCCCGTCCTTATATAAATTCTTTTCTGAATCTCCCGCAAGAAAGCTTCCTGAGCACGACTATCTTGTTGCTCTGCAATGTCCTGTTCAGTGGCAAGTCCGCAGCTTTAGAGAAGACAGGGGATGTAGAAAATCATGACAAATGGAATGTAGACAAATCAGTGAAGTTCACACAGAACACAGTAATTCGTGCTGTAGAATTCTCAGAAATATTACAGCGTCGTTAACTTACAACCAGTCTCGGAGAGACCAGATTTACTCACTAAGGGCCATATGTAGGTACAACGTGTTTTGCGATTCTCTAATTGCAATTTTTAGGGAATCGCAATTAGAGAATTGTAAAACGGAATGTAGGTAGGATTAGCAAAATATTTTGCGATTCCTACCTATTCCTTATTTGCGAATCCCAAATTGAGATTCGCAAATAAGGAATACCTTGCCATTCATTCCTATGGGCTAGAAGGCCCATAGGAATGAATAGGAAGACTTTCTCTATTTGCGATTCTCAATTAGTGAATCGCAAATTGAGAATGCAATTTCAAGGCTGCAAGGGTGTCAGTAGGACACCCTTTTGCACCCCTGAAATAAACATGTGTGCACATGTGGCACACATACATGCGCTAAGGGCATGTATGTGCGCCACATGGCACTTTGAAAAATGCAAAAAAGTGCATTTTTCAAGGAAATCGCAAATTACCACCAACCTGAGGTTGGTGGTAATATGCGATTCCTTAAGCCACAATTGCCCAACTTGGGTGCTTCCTACATTACATTTAAGCAATCGCAATTTGGGATTCCTTAAATGCATTAGCAAAATAAGGAATCACAAATTTGCGATTCCTTATTTTGCATGTGGGTTTTTGTGTGCTACATAGCACACTGCCCAAATTGCGATCGCAAACGCCGAAATTCGGCGAATTTCAGCATTTGCGATCGCAATTTGCCTTCCTACATATGGCCCTTAAACTTGCAGCTCAAAACACACGACCTTTGACAAGTAAAAATGCACTTAAGTAATACATTCTCTGACCACGAGATGGCAGCATTGGATAACATTTAACTTCGTATAATTTACGTAATCTCACATTCAAGAAAAATGCAATAGAAAATAATACATGCTGCTACAAGATAACAGCATTGTATTTCTTGTTCACGAAATGAGCAACAGAAACAAAATGTGCTGCGCTGGATGCCTCATTTCTCAATTTAAAGCGGGGTGAGTAGCTAAAAATGTGGTAAAGTTAAAATTGCGTCCTTAACTTTTGCTACCCCAGCCGACGCTTTTAGCTCTCCCTTACCAGCTCTGTGGGCACCTCTTGCAGCTGTGCAATGTATTTTGCAACTTTCTGCAGTTATTTTGAAAACCTTCAGTCCCTCTCTTCATTGAGTGCGCACCATCGCAGTGGGACTTGAAGGCAGTCATGGCAGCCAGCACTCCCAGCTCCTGAATCTGCTGCCAGTGTTAGTGCAAGGCTTCCAAATCTTCCGGGCATACCTCTGCTGCTCCTGAAGTCCAGTGGTGTCCGGATAAGTGCATTATTCAGGCACCTGTGCCAGCTTTTCTGTAGGCAACATTGTGGAGCACCCCATCTCAAACAGGTCAGGGACGGCTCCTCCACAATGGCGCAGGAGCATCGCCCACTGGCTCAGAGCCAGCCAGCACCTGGAAAAAAAAAACAATACACTATCATCGTTTTATTTTTCAACTTCTGGCTCTGAGCCAGCACTGTAGGGAGGTCCGGTGCCATGCGAGGGGGGGGGGGGGGGGGGGTGCACTTGTAAGTGCGCATCTATGGTTGGCATGGGCAACTTAGGTTCTGCCAACCCGGCTGCATTGCACAGCCGAGTTGGGAAAAAAGACTCCCTGTCCTGAGCGGAGCGTCAAACCAGTCCTCTCAGGCCAATCCATGAGAGCAGCGTGGGGATTGCACAGCGAGTCTGTGATGCCGTCCATGAGCAGCTGGGACCAGGAGGACCAAGGCGCGAGGCAGGAGGCGGCCGGCACCTTCAGGTAAGTCTCTTTCTTTTTATTATCATTAAATCCCCCCCTTGCGCTCCCCATGCACAGCCTCTAGCCACCCACCACTGTTTGCGGCGGCCGCCACTGAACAAGATTAGTTTAGAAGCCATTCCAGTGTCATTGGGTGATCATCCAACTACTTTAAAAGTCATTGTCTCCAGCGGCGTAGCTAGGGGGGGCGGTGGGGGGCGGTCCGCCCCAGGCGGCACTGTTTTGAGGGCGGCGGCGGCCGCGCGGCACTGGCCCGTTGCGGCGGCCGTTATAATTTATTTGGGAACACTGACAGTCAATGTACCCAAATAAATTATAAAGGCCGCCGCAACGGGCCAGTACCGCGCAGCCGCCGTTTGAAGTACAAGCACTGCTCACGTGCTTGCAAAAAGCAACAAATTGCCGCCTGAAGCACACGCACCACGTTGCGAGATTGGGCTACGGCTATTTGGGCGCGCGGTGGAAAAAGCTCCAGCGCGTGCACCGTGACGTCGAGCAGCCCACTACTTCCGGTGCAGCCAGGGAGAGCGCTTGCAGGGGTTGGGATGGATTCCTGCACCCCACCACCATTCCCCGATGACGTGGATGAATCAGCTATGGTGCCTGAGAGCACAGTGGGTCTGACTGGGCAGTTTTTCAAAACGGAGTGTAGTGCAAGCCCGGTTCTAGGGGGTGGGCCGGGTGGGCTTTGGCAATGGCAATTAATCTGCAACCGATGTACAACAATAATAAAAAATGTTCAGATAACTGGTGATTTATGATCTTACCGGAGAGCAATCATTTGTCTGTTGCTAGTTTTTAAATGCAGATAATCTGTATTTTATGTGGGTAGATCGGTGGGTTACTGCCTTTGTCACAGAGATCCTTGTGTTACTTGCCGTTCAGAAGTTACAATCCTAAAATAGGACAGTGACCTCGGAACTGTCATCAAAGAGCTGCATACAAACTTCACCTTTTTTCTGTTGTGATATAGTTAGAACTTCTCCAGTCTTTCATTATTCTGATGTCGCTAAAAAGAGTTTGTTTGGGAAGTCATACATTTTCATCAGTAAAGCCAACCTCCAACCACTGGAGTACTATTTAAGTCCTGAGTTTGTGCTTCTCCAGACTAAAGCCTTGTAAAATATATTGCCCACCAGTATGGATGACATGTGACTCCTACACGTGTAATCCTCATTGGCCTATGTGACATTCCCCGTAGACTGATTTATTGTCTCTGTGTAATGTGTGCGTTATGTAAAGTACTGTGACACCCTACACTGATATGAGTAGCGCAATACAACGAATGGAATGCATATGAGAGAGGGGCAACAGAGATGAGGGGCCCTGGTTAAAGGTTGCAGTGTGGGAATACGAGGAGCTGGTCATGGGGTGGGGCAACTACCGAGAGATGAGGGGTACTAGTGGAGGGTGGCAGTGAGGGAAGCCAAGGAGGAGGTCATGGGGTGGGGGGGAACTACAGAGAGATGAGCGGCACTAGTGTAGGGTGGCAGTGTGGTAAGCGAGGAGGAGGTCATGGGGTAGGGGGGCTACGGAGCGATGAGGGGCACTGGTGGAGGGTGGCAGTGATGGAGTCTGAGGAGGAGGTCATGAGGGGGAGGGGCTGCGGAGAGATGAAGGACACTGTTGGAGGATGGTAGTAAAGGTATCTACGGAGAAAGAGGTCATTGTTAGGGCCCCAAAAAAGACTTTTGCACCAGCACTAAATCCAACCCTGTCATGGCCTTTCTGTTTTCGTATATTTTTAATTAACAGTCGGGTGATTAGGAAAACTGTGAAGCATACATTAAAGTGCATGCTAATTACATTTACTGCTATATTCAATGCTTCAAGTTTGAAGGTGATTTTACTAATGTTTTTTTACCAGGAATAATGAAAATGCAACTGGTTGGTGGCTCATATGGGGCTGGGGCCCAAGGTCAGCTGTGAGATAAGATGCACTGAAGAGGGGTGGTAGAAAAGTGAATAATAAAGCCTGTAAGGGAGCACGCTGCAGAGTCTGGGGTCAGGTGGAGGTAGTAATGAAGAGGGATTCCTCCTGAAGGCTCGCACGGAGGGAGCCTGAGTAGTGTCACTTGCCTGATACTCCCACCTTAGAAATCTCCTCTTCCCATCAAAGGGACATTACATGGAGAAAAAAAACACTTTTTGAGAGTAATAATATTTAGAAAGAGATTTGGAAACAAGTGTGTTTTACTGGGCCTTGGTAGACTAAGAAGAGATAAAGGAGGGCTGGAAGCAGGCCTGGCTAGACATATAAGCGACAAATCGGGCCTGTAGTGGCTCACCCGAATGCACACTTGGCCCACCCAAATAAAAGTTCCTGGAGCCGGGCCTGGTTTAGTGTGTGAGTTTTGGTGATATAATGTGAGGGTAGAAGGAGTAATTTAAAAGGTTGGATAGTTTAAATATAGGATGGGTTAATATAAGGCAGAGGTATTAGGAGTATGAAGTAGTTTGGGTGTTGAAGGGGTAATTATATTTGTTTGCATTTACTGATCTAGCACGTTCTAAATTCAGTACACTTGTGAGCAGATTTACCAAGATTCACACTATGCAACTATGTGCAATAGTCTCCCTTGCACAACCAAAATTAGCATTGCATTGTATTTACTGCGCATTGTGCCACAATGATGGCATCAGCCACACACATGCAAATAACTCTGTTATTTGTGACAAATATGATTTTTAATTTATGCAAAGACAGAGAAACAATACTTTGTATGAGTTTTGTGTTTTGAGTAAACCCTTGAATGCAATTCTTTTGTGCAGACAGCCTCCTAAGGGTAAATTGGGCACTGTGTGTAATTTTAGCAAATATCACACCTAATATGCTTTGAAATATGTTGGCATTTCCCATTGTCTGTTGTTTGTACTGGGCTCTGCTAGTTTGTATGGCTTTAGTTTAGTTGATATGGCTTTGCTTGGAGTTCTAGGCCTGTTGGTGTGGTTCCTACCCCATTACATCCACTTTGCAAGAATTCTAAGGGGTTTTGTGCTACGCGACTAGAATTAGATTACTCAACATTATGTTGTTACATATATATTATAATTTATGGAATAATAAAATGTAAGAGGAGAGAGGGTGAATTTCAATATCAGTAAATAAGACCAGTTCTAGAAATCCTTGGTATAGTGAAAGGGAAGGGGCATGGGATATTGAGGCTGACATTGTGACATCGAACATTTGCTCAGGTAAAATGGGTCATGCTGAGTGTGCAGGGTAAGTTGATACTGGGAGACTGAGTATAGGAGTAGTAGGTAGGAAGTGGGGACAGTTTGAAAGTTGGAAGTATTTAGAGGTCAGGAGGGATGTGACAAAATATAGGGTAGCTTCGGTGCTGGGTAGGAAGTTGGAAGGGAATAGTTTACAACTGGAGGTAGTTTCAGTATTGGAGGGGTAGTTTGAAGGTGGAGTTCGCATGAAGGTAGGGGTAGTTTGTTTGAAGGGGTGACTTTCTTCTAGAAGGTAGTAAGTGGAGATACTCTGACTGTAGGCAGAGTTCTTTGACAATAGGAAGTAGTTTGAGTGGAGAGGTAGTCTAAAAGTATGGGGTAGCGAGAAGATGGGGTTGTTTTGGTGTTGGAGCGGTTGTTTTGGTGCAGTTTGGATGAAGGAGGTTAGGTTGAAAGGGGGGGGTCATTTGAGCATAGAAGTGCTAGATTGAAGGAAGAAGGGGACAGTGTGAGGGAAGATTGGGATATCCGATGGTTGGGATAGTTTAAGGGGCAGTATCGGGTAAAAGTGCATTAGCCCTGGCTGTGTATTAGTGCCATTTAAAATTAGTTTTAGCCACACTGCAAAGCATCTGCACTGCTGTACAGCATGGCTACAAAGCATTGCCAAAGCAATAGCTCTCATAAGCAAGACCTTTTGGCTTTGCCAGTGCTTGTTTTTGATTACAGCGTCAGCTCAGCAAAGTAAGTCTGTGCTGAAGTGGACATTTACAGCTGAAGAGTGAATGTGGCAAGCAACACCTGTGAGTTCTTAGTAACACACACAAAAAGAGCGCGAGCGATATGAAAGTGCAGAGACCTTGGCATTACTCACGTGCTAACGAGAGATGTTTGTGAGGACAGGCACATACCATGATATCAGGACTCACATTCAATTACTTTGCTTTCTAAACTTTCAGGAATATTGAAACGAGGCACCTTGGGTGCAATTCATTTTATTATTACATTGGGAAACTAAACTGTTATTAGTATACATTGCCACGGTTCCTTCTGCAGATTCCGTGGGTTGTTCCCTCCTAGTATACCCTTTTCCCCCCACAAAAATATGAAAATATTTCTATAGATTTTTACATCTTTTTTGCAGGCATGGGGCTGTCTGTAGTGACAGGTGCAGGGTCAAGGTTGTCTCTACGATGGGCCACGGGTCAGATCCCCCTTCTCGCCTGGTAAAAACTGAATTTTTCACATTCTACTGCATTCTCTGGCCTGACACTCCAGCTTATTGAAATGCTTTTGGAGCACTGACAGTCTTTAAAAACTCACATTACTATACTGTACTGACCGTAGACGACACTGAGTTGGTGTTGAATGCTCTGTGTTTGGCGGGAGGGAGGAGTAGAATGGTTACACTGCTCTCTCCTGGGATGGGTGGGGTCAGGGTATGTAGTTCTTCTGCGGCTGGGGCAGTGGATGGCTCCACTGCTCTCTCCTGGGAGGGGCACGTGGGATGGCGTCTACTGAGCTCTCATGGGGGGCTTGGGTGGAGTGAGAAGGCTTCCACTGCAGGGCTGGTACTGCCCCAACTGCAGAACTCAAGTTAGTCTAGTGATCAGGTGCATTGGACTCACCTGTAGTATCCTGAAGGTCCTGCCAGGGGAATCGTGGTCAAACCCAGTTTGGTGGACCGGTCTGCAGACATTGCTGAGGTCACAAACGGGGTAGATAGGGGACAGGGGACAAGGGTCCTGCACAAGCTGTGATGTTATGGGTGAGATGTCACAAGCAGAGTAGGTAGAACTGATGTAAGATTTGGGTTTCCTTCTGCTTTTCCTTCAGCGGCGTAGCTAGGTGGGGGCCGTCCGCCCCAGGCGGCAATATTTTGGGGACAGGGGCTGTCTAGCCCTGGACCGTGTCATGTATGTGCATGTAACTTTCATGATCGAGGTAACTATTAGCGGCGATACTACGTGTGTCTCGGACCTCTTTCGGGTGCTCGCAGTCCTTTTTCTCCAGCACCCCCCCAGGGGGGCGGCAATCTGAAGGATAGCCCCGGGCGCCACACGCTCTAGCTACGCCTCTGATTGTCTCATTATCAGACACCATCAAGCCCATGAAGTCATCAGTTTAGTTTAGAAATGTCTGTCTGACGACTAGAAGTCGATCCAATTGAAGAGAAGGGCAACTGCCTACCTTGTGCGTGGTGTGAATGGCTATCTCCTGCCCGTGTTGGGAAGCCGCATTAAGTTGATGCTTGGTTCCCTTTCTTGTGAACAGTGGAAAGCACCTGCAATTTTCTTCGTTGTCTCGCCTTCTGATATATAAAGCACTGCTATTACACTTTGATGCACTTTAATAATCCAGGCTTAAGCACTTGAAAAAGCTGCGGCGCTCCTTACTTATCAGTACTGTTTTTTTGTGCCCATTAAACTTTTTGTAAACGTTTTTATGAGGCAGCATTTCAAATAGGTTTCTGGGCTATTATAGGTCTAAAATAGGTAAACAAATGTCTTAAGCATGCTCTTCTTGGTATAGATGTGTCAATGTGAGAAAATGTGACATTTCATAGCTGGCCACATGAGGTACTCCCAGTTCAAATACTTTAAAGGGATCTCTAGTAACTGTCTGAGGTACTGTGCCTTTCTTCACAGTGTGGAAGGAGCTTGGCTAATGACCTGATACACGGTGCCATTTCTGCTGACTTCAGAGGCACCTCTAGTGATGACGAGATACTCCATGCAGTCTGCTGACTTTTAAGGACATTCAGTAATGCCATGAGGTACTGCGCCCTCTCTGCTGATCTCAAGGGTACTGCTACAACATGTCTGCTGACTTCAGAGGACCTCTAGTAATGACAGTTCCTAATGTATGGGGGAAATTACTTTATTTTTTAAATCAATTTTACAAGCACCTAGACTATTGCCCCAGTGGCCTCGGCATGTATGACTAGTCTAATCTGCCTACATCCATCCCTGCACTAACTCATTAATACATTTATACTCTCCTAGATTCATTATACAATGTACTCCCTTATTCAACCATTCATCCATCTGTGAACTCGCTCACACCATAATGACTATTTGAATACAGAGGTGTCTCCGGGAAGCACATGAATATAGGGAAGCTTTAATGAATAGAAAACACTAGTGCTCTTGTGCAAGAATGGAATTATTTATTTTGTGAATTGTTAAATTAACAAGTATCATGCTATACCTCCAGTGGTGGTCACCAATTAACAGGGGTGGTAATTTGAAGGGGTGGGGGGGGTAAATAAAAAAAAAATACAACTTACCTGCACTCCGGCCGCCGCCTCTTGGTCCTCTTCGTTTCTCCAGCAATCAGGAAGCACTCGAGCTCCCAGACTCCCCTGGCCAATCACAACGCTGCATTACATCAGCATAGTGATTGGTCTGAGTGCCATTTTTCAGCGCTCAGACAGGGACTGGGGGCCTGGGCATGTTCTCAACCCAGGCTGTGCAAAATGCGTATGACTGTCTGGATGGCCCAAGACGCCCAAACTATAATGCGCACTTAAGAGAGTCACACCACTCCTCCTCCTGTTCCTGCAACGTCCAGCCCACCCATCCCCTAACCAGCTGAACCTCTACAGAAAAAGAAAATAATAATAACGTTCATCATTATCATTTTATTTTTCAGTCTTGAACTGCTCACAGAGCAGTGGGACGATTCTCCTCCGCTTGTATAACTCTCTGCTGAGGAATTTCAAGAATGCTTTGAAAGGATCACCAGGGGCCATGTTATACATATGGTACATTTTCCTTGATTGCACCAGGCACACCTTTTAAAATGTTCACCCGGCATAATAAAGCAAAATGCACCGTATTAGGGTGACTGTGCTGCCCCAGGGAAGCCGCAAACTTGCGATGCCCTGGGAGCAGTGCATTCATGTGAAAAAAAGTGTGGCTGCTTTGAAGCCTCTCAGTGTTTTCACAGTGTAGAAGGGGGAATAGAGATGCCCTTGCAGGTAGGTGCAGTGAGTGACTGCATCTGCCTGCAAAGTAATGTCTGAGGGGTCCATGAGACCCCCTTTTCCTCACTCCAGAGGGCTGCAATCAAGAGGCGCACTGACAGTGAGCCACCTTTTAGGTGGTGCTCTGTCAGTGTGCTTCCTGAGAGCTGCTTTGCCTCTGCGCCCGCGTCTGTAATACGGCACGGGTACAGAAGCATAGGGATTCCCTCATTTGCATGGGGCCAAGCACCCATGCAAATTAGGGAATGCCCTCTTTAGGAAGCGCGGGCACTGTATTGGTGCCAGCGCTTTCAGTATTGCAGAAGCCTGCGGCCCCTTCTGTAATACCAAAGTGCCCGGGACCCAGGGGTATTTCTATAATATGGCCCCTAATGTTACGAGAATCAAAATGATCAACCTCAGAAGGACCTGCTGAGTCCAGCAATTGTTTGTATTGCCTGTGTTAAATAGTCACCACCCATCAATTCCATAACTTCCTCTATATGTTTCTATCCTAACTATTGCTGATGCTCCATGCAGTGTTTACTATGCGCAGCATTTCTTGCCAAAATGATTTTGCTGATGTTTCAAAAAAATAAAATTTAAGTGTTCCTCCAGTTCTCATCTTTATGGGAACAATAAAAGAAACATAGTGCAAATGTGAAATATTTGCAGACCTCTCCCAATTTCCTCAAGATTAAGGGGCAGATTTTCAAGCCCCTTGCGCCACTTTTGTGTCACTTTTAACATGGGAAAAGTGACGTAAAAGTGGCGCAAGTGGCTTGTAAATCGGCCCTTAAATATTTATGAATGGGCCAGCCCACAGAATTTATGACATATAGTAGTTTTTCAAATAAACCACTCGAAGCATTCCTAAATTTATGACACTTTCAAAGCTTCTTGAACTGAAAAAACGATGACCAGTATTGTGCGTTTTGTCTGTAAGTCTTCATGAAGACTACTTACCGGTATATTCCATTAATTATTTCCAAGCCTGACTGTATCTCTTATTTTAATCTATATGTTCTTCAAATATGCATAATAGTCTGAACCAACCCTGTTGTGGCATGAAGACTATATAACTTTGCAGACAAATCCCAAATAAATTTACAATTATAAGCCTAGCTTTATAGTTTTTAGCAAAACATTACACGGCTTACTACCTTACAACATAAATACTGATTTATGCATTTATTTCTTACATCTTTGTGGTTTTATTTAGCACCCACCAGGACAGGTCGGCAACTGAACACTATTAAGAGCAGGCAAAAATGCAGTGTGTAATAGATTCACAAAAATATGATAGTGAGAAGCAACAAAGAAACAGCAACAAAAAAAAAAACGCTAACTCGAACCATATAAAAATGTCAATAAAAGGATTCTAGGAAACTTAAACCATAGTAGCATGTCAATAAAATACTGTACACAAGATGAAATAATGGTCACTTGTAGGAAAGCCCTGTTGCAGCTTGATTTGTTCCTGCAGCTACGCTAAATGACAATTTGAGCCTACTTCTCAGCCACGGGTACAAGTAGGAGCAGCTTCAGCCATTCATGTCACCGCAAAAGTCACAGACATTAGGGTTATTCCTCTTCTGTTCCTCCACAGAGCTGGTCCAACGTAGAAACCTTGACCAGGTCAGGTTGCTTCAGGCATCAGGCTGATGAGACACCATCAGGTCCAAAATTTGAATCGTCCTACTCTGAATTTTTCCCACCAAAATCAATGACTTCTGCAGGCTTCGGAAGGATTTCTTGGACCTTAACTTTAAGCTTGCACCACTGGAGAATTTCTACTTACAAAAAAAGACAATGGGGCATATGCATCAACATTAGCATTTGCGATTCCTTATTAGCGAAAAATAAGGAATCGCTAATAAGGAATAGCAAAAGGCTATGCATGTAGGAATCGCTATTCAAATAGCGATTCCTTAACATTCCTTATTACCGAATCGGTAATACCGAATCGGTAATAAGGAATACCTACCCATTCATTCCTATGGGCTTGGAGGCCCATAGGAATGAATGTAAAGCCATTCTGTATTAGCGATTCGGTATTACCGAATCGCTAATAGCTGGAGCACTTTCAAGGGTGCCAGGGTGTCAAAAGGACACCCTGTTGCACCCCTGAAAATGATATGTGCACATATGTTGCACACACACATGCTCTAAGGGCATGTGTGTGCGCAACATGACACTTTGAAAAATGCACAAAAGTGCATTTTTCAAAGTTTTTGCAAATTACCATGCAGTTCATCTTCATGGTAATTTGCTCCCCTTATTAGCGAAATCGCTAATTTTTTAACTTTGATGCATTGCATTTAAGGAATCTCACTTTGGGATTCCTTAAATGCAAGAGCTATTTAAGGAATCGGTATTTAAGGAATCCCTATTTAAAGAATCGCTATTTAAGGATTCCTTAAATACCGATTTCTGCTTTTGGGTTGATGCATTGGGATTGGGTATTTTTTACTTAATACCGGGAGCTAATAAGGAATCGGTATTTTACCGACTGGATTTTGGCTTGATGCATAAGGGTGAAAGTGTATAAATATTTCAGCAGGTCAACCCCCTAGGCTTTGTTGGCCTCCTGCGTTTCGCGATAGGCCCCTACTTCAGCCTAGGTCCTGGTCATCTGCACCCATTTGCCCTATGTTGTTTTCTTAATGCTTTATTAAGCTAAAAACTTTTTAAAAAATCATATCTTGACACTGACACTGTATGGAAAGACTGAAATATCGAGATGTGTTATCTATGCAATTAACTATCGCACAGCATTACCACATTTTGTTCTGCCCAGCGTATTTTTATCATTGAGAAACGTTATTGTGCTACTTCGAGTAGATGAGTTTGAAATGAAAATTAATAAATGGTTAAAGCCCAACATTAGAAATAACTAAGCTGATTCATTCAGAATGAAATGGGGTTCTTGAAATCTGTAAAAAGTAGCTTATGAATAGCATAGCCAGAGCACTGATTAGTAAGACATCAGCTTTGCTGAGCAGAGTTAAATGAGTTTCCTATTTCCATACACCCTAGTCAAAACCGTACCTACCACCCCAATCTTAGACTCCTATCAATCCTGCACCTCCAGCTCTTCACATAGAGATATCTGGCAACCTTTTAATATCTGGCTATCCTATGTTGATGTTCTGAAGAAAAAAAACAACATAGGGATTTCTGCACCTGTAATTAAAAACGAGTAATTACTAGTTATTATACTTCATGGTATTGTTGTGCAAGATTACAAATTACACACCTGCCAATATGTGTATAATTTATATGTACTAAACAGTGTTTTTTAAAGTTGTTTCCAGAAGCTGTGAAGCAACAGTTATGTTATACAATGTTTTCTGGAGTTCTTGTAAAGCATCTTCTTCCATTAAACATTAGGTGGTTTAACCAAGAAACTAACATTTGAAGCATGCCAGATCTTTGAACACCCCATATCTTTGAATCTCTCGGATTCTTCATGTGCCACTTCTTGTCCATTAAACAATTTGAAAGGTCTGGCCTGAAGAAGACCAGCCTGCCAAAAGAGTTTAGTGCACAGACCGAAATCCATAATGTTAATCAGGAGTGGTCTGGCCTTTATACTGTCCCTAAAATGACTAAGTGGGAGCTGATGGGCATTTTGAATCTGTTTGTAAAAGTCTAACTGATTACATCATGCAGAGGCATTAAGAAGTGCATGTGTTATAAGGCTGAATCTTCCAATTCTCCCTTAATGCCAGACACTCACAGATTACTTCACCATTGAGGCTTCTCAAAATCTTCAAGCTTGCCATTAATTGTTCAAATTCTTTTATGTTGACATTGACTCTGGCATTTTGTGTTGACAGGGCTTCGTTTCAGCTATATGTTCCTCAAGCTCTTTGACACATAATCATAGCAATATTTTTCTAGATTTGTATGAATGTAGTTTGTGTGGCTGAGTAGCTGAAAATACATTTTTTCTGTTTTTTACTTGATTCCTCTTTTTACAATGTCTTCTTTGACTCTTCTCATTGGAGATTGATAAGTAGTATGGTAGGATTTAGATCAAGATTAATTGTAGTATCTGCAGATGCTGTTGGATCAATCCAACCAGAGGTTAAATCCATCCCTCGGGGGTCACATGTTAACAATGTGGCTGGTGTGAGTTAATTAAGTTAATCAATTTTGTTATTATTCTTGTTCTTTATGAAATTGTCTCTGCTCCTCTTGTGAAGATCTCTTCCCATCTGTAGTAGTAACCTCGTTGATAAAAATATCTGATAGTAAATAAAAAATATTCTCAGTACTATGTTAAAATAGATATGTCAACCTAGTGGACACTTGTTTGTCAGATGTAGAGGGTAATGTATTCTGCTGCACATTAGAGTAAAAATTGTGGCGTCCTGTTCCCAAACTGCATTTTGTAATATGTAAAGTAGTACTATTCAAATACCACAAAAAGCCGTTCACTAACCTACAGATGAGGATCTCCACATCTGCCTCTGCGATCTTCTCTATGTGGAAATCTCGGCCAAGTGGTAGGGATCATCACTGCACACGTAAGTACAAGTTTTTGTAGTAAATATGGGAAGGACTAGGGGAGTGCCTGGAAAGTGTAGAAAATTACTACTACATAGGAGGAGGTACGGAGAAGTGGTTTAGGGGTAAGGAGGGGTTTTTTGAAAGACATGCTAACATAAACACTTACCCACAAAAAAGTAACCATATTGCTATTCACGAGCTACACTTCTAAACTTATTACAGCCCAAAAGGCCACAAAACAATCTGAAACATACTGCTGCACAACCTTGGAGTGAGTCAAGCACTACACATGGCTACTCACGGGTACTGCAACACACTCTCATACAAAATAATGGAGGTAATGACTTCAAATAAAACTCTATAGAAAATAAGTACAAAGCAATGTTTTGCGAGGGCGGATACAGGCAAGTCTATACTTAGGCGTAATTCTACACTCAGAAATGCTCTAGATATTTTGGAGTACTTGGATTGTAACTGATTTAAGGGGAAGAAAAAGCACTTGAAGTTAGAGAAGGTTGCTCTTGTTGTTTAAATATTGTATCCACTCCTAAAACAGATGTCCTATCTGGAGCTTCCTAATTTTGTTCCTGGCTGTGTAATCATAGATCTAATTACTGCTTGCGTGATGGCACTCAATTCAAATTGATTTGAAGTTTAGAAACAAAGGCTGTGTGACATCAGGAGGGGTCATAAATCCGTGATTGGAACCTGAAAGTCAACCTTTTATGTTTTACAATTATTGGCAGCCATATCCAGTAGATATTCGAAGAGGTAGCCCAAAAAGAAGTGCAACGATCTACTGTATCTAGATGTAAATGTATGTATAATGATGAAATGTATAGTGAGTTTACATTCTTAATGGTAGAAAATCCCTCATTCCCCTGACTCACCTTCTTTTGGGTTCTTAGGGCCTGATTTAGAGTTTGACAGACAGAGTACTCTGTCACAAATGTGATGGAGTATCCTGTCTGCCAAAACCATGGTGCCTCCAATTTAGTTTTCCATCTATGGAGACTCCATTGGCTACATTGCCAGAAAACATCTTCCAGGAGCACAGCAGAGTAGCGGCTATTAGACAACTGACATTATACTGCCTGCCCAAATTAGGGTTGAAGGTTTAATGCCTTTTTTCCTGGTAGTGAGGGACAGCAAAAAAAGGAACCCTACACCCAGGAAGAAAATTCACAGGGTGTTTGTTTTCTGTTTTTCAGAAACAGACTCCTGCTTTTGGAGTTTGTTTCAGAAAAACAAAAAAACTTGTGATACGTTTGGTAAACAGCCATTAAAACCAACAATGTGGATTTTAGTCTTCTTCCCTTTAAGGGCTCCAACACAGGAGGGTCATTTTCTTTGTTTAAACGGCAGCTCTACACCACAATATAACATGACTGTGAACATCTCACTTGCCTCATATTAATTGTTAGCCAATGAGAAGGATCCCACTGTGTGGGGCTTATTGGGGGTAACATGAGGTCTTCTTGGCCCCTAAGGACCCTCAGCAGACAGGGGGACTTTATCACCCAACCAGGAGAGCCTCAGGAGGCTCATTTGCCAAGTGGCTCCCCTTCCCTGGACCATTTTTGTTCCCGGGGACCCCATCCCCCAGGGCCTGATCCTTTTTTTTATTTTATAATTGGGAGAGGGGCCATGAAGCTCCCCTCCATTTTAAATGCCTGGCACCGGGGATGGGATTCCAAGGGCCAAAATCGGCCTCGGGAGGCGGCTTAGACCCCCTCCCAATTACTTTTTTTAAATGAGCATCCCCTGGGGGATGGGCCCCCGTGGCAATATTGGCCTGGAGAGGGGGGCCGCACAGTCTCCCTCTCCATTTTATATAAAAATAATGATTGCCTGGCCCCGGGAATGGGGTCATCCCATACCCCAGGGCCAGGCCATCACCTTTTTTGTAAATGGGGAAGGGAGCCAGCATGGACACCCTCCCTGGGCCGATAATGCCCCAGGGGCCCAATCCCCTGGAGCATGGCCTCTTTTTGGGGACCATGGGGGCGGGGGGCCTCAAGGGCAAACATGCAGCTCCCTCTGTCCAAAAGCAATTCTGCTCCTCTTCATGGAAGCAAGAGCATTTTCCATGCTCTAGCTTCCATGAAGTGGACCAGAGTTTGCTATGGCTTGGCAGGAGTGGTGCTCCAGCTAAGCCATAGCAAACTACAATGACCCTGGGGTAGGCACCCCCGGGACATCACTGGAGCCGGCCCTGCGGGGATGGTGGTCACCAGGGCCATGGAGGACTCCTGGAGGGAGGCCTCATGGCCCCCTCCCATCTTCTGTATAGCCCCAGGCAGGTGGTTGTCCCCAGGGGTCCACAACAGACCCCCTCATTACTTCATTTTTGCCCCCAGGAGGTAACGGTCCCTGCCCCCCCACATTATTTTTACATATGGCACCGGGAAGGTGGTGGTTGCCTGGGCTTTCGGGGGGCCACATGGCCCCCTCACATTTCAGTTTACAAGCCTGGGGAGGTGCCCCATGCATTATTTTAAAGATAGCCTCAGGGAAATGGCGGTCCCCGGGGCTGGAGGGGTGTGTGACCACCCACATTTTTGGGGTGTTTAGCCCTGAGGAGGTGGGGTCCCCGGGTGGATGGCGGCCATGTGGTCCACCTGCATTTTGATCAATTATCCCCAAGGAGGTGGTGGTGCCCGGGTCCCCCACATTATTATTTATAATGGCCCCCTGGACCTGGCCCACCCAGGGGTTTGATTAAACAAAGCATAGATGCAACGCGACTCTCACTGATTGTTTTATTTTTAATGCTTTTTTTGGCCCTGGGGATCCCCCGAACAGGCCTAGGGGGTCAGGGAGTTTTTACTTGTGACTCTGTTCAACCGAGTCACAAGATGGCTGCAAACACTTCCTGGTTTGAAGTGTTGGCAGCTAATCCGATCTCAGGCACAAGATCGAGTGGGGTTGTGGATCCACTGTGGCCGCAGTTGTATATCTGAGAAATCTTTACATTTCTCTGAAACTACTGAAAGGATTTACACCATTTAACAAAAAGAGTGTTTTCTGGACCAAGAGCTGACTCTTGGACAAATTTGGTGTAATTCCGTTCAGCACTTCAGTGATGTCATCAGTGATGTCATTTGAGATGTCATCAGTGATGTCATCAGTGATATCACTGACCATGTCATGAATGATGTAATATGTGACGTCATCAGCAGTGCATTGCGGGGGCACAAGTTATAGTTAGCTTAACTAACTATAACAGCCGAATTTCTCTGGTTTTGTACGAGTAAAATGTCCAACTAACTATAACGTCCCTGAAACCTGTGGATTTTTCAGTGAATTCCTAAGGTTTTTTAAATGCTAATTTCTAACTATAAAGTCCCTGAAACCTATGTTTTTTTCTGTGAATTTCTAAGATTTTTTAACAGCTAATTTCTAACTATAAAGTCCCTGAAATCTGTGTTTTTTTCTGTGAATTTCTAAGGTTTTTAAAATTATTATTTCTAACTATAACGTCCCTTAAACCTATGTTTTTTTCTGTGAATTTGAAAGGTTTTTAAATGCTAATTTCTAACTATGCCTACAGAGGTAGGACATGTGCAGAAAGAGGAAGAAAGGCGCAGAAAGAAGCAAGACAAATGAAGAAAGAGGCAACAGAAGTCCAGAAAAACAAATAAAAGTACAAAACGAAGCAAGAGATATGCAGAAAGAACCAACAGAGGTGCAGAAAGAGGCCTTGTGGCAAAGTTATCCTGTGCCCCCAACTTTTTGCTGACTGGTACTGGTTGTATACAGTGAAAATACCTACATACACTAGGGTACACTATGGGTTGGGGTACACCTGTGATTGGCATGACCTCCTCTGTAAGGCCCTAGTACATAACAGGGCAGGGGGATTAAAACTACCTCTAACTCAGAGGTGCAGAAAGAGGCAGGAGAAGTGCAGAAAGAAGCAACAGATGTGCCGAAAGAGGCAAGAGAGGTGTAGAAAGAAGCAAGTGAAAAGCAGAAAGAGGCAAGATAGGTGCAGAAAGAGGCTAGATAGGTGCAGAAAGAGGCTAGATAGGTGCAGAAAGAGGCAAGAGAGGTGCAGAAAGATGCAAGGGAAGTGCAGAAACAAGCAAGAGAAGTGCAGAAAGAGGCAAGAGAATTGCTGACAGAGGCAAGTGAGGTGCAGAAAGATGCAAGAGCAGTGCAGAAAGAACCAACAGAGGTGCAAAAAGTGGCAAGCGGGGTGCAGAAAGAGGTAGGAGAGGTGCACAAAGAGGCAAGAGAGGTACAGAAAGAGCAAGAGAAGTGCAGAAAGAAACAACAGAGGTACTGAAAGATGCAAGAGAGGTGCAAAAATATGCAGGAAAGGTGCATAAAGAGAGAACAGGGGTGCAGATAGAGTCTAGAGAGGTGCAGAAAAAGGCAAGAGATCTGCAGAAAAAAGCAACAGAGGTGTTGAAAGGGCAAGTGAGGTGCAGAAAGGGGCAAGACATATGCAGAAAAAAGCAACAGAGGGAGGTACAGAAAGAAGCAAGAGAGGTGCGGAAAGAGGCAATAGAAGTGCAGAAAGAAGCAGAAGAGGTGCAGAAAGAGGCAAAAGGTGTGCAGAATGAGGCAAGAAAAGTGCAGAAAAAAAGCAACAGAGGTGCTGAAAGAGGCAAGTGAGGTGCAGAAAGAGGCAAGAGATATGTAGAAAAAAGCAACAGAGGTGCTGAAAGAGGCAAGTGAGGTGCAGAAAGTAGCAAGAGATATGCAAAAAGAAGGAAGAGAAGTGAAGAAAGAAGTAACAGATGTGTTGAAAGAGTCAAGAGAGGTGCAGAAAGAGAAAAGAGGGGGCAGAAAGAGGCAAGAGCTCTGCAGAAAAAAGCAACAGAGGTGCTGAAACAGGCAAGTGAGGTGCAGAAAGAGGCAAGAGATCTGCAGAAAAAAGCAACAGAGTTGCTGAAAGAGACAAGTCAGCTGCAGAAAGAAGCAAGAGAGGTACAGAAAGAGGCAATAGAAGTGCAGAAAGAAGCATCAGAGGTGCAGAAAGAGGGAGGAGGGGTGAAGAAAGAGGAGAGAGGAGTGCAGAAAGAAGCTAAAGAGGTGCTCAAAGAGGTAAGAAGGATGCAGAAAGAGACAAGAGCAGTGCAGAAAGAACCAAGAGAAATTCAGAAAGAAGCAACAGAGGTGCAGAAAGAGGCAAGAGAATTGCTGAAAGAAGCAACAGAGGTGTAGGAAGAAGCAAGAAAAGGGCAGAAAGAGGTAAGTAAGATGCAGAAACAGGCAAGAAAGGTACAGAAAGAGGGAAGACAAGTGCAGAAAGAGACAACAGGGGTGCAGAAAGAAGCAAGACCGATGCAGAAAGAAGCATGGAAAGTACAGAATAGAGCAACAGGGGTGCAGGTAGAGGCAAGAGAAGTGCATAAAGAAGCAACAGAGGTACAGAAAGAGGCAAGAGAACAGCAGAAAAAGGCAAGAAAAGTGCAGAAAGAGGCAAACGAGGTGCATAAAGAGACAACAGGGATGCAGAAAGAAGCAAGACAGGTGCATACAAAAGCATAGAAAGTGCAGAATGAAGCAACAGGGGTGCAGAAAAGAGGCAAGAGAAG
Organism: Triturus cristatus; assembly: GCF_964204655.1. Classification (NCBI taxonomy): domain Eukaryota; kingdom Metazoa; phylum Chordata; class Amphibia; order Caudata; family Salamandridae; genus Triturus; species Triturus cristatus. The sequence continues at coordinate 1,060,035,924 of NC_140591.1, read as the reverse complement.
TGTAGAAAGAAGCAAGTTATGTGCAAAAAGAGCCAAGAGAGGTGCAGAAAGAGGCAAGAGACGTGCAGAAACAGGCAAGAAAGGTGCAGAAAGAGGGAGGACGACTGCAGACAAAGACAACAGGGGTGCAGAAAGAAGCAAGACAGGTGCAGAAAGAAGCATGGGAAGTGCAGAAAGAAGCAACAGAGGTGCAGAAGGAGGCAAGAGAACTGCAGAAAGAGGCAAGAGAGTTGCAGAAACAGGCACAAGAGGTACAGAAAGAGGGAATAGAGGTGCAAACAGAGGCAAGAGAGGTACAGAAACAGGTCAAAAGGGTACATAAAGAGGCAATAAGGGTGCAGAAATTTACAAGAGAGGTACAGAAAGAAGAAGCAAGAGCAGTGCAAAAGAACCAACAGAGGTGCAAAAAGAGGCAAGTGAGGTGAAGAAAGAGGCAAGGGAACTGCATAAAGAGGCAAGAGAGTTGCAGAAACAGGCAAAAGGGATGCAAAAAGAAGCAACAGGTGGGCAGACTGAGGCAAGAGAGGTGCAAAAAGAGGGAAGAGGGCTGCAGAAAAAGACAAGAGTGATGCAGAAATTTGGAATCGAGGTGCAGGAAGAAGCCAGAGTAGTCCATAAAGAACCAACATAGGTGCAAAAAGAGGCAATTGAGGTGTAGAAGGAGGCAAGAGAAGTGCAGAAAGAAGCAAGAGAGTTGCAGAAACAGGCAAGAGAAGTGCAGAAAGAGGCAAGAGAATTGCTGAAAGAAGCAACAGAGGTGTGGAAGGAAGCAAGGAAAGTGCAGAAACAGGCAAGTGAGATGCAGAAACAGGCAAGAAAGGTACAGAAAGAGGGAAGATGAGTGCAGAAAGAGACAACAGGTGTGCAATAAGAAGCAAGTCAGGTGCAGAAAGAAGCATGGAAATTGCAGAATGAAGCAACGGGTGCAGAAAGAGTCAAGAGAAGCGCAGAGAGAATCAACAGAGGTGCAGATGAAGGCAAAAGAACTACAGAAAGAGGCAAGAGAGTTGCAGAAACAGGCAAAAGATGTACAGAAAGAGGAAACAGAGGTGCAGACAGAGGCAAGAGAGGTGCAGAAACAGGTAAAAGGGGTGCAGAAGAAGGCAAGAGGGGTGCAGAAATTTGCAAGAGAAGTGCAGAAAGGCACAAGAGCAGTGCAAAAGCACCAAAAGAGTTGCAAAAAGAGGCAAGTGAGGTGCAGAAGGAGGCAAAAGAGGTACAGAAAGAGGGAACAGGTGGGCAGACTGAGGCAGGAGAAGAGCAGAAAGAGGGAAGGGGTGCAGAAAAAGGTAAGAGGGATGCATACATTTGGAACAGGGTTGCAGGTAGAAGCCAGATCAGTGCACAAAGAGCCAACAGAGGTGCAGAAAGAGAGGTAAGAGGGGTACAGAAAGAGGCACTTGAAGTGCAGAATGGAGCAAAAGAGGTGCAGAAAGAACCAACAGAAGTGAAAAAAGAGGCAAGGGGTGCAGAAAGGGGTAGGATAGTTGCACAAAGAGGTAAGAGGGGTACAGAAAGAGGCAGGAGGGGTGCAGAAAGAGGAAGGGAACTGCAGAAAGAAGCAACAGAGGTGCTGAAATAGGCACGAAGGGTGAAGAAAGAGGCAAGACAGGTGAAGAAAGAAGGAACAGAGGTACAGAAAGAGGCAAGAGTGGTGCAGGAAGAGGGAAGCGAGGTACAGAAAGAGGCAAGAGAGTTGCACAAAGATGGAAGAGGGGTGCAGAAACAGGCAAAAGGGGTGAAGAAAAAAGCAAGTGAGGTGCAGAATGAGGCATAGAGAGGTGCACAAAGAGGCATGAGAGTTACAGAAAGAGGCAAGTGAAGTGCAGAAGGAGGCAAGAGAACTGCAGAAAGAGGCAGTAGAGGTGCAGAAAGAGGCAAGTGAGGTGTAGAAAGACGCAAGATAATTGCAGAAAGAAGCAACAGAAGTGCAGAAAGAGGGAAGAGGGGTGGAGAGAGAGACAAGAGGGGTACAGAAAGAAGCAAGACAGGTGATGAAAGAAGTACCAGAGGTACAGAGAGAGGCTAGAGTGGTACAGAAAGAGGGAAGAGAGGTGTAGAAAGAGGCAAGAGAGTTGCACAAAGAGGGAAGAGTTACAGAAAAAGGCAAATGAAGTGCAGAAGGAGGCAAGAGAACTGCTGAAAGAGGCAATAAGGTGCAGAAAGAGACAAGTGAGGTGCAGAAAAAGGCAAGACAAGTGCAGAAAGAGGGAAGAGGAGTGGAGCGAGAGGCAGGAGGAGTGGAGAAAGAAGCAAGACAAGTGCAGAAAGAAACAAAAAAGTGCAGAAAAATGAAACAGAGGTGCAGAAAGAGGAAAAAAGGGTGTAGAAAGATATATAAGTGGTACAGAAAGTAGCAAATGAGGTACAGAAAGAGGCAACAGACATGCAGAAACAGGGAAGTGAGGTGCAGGAAGTACAAGAGATTTGCAGAAAGAGGCAAGAGAAGTGCAGAAAAAGAAAGAAATGTGCAGAAAGAAGCAACAGAAATGCAGAAAGAGGCAAGAGAGGCGCAGAGGGAAGCAAGAGTGGCTTGTACACCATTAGTACCATCCACATTTAGCAATAAGTGACAGGTGACAATTCGAGGTTTGCATAGGGCCTTCCACCACACTGTAACACGTGTCACTGCATTTTTGGTAACGTTTGACATGTTTGAGCTAGAAACAAGACTTTTTTTTGTACAAATCTGCAGATTAGGGAGCAGATGATGGATTATGTGGCTAATGAAGAAAAGTTATAATTGTGCGAAAGTCGATGCAGCCAAACAGTCACATAATTCCAGTGGCCCTGCTCATACCCCTGACTAGGTCCACAAGTGCAACTCAGTGATTCCTTCTGAGTTCATAGTTGAGCTTCTATGGAAACGAGGAAGACTAAACCTGAGGTTACCACTCCACAAACAGACTACCATACCACATATTTACTCTCCATAACACATAATCTGACTCTACATAATTCCTAAACACTAAATACCACATACTTTCTATCCACATAATTTCACTGCACAACACACCACATAATTCCACTACACACAACGTACATCCACTCCACTCCAAAAAGCATTACTAAAAAAGCTTTGCATTTACAATGCCAATAGCTCCAATTCTCACCAATGCGAAACCTATTCCATTGCAAACACTTCTTTAACTAGTAGTCACGTTTGCAGAGTGGTGGAGCAAGGGTATTGGGCCTCTGACCAGCTCTCAGGAATTCCACTGCATAGGACTTACAGGAGGTACCAGGAGGGCTTCTTGACCCCCAAAGTCCCTCAGGAGTAAATTGGACTTCATCCCCATCCTGTATTCTGCCAGGAGGCACATTTGCAGAGTGGTGGGGAAAGGAGGGCATGCCCTCCGAAGAAGTCTTAGCAATCCCACTGCGTGGGACTTACTGGAGGTAACAAGAATAGTAGTTGGCCCCCAAGGACATCCTTGGGGGCCAACTACCCCTCCTATTACCTCAAGAAAGTCCCACACAGCAGAATTGCTAAGTTCTCATAGCAGGCAATGCCCCCTTTGTCCGCCACTCTGCAAACGCGCTCACTGGCACGCTCTTGGATGAGGATTGAAGTCCCCTTCACTGCTGGGGTTCCTTCAGGGGCCAACTATCCTACCGCTTACCTCCAGTAAGCCCCACTTAGTGGGATTGCTGAGAGGTGGACAAAGACCACGCCCCCTTTCCCAACCACTCCGCAAATGCGCCTCCTGGCACGCGCTCTAAGTTGGAGTATTAGGTCCCCTTCATACCTGAGGGTCCCTGGGGGCCAACTAGCCCATCAGGAACCTCCCGTAAGCACCACACACCTGGATTGATGTGAGTGGTCTGAGGCCACGTCCCCTTTTTACACCACTCTGCAAATGCGGCTCCCGGCGCACTGCTGCACAAGGGATGAAGTCCACTTGGGTCCTGAGGTCCATAGGACACAAGTGGAACTCATCCTCCCACCAGCAGTGTGCCAAGAGGTGTGTTTGTAGAGTGGTGTAAAAAGGGGCATGGCTTTGGACCACCTCTCTGCAATCCAGATGTGTGGTGCTTACTGGAGGTACCTGGTGGGCTAGTTGGCCCCCAGGGACCCTCATGATTCAAGGTGACTTCATTCCCCAATTTATAATTTGCCTGGGGGCGCGTTTGCAGAGTGGTGCAAGGAAGGGGCGGGGTCTCTGGCGAGATGACAGCTTTTTTTTATTTTTGTTTTTGGAAGAGGGCTGTGTGGCCCCCTTCCCTCAATTATTTTTGGGCCCTGGGGATCCCATCCCCCAGGACCTGAGCATTTGATTTCGTTTTTTTAAAAAAACTGGAAGGGGCGGCATGGCCCCCCTCCCCTCAGCCACTGCAGGCCCTGAGAACCCCATCTCAAGGGGCCTGGCCTTGTTTTTTTCTTCTTCAGTTCACGAGAGGGGGGCCACATGGCCCGTCTCCCCTAGGCCACTTCTGGCCCCTGGCACCCCATCCCCCAGGGCCAGTCCTCAAGTTGGGGACCGTAGGGGGAGCCCCAATGCCCCTACGGTCCCTGCCAGCTCCCTGCCTCCTGTGGAAGCCGGCATTGATTTTGGGCAAGGGGAGCTGCTGACATGCAGCTCCTCTTGCCCAAAAGCAATCTGCTTTGCTTTTTGGAAGCGAGAGCAGGTTTCCTGCTCTCACTTACAAAAAGCAAAGCAGGGATTTTGTTATGACACGTCTGGAGCCGTGCTTCCACCCTGTCATCGCAAATGGCAATGTGCCGGGTGGGCACCCCGGAACATTACAGGAGTGGGTCCTGGGGGTTGGCGGTCCCTAGGGCCAACAAAGGCTCGAGGAGTGGGGCCACGCGGCCCCCTCCCTACATTTTCAAATCCCCAGGGAGGTGGTGGTCCCCTTGTGCATGGGGTCTGCTACGGACCCCTGCATTTGAATAATGAGTGCCCCGGGGAGGTGGTGGTCCTGGGGGCAGTGGGGGGGCCAGGAGCCCCCACACCAATTTCTCAATTTAAGACCCAGGGAGGTGGCAGTCCCTGGGGCTTGGGGGGCCAGCGAAGCCCCCAGCATATCATCAACAATGCCCTGTGGAGGTAGCGGTCCCTGGGGCAGCCATTTTCTTTCAAGCCCCGGGGAGGTGGTGGTCCCCGGGGCTGCGCGGGTCCCCACGGGCCCCCACATACATTGTAAATATTGCCCCCCGGACCTGGCCCACCCGGGGGCTTACAGATAACAAAGCGCAGGAGCCCGTACTTTGTTTTGGGGGGGTTTTCTGCCGGCTTTCGCACCCAGGGTGAATTCGGCCGTTAAAATAAAAAAAAAAATTGGGGCGTGGGGGACCTCGTGGGACCCCCTGAGGAGGCCTAGGGGGTCAGGGTGTTTCTACCCTGCCCCCTTTTCTTGTTTTTCATCCTTTTTCTTGTAACTCGGTTACCGAGTCACAAGATGGCTGCCAAAACTTCCTAGTTTGGAGTGTTGGCTGCCAATCAGAGTGAAGATCATGCCCGGGAGGGTTCGCGAACCCTCCTCGGTGCTCAGATATCAATATTTTTTATTTTTTGAATTTATCAGAAACTACTGAATGGATTTACACCATTTTCTAAAAAAGCACGCTTTCTGGACCAACCCTACCTTTTTGACAAATTTGGTGTAATTCCGTTCAGCAGTTCGGGCTGTAGCTTTTTTTAAAGTTCCTATGGAAATTAACATAGAGAAAACGCGTTTTGGGCCCCCCCTTTTTTCTTGGCCCCCACTTGACGAATCACCCCAAAACTTTCAAGACAGAACCTGACCTGAGTGAACCTTTTTTTGGAAAATTTTGCGAAGATTTGTCAAACGGCGCCAGAGATATTGGCAAATCAAAAAACGCTTTTCCTATGGAAACTAGGTCCTAACTATAACTACCTACTGGTGACCAGTGACGGCTCACCTAGGCAGTGCTGCAAGGTGGCGGGGCGGGGAAGGGGCAGGGTGCGGGGTAGTAAACTCCGGCATACAGCCAAATGGAGTTAAGTAAAGAAATAAAGAAATAAAACAATTTACATTGCGCTCTGCATCGCCGAGTTGGCGGGGATCTAATAATAATAAAAAGGCAAGCTGATCCTTTCCAAATGACTTTAATACAGTTGCCCAGGAAGAAGAGGGGAAATCCTCGAAACGCTTTGAAATAAAGACTGTAATACCGGATTGATCCTGCTGGCCGCTATGAATTTAAATAAACCGTTGGTTTGCAACAGTAGCTGTGTGCCTCCAGGCATGCTTCGGGCATTTGGTGGATTATTATAAATATATATATATATATATATATATATATATATATATATATATATATATATACATATATATATATAAAAATATATATGTATATATTTTTTTTTTACCGCTCCAATTCTCCTTTACATCCTTCAGGAAAAAAGGCACTCCTGGGGGTCGTTTGAGTCTTTATTGACACAAAACAAACACAGCAACAAACAGACGCGTTTCGGTATATACCTTCTTCTATGTTTACCGAAGCGCCGTTCAGACACGTATTTAATCACACATTTGTTCAACAGAAATCAACAAGGGACAATAGTAACTCGCCACTGCCCCTGCAAAATAAGAGCCATCTTAGAATGTCAAAAATACGACAAGTAAGATAATCATGCAACATCATATATCAGCGCTAACATAATTCAATGAAGCCCATCGATTGGCACCTATCATCTTCGATTAGAGCTTACAATAAATATTAGATGAAGGATATTTAATACTCAATCCTGCCCTGTATGGGCTTGCAACAAATGGTGAAAACAAATCAACCGATTCATTACTCATAATCCTGTGTCTATTGTGGGCCTTATACACATACTAATATCTACATATTTACAAGAGAAAGGGGAGAATATAATAGAAAATCAAAAAGAAGAAAAGAAGAAGAAGAAAACAAGAAAAGACAGAAAGGAAAAGGATCAATTCAATAATTCACAGAAATTCATTTAAGATTAGTATACAGAGATATAGGATATATACAGAGAGATATAGGTGAGCAAGATAATAGACATCTGGACCTTAAAGGAACAAAGTTCATCAGAAGTTCAAATGCGAAAACACTCTCACCTCCTCTAATAGGGGTGCCGTTCGGAAGTCTGCCGTTGTTACAGAGGGAGCCCTGACCCGAGGACTGCGAGGCCCAGCAGCCTCTATCACTCACCTGCTGCCTCTTCCTCCTGACTCCGCCTCCTGAACTTGGATGCATATCAGGCCTCACGGCCCCCGCTTCGCGGGAGCCGTTCGGAAGCCTGCCGTTGTTACAGAGGGTGCCCTGACCCGAGGACTGCGAGGCCCAGCAGCCTCTATCACTCACCTGCTGCCTCTTCCTCCTGACTCCGCCCTCCCGCCCAGAGACTTATCCTCGCTGGTGTGTTCACGCAGCGCGGGACGCAGCGCGGGACGCAGCGCGGGCGAAGCCCGGGCCAAGGGCGGGCCCGTTCTAGCCCGTTACAGACCGGTTAAGACCGGACCGGGCCACCTCTCTTTCATTTGCTGTTTGGACTTGACTGTGTCTTCCTCTTAAGTGCTTCCATTTCCTACCACCTCGCTGTATATTGGTAGAATGTCAGTCAGGGAAACCCGCAGCAAAGCTCTCTCTTCTAGTGCATCAATCTCAGGTACGTTAGATTGCTTTCTGATTAGAGCTAATTCTCTAATTTCAAATGAGATAACTATACTTGAGAAACGGCTCTCACAAGTCATTGAAAATGCTAAAAGATCTTCGCTGGGCCATATCGCCAATGCAAAAACACCTGAAAGGGAACCTATGCTTCCCAAATTTGTTTCCCCTACTGCCTGTCTTGAGGTCAATATCCCCTCAGCCTTTGAGCGTCCCTTTGGCAATAACATTGTTTCCCCTGTGTTCTCTAAAGGCTCAAATCTTCCCCTTGTGTTAAATCAAACTCCTGATGCCGGACTGGAACCTAGTCGCAAGCGTCATAGCGCAGTCAGGGAGGGGGCTGTGCCGAAAAGGAAAAGGGGTCCACCAGTCAAGGGAAGTAAAAATCATAAGATATCTGAGGCCTTATCTCATCTAGACTCTTCTTGTGGGGGCATTGCAAATTCAAATCTGAGCCTTTCTGCAGTAAATGACCTTGTACCTACACCGGTCTCTTATCCTATGCAGGCACCTTTGGTACAACATCCCCCCATTTTAGCCAATAGTGGTAATTCCTGCATAATGGCTGATTCTCAAAAGCAAGATATCGAGGACCTCCTGAAATCTTTACTCAATCCCCTTTGTGCTAGACTGGATCAAATTGATTCTAGGCTGGCAAATTTGGAAAGGGTACTTGAGTCACAGTCTGATCCTTACTCTACTTTACCATCTGCAGGTAGGGGGCGGGATAACATTGTTCCAACTGAGAGACTAACCATTCCTACTCTCCCACCAGCTCCACAAATTCCGGTAATTCCTTTGTCGTACTCTCAGGTTGCTGCTGCACCGAGTAACAGTTCTATTCTCCCCTCCCTCCCCAGGGCCGGTGGAAATTCCGCATCCGGTGCAGAGCAAGAAACTCAGCAGGCCACTACCACCACTACCACCATTGCGGGGGAAGAACAAATTTTAAATCTCCCCCCGGAAGCAGCATCATTGGTTGTTGTTTTAGCGGGAGTTCCTAAACTTACTGAGGGAATAAAGGAAACCTTTGCATCACTTAAGAACAAAGTGGTAAGCTGGCTATCCAAACACAGACCACCCTCGCCAAAATTTTCGGGTGAAATTCTTATGGTCCGAAGGGTACAATGGGTGGGTCCAACTAAGAAGAGTTTTAATGGAGACTGTGTGATCGTAAATATGAGGGATGCGGGTGCAGTTTCTTTTATCTTAAATTGTTTCCACACAGGTGAAGAATCTTCTATTCGGACCCTGCCACTAGCTTTCTTCTACCCACCACCTACTAGAACCCAGGAACAGGACCACGAACTAGGGTAGACATGGGTGGGATGTAGAGGTTTTCCCACTAGGCCTATGATTACTCACCACCCTTTAAGTACCTCACTATATCTAAGGGATTATAACCGGTTTAGGTGTCTAAGCGAGATAGACTGACTAAATACAAACTCTGTTTTAGTGGGTCTCCAGACTGATGTGCCTAGGGATAGGAAGGGAACTTCTTTCACTAAACCAAACCATACCGAGCCATCTAGTGAAGGTACATATGGGGTGGGTTCAGCCAAAATTATACCATCCAGGTCTTTATGTGTTAATTCACCTCTAGCTCTACATATTGTGACTAATAAGCCATTAGTGGTGGATGCACTTAAAAATATACCACCTAGCTCGCCATGTGCGAACTCTCCCCCAGTCCAATATACTGTGACCAACACGGATGGTTTACATCCTATGAACCATATAACTACTGTGGATACTGCTAATCAAACACCAGAACCACCATTTTCCCTAGCACACCTGAAAATTATATCTTGGAATATAGATGGCAAGGGTAATAAACTGGGGTGCTCCGATTGGGGCCAGTTTATAGACAGCAATGACATTTGCCTCTTCCAAGAAACGTGGGCAAGGGCTCCACACTATCGTAGTGGTTTTGCTTCTTTTTCGATTTCAGCTCAGTGGCGGGGATGGGGTAGACCATCAGGGGGTTTGACCATCTGGGTCCGTACCCACCTAGGCTGTAAGGCGACTGAAGTGGATACAGCATCCCTAGATGTGCAGTGTGTGATTTTAGTATGGCCTAATGATGTCCGGCTTATCTTGGTCAATGTCTATTTTAGACCAGTGAACCCGACTGCGGAGTCGACCACTATTGCCCAGCTCTCGTCATTTTTAAATACTCTCCCCCTGGGTCCTACTTTGGTAATAGGGGGAGATTTTAATTGTCACTTTGAGCCTCTGCCGGGCTTGATAGATGGTGACATTCAGGAGGAGGATGGTTATTGGAAAATACCTCCACCTCTGGGAAATTCTCCGAGGGCTTGGACCCCCTTGGTCGTCCAGATTACGGCCCTAACTCTACAATTTTCTATCAGGGCTTGTAACGGCCGTACCAAATCTGATGCCCCTGCTAAATGTACCTTCAACAAACCCGGCAAAGAGTCTATGTTGGACTATATATTTGTCGAGACTCTTTTCTGGGATAAGGTCGATTTCATGGTCCTGTCAAGGGTTGATAGTGACCACAATCCATTATTTCTACGGTACCTTTTACCGGGGATCTGCACCACTCCGGATACTGAAATGACGGTTTCTGATACTGGTTATCTTATATCCAGTAACAGACGTAGGGTGAGGTGGGAAAAACTTGTTAACCTCCCCGGTGCAATCCCTGAACTCTATGCTAAGGTAATTCCGCTACTGGAAGCGGTAGGACACTTACCGTTGCGAACTCCTACTAAGGGTATGCATAAAAAGTTTGAGGACCTAAACTTGGAGGTAAACCCTATTTTGGCCAACGTGTTTAATCCCATAATCCCTATGGAAAGGAAGAGGTCCATTACTCCAATGTGGTATAACTCTACATGTAGGAAAGCAAAAACACAACTCCTTAGTGCAGTTAAATTTCGTAATAACAAAACACTAATAACACAGAAACGCTGGGAATATAAAAAATTAATCGTCCATGCAAAAGCAGAATGGGACAGCGACAATTGGGACAAATTAACACAGGCACTCAAAAACAATGATCCACGAACGTTCTGGCAAATTGTCAACACGGGATCGTCTGTACCCATCTCAGCAGTTGTTCCTAATATTGCTGCTAGTGTTTGGGAGGCTCACTTCTCTTCCCTCTATGCTAGCGATTCTTCTTTCGTTGCTTCGATGGAGGAGGACATCTTGGATGATCCTGCTTTACAGCAATATGTAGACGATTTTGGGGTCCAAGAAGTCGCAGATTTATTGAGTAGCCTTCCCGCTGGCAAAGCGCCGGGCTTAGATAAACTCCCTGGCGATCTCTTCAAAAATGAGCCGCAAGTTTGGGCTCCTTACTTAACCGCATTATTTAATGCAATCCTTAAGGGTATGGCAATTCCCACCACTTGGTATGGAGCCGAGATAGTCCCAGTCTACAAAAAAGGCTCCCCTCTACTTCCTGGAAACTATAGGCCGATTAGTCTTATAGACGTCTCTCAAAAAATCTTTGCTTGATTGATTCTAGACCGACTTAAAGACTGGATGGAGGAATTCTCCATCCTTAGTCCCTATCAGGCCGGGTTTAGGAGAAAGGTTTACACGGTGGACCAAATTTTTCGCCTCATGCTTTTACATTGGAAGACCGTTCAGGTAGAGGCTGGTTCACTATATACTGTGTTTGTAGACCTCCGGGCGGCCTTTGACCTGGTCCCCAGATCAAAATGATGGTCCGTTCTAGCAAACCTGGGTGTTCCTGCCCCTCTGTTGAATATGATAATCCGCCTTCACAAGGGGAATTACGCACAAGTTAGGTGTGGGAAGTACGGGACACTAACATCGAGATTTGCTGTAGAAAAAGGAGTCAGGCAAGGTTGTGTCTTGGCTCCTAATCTTTTTTGTCTCTACATAAATGGAGCCTTCTCGTACCTAGACAAGGTCATTAATAGTGATGCCCCCAAACTTGATCGCAATAGGGTTCCGGCGATAATGTTCGCAGACGATACCCTACTGCTTTCCAAATCCCCTTTAGGCCTACAGAGGGTATTGGACGGTTTTGAGTTATTCTGTCTGGAGCAGGGTTTGGAAATCCACACCCTCAAAACCAAATTCATGATCTTTAACCCTCCAGCCAAGACGCGCCCCAATCCCTCTGTAGGCGGGATTACTTTGGAAAGAGTCCATACCTTTGACTACTTGGGCCTCACTTTAACCCCTTCGGTGCTCATGACGGAACGGTTCCGTCATGAGCCACGGTTGAGCTGTGCTCATGACGGAACCGTTCCGTCATGACCACGCCCGCGCAAGAAACCGTCAGCACAGCGGCGGAATTCGCGCAGCATGGAAGGGGTTAAACGAAGGAATGACCTGGGTCTCACACCAAACTAAGGCCCAGTTGAAACTAGTCCAATCGACAGGAGGGATTCTGAAGTTTTATAATTCATCTTGTGTAAAATCGATTGGTCCGCCTATCGAAATATACAAACTCCAGGCCCGTGGGCGTGTAGTTTATGGTGCAGAACTCTGGGGATCCAAATGCTTTTCTGAGATTTCATCTGCAGAATCCAAGTTTATAAGGCATTTGCTAGCTCTCTCTCGGAGTACCCCCCTACTCCCACTGAGACTTGACTTGAGTTTGCGACCCATTGATGAAGTCCTTGGTCTCAAACCCTTGATCTTATGGAGGAGGATATGGACAACACCCGAGCTTGAGGTTTATAGGAAAGAATTAATGGAAGTACTGAGTTTACCAAGTGCAGGGAAATTTTCATGTTTTTCGTATGTAAAGAGGCAACTTGGCGTACTGGGTCTTTCTGACCTTTGGACAGCCCCGGCGTCAGCCGGTCTTACAATTTCCCGTAAACAACTCACCTATATTTACTATGAGTCCAAAACAGCTGAATCCATTTCCAAATCCCAATCTTCTATTTTAACGCAAACCTTTTTAATAGGTAAAGACTATTATTATTTTGAAGAGGCTTTAAGTGAGATTAGACCTCATTTCAATAGGAAATTGTTCATACAGTGGAGATATGGCACACTTTCCATAAGAGCATTTACCAGTAAATGGTCCCACCCCACCCCGGAAAATTGTCCTAGCTGTGATGCAGAACAGGAGTCCGATATACATATATTATTTTTTTGTCCAGCCTACAAAAAGACTAGGAATTATTGGATTGTCCCTATTTGCAGGAACCTGGGGTTTATACATTGTAGGGAAGCTTACAGGGTCTTCAAAACAGACTTATCTAGGCAAATAGTATTTGCAGTTTCCTCATTTCTCGCATCGATGTGGAGAAAAAGAAGACTAAATGTGCCTTTAATATGAAACCTTACGTATCTGGTCCTTCTCACTAAAATCTCGGTTGTCCTTCTTCTATCCCATAGTCTCAAAATTGTTTTATACTGTTTTAGGTTGAAGATAGGAAATGGCTTTGATTGTTGTCAAGTTTCTTTTCTTTTCTTTTTTATCAGTTGTTGGATTTGTATTTTATGTATTCCTTGTTTTAACCTGTATGAACTTTTATGACTAATTTGTCGAAATAAAGTTTGAAAATGGAAATGGTTCCTCTACTGACCAACGATACAAACAGAGTACAGTCAATCTCCTAGATGGATAGCCAATTCCTCACTACAATTGAGTCCCAATGGAGTCTTGGTTTGCAGATCAATAATGTATCTTGACTCCAATCTACGGAGCCGCAGCAGTCTATCCCCGCCTCTAGGATTACTAGGTACATGATCTGACCCAAAATAGCTAAGTAGATCCCTGTTGCACTGATGTATTTTGTCAAAATGGCGTGCAACAGGGTAAGTTGCATCTCCCTTTGCAATGGCCCACATATGTTCTAATATTCTAATTTTCATAGGGTGGATGGTACTCCCTACATAGCGTAGGCCACATGGACATGTGAGGCAATAAACACTGTAAGGAGTAGTGCAGGTAAGAAACCTTCTAATGGTCCTCCGTACTCCTACATTTGGAATTTCGTAAGTAAGGACTCTCTTACTTGTCAAACAGGCCTTACATTTCCCACACGCGAAGAAACCTTGTAAAGGACCAAAGGCCGATTTGGGGGTATCAGTTAAATAACTGTGTACTAGGTCATTTTTATTGACCTTGCCTTCCTAAAAGTTATTAAAGGATTAGGAGGAAGATCAGTGCCCAGAACCTCATCTGTCTGTAGTATGTGCCAACTTTTTCTTAAGATCTTTTTCAAGTATGTAGCACTCTTCGAGAATGTAGTGATGAGGCGAAATTTACCCCAACTCTTCAGTGAGTCCTTCCTGCTGGTATCCTTCGTCTTCAACAGGCTTTCTCTTTTGAGGATATTAGCCCTTTTGAATGCTTTATTTAAAATTTCCTGATTGTAGCCTCGTTGCTTGAAACGTTGCATACTGGCTCTTGCTGCAATCTGGAACTCCCTGTCATCTGAACAATTATGTTTTATCATGAGAAGTTCCCCGTAGGGGATACTTCTTATAAGATTCGTGGGGTGGCTACTCAAGGCTTCCAGCACAGAGTTTCCCGCTGTCGCCTTACGGTACAATTTAGTCTTCATTTGACCAGACTCCACATAGATATTTACATCCAAGTAATTGACAGATGTGGTGCTGACTTCACCCGAAAATTCCAGATTAACTTCGTTCCTATTTAGGACTTTGATATAGTCCCTAGCTGTTTCTGGGGGCCCGTTCTACACGATAAACAAATCGTCTATGAAACGATGCCACCCAATAACTTTCTCAGTCCATTCTTTGTTTGCCACCACCCAGGCCACCTGCTCCTCCCACCAGCCAACGAACAAGTTTGCATAGCTGGGGGCGAAGCAGGTGCCCATTGCTGTACCAGACATCTGTCTGTACAGCTGTGTCTGAAATAGAAAAATGTTATGTGACAAACACATTTTTTATGTGACAAACAAAATTTTACAAACTCCAAAACCATCACACTATGTTCTGTATACTTCAAAGGGCGTTTGTCTAAAAAGTACTTCATGGCTAGAAGGCCATCTTCGTGCTTAATCGATGTATACAGGCTGGTGATGTCAAGCACCAGCATAGTGTACCCTTCCACCCAATGCAGTGAAGCCAATTTGTCCAACAGATCCGTAGTATCTGGAGCTGAGATATATATATATATATATATCTATATATCCAAACCACAAAGTTCGCCTGCTGAGGAGTGAGCCCACTACAGGTGAGTCCATTGCCTACACTTCTTTATTGCAAAATACAACGAGGAGACTGCCCAGCATCACAAGAAAATAGTCCAGCTTTGCCTGACGCGTTTCGTGTCTTCCACACTTCATCAAAGGCACCGGATGCACATACACAGGCACAGCGATTTTCGGTACCACTTTTAAATGTAATCCCTCCTAGATTGGGCGTGGCCACCACTGTGGCCTATTGGATATTGTAGTCCCGGTATTTCTACAGTGAGATGCCGTGTCAGTGTAGCAGTATTAAAAAATAAAACCTCAGTGGGTTTGTAGTGCTGGGCTTGGGTCCCCGCTGCAACGTGATTTTCGCAATAACCGGCTCCTGTCCCAATTGCAGCGGCGTCGGTTGGCGTCACTGCTGGCATGCTGAAAGCACAGGGGCTCACTCCGCGGCTCAGGCAACAGCCGCATAATATCCAAACCTCAAAGTTCGCCTGCTGAGGAGTGAGCCCACTACAGGTGAGTCCATTGCCTACACTTCTTTATTGCAAAATACAACAAGGAGACTGCCCAGCATCACAAGAAAATAGTCCAGCTTTGCCTGACGCGTTTCGTGTCTTCCACACTTCATCAAAGGCACCGGATGCACATACACAGGCACAGCGATTTTCGGTACCACTTTTAAATGTAATCCCGCCTAGATTGGGCGTGGCCACCACTGTGGCCTATTGGATATTGTAGTCCCGGTATTTCTACAGTGAGATGCCGTGTCAGTGTAGCAGTATTAAAAAATAAAACCTCAGTGGGTTTGTAGTGCTGGGCTTGGGTCCCCGCTGCAACGTGATTTTCGCAATAACCGGCTCCTGTCCCAATTGCAGCGGCGTCGGTTGGCGTCACTGCTGGCATGCTGAAAGCACAGGGGCTCACTCCGCGGCTCAGGCAACAGCCGCATAATATCCAAACCACAAAGTTCGCCTGCTGAGGAGTGAGCCCACTACAGGTGAGTCCATTGCCTACACTTCTTTATTGCAAAATACAACGAGGAGACTGCCCAGCATCACAAGAAAATAGTCCAGCTTTGCCTGACGCGTTTCGTGTCTTCCACACTTCATCAAAGGCACCGGATGCACATACACAGGCACAGCGATTTTCGGTACCACTTTTAAATGTAATCCCGCCTATATATATATATCATCCAAAGTTCACCCAAAATTGAAGATGCACACAGGAGCGGGTTGAATCCTGCCGTTTCCAGCAGGCTACTTTATTCAGCTCAACCGGCAAACATCCCCAGATACATGCGTAGCCCTACGCGTTTCGGATTACTCCTTGTTCACGGGCCGTCCATGTTAATCGGCAGTCAACGGGCAAGGCACGTGATTCATTATTTATAGCTCCCTCCTATGGATTATCGCCAATTGCCTCTTGGGACTTGTAGTCCATACCCTTATTTAGTCCATACTTAGTTCTGCCTGTTTCCTTTCAGGCGGTGCAGTCCTCCTCACGGCCGAGGCCGCCGTGTTATTAACATCTCCAACAAAAGCCCCCGAGCTTCAAGGACGCACTTCCAACAGGGGATTAGTTCTCACAGAGCTTTTATTTGGTAAAACAAGACAAGCGTCACCAACCAATTACCAATCCCTGACGCGTTTCGGTGCAGCTGCACCTTAATGAGTTTTCATATGCCTGGCAAAAATACGGACCCCACTGATGGGGAAGAATTGGCACTGCATTTCCCGGCATACCATTCACTGTAGAATGAACGCCAACAGCGGTAAAAGTTAAAATGCGGTGTTTTTCCGGATTGCTATGCCCCGCCCTATGATTAAGGTGCAGCTGCACCGAAACGCGTCAGGGATTGGTAATTGGTTGGTGACGCTTGTCCTGTTTTACCAAATAAAAGCTCTGTGAGAACTAATCCCCTGTTGGGAGTGCGTCCTTGAAGCTCGGGGGCTTTTGTTGGAGATGTTAATAACACGGCGGCCTCGGCCGTGAGGAGGACTGCACCGCCTGAAAGGAAACAGGTCTGCTGGGCTGGAAACTGTTTTGCAGCACACACGCAGCCCGGGGGATATGGAATTATAAACAGGACAGTGGATCTGAGGCCCACCAGAGAGCTGTAAATGATGAAAGACATTGGGAGTTTTCATATGCCTGGCAAAAATACGGACCCCACTGATGGGGAAGAATTGGCACTGCATTTCCCGGCATACCATTCACTGGAGAATGAACGCCAACAGCGGTAAAAGTTAAAATGCGGTGTTTTTCCGGATTGCTATGGCCCGCCCTATGATTAAGGTGCAGCTGCACCGAAACGCGTCAGGGATTGGTAATTGGTTGGTGACGCTTGTCCTGTTTTACCAAATAAAAGCTCTGTGAGAACTAATCCCCTGTTGGGAGTGCGTCCTTGAAGCTCGGGGGCTTTTGTTGGAGATATATATATATTTATATATATATATATATATATAATCGCTCCCAAATTCCTCCCTCATAGCGAAAGGTGCACAGGAGCAGGATATATATATCCAAAAAGAGTGTCCGTTGCTTGAAGATGCACTTGAAAACAAAGCAGAACCCCATCAGTTAAACAGAGTCCTTTAGTCCTTTGTTCAAGTAAAATGTCCGTTGCTTGAAGATGCACTCGAAAACAAAGCAGGACCCCATCAGTTAAACAGAGTCCTTTAGTCCTTTGTTCAAGTAAAACCGGCATTCCTTCCAGTATTTAATCAAATGCCCTACACGTTTCAAAGGTGCTTTCTCCTTGTTCACGGGCTTGCACAAATGAATGAGGCAGATTTACAAGGAAAGTTCAAATCACCATATTTAAATGTCAATTCACGCCCCCTGGTGGGCCAGCTCAGCTGCATTTCATCACAAGCATCCTGGGACTCATAGTTCTTTCTCGTGGAATCTTTGCTCTTCGGTGGGTTCTGCCAACAATCCACTCAAATTCAGGCTCAATATTTAATACCCTCCAGTGGGTCACAAAAAGGAAGTCCAGTTTTCAGTGCCCTCAATCTTTGTTTTCCTGTGTTTGCCATGATTCCAGTATCACGCTGCAGCCCATAATTTTCCTATGGGGGTGCAATCTTCCCGGCCAGGACCGGCCGTGTGGAATTATGCAAAAAGAGTTTCCGTTGCTTGAAGACGCACTCGAAAACAAAGCAGGACCCCATCAGTTAAACAGAGTCCTTTATTCAAGTAAAACCGGCATTCGTTCCAGTATTTCATCAAATGCCCTAAGCGTTTCGGAGATGCTTTTTCCTTGTTCACGGGCTTGCACAAATGAATGAGGCAGATTTACGAGGTAGTTCAAGTCACCATATTTAAATGTCAATTCACGCCCCCCTGGTGGGCCTGCTCAGGTGCATTTCATCACAAGCATCCTGGGACTCGTAGTTCTTTCTCGTGGAATCATTTCCTTCGGTGGGTTCTGCCAACAATCCACTAAAATTCAAGCTTAATATTTAATACCCTCCAGTGGATCACAAAAAGGAAATCCGGTTTTAGTGCCCCCAAACTTTGTTTTCTTGCGTTTGCCATGATTCCAGTATCACGCTGCAGCCCATCATTTTCCTATAGGGGTGCAATCTTCCCAGCCAGGACCGGCCGTGTGGAATTATCTAAAAAGAGTGTCCGTTGCTTGAAGACGCATTCGAAAACAAAGCAGGACCCCATCAGTTAAACAGGGTCCTTTATTCAAATAAAACCGGCAATCCTTCCAGTATTTCATCAAATGCCCTACACGTTTCAAAGATGCTTTCTCCTTGTTCACGGGCTTGCACAAATGAATGAGGCAGATTTACGAGGAAAGTTCAAGTCACCATATTTAAATGTCAATTCACGCCCCCTGGTGGGCCTGCTCAGCTGCATTTCATCACAAGCATCCTGGGACTCATGTAAGGCTGCCCGGGGGGGGGGGTTGCGCAGCGGCCCGCCCCTTGGAGGGCGGCCGCCTTAGTGCCACAAGAAGGCACGGGGGTGGGAGGTCGAGTCCCTGGGCTAGTCCGGGGGAGACCCTAACAGATAGCTGTTCCGGCGAGGGCGGGGAGGAGACAGGGGTACATATACTGTCTCCGCCCCCTCCTCGTCCTCTTGTCCGCTCGTTCGCCTTGTGGGTCGTGCGTCGTCGGGACCGGCTTTAATCGCGGTGAGTGCAGGCCAAGAGGATCCATTGCCGAGTTCTGTGTTCCTCACCTTGTTTCTCCCACTTTGGCCATGCCCGGCGCGGTGCTTTGCTTCCGTGTTGGTCGTGGGGTTCCAGAGCGGGTCGCGTTGTGGGCTCGTCGCGTGGTTCTGGACATGTCCTGCCCCTGCCTTTGTTGGGGGGGGGGCAGTGTGTTGGCGGCGTGGTTTTGTGCCGGGTGGCGAGGCGCCGAGCCTCTCCTTTAATTTCTGTCGCGCTGTCCCCGGGTGTGACGGGTGTGGGTCGGCTCCGGGGCTGGATCGCGTTGAGTCCGATTTCAGGTATATTGCGTGAGGCGGCTTGTGCTGCGGGTGAGAATTGTTTCCGCAGCGATTACCAGGCCTCACATAAATGTTAAGATAACTATCAATGCCCACGCTGTGATTATCAGCGTGGGCATTGTAGGGAAAGGCGGTGTGGTCTCAGGCACGTGGGCGCTGTCGCTGGCTGGTTTCTTGTTTTCCCCGCGCCTGAATGTGGATGTAAGGCGGTGCCATGTGGGGCGCTCCTTTACCGTGAGGCCGAGTTCGCGCTATATATACATGTGCAACACCGGAGCCGAGTGTTCTTCTAAAGCACCTGATGCTGCAGTTCTTTGCGCGGCAATTGTCAGGCCCCACATGAATGTCGAGACAACTCTGGTGATTTATTGTTCCTATGACGGCGAGCGTCCTGTTTGTTAATCATTCGTTTGTCGGGGGAATTTACTTCTCCTGCACCCATCGAGCAAACATCTGGTTTTATGTGGTTACAGTGGGGCCTTTGTAAACAGACCAGGAGGCACACGTGACGCTAATGTATGTCAGGGTACAGTATATTTGTTTACATCCACTGCCTCCCTTTGGCGGGGTCTACTCAGCTGTCTGTCGCTGGAACGCTTTCTGTTATTATGACACCACCACCAGCGTTGATCACACACAGGCCTCAATTTAACCGTCAAATGCTCCATTGTAAAATCAATCGTCAGCTTAGCTCAAACCGATACGTATACACCATTGTGTTATATCATAAGGGCCGCATCTGCTTTTCTTGGCACAGGCATGTTTACAAGCAGTTATTTATGCATGTCTGGTTTTGTGTTCCCAACAACCGCTTTTATCTTGCGAAGTTGGGGCAGAGTGCCTGCCATGGGGAGTGTGGACTTTGTGCCTGGTTGTGTGGGGTGGATACGGTGCTATGCAAAGCGCTCCAGAGCTCGCGCTATATATATACTTAGCAGGGGGCCGATAAGTATAGTGGTTAGACCGGCGGAATTGGAGGCGGCGCAGAGGTGTTCGTTATGTGTGTAGAGTTGACTTGTGTTTTGAACGCCCATGATCTACCGGTGATGCTTGGCACCCACAATCCTCCCATGCCCAACTACTTCATTTCGGTGTGTCCCCTTGCGGCGGAGCGGGTGCTATGTGTAGCGCTCGGATGCCGATTGGACTTGGGCGGGCTAGCGCGATGTCATAATAACCTCAAGGGAGGTAAAGGAACAAGAGTGTGGGCGCTCTGTTGCCTGGTTGGTTCCGGCTCAGGTTCGCGCTGTATAGGCCCCGGATTGGGAAATCGCAGTGTTGGGTGTTTCTGGGATCGCTTGTTCGGGCTCCGGCTGAGCCTCCATGTTGGTTTTAGTATGTAGTTACGGTGCCCGTGTTCGGCGCTCCAGTGCCTTCGGGTCGAGCCTCGCTTTTTTAAGATGTGCAAAAAAAAAAAAAAAAAAAAAAAAAAAAACATTATTCATATAGGCCAGGCAACTTAGTACTGTATGAAGTAATACCGGTTTCTTCAAGTAAGTGTTCTTTAGTGTGGTAATAGGACCGGGTCCGGTGGCTCAGCGAACTAATACCCCCTCTTCAGGGACCGGTGTCCGGCCTTTTGGTCATAGCTTCGATTGCTCAGCCTTTCATCCAGGAGGTTGATTAATTGAGTACCACTGAGTTGGGTTACTAGAACCATCTGCTATTAAGTGCCAAGTCACCTAATTGCTCAGCCTTTCATCCACAGGAAGTCTTAATTAACAATTGCCATCTGTTATTTAGTACCATGTTACCTAATGGTTCAGCCTTGCATCCATTGGAGGTCGATAAATGGGTACCATTGAGTTGGGCAACAGGAACTATCTGTCTCAGTGCCAAGTTACCGTATTGCTCAGCCTTTCAGCCTCCTGAGACGACATATGAGTTCCTTCGAGTTGGGTAACAAGAACCATCCATCATTTGCGCCAAGTTACCACGGGTGTACATGCTCCCTCGTTGTTATAATTACTTGCGATTGGAGAGGTAGGGAAACTGGTTAAGATATGTCAGCCAGTGTAGAATTTGTCTGTCTAGAAATAAGGGATCAGGATTTCCTTTTGCTCGTGTAAGCGCTCCATACTTTCTGGTCGAGTTAGCGCCATATTTACATGCAAAAATTCCCTGTGGCTACAGAAGCTGCACACCGAAGGGAGGAGAAGTGGAAATGTAGGGAGCTAGGGTCCAGAAAGGGCTTTTCAGGACTTAGCACTATACACCTCCCTTAGGACAGGAGAGCAGGCCTTCTGTTACTGCCCAAAGGTGTTGAGGCTTCCAAGATCAGACTTGGCCCCTCCCCAACAAGAACTAATATTTGGAGTGCAATCATAATATGAATAGTAATTTTCAAGTGTTCTCTCTATGCCTACAGGCTTCTGGTTACTCTGTTCAGACACCAGCACCTTTACACACACCCCCGTTATATGTATACTGTATATTCTATGCGAAAGATGGCCAATTCTGGAAATTGTTGTATGTACTGCGTGAAGCCCTTCCCCTTGGCCACAGCATTGCCGTTGTCTCCGAGAGTGTGAGTTTTACAGCATTTTAGTCATGTGAAGGAGACGAGCATAGTTGAGTAGACTGCCTCAAGTCGTTAGTTCTGACTAGGCACTTTTTAAGAACTCTTCTTTTGTGTGTGAGATGATTTTCAGCCGGCAAGGAAATATATGGAACGGGGCTTTAGGGGACTACATATTCTGATTGGCACGAATTAGAAACAACTTTGAGGAGGAAGGTAGGGGTCATGTTTATTATTGCCTTGTTTTTTGTGAAATGTGATATTTGGCTTCATGGAACATGGGGCTGTATCACACAATTTGGTACGGAAGTAGTCGCTACGCGGCACAAACGGTGAACTGCAGCTATATGCAGGGGCTTTGAGTGGGAAGGCATTCGTGTAAATAGCTAGTGTTAGATCCCTGGGAGAATCCAACATATTTGGAGAGCAAACCTTGCACACACCTCCATAAATTTCTTCATATTGGGAGTATGAAGCAAGAAGTAGGGGGGAACTTTGTCTATATGCAGCAAGAGCTGCTAAGAGCAAAAAGTTGAACTGAAAGTAAATACAGAACATGGCCTCGCACGTCTCTTTTGGGACCCCTCGTGAGCCACCTGACCTCTTGGCAAACTGGAGCCACAGCTTCTTCGACTTGCATGTGGAAGATGGCCTGATGCTCTGGTGATTTTAACGTCTACGTTGCCTCGACACTTTCCAGTAATTAAGGAACGGTTTAGGTTGTCGGTGCCTCTATTCTAAAGTAGCGTGCTGGTGGTGATGGGACAATAAATATGCCTTTAAAACTTGTTTTTACCACATGTGCTGTGCATTCAAAGACAGGTCATATGTCCCTTGTTGCGGTTTGGGTTAGCGGGGGTTGGATTTGCCTTCCTCCCATGCATTGACATGTCATGACATTGTCGCTTGTCTTAGAGATTGGGTGA
Organism: Triturus cristatus; assembly: GCF_964204655.1. Taxonomy (NCBI): domain Eukaryota; kingdom Metazoa; phylum Chordata; class Amphibia; order Caudata; family Salamandridae; genus Triturus; species Triturus cristatus. The sequence continues at coordinate 1,060,013,271 of NC_140591.1, read as the reverse complement.
CGTTGCTTGAGTTCTACCGGGCTGGAACTGTCGGAGTACACGTGGTGAGTCGGCCACCTTGGAGGCATGCTCCTGAAGGGGTAATGTGTATACAGCATCCACCAAGGGGTAGTTGTCCTCCGCCACAGTAGATTACCTCGTGGGCCCGAGTCGGTCAATGGCATAGGGTGAGGGGCCCGTTTTGTTGTGTCCGTCAACGTCCCTTGTCCCGGAAGGAGATGTGATTTCCCGGTTATTGCCTGCAGTTGGTCAGGCAGGTTGACCTATTGTGTGATTTCTTGGTGGCCACTGCTTTACCAGCCTTTTGTGTACGTCGTTCATCGCCACCGGCCCAACATCGTACTCTGGGGGTTATGCATTGCAGATGTCCTTAACGTATTTGGTAACCAAGTAGATGTAGTAAATAGACCCGGGGAAGCAATGATCTGCCTGACTTTGCCTGGGCTCACCAATATTGACCACGGCTCTCACTGTGGGTAATGCACACCCTTCCCCGGGATGATGGGCTCGGGGCCCGTAGGTATCCCTGGTGCCTACTCTTTCAAAAAATATTCACACTGAAAGGGCTTGGTAGTGTAAAACTTTAGTAAGTTTGGCTAGTAGTGTTGATGACCCGGCCTTACCATGCCTGAACGGAGGCATTTTTATAGAGGATATGCCGGTTAGCCACAATGATGTCGCATTATCCTATGCACCATAGAGGCTTAGTCTAGCCAGTACTGATGAGAGATGGGAGGTTGATTGGTAGTATTCCTGCCTCAGCGGCTCTGGGGGGGGGCCTGGTTGCAATTCTTTGTTGCAATGGCAAATTAGGCTGAGTGGACTTGGAACGCCTAGTGTTGAGTGAGTGTTAATGTTACCTGGTCGTTATTGGTCTCCTGAGGGTAGGAAGACCTAGCGGCAAGGAACAGCTAGGGTTGTTTTCGTGTGCTTCAGCGATCAAAAAAAAAGAAAAAAAAAACGCACGGGGCCCTGGCTCACACAGTAGTGGGCAAAGATCACACTCGCCACAGGTGCCGAGGCCTGTCCTGATGCCTGGCGTTGGGCTCCCAGGTTACTTCGGAAGGGCTAGGCCTTCAGATGCTGAAAGGATGTCCGTTGTTATTTACTAGATTGTTAAACGATGGGTTATTTCCTGGGTCATCCAGGGGTGTAGAGCATTAGGCGCTTGTCTTTCCATCGGGTCGGTTTGATGCGGGATGGTCGTTTTTGGGGCAGGTCACAGGCTGCTTCCTCTCGCTGTGTTTGTACTTCTAGGTGTGGTCGGGTCAAGTGACGGAGGAGAGCAATCAGCGCATGGTATAGCTGGGCATGAAGGAACGCCAGGCAAGATTGTAGCGCAGGAAGATAGTGGTACTTATCGGGGACTGGATGTTGGTCTCAATGGCATGCCGCCACGCAAGGGGACCATGTACCTAGGTCACGTACATCAGGCAGTGACAGATGAAATGGGACCATGTGTACTAGAATATACAGGAGTGGTTCCCACCACGGTCAGTCAGATGGGAAGCTGTCATCTTGATTCTCACTGGATACCCTCACTCCATCACGCCTATTGTAAGCTGAGGATGCCTGTTGACGCTGTTAGACCTGCTATTAGTTAGTACACTCTCTGTTGTGCCTTGGCCCGGTTTGTCTCACATCAGGGCCAGTTTGGGGGTACTGGCAGTTGTTTGCTCTACGGCTGAAGCGGGCGCTTCTAGAACAGGGCAAGATTGATTAGGCCAGGCAGCATGACAGAGGTCTTTTCGGCACGGGCAGAATGGTGCAGGCTGCGAAGTAGTGCCATTACAGAACATGGATTTGTCAACATTCAGCTAGGAAATGATTAGCAACAGGAAGGTATTAAACCATGGTGAGCAATTGGTTTTGGGTTCGTGCTCAACAGGAGCAAGGGAATTGCATTCTGTTCCATCAGGGTACGGGGAACGTCTATAGCACCAGATACGGTAAAGCTGCCATCTTCGCCCTGGGCTGGGGGTCAATGTCTTCCAACTTTACAGCCAGACTCTGAGAAGGCAAAAGGCATACTTGCGATGGTGCAACGGGCACTCAGCAGTAGAGTTAGATGGGTCATCATACCCCGGTATGATGCAGTGATGAAACTTAGGTTGTGGCCACACACGACTAGGCACTCGAGGGCAGCTGGGGCGGGGGTGTGCCAGTGCCAAGAGGGTGCGGGTTGCCTGAGTAGGGCTGCTGGCCTGGAGGGAGCACTACTCGGATCGCCACTAGGGCACATTTTGTTTCATAGGAGGCTGGATTGTCACTTTTATGGCATGGTGCCAGTTGCTTTAGTTATGTGCATGTTTCTTGGCAGTGTCAGAAACATTCAGAACGCAATACGGGTGGTTAGCCTGTTGTCAGGCTGTTCAGAGGTATTTTAGCTCCGGCATGGCCAAGCAGGGGTCATACGCCGGTGGTCTGCCCTGGGATTCGTGTTAACAGGCAGGTGAAGCAGCAGAACTTGGAGGGGCTTGGGTTTGACCTCTGGATAATAGGGCGGAGCCTGGTTGCTCACTTAGTAGCCCGCCCTTGAGTTCGACGAAACAGGTACCTTTGATGCGAGTATCAGTACCGGGTAACTTCTCCCGCCCTCCAGCACTGGCTGGCAACTATGCAGGTTGTGGAAGTGGCCTTCCAACAGGGGCTTATGGTCCATATGATTAAGGGAAACACCGGGGTAACACTTTGGGCTACAAATCTGCAGGAGAACAATTTGCTTTCCCAGTATTCAAATAGAGAAGCATTTTACACGTTGTTCTCCTCTGTGGTCACCCTGATCTGTCTCTCCCTTGTATACTAGCAGAATTTTGGGAGGGCAAGGCTTTACATTTGGTGGTGACTGATGGAATACGATGGGCGTACTCCAACGGAGTGAAGGAGGAAGTAAGGCAGGCTTGTCAACTCTTACCTCCTCCCGCATGGGCACGACCAGGCAGGAGTGGCTTGGCAAAGAGATTGTTAGTTAGCCATGCAAAGGCAACCTTGGACCATCGCCTACTTTAGGTTTAAGGTCATTTCAGTCAAATCCACGGGGGAGTTAGAAAGGATGGGGGAACCTGTCCTGATGGTGCCCGCTGGCCGCCGGCTCGGTTGGGCGTAGACTTGTTTTGGCTGGACCTGGGAGAAGCCCGGTATCAGTATGCTGTAGGTATGAAGGCCTATCGGGAGCCATGCGCAGTTGCGCAGAGCAAAGAGGTCTTGGCCAAGTCCACAGGGTGCCTGGAGGGAGATGGGGTGCACCTCTCTAGTTTAGGCATGGACCTTTTCCTACTGGACCTAGGGGAAGCTTGGGCTGCAGCAGGTTGTAAGTAAACAGGTCTACCTGGGTGGGGGGCCCTGGTAGTGACGGTAGCCACTCCCAAGGCTGTGGAGGAGTTACAGGGCGATCCAGGGTCTGCACATACCAAGGGGTACATCATGCAGCAGCACCGCGGGGTGCTAAGCCAGGATACCCAGGGATGTTTTAGTGTGTCCCCTGGAAGAACGACGGCGCCCCGTTAACCGAAAGGCGGTTGTGGGTCTGAGCAACCGGGGGCTGCCATGTATGCTCCGCCCACCCATCACGGGGGGGCGTGTGAAGCACGGATGGGAGGGGTGGACCCTCCCAATATTTGGTATACACCAGTTGGCGTTGCCATGGTGACTCTAGGCTTATCAGACGGGCAGGCGGCATAGGGCTGGCCTGCCCTGGGATCGCCCGTAAGATAACCCACCTTGTTTGCATATTGGTTATGCTAATAAACCTGCAGCAATATTTCGCCACTTACATTAGTGTCGTGTGTATTATTTATGTACTTATGTGCTTTGTGATAACTGTTGCCGATATTGGCACTATGTAAGGCTGCCCGGGGAAGGGGGGGTTGCGCAGCGGCCCGCCCCTTGGAGGGCGGCCGCCTTAGTGCCACAAGAAGGCACGGGGGTGGGAGGTCGAGTCCCTGGGCTAGTCCGGGGGAGACCCCAACAGATAGCTGTTCCGGCGAGGGCGGGGAGGAGACAGGGGTACATATACTGTCTCCTCCCCCTCCTCGTCCTCTTGTCCGCTCGTTCGCCTTGCCCGCCCCTCCGCTTACCCGGCGTCCGGAGGGACAAAGGGGGGGGCAGGTTTTTTCTAACAATTTTACTTTGTGTTGCAGGAGGAGTTACAGGGCGATCCAGGGTCTGCACATACCAAGGGGTACATCATGCAGCAGCACCGCGGGGTGCTAAGCCAGGATACCCAGGGATGTTTTAGCGTGTCCCCTGGAAGAACGACGGTGCCCCGTTAACCGAAAGGCGGTTGTGGGTCTGAGCAACCGGGGGCTGCCATGTATGCTCCGCCCACCCATCACGGGGGGGCGTGTGAAGCACGGATGGGAGGGGTGGACCCTCCCAATATTTGGTATACACCAGTTGGCGTTGCCATGGTGACTCTAGGCTTATCAGACGGGCAGCCGGCATAGGGCTGGCCTGCCCTGGGATCGCCCGTAAGATAACCCACCTTGTTTGCATATTGGTTATGCTAATAAACCTGCAGCAATATTTCGCCACTTACATTAGTGTTGTGTGTATTATTTATGTACTTATGTGCTTTGTGATAACTGTTGCCGATATTGGCACTATAGTTCTTTCTCGTGGAATCTTTGCCCTTCGGTGGGTTCTGCCAACAATCCACTCAAATTCAGGCTCAATATTTAATACCCTCCAGTGGGTCACAAAAAGGAAGTCCAGTTTTCAGTGCCCTCAATCTTTGTTTTCCTGCGTTTGCCATGATTCCAGTATTACTGATGAATACAGGCCCCAGCTAGGCCCGCAGGACACAAGGGTTCGCTCTCCTGCAATGGAATCTATAAGGAAGTTGGCACGGAAACTGCAAAGTACAAAGACAAGATTTATTAACCCTTAAGGGTGGTCCTACAATCCATACAACACTCTTCAGTATTGCATAGAGTAGCACAAAGAACTTGCATACATGGTCCCCTTTTATACACAATAGAGGGGCTCATAAGTGGGTGGATACAACATGAGGGAGAGAACATTACCATTTATGGTCATTTTCGATACTGAATCAATATATGGGCCGAGCTGACATACTCCTTGAGCCCGCGAAAACATGGTCAAGCAAGGCTAACTGGTAACAGATGTGGTCAAGTCTGGGCATGCGCCAGATGGACAAAGGAGCTATTTATAGACTGTTACTAGGCAGATTACAAGAGCAACTAACACAAAGGTCGGACTCTTCGCGTGTTGAGCACGTGGAGACATGATAATACCAAATGGAGTCCGAACTTCAGTCAACATAACAGAAGACACATACTCTAAAGTAAGGGAATTCATGTCTTTAGTAAATGCTTAATCACATCGTTGTTTCAATTTACAACAGACGACCCTTTCAGCATTTACTGAAGTCATCCGGTTTGTTAGGGTAATCATCATATATGTCAATTGTCATCATTTCTTCGACTTCTTTAGCTAAACGTTTCTGTTGAGCGACATCGGCAATAGCTTTCTTATCGGGAATACAGAATGATACACATAAGGAGCAGAGCAAGGGACCCCATTGAACACAGATACAACAAGAAAACAGAACTGCTACAATGATACAGAGACCAGTTAAGACCTTCCACCCCCAGGCAGTGATCAATGCCCAAAACCATCCAGAAAAGGACCAAGTGCCGTTTTCTGTATGGATTTCAGCTGCAATTTTATGCAATTTATTGATGGCATTATAAACTGATGGCGTGTGGTCGGGGATAAACACACAGCAACTACTTCCAATAATTTTACAAGCTCCACCTCGATCGGCTAACATAACATCTAGCACCATACGATTCTGTAATGCAACAATTCTAGTAATTTGCAATTCTTCCGTAAGATTCCCAAGAGCAGCAGCAGTTTGATTCGTCACAGCCTCTACGACTCTTGTTAATCTTCGAACCTTCCTACTATTTAAGGCAGCTCCAACAAAGAAAAACAGTCCTAAATTAAAATCAATATACTGTTGCAGACTAGTATCAGTCTGATCTACATCATCAATTGAGAGAGTGCGTTTATACCTATTTACAGTCACATTATTCAATAATTTCAAGTCTTTATGATAGGATGCTGGTGCTAAGAATACAGGAGGTAATAGGAATGCCACATAGCATACCCGAGACCAACCAGCCGGCAAACGGTAATAACCTTTATTTCCACACACAAAGTATGTATTATGGGACGCTAGAAAGGTACTATTGTTCAACCCATCAATGTTCAGAACGGTAATACAATCACTAACGCCAACAGGAATAAAGCCCACACTCTGGACACACAGGTCCGCTTGAGCTTGTGCCACTTGAATCACAAATTTGTCCTTTCCCACAGTGTCTCTAGTGTTCGTGAAGATATAGGGAATGGATTCATTGTCCGGCCAGTACTCTTCCCATTCCCAGATCGTCCCATTTGCTTGCGGATACCCATTTTTATCCTGGTGACATTCTTTATTGAGTCTGAAGAGTAATCGTCCCACTGTCGGTTTCCGAGTAGCAAAAAGCAAAGTGTACCATGCTCTACAAGAACCATTGGGAGAGAAAGGAAGTGGTATGAATGGCGTTCCCCCTTTCTTCTGATGGGCTGGCATCATCCCACATATCCAACAGTCCGTAGCGTTCGTAGCAACGTGGGTATGATGCAGCATCTGGATGAAAGTGTTATTCAAATAGGACTGTCGATGCTTCAACTCTTGATACGGTAGTGTATAAAAGTAGTGCTCCTCAGGCACCGGAGTTGTCAACACAAGTAGTTTTCGAGCGGGAGTCACATCCTCCACAAACCATGTGGTTATCCCAACAATAGCTACTGTCAGCATGAACCCTGATGCACAAAGAATTTTCTTCCTCTCCATGATAGAATGAAAGAGAACCCAATATCTTCCTGAAACAAAAAATTTGTCCGAACTCTTCCCCTTGGGCAGCGGTCGATTTCTTCACCAGCGGGCCAAGACGGGTGTCGCTACACTAATGCAGGGCTGATCCCCCCCCCTTGCCTCATTGGCTCTCCGTTTCACTAACCCAAGGGCCGTTCTGACAATATGTCCCGGTACTGAAGAACTCACTTCCTTGGTCTAAGATGATATCGCCTTCCTCCAGAAGTCGCGTGGTCCGGAAAGAGCTCCTCAGTGGCGTTTGGCTCCGCAGCACGGCCTGTCTCTGCAGCCAGGATTTCTCATTGATCGGTCAGCACAGCAGGTTCCACCAATCCGGGCGGCACCTTCCGACAGTGCAGGGAATGGATCCAATTCTTTCTGTTGGAAACTCGCACAGCCGTCCTCGTTGCAAGGAGGACCTGCTCAGGACCCACCCATCTCGGTTCCAAGCTGTTTGTCCTGTCGAAGATTTTTACCATCACATGGTCACCAGGTCGGAGACCATGTCCTTCACCGGTAGACCGATCAGGGAGCGCCTCTCGGACCTGTTGATGAATAGAAACCAAGTTATCCGTTAACTGTGCCAGATAATCGCTCATCATTACACAAGGTACATCGTGCACAGCCTTAGGTTTTGGTGGACCCCAAATATTCATTGGCCGTCCAAAGACAATCTCATACGGTGTAAGACCGGTTCGAGAGTGTGGTACCGACCTAATTGACAATAACGCCAGCGGTAAAGCATCTGGCCAAGTCAAAGACGTCGAAGCTTGAATTTTAGCGATCTTGAGCTTCAGTGTACCATTATACTTCTCAACTAGTCCTGCAGACTGAGGCTGAAATACTGTGTGGAACTTCTGGGTGATGCCCAGGCCCTTCAAGACGTACTTTATAACATCCGCTACAAAGTGGGGCCCATTATCACTCCACAGAAGTCTACAAACGCCATATCGAGGGAAGAACTCCTTCAACAGCAGCTTCGCAGTAGTCATTGCAGTATTGTCTTTCGTAGGGTACGCTTCAACCCACTTACTGAAGGCGCAAACCACTACTAGAACATACTTCAAATTGTTACAGCGCTCAAGCTGGATGTAATCCATCTGCAAAACCTCGAAGGGTGCAGTAGGTGTCACAAATCCTCCTGCCGGAGTTCGGGTACCTTTCCCTGGGTTATACCTCAGGCAGATCATACAGGTCTGCACCACCCTCTTTGCCGTGCTAGCAATCTCTGGATGCTCCCAAACTTGAGTAAGCAATTTCACAATTGCGGAAGCTCCAACATGTGCTAGCCCATGTGCCATCTGAACCATAGGTTGTACAAAAGCCGTGGGTAATTTCCATCTATCCATCTGCTTATTTCTCCAGCAGCCTTCATCATCCAATTCTCCCTCGCTAGCCCATTGCTCCCGCTCTTTATCAGAAGCGGTCCTTTGCATTTCTCGCACTTCCTCCTTCGCATCATGCCATCTTTCCACCTGTGACTTCACTACATATATGGCAGTAGCACCGGGCTGCATCGCAGTCTCCCGTGCCACTCGGTCCGCTAACGCATTCCCTTCTCCAACTTTATCAACTACTTTCCTATGGGCGCTACATTTAACGATGGCAATTTTCTTCGGATATGTCAATGCAGTTAAAAGGTTATGAACTAACTCTCCATGCATTATCTGTACTCCATGTGACGTTAAGAACCCTCTCTCCTTCCAGAGCAGGCCAAAGTCATGCGCTACTCCGAAGGCATAGCGGCTATCTGTATAAACATTCACACACAATCCTGTACTGAGCTCACATGCTCGTGTTAATGCTATCAGTTCCGCTGCTTGAGCTGATTTCTGTGGTATGCGTGCTGTCTCCACTATCGTTTGCAATGTGGTAATTGCATACGCCGCTGAAGTCGTACCATCTGGTAGCTTCAGGCATGATCCGTCCACCCACAGTTCTCCATCTACATCTGGAAAGGGCGTATCCTGGAGATCAATACGACCCTTTGTTTGTTCCTCAGTTACAAGAATACAATCATGTGCTTTCCGTGCTTCAGACTGAGTCTCGGGGTATGGCAACAATGTGGCCGGGTTTAACGTTACGCACCTCTTTAACGTAATATGAGGAGCCAAAAGCGTCAACTCATATCCCGTTAACCGGGCACTGGTCAAATGCTGCGTCTTTGTTTGGTTAAGCAGGGCATCAACAGCGTGAGGGACTAATACCAACAACTTATGGGATAACACAATTCCCTCGCTCTGGCGTATTGACACAGCTGTCGCCGCAACCGAGCGAAAACACCCTGGTAATGCTCGAGCGACAGGATCAAGTACAGCCGAAAAATATGCACAAGGGCGCTGCTTATCGCCGTGCATCTGCACTAAAACTGACAACGCACATCCATCTTTCTCATGCACATACAACGAAAAGGGTTTTGCATAATCAGGGGTCCCTAACACTGGTGCTGAACAGAGGGCCTGTCGTAGTTGCTGAAAAGCAGCGTCACACTCATCTGACCAAGGGATCGGGATAGGCGTGTCTTTTGTCAAAAGGGCTAATAATGGCTTAGCTATATGTGAAAACCCCAATAGCCACTGCCTACAGAAAGAAACAAGACCCAAAAATGCACGCACATCCTTCTGCGTGGACGGTGTCGGTGTGTCCAAAATTACTTGGATACGATCCGGTGTGAGTGCACGCCCCTCCTTAGACAAAAGGTGACCCAGATAAGTCACCTTTGGTCTACAGAACTGCAATTTCTTCCTAGATACCTTATGATTGTGGGATGCCAAAAAGGAAAGTAAGGATAACGTACTCTTTTCACACAACTCCAAGGTGTCAGCCGCCAGCAAGATGTCATCGACATATTGAATGAGGGCGACCCCCTCGAGCAGAACAAAGGAATCCAATTGTCTTTTCAAAGCTTGACTGTAAATGCTAGGGCTTTCTGTGTAGCCCTGAGGGATCCTACAAAAACGGTAAGATCTATTATCTAAAGTGAACCCAAAAAGATATCGGCTATCGGGGTGAATGGGAATGGAAAAGAAGGCATTTTTCAAATCGATAACTGAGAACATGGTCGCCGTAGGCGGGACCAAAGTAAGCAACGTCGTGATATCAGAAACCACTGGGTACTGAGGTATCACGATCTTGTTTACTTCTCTCAAATCAATTATAAACCGATAAACTCTGGCATCCGTATCCTTTTTCAAAATGGGGAGAATCGGGCTATTACAGATGTTGTAGGGAACTTCCTCCACTACCTCCACTTTAATCAAATCCTGCACAATCTGTATGAGAGCCTCCTCCCCCTCCTGGGAAATACGATACTGTGGGAGGCGCGGTAACACCGCCCCCTCCTGGACACTAATGTGGACCGGCGGAATCACCATTTGTCCTACGTCAGTATCCGAAGTGCCCCACAAAGCACGAGGGAGGGTAGCTAACAGAGCATCCTCTGTGACCACACACATCCGTTCAGACCGGGGGTAATTGTCATTTAATATTACCCGCACACCAGCAGGGGAACAGCGGATCGTGGCCCTGAAATGCTTCAACATATCAAGGCCCATAATGTTATCCGGCGTGTACGGGGCAAGCAGAAACGGGCAGGGTGCAGAAAAAGAATCGACCTGAAATGTGAGGGGTTGCGAAAGAGGGCTTCGGGAGAGTGTACCGTCAAACCCTACCGATGTAACCATTAAGCCAGATGGGGGAGCCCTCGGAACCAATTGTTTAGACAGCGCACTACGTGTCGCTCCGGTATCCACCAGGAACTGATCAGTAGAGCCCAAAACCTCAGCCGATACATAAGGACCCTTCTGATCAACCGGCACCTCAACTGATTCTAACCCCCATCCAACGCATTCCTATGCATGCTGAGAATCATGGTACCCTGAACGATCAATCCCCGCCACTTGATACTGATTCTGGCGATCGAAAACATTTGATCTATCCCGTTGCAGCCCAGTAGGGTCAAACCGAGCGTGGTCGTTAGAATTCCCTCTAAAGTTCGAGAAACCCCCTCTACCTCTCGGGCCACCCTGCATGCATGCAACGCCGGGCAATCTCTAGCCCAATGTCCCGATTGCTTACAATACGCACATTGATTCCTATTCAAATCAGGTCGGCCCGAGGGAGGACCATAAAATCCTCCCCTACCTCTATTAACACCCCGTCGAGGTGGGCCATATACTTGTGCCAACATCACCTTTGTTTTTAGATCTTTTGATTTCTTTTCCTCCTGGCCCTTCGCTTCTTGCTCCTGACGCTCATAATACTGAGCTATAGTCAGGAGTGCCGTCGGGGTCGCGGAGGACCAAGAACTCTCACTCGCTTTTAGACGGGCCGCAACTGCCGGCAGCAGATTAGCCACATATTTATCTGCAAAAAGGTGGCGACCCGTATCATCCGTAAGCGACTGGCCACTAAAGTCATGAAACGTCTCCTCAAATCGCGTAAAGAAGTCTGCAACTGACTCGTCAACTTTCTGCTTACATGAAGCTAACATATTCCAGTCAATCTTTTTTAGGGGGGATGATTGTTTTCAGCTTAGTCAGAATAGCAGCGGGGAGATCTAAGATAATCTGGGGTGGTTTCTGCGCGGGCTTCCGTTCCCTATCCTCATCCTCAAGGTCAGACCACCGAGCCTTAAAAGCAGCTATATCATCCACCTTTCGGACAGATCGCCACATATCCGGTGGTAGAATAAGACCAAAGAACAGGTCTATATCCGCTACGGTCATAACGCAAGAATTCAAGGCCCCCTCGACTTCTTCGTAAAAGGCCGCTGGATTCTTGCGGGGATCAGGCAATGCATTCTTCAATGCCATAACATCAGCTCTATGCCAAGGAGTATAAACCCAATTATACACAAAATATCCCTTAGCATCAGCGGAGGTGATGTCCGGGCTAGTCCCCGCTCCTTTAGGAGGGACATACAAAGGCGCCGCCTCTCGCATTGGTTTAGCATGCACTATGTCATTCTTATCTGACTGGGAGGTGGATGAGTGGCCCTCTGCTGTACACGAATCCGACTGCTTCTCCTCCCCCGCTTGTTGGCGCGCTTTTTCTTTAAGGCTCAGCACCGCGTCCCGTAATGCGAACAGCCGCCGAGCCGTATCAGGAGCCTTAGAGGAAGAGAAAACACCGTTACGCAATGCTTTGGCATCCAACACCACATCGTGAGGCTCAAAGACACTGGAATATTTCTGGAAAGCAGCAATCACTTCATCAGCAAAATGGCCCAAAAAATACAATTTCTCTCTATCCTGCCACAGCCCCCAAGAAGAGAACAGTTCATCCAGGGACACCTTGCCCTTGAGTGCACGGAAAGAAACTTGCCGAAGCTCAGCCATTCGCTCAGCCGGTAGCATGGACCGCGTATCTACCTTACCCGGAACCGGGTCAGAATCTTGTGGTCTCGGGGCAGATGCGCCAACATAAGGGGGCGGAGAGCGATCTAGTAAATAAAAATCATCATCAAGATTATTAAGGACAGGATAAAGTGGCTGCCGAACAGCATATTGACCCGAGACTTGCAGCCTACGCTCTTTGTCTTGTCTCTCCGTCTGTTCTCTGTCCTCCCGACGCCTCGCTTCCTGTGCTCGCACATGATCATTCTTCCGTTGTTCTTTATCAAACAGCGCTTTCTCACGCTTCTCTCGCTCACGCACTTCCTTCACCCACAACCGCACACACTCAAACATATCCTGACGAGCACGCCGTTTACACATACACTGTTCCACATACTCAATCTTACGTATATCAAACGATCCATACAAAGGCCATCGTAACTCAGGATCCTTCTTAGTATATTTCCTCCATACTGTGCTGTACATTATGGAAGAAAGACCATGCTTCACATACATATCCCTATTAGGAGTCCCCTCTGGGGGTGCCGGAGCAGATTCCTCGAGGTTCAACCGGTGTCCAAAGCAGCAGCACCACTTACGGAGTGCGCTAAAAGCAGGCATGCTCAAAAATAATGCAAAATATGCAATATTATAAAGAAAATGGCACTTAATCGTTGCGCCGTTCAAAGTTACACCACTCCGGAGAAATCTCTCCACATTACCTGCCTATATGTGTTGCAACGCATATATTTTCACAATAACCAATACAAAATATGACCAGTCATCACAAATCAAACTCAAATAGCCAAACCAGGCTTCAAAAAAAAAAACTCGGAGCAAGTACCGTACAACGGTTCTTACCAATCAAGAGTCCAGATTCCAACTGCCAAGCTCCAAAATCGCCCAAACGGCTTTCACGGCAGGACCGACAGAAGAGGTCTCAGTCGAGGACGGGCGCCACCCAGACGGTCAGCTCGGAAGGGAAGGAAGAAAAACCTCGGGATGCCAGGGCTAAAACGCCGCTGGCAGTGATCACATCCCCGGCCAAATTCCTCACCTTCGTCGCGACCAGTCCTTCGAGCATCCGAGTCGCCGATGAGCCCCACGTGACGGGCGCCAATTGATGAATACAGGCCCCAGCTAGGCCCGCAGGACACAAGGGTTCGCTCTCCTGCAATGGAATCTATAAGGAAGTTGGCACGGAAACTGCAAAGTACAAAGACAAGATTTATTAACCCTTAAGGGTGGTCCTACAATCCATACAACACTCTTCAGTATTGCATAGAGTAGCACAAAGAACTTGCATACATGGTCCCCTTTTATACACAATAGAGGGGCTCATAAGTGGGTGGATACAACATGAGGGAGAGAACATTACCATTTATGGTCATCTTCGATACTGAATCAATATATGGGCGGAGCTGACATACTCCTTGAGCCCGCGAAAACATGGTCAAGCAAGGCTAACTGGTAACAGATGTGGTCAAGTCTGGGCATGCGCCAGATGGACAAAGGAGCTATTTATAGACTGTTACTAGGCAGATTACAGGAGCAACTAACACAAAGGTCGGACTCTTCGCGTGTTGAGCACGTGGAGACATGATAATACAAAATGGAGTCCGAACTTCAGTCAACATAACAGAAGACACATACTCTAAAGTAAGGGAATTCATGTCTTTAGTAAATGCTTAATCACATCGCTGTTTCAATTTACAACATTACGCTGCAGCCCATCATTTTCCTATGGGGGTGCAATCTTCCCGGCCAGGACCGGCCGTGTGGAATTATGCAAAAAGAGTGTCCGTTGCTTGAAGACGCACTCGAAAACAAAGCAGGACCCCATCAGTTAAACAGAGTCCTTTATTCAAGTAAAACCGGAATTCCTTCCAGTATTTCATCAAATGCCCTAAGCGTTTCGGAGATGCTTTCTCCTTGTTCACGGGCTTGCACAAATGAATGAGGCAGATTTACGAGGAAGTTCAAGTCACCGTATTTAAATGTCAATTCATCCCCCCTGGTGTGCCTGCTCAGGTGCATTTCATCACAAGCATCCTGAGACTCGTTGTTCTTTCTCGTGGAATCTTTTACCTTTGGTGGGTTCTGCCAACAATCCATTAAAATTAAGGCTCAATATTTAATACCGTCCAGTGGGTCACAAAAAGGAAGTCCAGTTTTCAGTGCCCCCAAACATTTTTTTCCTGCGTTTGCCATGATTCCAGTATCACGCTGCAGCCCATCATTTTCCTATGGGGGTACAATCTTCCCAGCCAGGACCGGCCGTGTGGAATTATGCAAAAAGAGTGTCCGTTGCATGAAGACACATTCGAAAACAAAGCAGGACCCCATCAGTTAAACCGAGTCCTTTGTTCATGTAAAACCGGCATTCCTCCCAGTATTTCATCAAATGCCCTACGCGTTTCGAAGATGCTTTCTCCTTCTTCACGGGCTTGCACAAATGAATGAGGCAGATTTACGAGGAAGTTCAAGTCACCATATTTAAATGTCAATTCACGCCCCCCTGGTGGGCCTGCTCAGGTGTATTTCATCACAAGCATCCTGGGACTCGTAGTTCTTTCTCGTGGAATCATTTCCTTCGGTGGGTTCTGCCAACAATCCACTAAAATTCAAGCTTAATATTTAATACCCTCCAGTGTATCACAAAAAGGAAATCCGGTTTTAGTGCCCCCAAACTTTGGGGCATATCAACAAGGGCTTTATCTCTGCTTTTTTGGCTTTGAAAGCCAAAAAAGCAGAGATAAAACTAGCGCCCTATCAACAACAGGGTGCTAACATGCAAATTTGCATGTTAGCACCCTTTTACTCTACGCTTCCCCTTGCATCTCTAATGAGATGCAAAGGGGGCGTTCCAGAGTAAAATAATAGGAGAAATATCGCTAAGCGACATTTCTCCTATTATCAAGAATGTCGCTAACCCTGTTAGAGACAAAAAAAGCAGCGCTAACCGCGGTTAACGCTGCTTTTTTACGTCAGGTATTTTTCTGACTTAGCCATGATATCCTATGGAAGGAGGATATCATGGCTAAGTTTGCCTGTCCCTATCAACAAGGTAACGTGAGATTATCGCTGGGTTTCCAGCGATAATCTCACGTTAGCCTGTTAGCATGAGGATTTTTATCGCTATTGAGATAAGCGTTGCTAATAGCACGCTATCTCAGCGATAAAAATTCACGCTAGCCGGCGATAATTATCCTAGCGCTAAGTGCCCTTAAAGATAATTATCGCCGGTTGTTGTTGATATGCCCCTTTGTTTTCCTGCGTTTGCCATGATTCCAGTATCACGCTGCAGCCCATCATTTTCCTATGGGGGTGCAATCATCCCAGCCAGGACCGGCCGTGTGGAATTATCTAAAAAGAGTGTCCGTTGCTTGAAGACGCATACGAAAACAAAGCAGGACCCCATCAGTTAAACAGAGTCCTTTATTCAAATAAAACCGGCAATCCTTCCAGTATTTCATCAAATGCCCTATGCGTTTCGGAGATGCTTTCTCCTTGTTCACGAGCTTGCACAAATGAATGAGGAAGATTTACGAGGAAGTTTAAGTCACCATATTTAAATGTCAGTTCACGCCCCCTGGTGGGCCTGCTCAGGTGCATTTCATCACAAGCTTCCTGGGACTCGTAGTTCTTTCTCGTGGAATCTTTTCCTTCGGTGGGTTCTGCCAACAATCCACTAAAATTCAGGCTCAATATTTAATATCCTCCAGTGGGTCACAAAAAGGAAGTCTGGTTTTCAGTGCCCCCAAAATGTGTTTTCCTGCGTTTGCCATGATTCCAGCATCACGCTGCAGCCCATCATTTTCCTATGGGGGTGCAATCTTCCCGGCCAGGACCGGCTGTGTGGAATTATGCAAAAAGAGTTTCCGTTGCTTGAAGACGCACTCGAAAACAAAGCAGGACCCAATCAGTTAAACAGAGTCCTTTATTCAAGTAAAACTGGCATTCCTTTCAGTATTTCATCAAATGCCCTAAGCGTTTCGGAGATGCTTTCTCCTTCTTCACGGGCTTGCACAAATGAATGAGGCAGATTTACGAGGAAGTTCAAGTCACCATATTTAAATGTCAATTCATGCCCCTTGGTGGGTCTGCTCAGGTGCATTTCATCACAAGCATCCTGGGACTCGTAGTTCTTTCTCGTGGAATGTTTTCCCTTCGGTGGGTTCTGCCAACAATCCACTAAAATTCAGGCTCAATATTTAATTCCCTCCATTGGGTCACAAAAAGGAAGTCCGGTTTTCAGTGCCCCCAAACTTTGTTTTCCTGCATTTGCCATGATTCCAGTATCACGCTGCAGCCCATCATTTTTGTATGGGGGTGCAATCTTCCCGGCCATGACCGGCCGTGTGGAATTATCCAAAAAGAGTGTCCATTGCTTGAAGACGCACTCGAAAACAAAGCAGGACCCCCATCAGTTAAACTGAGTCCTTTATTCAAGTAAAACCGGCATTCCTTCCAGTATTTCATCAAATGCCCTATGCGTTTCGGAAATGCTTTCTCCTTGTTCACGCTCTTGCACAAATGAATAAGGGAGATTTACGAGGAAGTTCAAGCCACCATATTTAATATATATATATATGAAGCAAATTTTACCTATCGGCAAGAAGGAAACGCACTCACTCGATTGCAGGAATAAAAGCAGATTTATTGTCAGGTGTTAACCACCATGCCCAACATGTTTCAGTCCAGCCACTAGGACCTTGTTCATGGGATGATTTTACACAGGAACAGAGGCGTTGTTTGTTTAAAAAAAGTGTTTATTTAATACACTATAGTGCAGAGCATGGACGGTCTACGTGTTTCGGCTCTCCGCCTTCAACTAGACAATAGAATCTCATTGTCTAGATCGCCTATTTTAAAGTGAAAAAGTGCTTATAGATCCCCTTGTCAGTTTCTACTGTTATGCAAATGCTGGACTACTGACCCTCTTATTGAAGTGATGGCGACATCTATCTGTCATTTTTCACACACATTTTACTTTCTGTAAAGTACATCTAGTAATCATTTCATGGCAGAAAGTGCAAGTGCGTAATTGCATTTCTAAAAAATCTATTTGTAATTTTATGCAATTTATAAAAGATAAAGAATACTCAATTAAAAGAATATCCATAGGTGCCGCTAATAATTTAAAAGAATATTCTGTTCAGTTTGGATACAGAGAATTCATTACAGTGAAGTACTAGATGAATTAATCAAACTGGTTGCTAGCATAAAATCATTATCAAGTTTTTCATAAAAGAATATTCAAGAATTTCGAAAAAGTGACATGGGAACAAGATACTAATGAACAAATTCATGGGGGTAGATCAAATCCAGCCTTCCATTTTTTTCATAAATGTCAAGATACTTTTGATTAAGGGCGAGGGAAGACAGTGTGAGCTATATGTCCCAGAAAGTGTTTTGTGGTTTTCTATTTTTCCCATTTTACAGACTGTTATATATGTATATTCACTGACAAAACCAAAGGTTACAGGGAAGTTATAGTTCCCCGAGCTAACTATATCTTACGCACCGGTAATGCATTGCTCATGACCTTACATATTACATTACTCATGACATGGTCAGTGACATCGCTGATGACATCTCAAATGACATCACTGACGACATCATCCACAGAACCACTCACACACCCGCTCTCAACCCCATACAATCTTGCATACACTCACTCACATACCCACTCACTGATCCATGGACACTCACACACTCAACCTCTCATACAGCCACTCACAAAACCATTCACTCACCCTACAGTCACTCATACAACCAGATACTCATCCCTACAGTCACTCACATAGCCGCACACTCACCCATACAGCTACTCACACACCCACTTATTTACATACACAGTCACTCACACCCTCACTCACTCATGGCTAGTAGAATTAGGCAGGAGTCAATTACATATCAGTCTGGGAGGGTTGGGAAAAGTCAGTTTCATTTGGCAGAATACGAACACAACAAATGTCATCTGTAGGCAGGCTGAGGCCCTATAACCTGCCCCTCTCTCTCAAACCTGCTGGTGTGTGCATGCATGCAGCTGCAAACATTTCCACCATTCTCACCTGCAGCTCAAGGGCATGTAGAAGTCATTCATTGATGTTGAAATCAGTACCACAGATGTCTTCACCAATGCCAACAATAATTGACCTGGAGCTCAGCCTGATCTTGTTTGCATGCACCCAGCTCTAGGTCATAACCCTCAGAAAGGATGCGTGCTTATATTAAGACTTGAAGTACAAACAGATATTGCTGGGTCACCTCTCTGCCAGGAATACAATTCAAGTTGACTGTTTGATGTAAAACCTTGGTATTGCTTTGTCAAAGAGTTCTCCTTGAGCTCATGAATTTCCTCCCTTTTTAATTTTTCTAACACACAACCCTTTGTGCATTCCTGGCTTTTATACCACGTGTCATTAACTTAAATATGAGCTTACGGAATGAAAGCTGTGCTTGCCTGCCATCTAGAGGACATACAGGGATTTAACAATGAACCACTTTAACTTCATTTCTGTATTGTTATTTTAAGAGGTGAAGGATGAGTGTAAGCGGAGCAGTGGTTCCCAAACTGTATGCTTGGTGCCCCTGACTAGTTTTGATGGTGCAGCAGGGTGCAGTGGCACACAGATCGGGGACCACTGCTGCAGGCAGTAATGGGTCTGAGGGCCATCTATGGCTCCAGGAGGGGAGCTGTTTGGACCCCTTCCTTTCTTCAGTTTGGGGCCTGCCCCAGGGGGAACAGCCGGAGAAGGGGGGACGCGTGCCCCCCTCCCAATTATTTCCAAAGAAGATTAACGCAGGGAGGTGGTGGTACCCGGGGCCAGGCCCCCCCATAATAAAATATTAGCCCCAGGGAGTTGATGGGGCTGGAGCAAGAGGGGTCTAAGAGGCCCTGATTACTTTTTCACATGCGGCCTGGGGCGGTGGAGGTCCATGGTGCCTGGGGGGGTCAAAGAGGCCCTCTGTTTATAAATGAATAAGCCCTGGGGAGGTGGTGGTCTCTGGGACATTAATAAGCCCCAGGAGGGGGGTCTGTGCGCCCCCTCCCTTATTATCAAAATACCCCCAGGACCTGGCCCACTCGGGGGCCAATAACTAGCAAAGCACGGGAGCCTGTGCTTTGTATTTTTTAATTTTACATTTTTAAATGCTTTTTTTACTCTGCGTCGTCCATGTGGGATCCACCCTACCCCCCCCCCCCCTCGAAGAGGCCTATGGGGTCAGGGTATTTCAACCCTGCCCCCTATTCTTTTTATTACATGTTTTTTCTGGAACATGTTTTTTCTGGAACTCAGCTCAAGCTGAGTCCCAGATGGCTGTCAACACTTCCTGGTTTGAAGTGTTGGCAGCCAATCAGATCTCACCACGAGATCGGAAGGGATTGCAGATCTTCTGAGTCCCTATATATAAAATTGGAAATTTCTTTAAATAACTCGGCAACTATTGAACAGATTTATACCACATCACAAAAAGGCACTTGCCTGAACCAACATCTACCTTTCTGCTAAATGTGGTGAAATTCCGTTCAGCAGTTCAGGCAGTAGCCATGTCTAAAGTTCCTATGTAAATTACATGGGGAAAATGCTTTTTGGGGCCCCCCCTTTTTCTCGGATCCTGCTTGATGGATCATCCCGAAACTTTTTTGACAGCAGCTGAAGTGAGTGTCATACTAGTTTTGAAAATTTTGCGAGGATTCATCAAATGATGCCAAAGTTATAGTCAAATGAATAAATGCTCTTCTTATGGAAACTACATCCTAACTATCTCTACCTACTGGTGACCGACAATAGGTAATGCATATATATTGCCTATATCTTTGGCACTGTTTGATGAACCTTCACAACATTTTCCCCAAAAAAGTGCCCCGGTGATTCTAGTTGTGCAAGGAACGTTTCAGGGTGATCTGTCAAGCTGGGGCCAAGAAAAAGGGGGGGGGGCAAAAAAAGTGTTTTTCCAATGTTAATTCCCATAGAGATTTTAAACATCTATCCCCCAGCTCAAGCATGCAGTTAGGATATTAAAAACAAACTTTACAGGGACAATATAGTCAGGAAATGGAATTATAAAAACTTAGAAACTCACTGAAAAAAACAAAGGTTACAGGGACGTTATAGTAAGGCACAGCTTTCACTTGTACAAAATCAGAGAAATTCAGCATTATAGTTACCTGAGCTAACTATAACTTACACCCCCACAATGCATTACATATGACCTCACATATTACATCACTCATTACATAATCAGTGATATCACTCATGACATCTCAAATGGCATCACTGATGGACTGCGCTCTGTTGGACTCCTGCTTTGCTATGCTGACCTGCTGCCTTCTGCACTCTGCCTGAGTGAGAAGGAGTGGACGTGCATCACTTGACCCCAGAACCGTGAGTGACTCCAAGGGCTAGTTGGCTGGCCTCCTCATCTAAAGTCTCAGGGACACAAAAGATGTCCAAACACCATGCTTCTGGACTCTGCCAGCTGTGAGTCTACCCTGCCAAATGGAGCCACCCCAGTCCTGGTTCCTTGGAAGGGGATTAAGGTTCCTGCCAGCAGAACTGGCACATCCTTTCTGCTGAGTGATGCATCTCCAAGCAGAACCGACGCATCTCCTCGGCTGAGCTGCATGTCCTCGAGCAGAACTGATGCATCGCCTTTGCTGCATGGATTGGATGCATTGCTGCCACTTTCCGCATCTTGGGACTGATGCATGGCCTTAGGAACCGGAAATGTGCGATGCTTTACTCAGCGCAAGTTCTTCCCATCTCTCGGCAGCAACAGTTTTAATGCTCAAACTCTGCATCACAGCTTCAGCGCTCATCAGAACTGATGCATTTTCTCTGCTGCGCCTCACATCCTCAATACTGCACTTTACATCACGAACATCAGGGCCTCGCACTGCAGCCTCATCGCATCTTGGAACCAAAGCAATCGCTCTGCTGCGTGACGCATCTTAAATAAGGATCCATGCAATGCTCTGCAACCAAGATTTAAGGTTATTTGCTCAGCGTGCCTAGCTGGGTCACTGTAGCGGGCCCGTGCTCCATCGCGGTCGGCCTGAATTTGTGACTTTGTCCCGGTATGACACAACCCGATATGCCCAAATATAGCAAATTGCATCTTGGCGCAATTTTCCTTTAAAATTGAAGTTAAATATCATAAGTTCTACTTATTGGATTTTTGTCGTTTTGGTCTTGTTTTATTTATTAAATTATTAGTTATTTTTCCAGCTTGGTGTGGAATCTTTTTGTGTTGTATTTTCACTGTTTTACTGTTTGAAGTGTTGCACAAATACTTTACAGACAGCCTCTGAAATTAAGACTGACTATTCTGTGACAAGCTACTAGAAAGTGAGCACAGGTTAATTTAGGGTTTTCTTACCTCTTACCCTGACTAGTGTTATGGTTGCTTCTTGACTAGGGCTCACACCCCAATCAAACCAACAATTTCCAACACTGAAGAAGAAACTAATTACATTTTATGAAGCTGCAAAACATGCTGGCAAGCTAGCAAAATAACAGCTTGTGAAAGTAAATAAATGTGCTAATGGATTCTCTCTACAAATTTAAGATTAAGAAAATCTAACGTTGAATATCAAAAATAAACAATACATCATTTTAAAATTCAAAGGTTCACTATGTTGTCCAATATGATCAGAACTGGGGTGATTGTGTCCAGGTGCCTGCTCCCAATAACAGTGTGAATTTGCATAATATCTGTAACTAATCTCTGACAGTCATTTTCCACACAAACCTTGCACCTGATCGTTTCCTGATTCTAGCAGTCCATGATTCTCCACCACTGACTGTGTATTCATCTCCTGCCATTTAGTTAAAGAAAAGTCTGGTTCTCTGCTAATTCCTCTGTGATCAATGCCTAATTGTTAAATTATCCTATAATTTGAGGGAAGCCTTGCTGTCCTGCAGGAGACTATACAGCACATTTACTGAATTAAGCCCAGTAGAGACAGTCACATTAAAAAAAATACTACATAAATAATTATTGTTTGAAGCTGGTCCTCTTTTTTTATATAAAACTGAAATGTAGTTAACTTGTACCTCAGATTGGCATCTGGTAATCAACATTTCTTGCTATGTCTGTACTGTGAATTACAAGCGTACAGCAGTCTTTGTTTACAATACTCTGTTCATCTATTCTACTGTACATATTACTTTAATCTGTATAAACAGTTTGAAAATGTCATTCTATTTTTGTATTTGTGAATCATGCAGCCCTATCTATGAATTCCCCGCTGACACTAAATACAACACTATTCATTCGTATTACTGTAGCATCAGAATATATGAAACATTGACACACTTATTTCACTTTCAGGAAAGATATGGACTCTGTAAAACAGAATTATTGAATCAATTGCGTTGAATACATGTTTTTAAACCTTTCACTAAATGAAATAAATTGTAGGTTTCAAAGAAAATTTGAATTATGGATTAAAAATGTTAGTCAAGTGAAGCTAAAGAGAGTAAAGCGGTTCAGAAGGTCGATCCTGGATCAATGTTTCTAGATCAACAAAATTGACAAGACAATCCCTCATCTGCAAAAAAAATCAGAATTATAGTCATTGGGAGGTTAAAAAAGTCCTCTTTTTGGC
This sequence comes from Triturus cristatus, assembly GCF_964204655.1. Lineage (NCBI taxonomy): Eukaryota > Metazoa > Chordata > Amphibia > Caudata > Salamandridae > Triturus > Triturus cristatus. Next base: position 1,059,990,428 of record NC_140591.1, on the reverse strand, counting down.
ATCTTCACATATAACGCTTGTACTGACAACCTGCAACTGAGAATTCACAAAACCATCTCCATTTGCACATCTTTATTACTTAGTGGTTGGGCATATAGTATTCCATGCGTTCTCCGCCACATTATTGTATATTAAGACCCATAGTTACTATTCTTTGGCATGGGTGCTTGGGCAACAGTAAGTGGCATATTGCGATGCAATGTACTACTGCACACAGGAACGTGCATTACCTTTTCTGATGCTAAAGTGTTTTAGTGCCAATAGCTCTCCGGAGTCGAGCATGTAAGTAAAGAGCATCAAACCGAAGCATTGAACAAAAAAGCCAGACCTACTAAGTTAACATGACCACGCTGGTCCTTGTATCAAATCCTAATGCCAAAGGAAACCATGTGTAATATGTATATAGATATAAGTAGAATATTTGTGATATTCCCACACTTAAAACGTACAATAGCAGCAAAATTAAACATTCTATGCATCTTGTTGAAGTTTGTAATGAAGGCCGTACCTGAAGTACAAATCTCACTCTACACATCGCTGCCTCACCCCTGTGCTGTTGTGTAAAGCCTAGTGTCGCGCTGAAATAGCTTGACATCATTAGCGCGTGAATCTTACTCAATATGGCGCAAGTCAATTTAGCTTGACATCATTAGCGCGTGACTCTTACTCAATATGGCGCCAGTCAATTTTTCTCGTTTGCAACGCTTCACTGCTGGTTTCTATGCAGCTCTTGCTGTTTGTTGATCTGGACCTAATCGTACATTCTGACATGTCCTAGCCGATAGAGTGATGTGCTGTCATTTCAGAAAGTTTGTCGAACAGATGATTAGAATTTTTTGGCAAGCCCTCAGAACCAAATACAGTTCTTATGCAACTCTTTAATTCCCAAATATTTGACAGCCCTCTGTCAAAATACAATGATTGTTTACCTCTGACTTTTAAAACCATTATTGTTTACACATTTATTTGGTTCCAAGTTCATGAATGTATTACAGTTATTCATATTGTCTTCTTTCGATTTTCATTGCTAAAGAAATAGTTACATAATATAGAACGTAAATCCAACAACACACAATTACATTACAAAAGCATAGATGTGATTAAATGCATATTCCATATGGCAAACTACAAACTATTTTTAGCCGACAGAAAGCTGCTGCGTGTACACACAAGTCCCAAATGAGCAAGGGTAGAATCTACGTTGATACTTTAGTGCTCAGACGACATTGATACAACATGAACAGCTGCACTCTATTTTTATGTACAGGCGTGTTTGTTGGCACAAAACCTACAGCCTAGGTTGTAGTAGGGACATGGTTGGAGTGTGTTATTGTAGACATTCCTCCAGCACAACTGCATGTTCTCCATGTCTGTCATTTTTAGCATTGTTATGATGACAAATGTTAGAATCTACAAACATTGATGACAAAAACTGCAGGCCAGTACAAAAATGATGAACACGGACAGTATATCCCTATTTAAAGGTGGTCTATGTTTTTTAAGTCACTGAGAGGCAAAATGCACCATTCAAACAAATCTGTGGTTATAAGAACTCAGGTATTATTTGGAAGTCTATGAAAATGAAGAACAAGTCCAAACTTTTTCCACTCGGATTACAAGCTTTCCTCTTCCAGGATTATTTGGTGTGCAGCTGAATAGTACGTCCAACAAGTAGGAAAAGCATTCCAGCAAACAGAGAGAAGAAAATGCCCACCGGAGCCAACATAAATGACCAGCCGTAGCGGACGTACACGCTGAAATCGGTACACACTTCTTGCCTTGATTTCTTGTAGTTGTCCAGGTTGGACATCGCTTGCACCCAAATTACATACATCACAACAACCATTGAGAAGAAAATACCTGAAAGACAAAGATCAGACTTATAATTTAAATTTTATGCAGCTTGTACATTTTTGTGCATCAGTCATCTCAGAATAATGAGCAAGCCATGGGTTCATTGTGTGGTGGTAACCTCTCCAAACTATTCTACATTGTTTGACTCCTCCACAACATCATATTTTAACATTGTGTAGTGTTGAGTACACTTGTTGTGGGTAACAATATCACCTACTACTTACAAAATCACAAAAGGGCAATGATGTGGTACTAAGTTATGGTTAGAAGCACAATCCATAGTTTGTGCAACAAAGCAGCCATGCACACCATAATTTACACACCAAATACAATGCTCATGAACTCACTCTTAATGAAATAGAGGCAAATACAAATGTTGCAAATCATCTTACAGATGAGATTACATATCACATTACCCATACCACTTTGACAGAGATGAACATGAATATGGTATCTTTCATTTTTTGAGATTCTAAGTTGTTGTTTAACTACATTTCACTTTAAAGTGTTGTTATTTATTGACCATGCTCAGCAGGGTTGTTCGCAGAGCCTGGTGGCTTCTGGTCAGGCCCTGCTCCCTAGCCTCCAAGAATGGCCAACCCACATGGTGCACGGCTTTCGACCATGCACTGTAGGGGGTTGGCCAAAGGACTAAGACTGCAGTCAGGCCTTGGTCGCTCCCTAATGAGTGTCTGGCCAATGTGTAGCTGTAGCATCTAAATAACTTATTTTTTCACTTTTTACTGGATTTGTGAATCCTATGGTGGATTTTTTGAATGCTAAGGACTAGGAGGACTTGACTGACCCAGGGAGGGTCCAGGATTTGTGAATCCAACATAGACTTTATAATGCCTTTAATAAAAATCTATTTTTTAATTATAATTTTGCTCCCAGGGGGAACTTTTGGGCCACAACAAAATGGTCTCAGGGGTCTTCTTCTCCGATGAGATCCTGTCTCCTTATATCCATTTTCTTATGAATCTTCCTAAAATGGTGCTATATTATCAGTGTTAGGTAATGTGCAGAAAGAAACATTTTGTGTGATGAGCAGTCAATCAGAATGTGGCAGTTTTGCGAATCCAGTCTGGTGTGCGTATCCAGTATTGGTGGCGAGAGAAGAAACTGCCTCATCCAAACACCTAATGGTTTGTATTTTTATTTTTATTGGATTCACACGGAAGACCTGCAGATCAATGGTGCAGATAACTCTAAAATCTAACCTTCAAGCAAATATCCTTTTTAAATGCTAATGCTAATTGAGAGACTCACCCTTTTTTCTTGGCCCCCTCTTGACGAATGTGCACAAAACTTGCTTTCAAGGATCGAAGGTGGATATACTTTGTTTTTTTTAATGCTGCATGCAGTTTCATCATATAGAATCAAAGTTATTACGAACAAAATAAATGCATTTACTTAGGGAACTCGGTCTTAACCATAACTAAACTGGGGCTATGTCTGGCAATGTTTTATATATCAATAAATATACAAATGTTCTGAAAAAATAAAGGTTATATTGATGCTAAGTTTAGGTGAAACAACACAAAAACAAGCGCTAACTAATAAAATAAAAACACTGAAACTCACTAATTATAGTTTGATGAGCCAACTAAAAAGTTTGTCCCACCATCAACTGCTTATGACCTTACATATTACATCACTCATAAAATGATAAATTACATTAATGATGACATCCAAAATGACATCAATGATTACATCACAGATTACATTATCCAACCTACTGCTTCTCAAATTATTCTATAAACCACAAGGTAGTAAAGGACCTGCAAACAAATACAGAGTACAATATGTACATGTACAAAATACAAACACTGTAATACTGGAGTCAAGTCTGATTCAGTATGATAAAAGGTGTATGGTGCACACATTTTCCACCAGTGAAGTTTCAAGCACAAGTACCTAATTTAAACAAGGTAGAGACTGGGGAGCAACGAGTGTGAGTTGCATACAAATCCTGTGGCTTAACTCAAAGGCCTGTTGCCAAATCATGCAAAACATAAAGCTTCTCTTTAAAATATTTCTTGTGCATTTCAGTGTGCATACTTTTTAACAGTGTTCTCATGCAGTGCTATTAACAATTTCGTTATAAACTGGCGATTTAGAAAGTGCTGATGCTTATTTCCATATGTTCAATGAAAAGTTTAAGACAGTAAACATTGTAATGCATAATGTATGGTGGACTCACTTACAGATGGTTGAAGCCACTCAATAATGGTATTTTGGTCACTATAAGATTGTATTAAAGCAGCAAGACGCTTCCCCTGATCACCCCCTGGCACTTGAACTGATAGTAGCAGATGCTAAACACCTATATATCGATAATACCTATTTATCTTCAGGCACAATTAGGAACAGGAATACAATTATATCAGTACTGAATGGCCTGGAATTTTTGGTCACTCAACTTGTACAGTGTGTTATTATGGTAAAAGGTGATTTTAACACCAACTAACTTACAGACTGACCTATCAGGTTTGGAGCTAACTGCTATCAAATGCAGCGGCAACATCCTTTGCATCACAGTAAGGAATTATAAGACCATCTTGCGGCTGATATCTCTGCACAAAGTACACATCACTTTTAAGCATAATCCACTTAACAAATTTTGAGATCATCGTATAAAAGGAAAGGAAACATTTTCCAAAGTTGTATACAGTGACTTGCTCACTGATTGTAGCCACAAAGCAGAAGGCAGATAGGGAGACTGCTCTATAAGTAAAGGTTTAAAGAATCTAAAAGGGAATTTAGACCTTTTTCATAAAATCTCAGAAAATTATAAAATTGTTGAAAGCTCTACCTTTCTTGAATAATTTACTGATAACCATGCAGAAGATATAGTGTTAGAAAAATCTAATTATAATCATTGGAATTAGTTTAGCTTATCTACCACATAGGAAATACTTTATAAAAAGAATAACAACATATAGGAGAGAATTAAGTAAAATTCTCGAACTACCTTCAGAATGGTATGCGGAAATGTTGTAGACTAGTGAGTAGTGGGCCTGATGGGTATAGGCATGACTCTGATTGTCATATATTCTACACTATATGGTATGATCACATTCTATATTCATATAATAGTGGTAAATAATGGGAAGTTCTCAAAGTGGTAGAGACTGTCTTTGGCATAAACATTTTTAAACCATCCAGAGCTCCTGGCCAGAATGGGCTTCCAATGGATGTCTTTAAACATTATCGTGTAAGATGGGTAAAGATGTTGGCTCCTATGTTTCACAACATATTGGATACTTTTTTATCATTCCTTTATAGAGAGAGAATCTATTTTACAACTGATCCAAAAACAAGCAATCACAATGCTGACAGATCTGCTTATAGCTGAAGTTCTACTTCAGTCACTGGAGTTTGGACGCTCAACAACTCTTTGTATGTCATCTATCCAGTGACTCATTCTTGCATTCCTGCTCTCACGCATTCACAATAAAATACACACATACATCTGTTGGATAAATTAGACAAATAAAAGTAGAAAAAATAAACATAGCAGCAGGCAGGCATCCTAGAATAGTATTGTGCATAGTGTATACACAGTGCAATCTACTAATAGGACAATCCAGAGTACAGAGAAACTGTTATCTTTACTCAGTTCTGCATCACTAAAAATCAGGAGCAATAGGAACAGCAGAATGTTCTTTTATCCAATGGCGTCTGCTTGGGTTTTCAAAACTATTGTGACATCATTCACCAGAATGCCCTCTTAAAGGTCTATTGTCTTTCACATATGCTTTTAGCAATAAATATACTACCTTATTGTCTTTTTTGTAATTTCCATAATAACAAGATCAGACCTATGGCACCTCCCATAACTTTTCCTAATGAACCATTCAGCCAATAGCCTTTATCAGTGGATTGTCATTATAACCAAATGAAGCCTACTATATTGAGCATAAACTTTCCCATATGACTGCTACAAGGCACCCAGTGGAAGAAGGTACCCATATGTAAAATATTTCCTTTGTCAAACCAATTTACACAATACACAGGCTTTCCCATGAGCGTCCCTCCTAAGACAAACTAACAAGGATTCTCACTATGCTGAGCTTTTAGTCTCAGGATGTGTCAATAGGGTAACCAGCAGCCACGGCCCGTGCAGGTAATAGCGGTGTGGCCAGGTGGGGGGGATTTCGACAGATGACGACGAGGGAAATGTAATTATTTATTTAATTTTCTCTTGTCTACATCTGTCAAAATCCCCTTCCCCACACCCGGCCTCACCCCCCCACCGCTCCTATCTACACAGGCCGCTGCAACAAGACCCTTGTCAAATTCAGTAATCTGTGAAGTTTTATGTAATAAAATATCTTCCTATAGGCTTTCAGCCAGTGCAATAACAATTCACCCTTGAAAGCCCATTTGGTATAACTAGGGTGTCACCCTGGCCGTTTTCTATTGGCCTTGCAGTGTTTTTGTAAGGAGGTCATCCAAAGAAAGGTAGCTATAACATTTGCTTTTTACAGTTAATAAGTCAGGCCTACTTTTCATAGTAACCTGATCAGATCTATGACATCAAAAATAACTTCACTAAAGGAACCCAATCAGGCTGATAACCTTTATTATTAGCTAAGCACTGTTAGAAATTGTGTTTTTGGTTGGCAGATATATGAATCCTTTCCAAGTAGGAACCACAATCCTATTCAGGGTAAGTGAGTAAGACACTCTACATTAATCTGTGCTCGCCCTCTGGTAGCTTGGCATAGAGCAGTCAGGCCAAAATGACAAAAATCCAATCAGTAGAAGTCGAGCTTTGAATTTTAAAAGATATATGCAAAAATAGCGCTTAGAAGCAAAAAGCGCTCAAAGATTTAATTGGTTGAGCTGGCCGGGACAAAGTCAAGAGTCAGGCAGCCCGAAATGTAGCTCAGTATGGCTCAAGCACCCATGCAGGGCCCGCTGAGCAAAAGTACCTTAATCCTTGCTGCAGCATGAAATGCGGAGTGCAGTCGAACGATGCATCGATGATTCTCCCGCAGTTGAGAGGTTGCGCTGGATTTTTCCATGCAGTAGTGGCGATGCATCAGTTCCATGTGCAAAGAGCTAATTCCAGAATGCGGCGGTTCTGAATGGCGATGCACCAGGTTAATCCACGCTGAAGGGGCTATGAGTCGATCTTCTCCATGTAGTTGTGGCAATGCGTTAGTCCAAAGCTGTAATTCCGGAGGTGATGCGATGGTTCTGAGTACTATATGCCAGTCCCAGTTTCCACAGCATTGGTAAAACGTTGATCTAGATCTCGCAGCAGGCGATGCATCAGTTCAGATTGGCACAGCGGTGTCTATGAACAGCTCTTGTCAGATGCACCACTTTAAACTCACTTCCAAGAGCCCTGGACTGGATTGGCACCACTTGGCAGTGCAAGACTTACAGCTTGTAAAATCCAGGGCTTTGATATCCCTGAGATTTCAGCAACAGAAGGCAAGACACCAAGGGCCATATGTAGAAAGCCTAATACCGGTCGGTAACGGCCGATTTTCGGTAAATATCCCGTTACCGACCGGTATTTAGGCTTTTGGTATGTAGGGGGCACATTTCAGGATTCGGTAATTTACCGAATCGGTAAAATTACCGATTCGGTAATTTTACCGATTCGGTAAATACCGAATCCTGAAATGAGATGTAGGGGGAGTGTGTCGTGGGTGTGGGGATTCGTTAGTTACCACCAACTAAAAGTTGGTGGTAAATGACGAATAGGTGTAAAAAAGCATTTTTGTGCACTTTGAAGTGTGCAATGTGGCAGACATACATGCCCTTAGGGCATGTATGTGCGCCACATGTGCACACATGGACGAATCAGGGGTGCAACAGGGTGTCAATATGACACCCTGCCACCCATGATGATGCCTCCCCCATTACCGATTCGGTATTTACCGATTCGGTAATGGCAACTGGCTTCCCATTCATTCCTATGGGCCTCCAGGCCCGTAGGAATGAATGGGAAGCCAGTTGCCATTACCAAATCGGTAAATACCGATTCTAAAATACCGACACTTACCGATTCGGTATTTTTTTCCCTACATTACATTTACCGATTCATAAATACCGAATCGGTAAAATTCAGTATTTAAGAATCGGTAAAAGTAATTTACCTACATATGGCCCCAAGTCTTTGGAGAGGACTTAGGTTCTGAGATGTAGAGAAGCAGGTCCAGTACTTCTCACTGCCAAGCAAGAATTAGCAGGCAGCAGGCCAACACAGCAAAGCAGTTCAGCAAAGTAGCAGTCCCCCCTGGCAACCCAGCAGTCCTTTTTCTTCCTGTTATAGTGTACTCAGTTCCCGAAGTGTTCTGAGTTCATGGTGTAAGAAGTTCAGTACTTATATCCAGTTGGGCCTTTGAAGAAAGGAGACTTTAAAGAGATGCTTTGAAGTGCTCAATACTCTGCATTACCTGCCCTGGCTCCAGAATCACTACAGGAGGGTATGCAACCCTTTGTGTGGGGACAGGAAATAGTCCTTTCAGGCGTAAAGTGTCAGCTCCTCCCTCCCATCCTGCTAAGGATGACCCTCAATATGCAGATGGCTACTCAGTCACACCTACCCTACCTTTCTGTGTGGCTGTTCAGAAGGAATACAGTAAGCCGGCTAACACCCACCCCAGATGTGTATTCCAGAGACAGACAAAAGGCACCAAATGGTTTAGGTAAAAAAAATGGCAACTTTCTAAAAGTGGCATTTTCAGAACTGCAATTTAAAAAATAACTTCACTATAAGTTGTATTTTAAAATTATGAGTTTAGAGACACCATATTTGGTTTTCCTATCCTTTCACAATTGTAAACCACACTTATAAAATGTAATGAGGCAGTCCCAATGTTGTCCCATAGGAGAGAAAGGTCTTGCAGTAGTGAAAACTAATTTAGGAGTATTTCACTACCAGGACATGTAAAATTTGCAGTAGATGTACTACTTTTTAAATACACTGCACCCTGCCCCTGGACAGTCTTGAGTCTACCTTAGGGGTGACCTCTATGTGATAAAGAGGAAGGTTTGGGCCTGGAAAGTAGGTTAACTTCTCAGGTCGAAATAGCAGTTTAAAACTGCACACACATGACACTGCAGTGGCTGGCCTGAGACATGTTTAATGTGCTACTTAAGATGGTTAACTACGGTTGCACTTTCCCACTGAGAAGTGTCCCTCAATGCGCACTGCCTGAGGTCCAAAGGTAACAAATGTATTCAAATAATCCAAAGTTGCAGTCAATACTTCCTTTTAATGTATTGTGCAATGGTTTATACTCATTATTTTCATGAGGTCATTACATTATTTTCATGAGTCCATTAGTAGTTATCCGTAATGTTTTAAGCACATTAGTATTAGCCCCAATGCATTTCGGGCAGTGATACCGCCCTTCTTCAGGGGGTAAATTCCTGGGTACATATCGTTTAACGCACTCAACCGTTGGCTTTACTCGAGGTATGTCTGACCATCTGGGATTGTTAGACTCTCTCCAAGTTGAATTTGCAAAGTTGGATGGCTCAAATATCATCAGCCTAACTTATGCTGACAACTTAAGTGTTGTTAGCATCCAATCCTATTGGCCTATCACAGACTAATAAAGTGTCTGGAAAAGTTCAACCAGGGAAATGTTCTCACTCTTGCCCCTGGGAAAAGTAAAACTTAGGCCTTCACAAGAAAAATGTCTAGGTTGAATTAGTCCATCAATAGCACCAAAATAAGTCAGGTTTTACCTATTCACTTTACCGGTCATTTTTTCTTCCAATATGAATGGGGATGCATATGAAAACAGCTTCCGACAACAATGCCTCAGCATTACTTTTGCTCTTAAAATGTTTCTAAATCATCACCAGAGACAATCCATCGAGGCCGCCATAAGCACACTTAAGGCCAAACTTGAAAACAATAATAATGTATTGATCATCCGCATTTTAAAACAAATTTAAGGAAACTACCTTACTATTAACTGTCTCATAAAGTTATTAAAACTCCAGCATTTATTGCCACAATATCAAATAGATATAAAGTTTTGGCTCTCTCCTATCTTATGCCCAATTGAGAGGACTTTTTAAAATTATATGTTATTCTATTTTAGGGCCAATACCAATACTTTTGGCCCTAAATTATCAGATATATTCATATGACTACACAAGAAGATCTAGTTTAAAATCTTACTTCTTGAAGCATAGAAAATGTTATAACCTTGATTGAGATAAATGCGTTTGAAGTCATTACTGAGTGAGATGTTAAGTAACAAGGGCCTGATGCAAAGTTTGGCAGACGAGCACTCCATCACAAACCTGATGGATATCCCATCTGCCTTATTACAAGTGGATTATATCCTAATGCAAATAGGCAGGCGTTTGTGACAGAGTAGCTACGGCCAAAATCTAAATCAGGCACAAGGCCTTTTAAGGCTGATTTGAATTACTGAAGCTGAAACAAAACTCACATTAAAACACTAACTCAAAATAGACAAGAGTATATTGATTTGAGTGTCACTTCAACTTTAAATTTGCAGCTTTTTAGATCTCGGCTAGCGAAGGCTGCGGTTGCGCAGTCTCGCTCATGAGATTTAATGATTTCAGTACGGGGCTTGAACCCGCCCCTCTTCTCCATTGGCTGGCTTCCTAAATGGAGGCCAGCCATTGGAGGAGAGGGGCGTCTGTCCGCTTAAGCCCAGTCTTTTTCGGATTCGGGGGCGTGTTTTTTCGATTCTTTCTCTCTGGAATGTAAATATTCCAGCCAATGGCAAGAGGAGAGAAAAGAAAAACACGCCCCCGAATCCGAAAATCCCGCTGCGTTTCTTGATGTAACAATGAGGCACACCCTTACCTCAAGCCTTTTCTACATCGACTGGTTGTGAATTGGAATGCAGCCTATGATGCAGTATGCGCTCCAATACCTTCAGGTCGAGTTCGCGCTATATGAATGAAGAGAGCCCGATGGGGAGGGTCACCTTGGTTTCAGAGATGGTTCGGAGTACGGGCCGCCTGCTCTGCAAACAAAGTCACGGGGTTCTGCAAACGACGGGTGGCTTCTGGTGACGTGGGCGCTGCCTGCGGTCCAGCCAGGCACAGGGGCACAGAGGCTGGATAATAGGGGAGTGCTTGGACACCCACTGCTGTGGAGGTATACACACAAGCAGGACTGGCGCCAGAGGGGATGGGCGCGGACACCAGACCGAGCCAGGCACAGTGAACTTTACACAAAATTCTTCAGACACGTACAGTGTGGTGTGCCGTCTCGTTTTAGATTATAGCGCTGCATCCTGCCTTAGGGAGATTTTGAGATCACGAGTAGTCTACCACAGTGAGACAAAGTCTCTCGCCCTTTCCCCAAATTTTATGGATGTTTATTTTTATTTTCACATCATCAACGTAGGCGCCATCTTAGAACGGGAAAAATAAAACCAGTAGAGGACAGTGGTGGTCTCAATACCCACGATGTGATTAGTCTCCTTCATATGTAATATTAAGAGAATCCATGCCCTTAACCCTCTATCTCCCCTTTGTAAGTAAAGTCACAACCAATCGCAGGCGCTATAGGGTCCAACGTTTCGATATTGTCGGTCTGCGCCATCTTCGAACGGGCTGGGAAGACCACCCCCGCCTACCCAAAGCCTGGAAATGCGGTTGTATCCTGACCCGGGGCTAGCACTGGCTGTACGTTCAGAATCACACGTGACTGTAGAAGAATACATAGGTATATACTGCCAAACAGGAATACGGAGCAGGATCTCCCAGGAGAGTGGATGCGGATAGCGGCCAGAACTTATGATGGGGCAAATGAGGAGTCTGGTTCTAATCTCAGCCTCGTCTCAATGCCCTGTGTTTCTGGGCAAATTATCCTCAAAGAGTCTAAACAATTAATATGCTTCTTTTTTTTCTTTCTTATGTGCTGTTGTGCAATGTAACGGGTGGTTAAGCGTAGCGCTCCAATAACTTCGGGTCGGGTTTTTGAATTAAAAAAGTTAAAAGATGGATGGCGCTATATCTTGCTCATATAAACCATCTGACTTACAAATTTCAGAAAAGAATTAGATAAAAAAAATTACAGTATAATACAGTAATAAATTCAAATCAATCCTGTTAAAATGTGTCATTACGCAGAGGGTGTACGGGAGGGACAGCGCACGCTCTAGTATGTGGTCTGACGGCTAGAACTACCGACTATAGAGCTGAGAAAAGATTGTTGGAACCTTCGGTTCGATTCCACATCCTGTGATTCTGGGCACCCGATGTTACGAAACTCAAAAAAGTTTGGACTCGTGTTTTTTGGCAGATGCCATTTAGTTGACTAAAGAAAAAATATATATTTTTAACCATCACATGTTCGCAAATTTGAAGCACTTCTGAAGGATTTTCAGAGATGGAAATGCTCTTGGAAAACACGAGTCTCTGGGGTAATGCCAGCTCATAAGAAATGTGCATAACAGGCATTTCTAGGTTTCTTAAGGTCTGTATTCAACGCCAGGAGCTGCTTTCACTTGCGAGATCACAGCGAACTGCTCCGTTTTTCGAGGCTGCAGGACACAACATAAACACTGAGCCTGCAGGAGTAAGGTATTGTCATACTGAATTAGCATATTTTGGAGTGATGTTGCATACGTTTATATATGGCCCAGCAAATACAGCGGAAATGTTAGCTATGACTGGGAACTCGGTTTTATAGACTTGGAAGTAATTTGATTTTCTCTTTTAGTTAGCCGAGGTTATACCCAGTTTATTCATCTAATCATCCATCATCAATAGAAATCCATTTATTAGATTGGGCATTTTTGACTCATTTTGTAATAGTTTAACGAGCTGCACGGTACTAGAGCGTTACCATAAAAAAAATAAACATATTGTGTCTGATAAAACTATCACCCTAAGAAAAGCAAGATGCATGTATAGATTTGAAAAGTATTGTCTGGATTACCTATATTGCAGAGTTTTATTTTATATAACGCGAACTTGGCCCGAATCCAATCAGGTATCAGATTGCTGAAATACAGTATACTGTATGTCATGATGACTCTGGTGTTTAATGTTCTTCCTAGAGAGAGATCGGAGTTTTGTCTAGAGGAAGTTTTGACTCCTGGAAAGGTAGTACATAGGGTTAATGTGCCTGCAGCAAAGAACATGTACCATGCAGATCACAAAGTGCACATAATGTAAATAGGTCAGTGGGCTACTGCGTGTGTGTGTGTAGGTGGCTCTGTGGGTGGCTCTATTTGTGTGTGGGTTGCTCTAAGTGTGTGGCTCTATGGGTGGCTCTGTGTATGTGGGTGGCTTTGTGTGTGGCTCTGTGTGTGGGTGCAAATGCAATAGGTCTCGCATTTGAGAGTGATTAATCTATTGACATTGTAAATAACAATGCCGTTTCTTTAAATGTTTTAAAAACAAAAACATAAACAACAATAATGTAATGAGCAATGCCAATAGCTCTAACTTTAACAATGCCGAGACCATTGCATTGTAAATGCTTGTTTATTTTAGAATGCAAAATTCATCTAAATTACAATTTGATGGCCTTTGGAACTCAAACGTTGCCAGTCAAACAATTTGTCATCCATGTTTATTAGCACAGAAGATCATTGTCCATATTTTGTGTAATTGTCTAGCAATTCCTGATTTAAGTATCAAAGGTCTCATTTACAGTTTAGAAAGGGTATTTCGCCATAAAAGTGCTGGGGGCCATCATGTTTCCACTGGTGGAGCTCCTGCTTGCTTTGCTGGTGGAAACTACTTTTATAGAAATCTGCAGCCCCTCATCTCGAGCTTCTCATTTGAGCGTGGTGGGAAAACACTGCTCTTTTGTTTCCTTTGAGGTCATGAAGCCGTGCACCAGAGTGTGATTCAGATCTAAGCCTAAAGGAACAGCACCATATATCTCCAGAATGCCTGTCAGAGTCACTCACTCACACATAGAAAAGCTGCGAGCATGTCATGTCTTAAACCACTGACAAATGGCTATGCAACTTTCTATACAAAACCATCTGACAATACACCATTCTGTTGCTGCTGCACCCCTTCGCTTTGAACTCTATCAAACCTCTTTAGGAAGAAATATCTGCAGTGAAATCATGTCTGTTTTGCAAAATTGGGTTGCTGGTTGAGGTGGGATGTGAGCCCTTCTTAAGCAACAGCCACAATGCCTGTTAGGGTGTACCACAAACATACACTAAATTAACCTTTGCTTAACCCTCTTGTAGGTTGGCACAAAAGCAGCCAGGCTTAACTTAGAGGCATTGTGTAAAGCATTTATACAGCACACAAACAATAATAAAGTGAAAACACACCAAAAGAAAAATCCCACACAAATTTAGAAACAATTGAGTAAAAGTTCATAATAGTTTGATACCAAAACAACAAAAATACAATCAGTAGAACTAGAGGTATACAAATGTAAATATTTCAAGTAAGTATAGCACCTAAAAGCCCACAGTGCCACTCATGGTTATCTGGTAGTGTAAAACCAACCGTGATGGAGCATGGGCCGGATAGAGGTACCAGGTTAGTCCCACTGAAAAAGTTACCTTCTAAAGTTTAGCATGAAGAGTTTCATTTGGGGTGGAGAAGGCTGCGAGGAGCAGGCAGAGCTTTGTGAATGGTTGTCACTGTAGTGTGAAGAGCAAGCCGGCCATGCCAACAGCTTTCGCTGTTGCGTGAAGATCCTACTGGGCAACGTGGATGCTCGTTGCTTCAGATTCTCATTATCAGACACTGTGGGCTGTTGATGCTGTAGCGCGAAGAGCAGGTGCATCGTCGCTCACCGTCGCTGTAGAACGAAGCGTCAGGGTCACGAGAGCTTCAAAGTCGGTGTAGGTGGTAGGATCTTGGTGCAAATGAGTCTGTTTGTGGTAGCGAAGAGCCCAAAACTTCAGGTTTTCTCCCTTTCTTCAAGGAGGAGCTCAACGTATGCCACACCAAGGGTCTAGGACCTGGGAAGCACCTTTCAAGGATTAGGAACTCCCTTCAGCAGAGGCTAGCAGTGCTCAGGGAGATCCAGTTGCAGGTCCAGTTGCAGCAGGTCAGCTGGGCAGTTGCAGAGAGCCCTTTATTTTATCTTCAAAGAAGTTGGTAAGATCGTTACACAATTCTTGGAAAGCCACAATTGCAGAGGCACAGGCACGGGATCTACAAAGCTACTTAGCGCTTTGTATAACTCATTAGTGGAATTGCCTGCTTTCCCAATTGCGGAGGCTAGGTATGATGTCTGTGCAGACCTAATCAGATTATGATAAACTCCAAGCCTGGATCGATATTCTATTATCCTTAGTGGATTTTGTGGTCCACCATCTATGTTCACGGCATTTACAAATTGATTTCTCTTGGCTCCGAGTGTCAGTATACCATGGAGCTGGACTTCTAGAAGAAACGGATGACGATATCCTGAGAGGTGCTATGTGATCGAAGGGGGATATTAAGGGGTTGTGGTAAATATACAGGGCTGGGTCACACATCCAGATACGATGAAAGTGAAGGGGTACTAAAAGCCTCCATAAAGGTGGCCGGAGTAACTATTTTCCAGTAGCAACGAGTTTTATTGACCCCTTCCCTAGATTTTCTGACAGCGTTATTACGCAGGATGGACAATTCGATCAGATAATGATCTGACCAAGTAACAGGAAGTGGAGAATCACATGATACATCCTCAACATTTGTAAAAATGAGATCCGACATATGTCCTGCACTATGTGTAGGGCCTGACACTATCTGATTAAGCCCTAGTGATTCCAAGTCAACTAAGAGTTGAGTCAAACCTAGATCATTGGTGTTTTAGCCATGGTAGTTGAAAGTCACCCAATACTAGGAACTTCTCGAAGGTCAAAACATAAGGTGAAATTTAATTGATTAGCGCCTGAGTAAAATCCCTCTTAGCGAATGGAGGGCGATACAGTAGTGCCTCTTTCCAGGCTTCTGTTGCAGATAACACTAACTTGAAGAGACCTATCTGTAGCCAACCACTGCATAGGGTGTCAATTAGCTCAACTTTTAGGGAATCACAAAAGGCAATGGCGATACCTCCTCGGAGCGTTCTGTCCTGTCAGATCTAACCAGTGAGTAATGTTCAGGTATGGCTAATGAAATGCAGGGAACAACAGCATCACAGAGCCAGGTTTCAGTAAAGCTCTTGCTACAGCTCAGAGAAGAATTGCAAAGTTTGGTGCTAGCCAGCCGGATATGCTTTAGTTCTTTACAAGAGTACTTCCTCACCATATTGGTAGCACTGGAAGGACAAATAACGGCATGTGAAGTAAAAGGACGGGCAGGGGTTCTGGCGTCTGGCGTCGTCCAGGCACAGATGGGCACAGACGGGTCTGTCTTCGGCGCCCCTACGACAGGCCAGCGTCCACACTCTGCAGGTGCTTTTAGGCGGCAATGTGCGGGGAAAAAACGCTGAAAACTAGACCGCCAACCTGTCCAAGAAGGCAGCGGTCTATTTTCACAAAGGAAACGAGGACTGCTCTGGACCCCGACTCTCTCTACAGCAAATGTCACAGCAGCCACAGTGGACCAGAGAGCTGTGAAGGTGATTAAAATTATAAAGAGAACGTCGCAGTGGGTAGGCGGCTAAGCTAAAATAGTGTACTAGCACATGATGCCACAGTCTAAAACAGTGTAACGTAGGCAATGGTTCACAACTTCCCTTTATCACTTATAATATAAGGCATTGCCCACAAAATTAGTTTTAAGACAACGTAAAAACCAAAACAAAGGCAATTTCATAATAAATACCCTCAATAGCATTGTTGTGAGGCACTGGTTCCCACAGTGTCTATAGGTACTTCTGAGAAAGTGCATCAAATGCTAAAAGCACGGGTATAATTGCTTTGGTCTGCTGCATAGCACACCGCAGTAACACGGTATGCATTGAGTTAGAATAGGTCCTAATATACGTAGGTATGCCATCGGGGGAGAGGTGTGTGTATGTCTGTGTATGTGTGTGCATGTGTGTGTATGTGTGGGAAGAGTTTGCTGCTGTTGCCTGTGTTGTACAATTGCCATATGTGAGGGAGTACAGGGCTGCTGCCCATGCTGTAAATGTGCCAGTATGTTAGTGAAGCTTAGTAAAACCTTTCCATACAAAATTTTAAATACTTGACTGTGTTGATTTTTCTGTAATATCAAGCTTTATATTAAATTGTTATCAGCATTTGAAACAAACATCATGAAACTCGTTCATATTATCCATCAACATAATTTTTGAATGAGTACACCTACTTATGCAATGCATAAAAAGTATATGGGATTACTCTCCGCCTACCAGCTGCGATGAAGAGACCTCCTCCTGCTTTATAAAGCCCATGGCTCGAAAAAGGGGCCGCACAGATGATGAAGAATCCTCCAGCCACAATAGTGACCACACCGAGCAACACGAAAACGGTCCAGAAACCACGATAAACTGTAAAAGAAAATATATGTTTGGTTTAGCTGGATTTCTAAAATGTATAATATATTGTTCTTACCAAAGATTAAGTCAACGCGTCAGCTGTGCATATGTTGGTTGAAAATGCAAATAAAAATATTTATAAAAAAAAATAAAAAGATTAAGTCAACGCATAAGGGAGAACATATTCTTTTATCACCTGTTTTATGTCTGTATAGAAAAAGTTCGGGAGTTCTCTCAAGGCTGCTGTAATCCAAAAATAAAACAAATATTTGACGCAAGTCTTTGGTTGGGTGTTGTTATATTCTGTGGTTGGTGATTTGGGATACATGCAAGCACCAGGCATGATGTCATGAGATGATCTGTTACACTATTAGCGCAAGGCATTTCCTCCTTTCATGGATGTAGCAGTGTAAATAAACATGTCTCCTTATGGCCAAGTGTAAGTCAAGCACTGACGTTCTAAATGCAGCACAGTCAGAGTAAAAGGTAAATATTGGAAATAAGTCTTGCTATGCCTTTCCACGCTTTTCTCCCTCCCCCAGCCCCCCATGCCCCTATTGTGAGGTCCCACCCACTGCATGAGCTACAGCAGTCAGAACAGACCACTGCACTCAATGCCTGCCTCCACATGTGTTAATGTCTTTTTAGGACTTGCCAATTGAGGGGTTTAGCTAGGCTGCATTGCTCGGCTTTCCAAAGCTATCACCATTCTATCCGCAAAGCTCCAGCAGAAACCATCAGAGAGAATCAGACATTGACCAACAAGGATGAAATGAAGTCTGATGGTAATGCTGCTGTAGATGCTTCAGAGATTGAGCTAAACAGATTCTTACTGCTCTGACAATGGTGTATTAATGAACCCTCTTGTTATCCATCCTGGACCATCCAGCATTCACTGGCTGCTTTAGCAGGCCTGAGCTGCCTGACCTCACAGGTTCTGACATTTTATCTGAGGCTCCTGCACAAAAACTAGATGTTTCATCTTTTCGAAGTCGAGCTACAGGCATACAGCTAAGTTCCAGGTCTAGTGGACTGCTCTTATGGCACTGACGGCTCAAGTTAATTTAACTTTTATTTTGTAATGTACCTAGTCAAGCTCCAGAGCACTGTCCCACACTGAAAGAGGTAGACCTCTGTTGTAGCCCTTTGAAATTCCACACTTTATATTCTAACATATACATCTCACCTCAGTCCTACCTTCTGCCCCCTACTTAAACACGCTCCTGAAATCCCACCCAAGAATGGACTGGGACAAGAAATAGGCCCGGGCACCAAAATAAAAGTGTCCCCATTAGTGAAGCAGATAGCTTAAAAAGTGGCCCACATTTGCAAATTAAGACCAGTTTTGAACTTGTAAAGGCACGCTCTATGGGTATTTTGCAAGGTATGGGAGACTACATGCATTTGTGTTTGCTGCAGGTAATGCTTCTGGCAATATCAGGGAAACCAACAATAAAACCTGGCCCACAGGGACATAAAACCTCCCCACAAAATGCAATCAAATTAGCCCACACACTGGTCTGTCAGACCAGCCCATTGGGCACTGCCTGACTGCCCTATACGCCTGTCTGGCACTTTACCCTCCCTCTGTTCACCCCTTCCCATCCTACATTATGCTCTGCTACAAACCCATATTCACCAAGTCCTCCCGCTGGCTTCCCCACTCAACTCACCCACTCATCCCATCTTCTCCCTCCTGGACCATATCCCTTCAAGATAAACAAACTGACAAACCCACGCCCACCACAGCTATATATCCCACTCCATATCCTCCTCCCACATATTGCATCCAGCTAATATGGTCTCCCAGTCATCTTTCCTTTATCACACTGCTAACCACTGTGACTCAAGACACAACAACAGCATGATAATAGAACCACTCTGGTCATATGAAACCAATGCCTTCCCACATAGGCACATAGCAAATACAACACCCTTCCAATCAAGTATTTCCTCATGGTGTAGCATGCCACCTATACAATAATGAGCTCCTGTGCCTTGGTAATTGGTTGCAAAGGGCTGTACAAAAGCAAACACTGCTATTACTACCTCAACTCAACCCCTCATTTAAGCTTCTAGCTTTACCTTCAAGCAGATTGGTGATTGGAAGGGGACTTTAGCAGGCTCATATTGGGATCGCTATTAGGAGCGTGATTGCGCCCTTTCATGAACACCATTTGGTTAGTCTCATTGGACTCATTTTTTAGAGAAACTTGTGGGAACTTAGGGATTTTAAAGCCTATGGAGCCAGTAACACTGGTGAAAACTAGAAGCACTGCATGTTGGCCAGGTGGTCGAAGTGAAATAAAATGGCTCTAGGGCCACAACAACTAATCTGGCTAGGGTTGCCACCTGGCAGGTTTTTTAATATCCTAGCCAGTACAAAAATGAAGAAAATCAGACAAAGACAGTATTTTTTCCTCTAATCAGTATGTATTTTAAACAGTCAACTTTAGGTAAAAGCACTTTTAAATGTGTTCTAAAGCTGATGTATTCACCTGGGACAAAAAAACTAAAACAGGATAGAAAAGCCATTTCATAAAACAATATGGACATTTTTATATAAAGACTGCTCTTTAATTATCATGCTCCTGCCTTTGCAAAAATGTAAAACATGATCAAATTGACTTTTTCTATTGCTTTGTTATAGTTTTATGCAGGGTGAACTTGGTGCATGATAATTTAAGTGATTTACATGAGCACCAGTTACAATACTCAAGATAAAATTAATTTTTACTTTAGGCCTTGGGAGATTAAGTGATTTACCCAGAATCACAGGATGTTGAGCTGGAACTTAGTTTCTCAGTTCAAAAGTTGGCAGCTTTTGCCGTAACGCCATCTACTCTCTCTGTAGTTCAATAAGGTTTAATAAAGGTTACCTCACAGTGAGGCCTATACAAATACACACACAACCTCCAGGGTGGCCTGAAAGACATTTGGGCCGAGGTGACAACACTGGCCTTAAGTGAGCCTGAAGGTGCTTCTTTTACCCCCTTCCAGCCCACCATGGCCTGGCAGGGGAGGGGGCACGAAACGCACACAGCAGCTGCTCCACAGGGGATGAGATAAAAGTGGCCCGAGGGCCACAAAATCACCTGGCTCCCCAGTAAGCCACCTGCATACTCCCACCCTCCCCAGCCCCCAAGGGCCAAATGTGATAGCCTGGCGTGGGAAGGGGTCAGGGGAAAGACACTGGGCCCAATTCACAAAGGTAGACTGAGATGAAAGTGTAACTTTACGACTTTCGGTATTCACAAAGGGCATTTACAAGTAGTAAAGCTAGACTTTTGTCTCAGTTTTGGTCTCAGTCAAACTTAAGACCAAAACTTAAGTTCAACTGAGACACACATCTAACTTTACTACTTGTAAATGCCCTTTGAGAATACAGAAAGTCATAAAGTTAGACTTTTGTCTCAGTTTACCTTTGTGAATTGGGTCCACAGCTTCTGGGCCGGACTGGCCCGAGGGGGTCGAGGTGGGAATGGCCCAACAGCCAAAGCAACACCTGACCCCAGTGAGGCAGATTCCCAGACTCACCGCTCCCCCGCCCACCTTAGCCTGAAGTGCAGTGGCCTCGGCAGGGGAGGAATTAAGCAGAGGCCCTAAAAACGGACCACAAGTCACCCTGAGGCACTAGCCCATAGCCCAATGCCCAGCTGCCTTCAAAATCTGACCCTAGCCTTAGGCGGCACAAGGTGAGAGAGAGGTAGTGGCAAGTGTACAGGCGTATGGAGAGTGAACTGTACTCAACATTTTATTTGATGGTAATGCAATACCGCCACAGCATCAAGAGAAACACACATCGCAGATATGATCCGTATTGCCCACTTAAGAATGGGAAGCTTGTTTTATTATGCACAAACCACCAAGACTTGCTACAGTCATTAGATTAATTTTGTGTACGTGGTTGCACTGCCTCTTCGTAAAGGGTCCGAGACCAGAACATCTCAAGGCAACGCGAACTTGGTGGGAAACGAGATTATAACTTTATGTTTTTTGAGTACTTAAGAAGTTCACTATTAGAACCAGGAATTATCACATATAGGATGCATTGTGCAGGTCTGCGCCGTGGCAGCTTTCACTGGCTACACTGGGCATAAACAGGGGCAGTGGGCCCAATTACGGCGAAAGTACCGGTCCCCGGACACACATGAACTCGTGCCTGCAATGGGAACAGTTAGATGGTTAAAGCCGCTGGCCCGCTATCACTGAGGGAGCAGATTTGACCTTACATTTGAAGGGGGCCAGGATTCCTTTGCATGCAGGTGTAGTGAGAGACTTCCCCTACCTGCAGTGGGATACTGGGGGGGTGGGATGGCTCTGACCTCATTGCTGCCTTCAAATGGAACAGGTGCTCATGTGATTGTCTCATCATGAATAGCTTCCCTGCATAGATGGGTCTGGTACTTTCCAGAACTTCAGCTTTACAAAACTGCAGCCTTCACCAGCCCCGGTTACCACTAGGAGAACAGACATGGCTTCAGACAAAGCACAAAGCACACAGCCTAATCAGGTTCCCAGCACTGAGACAGTGACTACACAGGCAGAAGAATTGAACCCCCCTGTATGTGCCACACCCCCTGAACTTTTATTGCTGCCTGAGGGCCTGTACTTCTACCCTGGATATGCCCTAAGAGCCAGCAGTGAAATACAGACTGGAAGTCACTCCTCAGTTTTCATCCATACACACACAACACACTTCCCTGCACTTACTACGATTCACCAGGGAGGTCCCAGGAACCGCTGGGCCTGTTTGCCTACTGGAGATCCCAGGCACCCTACCACTGGACCAATGATCTCAATTTTCTCCCCTCACCACTTTGCTTACCTCCCACCATGTTGAAACCTACCAGACAGCTCCTGTTTACGGAGGCAGAGACCGGGAAACAGACTAAGCCTTGGATGTTATGTTGATGAAGCTTGGAACACTTAAGAGGCACTACCTTCAAAACCTCGGAAGACTTTCAGGGTATCCGCCAGGATATTGCCTCCTTCAATGCCAGACTGTCTATGGCTGAATCTCGACTGGACCAGATCGATGAGA
Source organism: Triturus cristatus (assembly GCF_964204655.1). Classification (NCBI taxonomy): domain Eukaryota; kingdom Metazoa; phylum Chordata; class Amphibia; order Caudata; family Salamandridae; genus Triturus; species Triturus cristatus. The sequence continues at coordinate 1,059,968,163 of NC_140591.1, read as the reverse complement.
AGTTAGCAGCCTCCATTGAATGGGAAGAGGATCACTGGCACATCCAAAAGAAGCTTCTGGAACTGTAAGATCAGTCCCACAGGGACAGCCTCCAGATCTTAGGGGTACCGGAAAAGTTGGCGTGTGATGACATCATGGGTTTTTTAGCCCATTTTATACCGACAATTACTCACCTGGCCCTCCACCCTCCCTTTGAGGGTTCATAGGATACAGCAGCCAACAACCACCCAGCGATGGCCAAAGGCAGATTATCGCATGGTCTCTTTGACACCAACAGACCAGGCAGATGACTCAAGTGCCGAAAAAGTATGGCCCTTTTCTGTCTGAGGGGCAAAAGATATTCATATCCCAAGACTTCTCTCAGTAAACCCAGCACACTCACAAAAGATGTATTTAGCCTAGCCTCTGCCTCTAACAACCCGGCTTTCGCTATGAGCTTCTCGATCGAGCAATAATGTTCATCGCTCATGAAAACAAGACAATGGAGTTACATGACCCCGGCCAACTAGAAGGTTACCTGGGGGTTTCACCAACTGATATGGACCTCAGTCCCGCAGCTGGACACATAAAGGAACTACCTTTGAACAAGCAGACAGCTCAGTTGGAGACCCCATTAAATGAGCAACAGTGGCTGGAGCAGGTTGCCAGACAGTGGTCTGGAGGTCCTAAGCCTTGCCACACCTGCAAAGAACCTCAACCAAGGGACAAGTCTTGCTCCCCTTTAAAGCTGACTGTTTCTGAGGAGGCTGCAACGCACCCGTGAACCATTATTGAGGCAGGTTTGTATGACACGCCACTCACCATGTGTAGGGGATCACATGCACACGGTTAATCATACATTATTCCCTTTAATCGCTCCCCCCACTCAGGAAATTGATGTGTGGCGGTCCCCTACCCTCTCCATACCTGAGAGACCCCAGTCCCTGTACCCAACACCTATGCGCATCACCTCTGACCCGACTAAAGAGAGCTTCTCTTAGCTGCAGGATGCACTACACCCGCACCAGTCCCCCTCTCCCAACCCCCCCCCGTCCCTTCCTGTTGGATAGGTCCCAGTCCACTCCAAACCGGACATCATAACGTATAGTGCCAGTATGGGCGACATGGCACACAGATACCCTCTCATGCTGATATCACTGAACGTGAACGGTCTCACCCATTACACAAAACAACTAAAGATTTTTAGTTATACCAAATCCCTGATGCCTGACATTGCTCTCCTACAGAAAACCCATCTCTTCGATGTAAAAAAGTCAAATGTTCCACGGGTAGTGGGTGGGGAGGAAGTATCAGGCCTGTAAATTGGATCTGGGGATGGGGGATGCCTGCTCCAACAAATGTTACCGTAAAGGTAGTGTTGGTATGTTATTTTTTAAGCACCTGTCGTCGAAAACCCTCAAGATGTGGGGAGACCCACATAGCCATTTCATACTCAATAATATATCCATATACAACCAAGTGCTCCATATAGGCTCTATATATACATCCCCACCCACTCCAAGGTAGTCACCTATGCTGCCCTGGTCCAGATCCTCCAACAGCACCCTAAAACTAAACTTCTCATGGGGGGGCGGCTGGAACATGGTTCCTGACCTATACATGAACAAAACTGATCACCCTTTATCACATAACACCACGGAAAGAGGCTTTCTCCGGGACCCAATCTCGGACTTTTCTCTGAATCAGTACATAATTAGTAAAAAAAATAGGTGTCAAGGCCCTTGTCAGGAGGCCACTGCAGCTTCAGTCACTCCATATGGCTCATACAGCAGGACTGATTGTATATATATATGTTTTTATTTATTTTAATTTTATCATTGGTGCAGACAAATCAAATACAATACAAAACCAAATCGTAGCATGAATCACATTCAAAGGCAGCATGATAATAGCATTAAAGGATTGTCAGCAGTACTCTCATGTTCTATAAAACTCTTCCCATTACCATAATGAAGCTAAAATAGATGGTTACATCATGTAATGACCTCATTCCTCTATGGGAGGGCCGTTGGCATTGATCGGTGGGCAAAGCGATCCCCTTGCTAAATTGTACTTCCCCCATATCTTACTCCATTTATTTGGGCACCCTCTGCTTTCGTAGACCAGCCTCTCTGCCTTCATACATCAATCCATGACGATTTTCCAATCTCTCATGGTTGGCACCAGTTCTGCCCTCCATTTCCTGGCAATGTTGCACTTTGCTACTTGAAAGCCTAATGTAACCTAGATTATTTCACCCGCTAATAAATCTGTTAGTTCCCAAATATTTAATAAACACCATTGGGGTGACTTTTCATCTGCTTTCCACACACCTTGAGCATGGACTAGTTTAAATCGGATGTATGACGTTACAACGCATACTATTACAACGCATACCTTTACAACGCATTTTTTACAACGCACAATCCATTACAACGCATGACATTACAACGCAGGACACTACAACGCATTTTTAAAAACTACCTTTACAACGCATATCCATTACAACGCATACTACCTTTACAACGCATACCATTACAACGCATAATATTAAATTGCATTTAAGGTAAGTATTAGATAGTATAGGGTTAAAAATTACTATTCTAACTCCAGGGGGTGCAACAGTAGGGTAAGTGTTGGATAGTATAGGGTTAAAAATTACTATTCTAACTCCAGGGGGTGCAACAGTAGGGTAAATGTTGGATAGTATAGGGGTAAAAATTACTATTCTAACTCCAGGGGGTGCAACAGTAGGGTAAGTGTTGGATAGTATAGGGGTAAAAATTACTATTCTAACTCCAGGGGGTGCAACAGTAGGGTAAGTGTTGGATAGTATAGGGGTAAAAATTACTATTCTAACTCCAGGGGGTGCAACAGTAGGGTAAGTGTTGGATAGTATAGGGGTAAAAATTACTATTCTAACTCCAGGGGGTGCAACAGTAGGGTAAGTGTTGGATAGTATAGGGGTAAAAATTACTATTCAAACTCCAGGGGGTGCAACAGTAGGGAAAGTGTTGGATAGTATAGGGGTAAAAATTACTATTCTAACTCCAGGGGGTGCAACAGTAGGGTAAGTGTTGGATAGTATAGGGGTAAAAATTACTATTCTAACTCCAGGGGGTGCAACAGTAGGGTAAGTGTTGGATAGTATAGGGGTAAAAATTACTATTCTAACTCCAGGGGGTGCAACAGTAGGGTAAGTGTTGGATAGTATAGGGGTAAAAATTACTATTCTAACTCCAGGGGGTGCAACAGTAGGGTAAGTGTTGGATAGTATAGGGGTAAAAATTACTATTCTAACTCCAGGGGGTGCAACAGTAGGGTAAGTGTTGGATAGTATAGGGGTAAAAATTACTATTCTAACTCCAGGGGGTGCAACAGTAGGGAAAGTGTTGGATAGTATAGGGGTAAAAATTACTATTCTAACTCCAGGGGGTGCAACAGTAGGGTAAGTGTTGGATAGTATAGGGGTAAAAATTACTATTCTAACTCCAGGGGGTGCAACAGTAGGGAAAGTGTTGGATAGTATAGGGGTAAAAATTACTATTCTAACTCCAGGGGGTGCAACAGTAGGGTAAGTGTTGGATAGTATAGGGGTAAAAATTACTATTCTAACTCCAGGGGGTGCAACAGTAGGGTAAGTGTTGGATAGTATATTACTATATTATGCGTTGTAATGGTATGCGTTGTAATGGTAGTATGCGTTGTAATGGAATGCGTTGTAAAGGTAGTATTTAAAAATGCGTTGTAGTGTCCTGCGTTGTAATGTCATGCGTTGTAATGGATTGTGCGTTGTAAAAAATGCGTTGTAAGTGTAGTGCGTTGTAAAAGTTGCGTTGTAAAGGTTGTTCCCCGTTTAAATCGAGAGCGTATGGCAACTTCTCACAGGGATGCAAGCACCTCCAACCACTCCTCATCAGTTAGGGTCCCCACGTCTTCCTCCCACTTTGTCCTGATTTTCTGTAGGGTGTCGGCTAAATTATGAAGCAATTTCCGGCACGTCAGAGATATTGCCTTATCTTTAAGGTAATCATCGAGGAGACGGTCCTTCAGAGGGAAGGATTCTGGGAGAGTCGCACAGAGTGGGATTACTTTTGATAGGGCGTGGCGTATCTGAAGATAATGGTAGATTTCCGTCTGAAACATCTCATATTCCTTTTGGAGGTCTGCAAAGGGTATGATTTTCGCTCCCTTCCATAGGCCACCCACCCTGGAAAGATCGATGAAGTCCCATTTACCAAATGCCTGGCTGGTGCACCAAGAGTCCCAATTTCAGTGAATCCCATGACGGGGTGGCTAGAGTGATTTTACCTTAACAACCCAATGACTCTGACGCCATGTGCCAAATTTTGATTGTTGTTGATGTTGGAGTGTAAATCGACTCTTTTTTCCCCCCCATAGAGGGCTCAAAGGAAGCTTCCTGGCATCATATTCTGTGTATCTAATCTGTACACAGGCTCGTTCTGCTCTATGTGGGCCCATTTATTGACCACTATTAGTTGCGATGCCCAGTAGTAACATTGGAGCGCCAGGAGGGCAATCCCGCCGTCATACCAGCCTTTAATCAACTTGTTTTGCGCTATTTGGTGTACTCCTCCATCCCCAAGAAGCATTCGTACCTCCGCTTCGACAGCGTGAAAATATTTTGAGGGTACCAAATAGGGCGTATTTTGCAAAATATAAACAAATTGAGGAAGTGCCATCATTTTGTATAGGGAGGCTCTGCCCAGGATTGACAGGGGAAAAGTCCTCCGATGCTTAACATCCTCCCGCAACCATCGGAGCTGCAGGTCCAGATTGTGGCCATAGAAGACCGTTGGGTCTGTGGTGACATAGATCTCTAAATACCGGAATCCCTCCGTGGTAATCTGGACCGTACAGAATTTGGGCAGCCGAGAGCTTTGTCCACTAATAACGTATATAATCAATTTGCTCCAATTTATGGTGTACCCTGAATATTTTTGCAATAGAGTTAAGATATGTAGCACCCTGGGTAAAGAGGAATGGGGCTTGCCAGGTAGGGAAGAATATCGTCGGCGTAGAGGGAGATCTGATCCCCCCAATCTTACATCCATTTTAAGCCCCTTATCAGCGGGTCTCACCTAATCCAGATCGCCAATGGCTCCAAGACCAGGGCAAAGATCAAAGGAGAGAGGGGATAGCCCTGCCTTGTTGCTCTGTGCAATTTGAAAGGCCTTGATTTACCTCCATTAACAAAAACCTGCGCAAAGGAGTTTGACCCATGCCATAAAGTTCTCTCCGAAACCAAATTTCTCTAAAACCGAGTACAGGAAGGGCCACTTTATCATGTCCAAAGCCATTTTAGCATTTAAGGACACCACAATTGCTTCTTCCCTGACAGTTTGAGCCCTCCCCAGCACACCATAAAGGTGACGCAGGTATTCCTCCCGGGCATAAAAACTGATTGGTCAGGATGGAACAACTTATGAAGCAACGGTGCAAAGCGTGTCATCAGCAATTTAGCAAGTATCTTACCTTCTGCGTTTAGCAGCGATACTGGTCTGTATGGTTCCCATTTTTTGGGTGGCTTCCCAGGTTTTCATATCACAACTATGTTCGCCAAACGTTGGTCTTCAGATAATTTCCCTTTTGTAACACTTTCTTGATACATGCACGATAAATGTGGGGCAACTGTTGATGCGTTCAATTCATATAGTTCAATAGGCAGAACATTAGTGCCCATCGCTTTGCCGGAGCGTAATGCTCCCATTGCCTGGACTATTTGACTCTCCATTAGGTCAAAGTCTAGATTGTCCCTTTCATTCACTCCCAGGGCTGGTAGAGTCATAGTGGCTAGAAGCCCCTGTGCATGGGCTCTAGAGATCAATTGGGATGGAGTATATCATTACTCATAGTGTGCCGCAAAGGCCTCTGCTATTTCCTGTCTGTCCCTCACAGGTGCGCCAGTATTCGCATTGACCTCAGCCACCCATCTAGAGGTAATTTCTTTCTTTTCTAACTACGCCAGCAGTTTGCTCGCTTTATCACCCACCTCGTACACTCAATGTTGGGTCGCCCGATTCTGTGCTTTAGCTGTTTCTTCAGCAATGTATTTATATGCTCTCTTTTTGATTTGTATATTGTGCAATATATCTGGGGACAGCGAGCTTTGCATCTCAGTTTCTAACTTCCGGATTTCTGTTTCTATTTCTAGCAATTGTTTCTGTCTTTTTTTTTGTGACCTTTAATCAGCGAGACCCCCAGTCCCCTAATAACCGCTTTATAGGCCTCCCATATTATCTGAGCTGAATCCACGTGTCCTTATTTTCGTCAAAATAATTTTATGTTGCTTTCATTAGGCCTAATCTGACAGTTGGCATTTGTAGGTACCAGGGGTTAATTGCCATTTGGTTGCTTTTATGTCTTGTTCCCCCTCCCCGCAGGTCACAGTCAGCGGAGAGTGATCGGAAATACTCCTAGGGAGGTGGTACACTCCACCGAAAAATTAGAGTTGTAACCCCACCCCCAGCATATAATCCATGTGAGATAAACTGCCATGGCCCCCTGAGTGAAAGGTGTATAGGCGGGTCTGGGGGTTACGCGCACGCTATATGTCAACAAGACCCATGGCCGATCGGAACTCGGCCAAGGCCTTTCCAGTGGCATCGTATTGTCTGGTCGGCAATGTTCGACTTCTCCATTAATGGCTGCATTACAATCGCCTCCAATCAACAACTCTCCCTGTGGCAGGTTAATAATATGTGAGCCTAGGTCGGCGAAAATGGATGTGTGCGGTCGCGGAGGGATATAGAGGGATATAAAGTGTAGGAGTCTACCCTCCCAGTGCCCCGAGAAAGTCACGGAGCTTCCTTTAGAATCACGCATTATTTTTTGTGTCGTGAATGGGAATAATTTGAGAAGCAAAATACCCACTCCCCTTGAGCCCCTGGTGAAGCCTGAATGGGCCACTAATTTATAGCTCCACCTATTGAGCGCACAGTAGCTATCTCCTTGTGTATGCGTTTCCTGTAACAATACCACATCATGTCCTTGTCGTTTTAGATATTGCAATACCACCCCTCTTTTAATTTTTTCTCCTAGGCCATTGACATTCCATGATAGGATTTTAAAGTTATCTGTGGTCATGGTGGTGCGTGTATGCAAGGGTCATTCGGAGTCACGTTCTGAGGGGTGGTCTCATTGAGGGCCACTTTACCCGAATTCTAAAAGCTTTCCCGCCCACTTCATATTGTGCTGACATTGAGTCCTGAAGATTTGTATCCTGCGTTGCTGCCAGAACCTGCCATGTTGTTTATCTAGAAACCGTACTAGTCCCAACCATCAAACTTGTTACCCCAACCCCCTTCCCTGCCTCCCTGTGGGTGATACAAAGAAGCTTGAACGTGGATCTTCCGGCAACCGGTAACCAATGCATGGCATTCAAGGCAAGTGAGATGTGGTCTCATGGTTTGATATGCAAGAGTAGTCTGGCAGCCGAGTTCTGAATCCGTTGTAGACTTTTCATGGTTGTTAAGGGTGATTCTTGGTAGAGGCTATTGGCGTAATCAAGTTTGGACAGAACAAGGGAGATGGTAGCTTGCACCTTGTGTGTAAATCCCAAATGAGGGAAAAGGAAAAAAATTAGCAGCGTTTTTATAGCGACAACGCTTGATCTTGCTAGTTTTTCCACTTGGGCATTCATCAACAGCTTGGAGTCCATGGTCATTCTGAGGTTTCTTACTTCCTTCGATACTTTAGGCGGTGATCCCAATTCATCAGGCCAGGCGGCATTGCGGGTCATAATGTTTTCATTTGCCACAGGTGAGTATTTCCATTTTTGAAACATTCAATTTGAGATGGCTCCAAGTCATCCACTGATCCACTGCTCTGAGACAACTGAAAATTGGGGATTTTCCAATGTCTTTGGGGCAGTCCAGTTGAAGGAGTATTTGCGTGTCATCTTCATAGTTATAGCACATGAGGTGAAATTGATTGATCAGTACCGGTAATTACTTCATGTAGATGTTGAAAAGCATGGGCGAGATGATAGAGCCTTGAGGGACCCCTGCTTTTGTGGAGTACGGTTTGGACGAGAAATGTGGGGTATGGATGACATTAGTTCTGTTTCGAAGGTAGGGCGCAATCCAGTCTAGAGCAGTTCCCTCTGTGCCGGCTTCTAGAGTCTTTGTTTCAGAGTGTCATGGTCAACCATATCAAAGGCAGCCGAGAGGTCCAAGAGAAGTAGCGCAGCAACCCTGTTGCGGTCATCCTAGATGGCAAGGAGGGCAGATTCAGTGCCTCTTACCGGACGGAATCCTGTTTGAAAGTCTGAAAGTATGTCTTTCACTTCAATGAATTGTGACATCTGGGCAACGCTGCTCTTTCTATCAGTTTGCCCAGGAAAGGTCCATTTGTAATGGGTCTGTGGTTGTCAGAGTTCAGTGTATCCAAGTTTGTTTTCTTCAGTGAGTATTTTATGGAATTCTTTATTTGCACATTTAGCATTTTGAATTCTGTCTAAATAGTACCTTTTCTTAGTTTTTTTGATACCTGACTTGTATAATCGGTTAATTTTCTGAAGGTGAAGTTTGTCATGTATGTAGTTTGTTTTGAGCCAGGTATGTTCCAGCTTTCTAATTTGTTGTTTTATGTCTTTTAATTCTTTGTTTTTCCAAGGCGCTTTTTTAAAATTTTGTCCTGTTGTGTGGTTTTGAGTGGTATCAGGATGTCAAAAGCTTCCTGTAGCCACTCATATAGATTTGAAGCAGAATGTATTGTTTCCAGATTTGTACTCGATGTAAGTTGTGTTTCTAAGTGTTGCAAATTGAGTTTGTTCCACGGCCGATAAGTGGATGGATGTAAGGTAGTTTTAGGTGAGTCTCTTTGTGTTGGTTTATGTTGGAAAGTAAGCAAGTGGTGGTCTGACCATGTGACTGGAGTTATAGTTTGAAAGGTAACTAGTTCAGTATTAGCAAAAATGACATCTAGGACATGTCCAGCGATGTGTGTGGGTTTGTGGACAATCTGATGCACGTTCAGTGCGTCTAGGCAAGTGATTGTTGTTTTTGGATGGGTCATATTGGGTTTGTCAAACCAAATGTTGCGGTCACCCGGAACGCATAGGTTGGAGTGTATTGTTATCAGGTTTGAAACTGTGTCTAGAAGTGCGTCTGGGAATGTCGCCTTGCTAGGTGGAGGTCTGTAAAGGAGCAGGAAGTTACAGGAGGAAGACGGTGTAGGATTGCATCTTGTTACAAGAGCCTCTCAATTCTTTATGGAGATGTCGTCAACTTTAGTGATATGTAATATTTGCCTGAACACAACTGCTAGAGCACCTCCTTTTTTGCCTATACGATTTTGGGTAATCGTTTGATAACCTAGAGGAATGGCTTCATGCAGGACTGGAGCCATATCATCTCCCAACCATGATTCAGTTATGAATAGTATGTCTTGTTTTGTATCTGTGAGAAGGTCATAGATGTGATGTTAGTTTTTAGAGAGGGATCGAGCATTTATTAGTAGACAGTTTAGAGAATGGCCTTTGGTGATAGTGAGACTTTATTTTGTAGAAGAGTGATCAGTATTGTGTGGGTTTGTAGCAGGTGAGTTTTTAGTGCCTGCATTAGTTGTATTAGGATAGCACTTGTGTAGCTGTTCTGTATCATGTTCCTTATCCAGCCAGCATGCTAAGAAGGCATTTTGATGGGTCTGCGTGTGTAATGTATGTGGTGGAGATGGTGTTTGAGAGAGAGTTGGTGTGCTGTGTTATTTTCATGGTGTAACATTGTTGTGCAGTAGACATGGGTAAGTGAAGTTGTGAGGTGTGGCACGCCGCTTATATTGTTTGTGTGTGTTTAGGGCGGAAGGTGTATGAGTCAGGGGTGGCGGTGCAGCATTTGGGTTATGTAGTAAGGTTCTAAATTGTCCAATGGATGAGAGGCGGTTAGAAGAGAGTTGCTGTATATGTGTTAGGTGTGGTGGAAGAGAGAAAGCTTGGCATTGGAGTTTGTTCCTTTGTGTGGTTTGAAAGGTGGGTGTATATTTGTATTTTGTGATGGTAAGTATTATGATGTTTTGTCCTTTGAAGATCTTGTTGTGCTGGTGTGTGTGATATGATTTGTTTTTAAGGAGTAGTGAAAAGGGGTGCTGTTATATTAGTTTCATGCAATGGATTTGGTTGTATAATATTGTTTGTGAGAAGAGGTTGTAAGGTAGAGGGGGTGGTGATGTGTTTAGGAATAGAGTATATGTTGTGTGTAGGAGGGAATGAAGTAGAGGTAAGAGTGTTTGTCTTAGACTGGTTTGTTGCAAGAGTTAAAAAGTGTCTTGGTGTGCAGTGTATGTGTTGTGCGTTAGTGTTATTATGTTAGAACGAAGAGGGGCAGAGCTGGGCCCAGGCAGGCCAGCTCACAGGGCCCCCTAGCAGAGGGGAAGTCCCTTGTGGCGGTTCCTCCTGGCGCCCAGCAGTCCAAGTAAGCACAGGAAGCACACAGACATGGAGTCACAGCCCCAGTACTTATACCACATGTTACCACAGGCCTAGACCCGGTCCAAGCCAGTTCTGGGGGCACTCCAACATTTCTATACAGTGTGTAACCACCCTCATTGTTAGAGTGGGTCCTGGCTCCAGACACACCACAGGGGGGCGGAGCCAGCATTGTACAAGGCAGGCACAGACCTATTCAGGGTCAGGGGCTACTCCTCCCACTACTCCAAATGCAGATCTGCCTATTCAGCCTAGTGTTGACTCACCCAGCCCCTCTGGAGCCACGGCACCTCACCAGCCCCTGTCACTCCAGAGCCAGACATGCAATACACATCAGGCAGGCATAAAGACACATTGCACACAGAAATGCCAACTTCTAAAAGTAGCATTTCTAAAATAGTGATAATAAATCTGCGCACACTAATACGCAGCATTTATTATTACTATTCCAAACATGCCAAACTTGACCTCGCTGCTCCTTTCATATCAGGAACTACCACTGAAACACTTATCAGGGAATCCCCACTGCATTCCTATGAGAGGGCAGTCTCACAGCAGTGAGAAACCAAAATGGATGTTTGTCACTACCAGGACATGTCACACAATTAAGGTACATGTCCTACCTTTTACCTACAATGCACCCTGCCCATAGGGCTAGCTAGGGCCTACTTTAGGGGTGACTGACATGTAGTAAAAGGGGTGTCACAGACGTGGCACCCACTTTATGTGCCACGTCACAGCAGCAGTAAACTGCACACACAGGCCCTACAATGGCAGCGGCATGAGACAGGTTTGAAAGCCTACTTTGGTGGGTGATGCAATCAGCGTTGCAAGCCCACCAGTAGCATCTAATTTACTGGCCCCGGGTATATGAGATACCACATTACTGTTGACTGATAGGTAAACTAAATTAGCCAAACAGGTGGAGACCAAACTTACCATATTTACCACAGACATCACACTGGACCGCAGTGCTAAAGTGCCCAGAGTCCTAAAACCACCAACACCAGGTCAGAAAAAATACCAGGAGGAAGGCAAAAAGCTCAGGGATGACCCTGCAAAAAGGGCCAAGTCCAACACTCTTATTTAAGAATGCTGAAATATTATTTCATAAGTAATGTGTAATATCTTGGTCCTTTCTTTTTCAGAAACAAGTTAACACTCACTCCGACGTAGGAAAGGATATGTAAATAACTATAACCCAATGTAATTTCCTAGCTACGTGTAAGGCAGCTTTATTTTACACTCACAATGAATTAGGCCAGAGAAAATGTTCAAAAATCAAGTTTAACTGCGCTTTTCTATTTACTTGAGTAGGTCAAATATATGAACCTCACTTATACACACCAACAATGACTTCAGGTTACTGTGGCCACTGGCTCCGGGACTTAACAAAATCAGGAGCCAAATGACTTTTAGGAGCATTGCCTCTCATGCAGTTGCAGGCTAAATCCCAGCAAGTTCACTGCTTTGTCTTCAAAGATGCACGCCAGGACACCTGTACAGGGTCGTACTAGCCCATAGGGCAATCAAGCCGTGCTAGTTAAGCTGGTCTGAAAAGTCAGTGTGTGAGCTGATTGTTTTGAAGTTTAGGGGCCTGTTTCATTTTCTTGTGGACCACTTTTCACTGTTTATGTATCTGATATTAGGACAAACATTGTCTACAGCGAGCACAAATACACTTGCTCCCACAAACCATTACAAAACACCTCTATAAATTGTCTTTACAAGTTCAAAATGGTCCCAATTTGCAAATGTGGGACACTTTTTTGAGCTATCCGATTTGTTAACACATAGCAACACAATACATAGGATAATGTGCTGAATACCTAAACGCTTATAAGGTCCCAAAGGCGAGACCTATTGGCTATGCCAATGCTTGTAAATAATGTCACCCCTGAGGTGGGTACTAAGTGCTCACAGAGCAGGGTACATGCTATTTAAAAAGTAGGACATGTATATTTAATGTTTTACATGTTCTGACAGTGAACAATCCCCAAAGTCGGTTTTCACTATGGCAAGGCTGGCCTCCCACAGACTCACACTAGTTTACTATACAACTTTTAATAACTGCTAAATTCAGTTTGGGATCAGTGAGAAAAATACTTCTTCCACTCATTTTAATTGTAAAATTTGCTTTAATGAAAAAGTCCTATTTTAAATTATTATTTTGGAAATGCACTTTAAGAACGTTGACATTTACCTGCATAAACCTTCTGGGACCTTTATGTGAGAGGCCAGCTGCCTTGGATTGTTGATGGCTCCCTCTCAGGGAAATGTATATTGGAGCCTGTTAGACCTGGCATCCTTGATGTTGTTTTCCCCAAACTTTTTACCTTCAAGCCTCCTGTTTTTGCTGACTTTTTTTTGCTGATGTTAGGACTGTGTTCACGCTACCACTGCTAAACAGTGTTAAAGTGCTTGTGCTCTCTCCTTAAAAACATGGTAAATTGTTTTATACCCATTTGCCATATTTAATTTACTTGTAAGTTCCAAGTATAGTGGCACTACATTTTCCCAGGCCCTGTAAATTAATTAGTGGGTCTGCATTACTGAATGTGCTTCCCACTCAAGTAGCCCTTTAACCATGCCTTTAGGCCTGCCATTGCAGCCTGTGTGTGTGTACAGTGTTAAACTGCCATGTCAACCTTGCAAAGTAACCCCATTGTCAAGCCAAAACTTTCCTTTTTATTATATATACATCACGCTTAGGTTAGGCCGTGGGCAGCACAGAGGGCAGGGTGCAATGTATTTAAAAAGAAGGACATGTACTTTTAAATATTACATGTCCTGGTAGTGAAAGACTCTTAAATTCGTTTTTCACTACCGCAAAGCCTACCTCGCCTATAGGATAACATTGGAGTCATGATGAAGTCAGATTTCAATTTGTAATTCTGAAAATGACACGTTTAGAAAGTTGGCATTTTCTTACCTTTGCCATTTGGTGCCTGCAGCCTGTCTCTGGGTAACATGACTGGGTGTGGGTTACAAGTGCCTGGATGGGCCATCACTGGCAGGATGGGAGGGCGAAGCTGAGCCCAGCCCCACTTACATTTGAATAGGCTGTGTCAAAAAGGGCTGCCCACCCCCTGTAGTTAGTTTGAAGCTAGGACAGGAAGGCAGGGCACCTGTGCACTTTAAAGGCATGCCTCTAGAAGCTTTTCCCCAATTCAACGGCACAACTGGGTATATATAATGGACCTCAGACACCACCACTTCAGTATACTCTGCCAGGAAGATGGACTGCTGTGCTGCTGAAAGGACAGCCATTCTGCTGAACTGCTGCTCTGAAGGAACTGATCACCTGCTACCCACTGTCCTCTAGCAGGGGTGAGAAGAACTTGACCTAGATCTCTTGAACCCAGAACTTACAGTGATTCCAAGGGCTAGTTGACTGGCCTCCTCATCTGAAGACTCAGGGATATAACAGGCTTCCAACATTCTTGCACCTGGACTCTGACATCTTTTATTCTACCCTGACAAGTGGTGCCAACCCAGTCCTAGACACTTGGAAGTGGGATTAAGGTGCTCTGCCAGCCTTTATGGTTCCAGCGGCACCAATGTATCTCCTCTGCTGCGCCGTGCAACCTCGAGCAGAACTGACGCATTTCCGCTGCTATGTGGATGGAACCTGTCGCAAAGACCCCCTTCGCCATTGCAGGCCACAACAACTTCGGAGCCGCCCTGCGCACCACATCCTTGGCGTAGACCCTCACATCCCTCATCAATTGCAGAGTCAATAACAACGCACACCCCTGCATCACAGTCTCGCCGAATCTCCAATCTGATGCATCGCTTTGGCTGCGCGACGCATCTTTGACACAGATCCCTGCCACACTCTGTAAACCAGGATTTAAGGTCCTTTGTTTAGCAGGCCTAGCTGGGTCCATGTAGCCAGCCCACACTCCATCGTAGTCAACCTAAAGTTTTGACTTTGTCCCGGTCTGGCGCGGCCAGATCTCCAAAGTTGGCCCTTTGTGCTTTTTGGCACTATTTTTCCTACAATCTTTAAAACTGCATATCTCTCGGTTCTACTGAATGGATTTTTGTTGTTTTGGTCTTGTTTTAAATAAAGCTCCATTTGTCTAACATGGCATGAAGTCCTTTTTTGTGTGGTGTTTTTCACTGTATTACTGTTTGCACAAACACTTTACAAATTGCCTCTAAGTTAAGCCTGACTGCTCTGTGCCAAGCTACCAGAGGATTCAGCACTGGTTGATTTAAGGTTAGCTTGTGCCTCACCCTGATAAGGATTGTGGTAGCTGCTTGACCAGGGCTCTCACCCCTGTCAACCAACAACCCAATTTCTTACGGAGCCAGACAGTGGACAAAGGGCCTGGGTGTAGCGGGGAGTTAGTCTTTCTGACAAAATGGCTAGGAAGGAACAGTGCCCTGCCCTTATTACACTTTGAAGGGACCTGCCCCATCACACAAAAAGAGACCTAACACCAGGCCTGCCCCTACCTTTTGTTTCATTAACTAAACTGAAGCAACCCAGATAATAGGATGGAACTGACCAATACCAGTCTTGGGATAGACTAAGGATTGTCCCCTACTCACGGGCTTGCACTAGGCATAAAAGTGGCTACCCCAGAACCTGAAATCAGAACAATCCTGGGCCTCTAAAGACTCAGAATCAGGGGTGATATGCCACCTGAAGCCTGAAGGAAAAATGGACCTGCTTGCCTTGAACCCAGATCCTCAGAACTGACTCAAAGAGTCAGCTTCCTGACCTCCAGTGTGAGCTAGAGAGACCCAACAAGCTTCCAGAGGCCATCTTCTGCAACGTTTCGTCTTTTCTTGCTGCCCTGGACCCTGCTACTGTCCTCTGCTGGAGTGAGTCCTAACCCACAGGAGGTACCCTCCAGGTCCTGGACCCTTGGTTGGTGTTAGTGTATACTCCTCCTGTCCATAAACTGGAAACTGGACACTTAGAAACTTTTTCTGAACATTTCTCCAAAAGAACTAATGGGTATCCCCGGACAGCTGCCAAGCTGTAACCACCGACATCGAATCACTGGTCGGATTCAACTTTCTGGTTTGCCCTGCTGAAGGAATCTCTCCTTCCAGTAAAGATTCTAGTCCGAATGTAGAGGATTTCACTCAGAACAATGCCGAGCAGCAAACCACTGTCAATGACGCCTTCCTGAATCTGGACTTTGTCCACACTGAGCTTTTCTGCTGTCGATGTTCAGTGCCTTGAACTTCCAGTGAGAGCCGATGCTTCTGTTGAGGTCCTGCTCTTCAGCTGGCTGTCGTCGACAAGCCCCTCCTCTGTGCCAGCCTGCTGTTCAACCTACAGAACACAAACCGGCCATGGCAATTGAGTCGTGCCGGCCACAGGTGGGGGTGGGACCGCGTGCAAAACACTGCAGCTGCTTTTTAGGTCGAGCCTAGCGCAGCGCGCATGCGCTGCTCTAGGAAAGGGCCTCTTGGAATCATTCCAGACTTTCAGCAAGCTTGTGCGTGTTCTTGGCACATTTTACTGGCCTTTGAGTGTGGCTTTCAAAAATGTAAGCACCCAATTGGCCAAAGGCGAGTGCAGGTCCCACCTTTTGTAGAAATGTTGACTCCCACGGCATCCACCTTGCGGGAGCGAGCAGTGGCGCGCAGGGTGCCATCTGTCATGTGTCATATTACTAAGGTTGCTTTCTGTTTCACGGCAGTGCGGCCGTGCTTCTTAAAGCTGGAAAACACCTCCCCGTCTCCTCCTCCCCTACCCATTCCTTCCCTCCCCTGGCTCCTTCCCACCTCCTCCTTTTTTAATATTACAAAGGTTCCTTTCAGATTCGCGGCCGCGCGGCTGCGCTTCTTAAAGCTGGAAGACACCTCCCTGCCGCCTCCTCTCCTGCCCATTCCTTCCCTCTCCTGGCTCCTTCCCGCCTCCTCCTTTTTTGCTTGAGGACCTTACGGGAGCCTTTTTCCAGGAGCCGGCTGAGACGGGAGGAGACGCATAACTTAGACCTCTCCTGCTGGCCGATGAGCGAAGTCATCTTTGTCGCTCTTCAGCACACCAGCCTTGTTTTTGGGTGCAGGAGCAAGATTTGCACTTTACAGTAACTTGTCTGCAGTCAGGAGGTTTTTTGAGGTGGGCTCCAGCCTTTCTAAAGGTTGAGGGATCTTGGTTCCCCTGAGAACCAGGAAATTGCTTGTGTAATCCTGAGAAAAGGTGGCCTGCTCTTGTATAAGGGCAGTTTTGGATTTTCATTCTGTAGCTGTGAACAAGGCAAGTTTCCTAAAGTACCAGGCAGCGTTTCCTGCTCTCTGACATTATACAGCGCTTTAAAGCCTTCAGTTCCTTGGTTTCTTTTCATTTATGTCCGTAACGAAAGCCATGACGTGCTCTGTGGCATACTTACTTGTTGGAGTTCCTAGAATCTGTGTGCAGCATAAACCTCTCTATATGTGTAAACATGGAATGCCCCTGGGTGCCGACCAGTTTCAAGTGCGGGTTAATAAAGCATTTCAGACGCGTTTAACCGGGGTAAAAGAACTCGTAGATGGCTGTTTGTAGACCTCGATAAAAGGCTGGGTAATCGTAATGCCAATAGGTCAAAATCTAGTTTTTATAGTAGTGCTTAATTTGAGCTGGTGTTTTCCTGCACTCCCCACCGCATTTAATTGTCACCACCGGCGCTTACAGTGCAAACTGGACCCAAAGGTTTTGGAGTGCTTTTTATACGCACTATGTAAAGTTATATTAAAACGCATTATAAGACACACAAGTAAAACTCATTCATGATATACTATTTATTTATTAACTGCAATGTTGTCTTTTATAACACTTACAACTAAAACTCATTTGTGATATAGCTATTGTTTATAAACCGCAATGTTATTGTGCGCGGTGTTTAACATGCTGTTTGGCTTTTGTAACTCGCACAAGTAAAACAGTGTTTAATATGCTGCTTTGATTTTGTATCCGCCAGTGCTTTTTTTGAGCAGGTGGTTTCGAGGACTCACCACAGCATTTAAATAACAACACTGGCACTTATACAGCAAACTGGACCTACAAATATTTGAATTCTTTTTATGATTATAATTTAAGGGCATATTAATTTCTGGTACAAAAGTGGAGACTAAGTGATTTGCCCAGGATCACAGGATGTTAGGCCAATGCCAAAAATCAAACTTTGTTTCCCAGCTCTTAAATCGGCACCTTTCACTTCTATGTTATCGCTTTTCCCCAATGGCATTTGCCTCTCGTAATCTGTTACTTTTTCTATAGTAGTGCTTAATTTGAGCTGGTGCTTTCCAGAACTCACCACAGTACTTAATTATAAACACTGGCACTTATAGTACAAACTGGATCCAGCGTTTTTGGAGTGCTTTTTATAAGCATCACTTAAGGACATATTAGTTTATGGGACAAACATGGTGATTAAATTATTTGCCCAACAACACAGGGTCTTAGGCCTACGCCAAAACTCAAACTTTGTTCACCAGCTCCAAAATCATTACCTTTCCATATAACACCATATCCTTTTCCCAATAACATTTACCTGTCCTATTTTGTTCCTTTATCCTCACCATTCAGTTAGCTATTTTACCCGCTCCCTTCCTACTCTTCTGCTTTTACTCCCTCTTACACTTTTCTTCTTTTAGCATTTTCTTCTTCTCTATTCCCCTCTTAATACGCACGAGTGCCGCTTTTATCATTATTTTTGCTTTCCAAATGCGTTTTTCCCTTTGTGTTCCTGCAGCCCACCACTGCGCCCGGTTTTATATTTTAAATTAACGCGGTTGCTTCTAAGCGCTGCCAAAGAATGCAAGGTGCTAATATCACCTATTTTATCATAACTGGCAGAGGAACTTTGTCTAAATGTCAGCATGGATGTTTAAAGAGTGGGTCTGAAAATACAAGCAGTGTTGGGAAGAGAAATTTGTTTACATTTTTGCAAGTGAAACTGTTATAGCGCAAACGGAATGGAAACTTTCGAACAACATTCTCATCTCAGTAACAAACTTGCCAGCTTGTAGTTTAAACAGCAGCCATATGTACAACTTGATGAAAGCCACATTTATAACTCCTACCAATGATAACGATCTTTACCAGGTGCGATATTTCTTTTTATTGTACCACTGCAGACTCGCAGGGTGCCATCTGTTGTGGGTCATGTTACAAAGGTCGCTTTCATTTTCGCGGACATGTTAAAGCTGGAAAACACCTCCCTGCCTCCTCCTCCCCTACCCCTTCCTTTCCACACCCAGCTCCTTCCCGCTTCCTCCTTTTTTGCCAGAGGACCTTACGGGAGCCTCAGAGCCTCCTCCAGGAGCCGGTGTTGGGCCAAGACCTAAGCTTTTTTCCCCAGCTGTAAAGTCGTCATCTGTGCCTGTTACAGTATAGCTTTCAATAATGACATTTGCCTCTCCTATTCTGTTACTTTCTTTATAGTACATTGTAATTTACAATGCCAACAGGTCAAAATCTCATTTTTATAGTAGTGCTTAATTTGAGCTGGTGTTTTCCTGCACTCCCCACCGCAATTAATTGTCAACACAGTGCAAACTGGACCCAAAGGTTTCGGAATGCTTTTTATAAGCAACATTTAAAGAAATATTAAAACGCATTATAACACGCACAAGTAAAACTCATTTCTGATATCGTTTTTATTTATAAACTGCGATGTTGTTATTGTGCGCAATTTTTTACATGTTCTTTGTCTTTTATAACACTCACAAATAAAACTCATTTGTGAAATAGCTATTGTTTATAAACCGCAATGTTATTGTGCGTGGTGTTCAACATGCTGTTTGGCTTTTGTAACTTGCACAAGTAAAACGCACTTGTGAGATTCTTATTATTTTTAGATTGCGATATTTTTTTTTTATGGTGTTTAATATGCTGTTTTGATTTTGTAACTGCCAGTGCTTTTTTTAAGCCGGTGGTTTCCAGAACTCACCACAGCATTTAAATAACAACACTGGCACTTATACAGCAAACTGGACCTACAAATATTTGAATTCTTTTTATGAGCATAACTTAAGAGCCTATTAATTTCTGGTACAAAAGTGGAGACTAGGTGATTTGCCCAGGATCACAGGATGTTGGGCCAATACCAAACATCATACTTTGTTCCCCAGCTCTGAAATCGGCACCTTTCAGTGCTATGTTATAGCTTTTCCCCAATGGCTTTTGCCTCTCCTAATCTGTTACTTTTTCTATAGTAGTGCTTAATTTCAGCTGGTGCTTTCCAGAACTCATTACAGCACTTAATTATAAACACTGGCACTTATAGCACAAACTGGACCCAGCGCTTTCGGAGTGCTTTTTATAAGCATTACTTTACGACATATTCCTTACGGGACAAACACAGTGATTTTTATATGTTGAGGAATCTTGGTTCCCCTCAGAACCAGGACCTTGCTTGGGTAATCCTAAGTACGGCTGACCTGCCCTTGTAAAAGTGCATTTTTAGATTTTCATTTTGTAGCTGTGAACAAGGCCAGTTTCCTAAAGTACCTGGCAGCGTTTCCTGCTTTCAGACATTATACAGCGCTTTAAAGCCTTCTGTTCCTTGGTTCATTTTCATTTATGTCCGTATGCAAAACCATGCTGTGCTCTGGGGCATACTTACTTGTTGAAGTTCCGAGAAGCTGTGTGCAGCATAAACCTCTCTATATGTGTTGTATAGATGGAATGCCCCTAGGTGCTGACCAGTTTCAAATGTGGGTTAATAAAGCATTTCAGACACGTTTAACCGGGGTTGAAGAACTCGTAGATGGCTGTTTGTAGAACTCAATAAAAGGCATTGTAATTTAGAATGCCAATAGGTCAAAATCTCGTTTTTATAGTAGTGCTTAATTTGAGCTGGTGTTTTTCTGCACTCCCCACCGCATTTAGTTGTCAACACCGGCACTTACAGTGCAAACTGGACCCAAAGGTTTCAGAGAGCTTTTTATAAGCACCATTTAAAGATTATATTAAAACGCATTACAACAAGGACAAGAAAAACTCATTACTGATAAATTTTCTATTTATAAACTGCGATGTTGTTATTGTGCGCAATGTTTTACATGCTCTTTGTCTTTTAAAACATGCACAACTAAAACTAATTTGTTATATAGCTATTGTTTATAAACAGCGATGTTATTGTGTGTGGTGTTTAACATGCTGTTTGTCTTTTGTAACTTGCACAAGTAAAACGGTGTTTAATATGCCGCTTTGATTTTGCAATCGCCAGTGTATTGTTTTGAACCGGTGGTTTCCAGAACTCACCACAGCATTTAAATAACTACACTGGCACTTATACAGCAAACTGAACCTACAAATATTTTCATTCTTTTTATGAGTATAACTTAAGGACATGTTAATTCCGGTACAAAAGTGGAGATTAAGTGATTTGCCCAGGATCACAGGATGTTGGGCCAATGCCAAAAATCATACTTTGTTCCCCAGCTCTGAAATCGGCACCTTTCACTGCTATGTTATAGCTTTTCCCCAATGGCATTTGCCTCTCCTATGCTTGTGTGGTTGCATCTATCACTGTAAGTGGCTGCAGGTGGCTGTGTTTCCAAATGTGTGCATGTCTGTCTGTGCATGCATGTTTCTATGTTTCTGTGCTTGCACGTTTGTGTGTGTCTATCTGTGCATCTATGTTTATATTTAAGATTTTTTTTTAAATGCACACATAAGACCCAGGGGGTGAGTGAAAGTGCTTTACTAAAAACAATATCTGCGACAATAACTACTGGCAGGGAAAAGATTAACCTCATTAGCACTTAAAAGGGGTCATCCAGGGAATTGAAAAGCAGTTCTCTTTACCTAGTACTGACACTACATATCCAGCAATCGCCAACAATCTTTTATTATGTCTGCCATGGGTCTGAGACCTATTGTGACATCATTCACAGGATGGCCATATAAGGCAACAAAAATGATTATTACTTTATGTTACCTTCTCAACATGCTGCACTGCAGATACACTGCTCTACAACATAGCCTAAACACATTAGCAAAGCCAATAGGTCTGCCAAAACACTTATAAGGTCCCAAAGGCGAAACCTATTGGCTATGCCAATGCTTGTTTTCCAGGGGGCCTATATTGCAGCTATTCTGCAAAGCCGGCTCCCGATAACAAAAACGGCCCCCTATGGGTCCAATACAGGCCACCACTCTGGCGGCCCACCAGCCAGTTCGGCCCTGCCTGTTGATGAGGACTTTTCTCAAAAATAGTTTATAACTGTGAAGATAAAATTGCCACCGGCATGAACCTGGTCCCCTTAGCCTGACAAACGCTCTATCGTGGTCAGCCTTAACGTTTGACTTTGACCCGGTCTACTGTAACCAGATAACCATGGTTGTCACTTTGTGGCACTATTTTTAGTTTACACTTTAAAAAGTCATGTCTCCAACTCTACATATTGGATTTTGGGGGTTATAGTGTTGTTTTACTTTTTAAAATAGTTTCTATTTTTCTAAATTGCTTTCAGATTTTTCCTGTGTTGGGTTTTCACTTTATTACTGTTTCAGAGTTTATACATTGCCTTTAAGTTAAGCCTGACTGCTTTGTGCCCAGCTACCAGACGGTTAAGTACAGGTTTATTTATTGACATTTGTGAATCACACTGACAAGGGTTTTGATTATTTCTTAAAGTGGGTTCTCATCCCCTTCAGCAAATAACCTAATTTCTTACAGTTGTTATTCATCACAAAGGGTTATCACAACATCTTAGAGCCACCCTTATTGTGTGGCCTGATACAATGTCTAGCAACTGCCATTCACTGTCTCTTGGTGTGCTCGTCAATAATCAGAGAAGATGTAATGTGGGAATCTGCAGACCCACTGAGACCACTAATCTATAGTCGCCTTGGACTATGCCCAAATTAAGATGTGTGATGAAGTCTGCTGGTCCTACACCCATAAGGAATGCCTTTCAAAACCTAGCACTGATCATGCACCCTAGATATCACCTACTGAGTGTTGATGGTTTGATGACTCTTCTGAGTTCACTAAAAAAAGCTGCTAAAACCGTTAGACCTAAAAGAACTCTTGAAGATGTGGTTCTAGAAGGGCAACTTAGGTCCGGTACCACGGGTAAAGTCAGAGCGATCATTGCACAGGGGTAGGATGACACAGTACTTTGAATGATATAAGACTTCATAGCATAGCAAATGTTCTCAGCATGTCCTCCATGTCCTTAATTCTCTTCTGACACATGTTTTAAGAGATTTGAATCAAAGTGTGTGATTGGGTCGGTTTAAATGGCAGTGGTATTAAGCTTTGTGATTGGGGGAAGCAAATTTCTTAGTGACTTCCAATCTTAACATTATAACTCAGAGCCACAAGGCAAAGGGAGAGGTACAGGTGTACCCCCCCCCACACACACACTCGCAACTTGTAAGGGAATATATTGTGTTGCAGGTGCTTGTGAGACCCATTTATAATACGTATTGGCCCTGATTCAGAAACAGCACTTTGAAATACATTTTGTAGTTCTACAAAACATACAACAAAACACAATTTGCTATTCACAAAATAAGTGTCAAATTGTATTATTCTGCACTCCCTATACATATGTATGCTAGGTTCTGCAACCCGATTGCGGACTATCTAGGTGCAGACAACTCTACACATAGAAGTATCGGGAGTGCGGAGTCGTAAACCTCCAAAACCAACAAGCATTGGTAATGCATCGGTTTCGCCTATGTGGTAAATAAAGATCTGTGTTCATCAATATTCATCCAGGTGAAGGAAAGAGATGTAAATGTAAATGTGCAGATATTTATATAGCGCAAATCACCAACCGGTCTCTAAGCGCATGCTTTAGGGAACCCGTCCTGGTATTCCCCTGTGAGATAACCCAGCAGGGCATCCACAAGGTGAAAGCCAGGCATCCCACCACAAGGGGCCATTGTGGAGATTAAGCAAGCTATTGCCCAGAGTCGCAGAGTGTGAACCCATGAATCGAGTATGCACTGGAGCGAGAATTATCGAGTCCATGGACAATTTATGGACTCAAGACCCAGCCGAGCCGGGAACTGAACCCTGGTCCCAGGCTGACCTCTGCTTCCAGGTCTACCTACTCTAACCAGTGAGCCACACTTCCTGACAGATAACACAGGACTGGGGAGGATGTGGCGCAGTGGCCAAAGGTGCTGACTCGAGAGCTGGGGATCCCGGTTCGAATCTCGGCAGCGCTGCGCAACATCCTGCGATTCTATGCAAATCACTTAATCTCTCCAGGTGATAAATTGTTATATAAATATGCTGCAATAGTAAAAGGCAAAAGGTTATGAAAATATAGTTCCACCAAAGCGGATGTTAACAGTATTTCGGTGGCGGGAAACTGATAAGAGAAGCAGACGTGGAACAAGCATTGGTAAATGCTGGAAAATATGCAACAGCCAATAGATTTAGAGAAAATGTGAGTGGCATGCACAGGAACCAATAAAAAGCCAGGAAATAGAGGAGGCGGGATGTAAGTCAGTTTTAAGTTTATATTAAAAACAATAGTTTTCTCAAGCACAGCACAAGCTCTCTGCAGGCGAAACCTACAACGTGGCAAAGTTACACAGATGTGTAAGTTCACCTTTGTAAATCAGGCCCTAGTCTTAGCGCACATTTTGCACACAGCCAGGAGGGGTTCCTTTGTTTGCATGGTATATGAGAACACCCTTCCACGCATTCCAAATTACATCATGGACAGCGGAGAGAACCCTATCTTCAAGCAACACAGCAAGATGACAAAGTTAGTGCACTTCCATTTTGGTGTCATTGATGGAGCAAGGTTTTGTGTAAAAGAGACTTGCTCGAATGCAATCCACTCGTTATTAATGAAGTTATTAACAAAGTGTTGTAAATAACTAATACGCACCACATGAATACGTCGGTTAGTGAAGCTTGCGTATGTGTGTACTAATCTGGATAACAATGAAGACGAACTAGTACCGCTTTAAACAGGGAACTTTTGTGCGCATGCGTCAACTGCCGCTACGCAGTCGGACGAACTAATGCTTGGAGGGAAATTCTGGCGCAAGAGCAGAAGATACTAAAATGGAGTCTTGAAGACTCGTGTGCATGGCATCTGCTTACTTGAAACGAAAACAAGCTATTTTACTAATGCTAATGCGGGAAAAGTATTAATAAGAAAAGGAGAATAGAGTAGAGGTGGGTGGTATACAGTGCGACCACTTTATTTATAAAATTAATATTTGTTTTTCTGACTTTATCACTAGTGTGCATTTGGGCCTCTCTCGTGTAACTGAATTAAGCTGAGTAATGTGAAGTCTGCGCATATCCACTGAAAGTTAACCCGGAACGATGAATGAGAGATTGAATTGGAGCCAAGGACAAGTGTTACGCCATTTGGAACGGATGGTGAAGAGTTCAACGATGAAGTCTCTTATTCAAAATGTTATTGTATTGTTTCAAAGTGAAATGTGAAAGCGTATGGGAATCAAATTTATGAATACAAATTAAGGGGATGGGTTTGCAAACAATAGTTGAACTGATTTTAATGACATGTATGCATGGTGTGATTGAGCTTCCCCCTTGCCTAACCAATCATATTTCGTATTTTCACGATATTGAAACTTTAGTGGGTGTAACATGGAGAAACAAAGGTATAATTAAGATAGTTTTAGTTAGTTAATCAGATGGAGACTTGCTGAATGCTGGGGAGAGAGGCTGATGCTGTGAGATGCCGAGTTGTTGATGAAGAACTGATTGCAGATCCGAAGCAGAACTTTCTATCCTAATTCAATTGGGTTAGATCAGAAGATCGCGGAAGAATCTCGAGGAGGAAGAGAGTGTCTGAGAGGGGTGTGGCGCAATCATCGGTATTCTAGAGAGGTCAACTATCCTGTCCTGAATCCTCTCCTGAAGTCTTTGTCTGCTGACTTATCCCGGCGGACCCTTACCAGCCCTTTGGCCAAGGGGTTGGTCTTTCACACCATCCTTGGTAAATATAATTTCTCATTATTCGCTGATGTTCTTTTCTCTCTGTCCTCTCCCTTTCTGAGCATTGATTATTGTATGAGTCCGAGGTAAATGTTTTGGAGTTAATGAATAGAGTTTTATCTCCTATGAATGTTGGTGGCTGCACTGTATTTCTGAGATGGTTCACATACATTTATTTAGATGAAGATTTTAAATTTTCCCGAGTCTGTGGTTATTAACTTTGAATAAATGAACAGTTAGTTTTATTATATTATCACTATCAACTAGTTCACCTAATGGTCCATTGACCAGAGGAAAGAACTTCTTGATCAGTGAAAAGGTTGGCCCTAGCGGTTTTACGCACTGTGAGTTTATGGGCCCAGGTGAGTGTATAATAGTGGGGTATCTGCTGTTGTTGAACCGCTGGATCGCCATTTCCAGGCTCATATTTCATTGCCAGGGCTCCCTGTGCTATAATCAGAAAGTTATTCATAAGACCAGATCCCATCACAGCATGTGGTCCAGATTAAGACTACTTTACTTCAAATGAGCCGCGTAGAAAATGAAAATATCAAGATTTTCACTAAGCTGGGGAACCAGGTTCGAGTCTGGCGGAAGGCTCAAATATCCTGTGATTCTGAACAAAGCAGTTAATCTCCCCATGCCTAGAAATGAATATGTCCGTCTGTAATGCAAATGGTGCTCACGCTCTGATACCTTCGGGTCGAGTTCGCTCTATATACAATTGCAAAAAAGAAAAACAACAAAAAACAAGACGTTTGATCCCGAGAAAAGACCCCAATTACCCAATCCCGACCATATTCTAAAATGTGCATCATGTTATGTCTAATAAGCATTTTTCTTGAGCATTGTCTTTTGGTTGCTGCGTTTTTGAAACATATATTGGAGGACAAGAGATATTCGTGAGAATATATTTTTTCTGGATTTTAGTGTGTGTTTTTTCATCAGAAGAGAAACAGTAGCTGGTCTCAGCCTGTCAATGGATAAATATTTGAGGCGTCATTGACTGGGCAGTCTTCATATGATTCCCAGTGCAATATATATATAGAGAGAGAGTCAACACGCTGAAACGACACATGGGGCCCCGGTGTTAACACGACACCAGCTTCTCGACGAAGAATGCGGGTGACGCATCTTGCGAGCCGCGACACGCACGCACGCACGCCCCTGACGAATCGTGCGACAATGTGCCTCATTAAGCTAAGGAACAGAATACACAAAGACTCGAAGTTCTCCCAAAGACTTCCCACAGCACTCTAAAACTTGTACCACTTCAGACTCTCTGAAAGAGTTATGTCAGTTGCTTGCGCGGGTGAGCCCCTTTCCATGACACTATGCCGTTCTGGTCGGCGCGTGCCAGCGGAGCACGCCACCTGTTTTTCGATAAGCGACGCGGCTGGCTTTGTGCAGCCGCCAGAGAGTGGGTAGAAACAGCTGTGTTCTGACATATACAATCATGTATGTGTTTAAAAAAAAGCTACATCTCCACAATAAATGTATTATACTGTTGCAATTGATACGTTGGGCAGATTTACGAAAATGTGATTGATAAGTGACCGTGTGCGGCACATACATTTAAAGCAACAAACATCACGTAGAATTTCTAAGATAAATGTACTAATCTTTTTTCCTGTATTCACCGCAACACTGGAGACTGACATGTCTACGGGCCAGCCAAGGAGCAGATCAAACGCTATTTTGAGAATAATTGGAAACACACGGAAAATATTGTGATCTAGAAAATGTGTTTGATGCAGTGCTTTAAATGGGCCGGTACTCTCCGGTACGGAGTACCAACACTTTTATTTATTTTGAGAGGGAGAGTACCTGCACTTTTCAAAAAAAATGTAATACTTTTAATTGCAGAGTACCGTCACTTCTAAGAAACAAGCATGTACTGTGGTACAGGGTCCCTGCACTTCTATTTCTCCATTTCAAGCACTGGTTTGATGGCATTTGCTAGATGAAAAAAACAGCTGGACATTTTCAAAGACCTTCATTTAGCAAATGAAGCAATACATTCCAGCATCAGGAGGGAGCGCAGAGGCATAATCTGGGCGAAAATGGGACTTTCCAGAAGGGCTATGAAGGTCCGCTACAAAGACGTGTCCCCCACTCGGTACACCTTACAGCTTGGGGTGCTGTACAATATATCAGAATGCCCCTAACAGCATATTATTCAATTCATGCATGGCACCTGCAGTGGCAGCACGCCGGCTATAGGCAGCAGCGTGCTGGCGTCACATACGTCATGCAGTACACATCACTGCTGCACACTGGCCTCCTGGTGCTCTGTTCTACATGGGAATGCCAATGATCTGATTTTATGAGCTGTTATAGCGTGCCGCAGAACAAGCCATCCACCTATAGAACAGCATCGTACTTGGCTGCAGGCGGGCAACTAGAGCCAAATTTCGGGGGAGGCTGAAAAAGACTTCGGGGGAGGCTAAGTCTTCCAGCCATAGGCAGAGTGGCTGTAAAAAGGGGTGAAAACACAACAAAAGCCTCATTAACGAGTAAATGGTCTTTTAAAGACCTGTGAAGTACTCGGGTCCGGCTGCAATTAGACGGACGCCAGCCCGCGAGGCTGTCTCAGCCGGGCTGACACACATGACGGGGGGCTAAAGCCCGGTGAGCCCAATGGGTGTTGCGCGCCTGCTTGGCTGCAAGGTTTGTTTCCTACAACCAGGAGAGTTAGGCAGAACTAACTTGTCACCTGGTGACAATATGGATATCTGGATGTGGGGGATATCGGAAGGGACCTCCAGGCATCAGTTTCTAGAAAATAGGAGTTTGGCTCCTGCGTATCATTTGTAACCTGATGACTTGAACAAAAGGCTAACCAGTACCTCAGCTTCACGGAGTAATTGCAATGGCCTCTATTTCTCTAATTTATCCAGTTTATGGACTTTGATACTGTTGCATTCCTACTGGTAATTAAGAAAAATCTTACATTTCATAATATCTTTCAAGCCATGGTTACATCTAAACATTACTGCAAAGATTCAAAATGGCTACCGACTGTTGTATGCCATAATATTGTAGTCAAAATATTAACCAAGAACAATATTGCATCCATAATATCAACTACAACTATATCGTTAACGTAAGTGTATGGAAATATAGATTTACTGTTCTACATCTACATCTACTTACTGCGACAATATAGTGTAGTCGGGATTGTAGTTGCAATATTTTTGCATATCAATATTTTGATCAGGACAATGCAGGATCTTAAGACGTTATTTAGAGATTAGTGAAAGAAGAACCAACTCAAACCAGCTCCGAAAGTGCAGACAGTCTCCTTGACTGTATAAAAGAAGGAGCTGGTGACCCGCTAGTGGTTCCAGTTCTAAGTTCTCTTTGACCAAGGACTAGAGTGCGCCAAACAGTATTCAAAAATCTTTTTGTATGCAACCAAATCTGGTGTCCGTCTGGCCACTAGCTTCCCGGAGGTGAGAGGACATCACATGGAGTCTGACCTGAAAGGAAGAGCCATTACCCTGCCCTGAAGCACCTGGTGGCTGGCCTACCTGAGAAGAAAGGGAAGGAGTGTGCTGACCCTGCAGGAAGTGCAACCAACGAGGGCGAGCAGAAGCAACTTACTTCAGAGGTGGGCTTGGGAGACAGTGATCTGCGTTGCTCCCAGGTCTGGAATGCAGATTCTCTTTCCCAAGAGGTCTGCAATGTGCACTGCTCCAAAGCGTGCCGCGGACATTGTCACTGTAACCTTGAACTTGTACCTTGTACCTTAAGCTCTTAGAGACCTGTTGGTGATAACGCGCTCAATAAATATAAATTACATTACATTACATTACCTAAGCTAGCTGCACCATGGCACTGCCCTGAAGTTTGCCCAAGCCAACTGTGCCACTGTGATCCTGAACCATCCTGCACCATTGCACTGCCCTGAAGAGTGCTTGAGTGAACTGTGTTCTGCTGTGTAATTGGACATTGTGGCAAAGCAGACCAATCCGCTGAAAGTCTTGAAGTGGTAGCGAATGCGAACTTCTGAGGAATGACCCAGAGTGCCGAAACACTCGCAGCTGGCGCGTTTACTCCCAGAGGAGGAAAGAAGGATCAGATTCATGATCCAGGTCCAAACAGTGAACAGCTTTTCCGAAAAGCTTCTAATAGTAAAATCTGAACACTGGGACTAATATTTTTAGCTGAGCACATAAACTCTAGCATTCCACCTGTACCTGAAACCTGCCACACCAGATACTACTCTGAGTATAGGAGAGAGAGGAGAGAGGCAAAGGTGTGAAGGGGTTGACCCTGATCCCTGGGTACTGTGGCCCAGTGCCAGCAGGATGTGTACCTGCATATTGCAGTGTGTAGTATTTAATTTTTTGACAGCAGCGGCTCCTCCTGAATGGCAAAGGAGCATTGCCTCGCTGCAAAATGAAAAATAAAAGGTCAATAAAAACAATTTTATTATTGTTTTATTTTTTACTGGCAGTGATGCTGCTGAGTCTAGGATGGGGCCAGGCAATCCTCTGTTCAGAGGCCAGGTACTGAGAGGAGGAATGGAGGGCCCTTGTAAGTGTGCATATCACGTTGGCCGGCCGTCTTATGCCGGCCAAACACTGGGTGAGAAATGACACAGGCTCCCAGTCCCTTCATGAGCGCCTAGCCAGGCTGCTCAGACCAATCCAGGCCGTGCTCTCACAGCATGAGAGCAGCGTCTGGATTAGGTGGGGACTCTGGGAGCCTGTGCTGGCCCAGGGACTTCTGGGAGAGAGGAGCACCGAGGTGTCCGGCAGATGGAACGGCAATGGGAGAAGCAAGTAAGTGTGTTTTTTTTTAATATGTGCCCCGTGCTGTCCCACTACTTTATTTTGGCAACAGCCACTACTGTTTTTTTAATGCATTAAAGTACAGATTTTTTTCAAATAAAAGATAAGCAGTGGGCTGGACATTCAGTTATTCCACGGCTGGTTATTGTTGCTTTCTGAGCTTGAAGCAACCCACACTACCACTCTGAAGCCAGTGACTCTTCGCCATCACTACCACTGACAGTCAAGTGCTAAAGTGCTCATACTTGGCCCAGTTCACAGAGCCACAGTAGGACGGACCCCAGGAAATCAGTAACAAATGACCCCAGCCCCCACGGCTGAAGTCCAGTGGCCCCTGCATACTTCCCAGCCCCCGAGTGGGGTTTGCCAGGTATACACACTAAATAAGCACCCATACTTCGCAGCTGTCCCACACCCACCAAACTCTAAATAACACCCTTAATTCTCTGAGGGGGTTTACAATTAGGATACTGCTGTGAATGAGACTTCTTTCGCAACTAGTGTGGATGATCTGTCCCGGAGAGGTCCAAGGGGCCCTGGTTAGCTCCAACTGGTATAGCAGTAAATGTTTGGGCCCTTATTTAAAAAAAAGTCTTTTAATCTAAAGGTGTGAGGCAATTTGGTAGATTACTGAGGCTGTGGACCAGCCCAACAGGAACAGTTGTTTTAGTGTTCCAGTGATAGGTTGCCCTAGGAAGGATATAAAGTGCCCTAAAGACTATTATATTTGGAAAAGAATGCTGTAGAACCCCCCCCCCCCCAACTCTCTTTTAGTTCTGATCGCCACTATCACCTGCCACTAGTAATTGAATTTACACACTTTTTATTGATGTACATTCTTGGAACAAGAAAAAGCACTTACTGATGGCAGAATCATAAGCTGCAGTATTGTTGACTTCCCGGTTCAAAGGGAACGGTGAGAGGTACGCATGTGTGCAGTTCTTTGTAGGTGACTGGTTGGCTAGAAAATAAAAGAGACAATCTTACATACAACAATCCATACTCGATAAACATTTAACTTTAATGCAGAAACAAAGCAAAGCCGTATGCAGCAGCCTATCTCATACCAGGTCTTAAAAGTGTAACATAATCATACTGACAATTATACAACGCTTGTGGCTCAAGTTATCAGCCCACACACCTAGAGCATTGTCTACAAAGTAGTAAGCACTTTACCCAAAGGTATATTGGGAACAAAACATCCGGGAGAAAACAGAAGAAATGCAATAGCAGAATAGTCAGACTAAAAAAAGGAAATGCAGCAAGACAAGAAAAGACGATGTGCGTTCTCTTGTTAAGTTTCAAGTTATGGGACCACCATCAGTGTCCGAATAAGCCAATTCCCTTCCCTTCTCAAATTCTGGAAAGAAATGAAAACTGATATCTTTAAACATGAGCTCATCAATGTACAACTCACCTCACCATACAGCACCGCCTAGTCCTCTCTGTAACCTGACCACTATCTCCAATGTTGTTCACATCTACCCTGTCTCCTTTCTGGCTGCAAACTCCATCCCCATCCATTATGCACAGGGGGCCACAGATCACAATTTTACACCTCTGTTAGCCCCTCCTCCAGAAATGTCATAGTTCGAATGAGTGCTGCACACACTGTTATTTCATTTGCACCCTTATTGTAAAGCCCCTTTCAAGTACAGTGATTGCTTTCTAGTTATATTCTCACTTTATAAAATCCATTCAAACAAACAAACATGCAATCATAAAATGTCTTTAATCACTCTCTATATTAATTAAAGCTACACAATATGTCCTAAGCCTCAGTTGGGTGTTATTATTTAATTTGTATGGCCAACAGCAGGTCTGGGCATTTTATGTATTTACTTTTTTGGTGCTCGTGCTGAAGAGTGTGTGTAGCATGACTGATACCTCTCCACACCTAGCAGCTCCTATGACATGATACATAGAATGTTCAGACCGGTTTAATCTGGTTTGCACACAGGAAGCCAGGCATTTTGTGAGAGGGGCTGGAATAAAGTGACAAGACAGTAGGTCATGCCTGAAGATGGACATTAAAGCCAGCACCAGTTAGAATAAGTCCAGGGTAGCGGTAGCACTGCTGTGGCCCCTCTCAAGTTAAGTATATGTGGGGACCCAGGCTACCGAAGAATGCCCAATGTAGGAAAGCCATCTGCTAATAGCAGTGAAGCCCTATTGGAGAGAAGAACACTCCAGGGATCTAGGCCTCTGTAAAAGCCTGAGGAACATAAGATGTCCCTCTACTTGGAGGGCCCCCTAGTTACTAATTGATGACAGTTTGCCCATAGCTTGTGAGGATGATGAATGAATGCAGACTCACTGTCCAGAGGGAGAGTGCAGGGTACCCTTAATGTGAGTTTAATACTGCAAGACGTGTTTTTTATCGAGTGGGGCGATGCATCGCTGTTTCCCCGGGAGATCAGATATGTAGAAATCCATTATGTCCTCACATGGCTGTATGTCTTGGGAAGTGCCAAGGGCAGAGAAGGGATTCACACAGAGACATATTATTCCAAGGACATGCTAACGTAGGGTTCAGGGTTACAAAAAGGTGTCAATCACTGGCCACGGGGGAAAAGTAGGATATGATAGGTGTATATTAGCCCCATATAGGTCAGTGACTCAAAGACTTAAACAAGTTTTGAACTGTAAAGTTGAGTAAAGGTTCAGGAAACATACCATACTAATTCTACTTAAGAAAATATCTGCAGAGAAGGGGGTCCCTACAGGACCGAAAAGTGAGGAGCTTAGGACCAGTGGAAGAAGGACCCATTGCTATTAGAACTCTGCCAGTGATTAGGTCTGCCCAGAGAACAATAAACCGACCTAAAGAGTGCATGATTATGTTTCATTAGCACTAGAATGTGAAGGGATAACAGCAGAACAATAGAGAGAGAGAATACTTCCTCAAGGTTGGGGGTAACCACAGGTAAATAGAGGATAGAGAAACCCTAGTATAAACAAGCATTGGTATAGCCAATAGGTCTCGCCTTTGGGACCTTATAAGTGTTTAGCCATGCAACAGGAGCATAACTAAATAGTTGTAAGGTCCCAAAAGCGAGACCTATTGGCTATGCAAAGCGGCCGTGCAGCCGCGAAATTGAAAGTAATCACGGTAAAGCGTGGCGCACGCACCCGCGCACATGCACTGTAGCTGTAGGCTGGCCTGGTAGCACTTTTTGGAGCCCTCTCAATAAGTCTCGCCAGACCAGCGGATGCGCTGGGTCAGGCGAGACCTAAAAAGTAATGTGGACTGACGGGCAAAGCCTTTCCTGTGAAGAAGCCACCAAATGGGTGATGGTCATTTATGGTAATAGAGTTGTGTTTCTAAATTAACAAAGGCAAAGTGTACATCTAAACAATTGGAGTGTGGATATTTTGCAATGAGAAAATGTTATCAAAGTGGCAGTGAGGAACATTGCCTATTTCCAATTTATTTTAAGATAGATAAGGAGTGGGGCTTTACTTGCGGGAGGCGCTTCAGGTAAAAAATCACAGTTTGTGCCTAGGAAAATCAATATGTAAAGGATGGGAACCCAGAAGGTTGCTCCTTGGTATTCAGTCACCCTAACACCTTAACTCCGCCCATAGTACAAAAAGATTTCAGTTTCCTGATCCTCACTTCTGTGTTAAATTGAGTCCCACTCTTTTATTTACAGTTACTGTCAGTGTGTAGGGCATGGGGGAGTACACCGATACACCAAAAGGCAAGCAGAAACTTCATGGCATTAGCAGGAAGTTATATTTTTATAAAAACCTGCCACTAGAGGAGGACCCAATGTAATTTCTCCAGAACTTTGATATATTGACTCAGGAAACTTGGTGTCTAGAACCATCACCAATTGTAGGTTACGTAGGGCACCATGTACCTGGGACAAAGTCTACATTTTGCTCTACCAAATTTAACTGGGTCACAGAATCAATTGACCTCGGGGTAAACTGGATTCAAGTAACCAAGCTATAACCCAAGAAGGTCTGTCCCATTCAGATGGCAGTGCGGTTTATAAATGTATATATTCACCCTGTAAAGCTACAAAGGGAAAAATATTGAAAATTCGCTCAAAAGAACAAAACATTGCAGAAGCAATATAAGCAAGCTACCTGTGTTATATCCGGAAATTTTAATACAGATCTAAGCAATGTCAGCAAAAAAAGGGGCAACCACCACAGCAGCAGAAAAGGCTCAACAGAAACCACACATTGATAAGTGAAACAGCCTTGCCTCAGGCGTGTCAATTTCAAATCCTGCATCGTACAGAGAGTGAGCATCTCCCTCAATCCATCTGAATGGCGTGCAAGACCAAAAAGCTGAGTCCAACAAATGGTTAGATCTCTGCCCCAGTCACGTATAATCTAGAATGTCTACAATGGCATGGCCCGAGGATAGAGAAGCTGATGGCAGAGGTTTACCGCTGTGCCCGAACCATCGAGGACATAAAAAGAGAATCACAAAACAAAATCTGAAGCTGGTGATCGAGAAAAAGCATGGGTAAACCGAATTACCACTCTTTTGACAACATTTTCAGTCAAAAACATAAACGTAACAAACAAAAATGGGGTTCTTGAAGGCAAATCGGGTATAGTAGAGGGCTATGCAACTAAAATCTTACATAGCAAGAGAAACGAGAAAAGAGGCAAAGGAGATAAACCAAGGGATGAGGGCAGACAAAACCACACTACGATATTTGAGAGCGCAATACCAGAAGATGTGCTGGAGAGAAAAAAGAAGTTATCATGAGGATCTGTGGAACAAACTCCTACTGTCCAGCAAATAGCAAAACATTCTGGCAATTGGTGAACGGGTTGTCATCCGGAAAGGCTAGGGAGCATAATGCAGGAATTGATGCTGTCTCCTTGGAAACCCATATTCGTGTTATGTATGCAGCATCAGTAATAGACGGTGAGGGGTAAAATCAGCTTGTTAAAGCCCAAATCTTGAAGCACCAAAAGGCAAAGCCAGTCACCACAATTTATGGCGATCAGGTGAATCAGGATAAGCATAATATGGCCAAATTTTTCATCAAGACAGCAAGGCTCCAGTTGTGGACACAAAACTAAGCCTGGGCAAAGCACCACGCTACGCTCGCGTAGTTTGCAAAGTTTGCGCTACTTCGCACTACGCGAATTGCACGTAGCACAGTGCAAACACGCGTAGCGTAGCATTGCGTAGTGCAGCGGTCATTTTTTGCTTGCTCGCGGTCCTGAACGTCAAGTTGGCGACCGCGAGCAAGCAAAATGACATCCCGGCGAGACTTTTTCCTCGTTCGTGATCAGCAACATCAAGTTGGCGATCGCGAGCGTGGAAAATAAACCTCCCGGTGAGATTATCAATGCGGGGAGGTCAGGTTTCTCATTGCGAGTGGTCGCGTATGCTTGCGACCGCTCGCGATGAGAAACTACCAGTCCGCGTTGAGAAAAGCTGCCGCACGAGTAAACATCTACTTGAGCGGCAGAAAACTACAGCTCGCACTGTGCAAGATGCCGTTTTCAATGATTGCACAGTGCCGGATGCTTGTCCACACTGTGCAATCATTGAAAACGGCATCTTGCACAGTGCGAACTTGGTACTACGCAGTTCACGAAGTGCTACGCGTAGCTCGCGTAGTGCAAAGTGCACTTTGCGTAGATTCGCGTAGCGCTACTTCGCAAACTATGCCCAGGGTTACACAAAACAACTTATGAACATATTAAAGAAACTGACTTCTTAATGCCTTCTTCAGAGTAGATGTAACTTACTAGGCTCATTACTTTGCACCTCTTTTTAAGGACCCTTACCATACCCACCGTATTCCTGATTCATTGAAAGGCAACATCTTTCAACCTATCTCTAAGAGTGGAAACCTTGCGATACCAACCAACTGCAGGCTTATTGCTTTAATTGATGTAGAAGCGAAGTTCTATGCGTCATGTTTACTACAGCACTTACAATCTTGGGCAGAAGAAAAAATCTGATACTACGAATACAAACAGGGTTCAGAGCCGGCATGGGTACACTTACGACTCTAAAAGCACTAAGTCTCCTAGTAGAGAAGGCCAAACACAGAAAATCACGGCTATTCATGGGTTTTGTTGACCTCAAGTCTGCTTTTGATCGGGCTCCTCGTGGATGCCTATGGCCAAAATTGGAAGAATTCGGAATCCCAAGAAGCTTGTTGAGGGCAGTCATATCATTGTACACAGAAACCTGGGTACAAGTTAAAATAGGAGATGGCAGCCATGTCATGAACAAACTCACCTCAATGAATGGCCTTAAACAGGGATGCGTTATGGCCCCAAGTCTGTTTAACTTATACCTTGCAGATCTTGTAAGAGCCCTCCCACAGTATAGCAGCCACCCTCTAATCCTGGCTGCAGAGAAATGAGGATGCCTGCAATATGCGGGCAACACTGTCCAATTGAGTGAAACAACAATATGCCTACAATATAGTATGAATGCCCTTAAAAACTATATGGACCAGCAAGGACTAGAGCAAAACTTGAATAAAACTAAAGTGTTCCAGGTGGATGATGCCAACTCCAAGCCATTCACCTAGTTTCTAAAAGGCAAAAAGGTTGAAGTGGCTACCACATATAAATATCTAGTCAACTTGGAACATCAAATGACTTTTAAACATCATTTAGCCGCTATTCAGGTTAAAGTACAGTCTTTAATTTTGAGTTCAAACTATTAAAGAAGAAATTTAGTTGTCCATCATTTAACCATCTTCTCACCGCAATGTCCGCACAGTTAACCTATGGCACGAAATCATGCAGGATCGTGAAATAGTCACTCTTCATAAGATCCAAATGAAAGTATAAAAAACTTTGTTTTTCATTCCAAAATCAGCCCCACAATCCCAGATACACCTAGATGGCTTAAAAAAACAATAATTTCAAAGAAAAGGTGCGTTTATCAAATTGTCCTGTAGAATGCGTGCTGCAGAGAGGGGGTCTATCAACAGTTTATGTTGACTGTAAATCGAGGAGCAACATCACAATAACTTGAAAGGCTTATGGGGAAACACTTAGGCCAGGCCATTAATAAATTAGGTATGCAAGACGCATTAGCAGCCAGTATGGGAAAATCCGCTTTTAACCGAGTAATCAGTGCCTCAACTCAGATCTTGTCACATTTAACAGACAAAAATGCTTTTGCACAAAGATGACATGCCTGGGAAATGATCAACTCATATTAACAACTTGAGACCACAGGAATATCCCTCAGTGCACTTTTCCCAGGCCTTTAAGCATCAGTTTATGCTACTTTGATTTGGGATCATAGACACCAAAGATCTCATTCCAGCCTGGGAAAATTTGTCGCAAAATCAAAATTGCCGGCTTTGTGGATACAAGCAAGAGTTGATAGTACACATTTTTTGCCTATGGCCGGTGCCCCTGGCTCAAACAAAAATTTGTTGAAAACAATATTTGTAAACTTGTAAATTCCCTCCTACAGGCAAGCAGTAATTACTAGGTTAAGTGGCACTTTAATTTCCCCAGCCTGGGTGGGAGTAAAATTCCCAAAACTGCTTCTAAAAGCATTGGACAAGTGAATGAGCAAGGGCAGTCCCACTTAGCAGAATTTTACCAGCACAGACTTTCAAAGGTCAGGCAATTCTCAGGAGCCCCCAACAACACAAGTCACCGGCACTGTACATCCTACTCTAAGAAGGCCAACAAAGCAGCAACATTTGGCTATTTTAAAAATGCTGGTTTGCACAAGTCATTAGCATCTTTCCGGTGAATGAGCAAGGCCTGATATTCTTTGGGACAACTACACAAGCAGTCTGCATTTTACAATCTGCTGCTAGGGGCAAAATGAAGACGCAAGGACTGGCGTCTTGAAAGATCACTGGTTTGCCCAAGGCACTTGCCCTTCACCCGCGAACTGAGGAAGGACAGGCATAATATTGGGCCAATGATCTGCTGCTAGGAGGCAAATGAAGCAGCAAGGACTGGCGACTTGTTAGACCATTGGTTTGCACAAGGCACTTGCACTTTACCCACAAACCGAGCAAGGACAGATGCAATATTATGCCAGCTACTTGCACTGTATTAAATTAGCATCAATTCATTGCAGGCCAAATTACACAATAATGATGTACACTGTGTAATAGTGGATATAATTAGCTGAAGTTTTCCTCATCAAAGTAAAGGTTTTTAGAACTGTTTTCTTTGTATTTTATAAAGTTGCTGATATGGGTAATATCAGTCCCGAGATGCTTACACCATGTGAAGATGATAAAATCATCTAAATCGATTTCATTCAAAATTTCAACTCGTTTAATTATAAGATCATCATTTTATTGTTCGTTTATGCAAATTGTGAAACCAGTGATCTCCAATATTCAAATGCATGTATTATGCTCAACGCCTTTGATACAGCATGTTAGGATCCCAGTTTCTTGTGAGAAATACAAGATGTTTAACCCAATGCATTTCGGGCACCTTCTGCCCTTCGTCAGGGGTTTGTGTCTGTGAAGTTAAGAATCACATAAATGCTGTTACAATAGTGTATAACTTTTCACCTGAACTGTCATTTAAACAACAATATATCCATGCAAGTGGCCGATCTTAACGCTCCCAACTATACCGCTTTCCCGCTAAAAAGATATTCAACACATAATCACGATTTTACCCCCGATGTACTAATCCATCATATTACTCCAAAAAAGTTACCATCCGTCTAAACACGAAACATTCATCTAAATATTTAGTACTACTTCTAACCTTTATTTGGAACGAAAAAACTAGCGTGCCGCTAATCTTACTTGAAAAAGTTGCAAAGGCCGCTTCATCCATCTACTCAAGTATCCTTGAGTAGAACGACCAATAGACAGCTTGGGGGAATTATGGGAGTTGTATGCTAAGTAACATCGAGGAGTTTAGTTAAAGCCGCCACTCAGGTGAGGGTGATTACAACGAGGGTCACAAAACGATCGCATCACGTGGTAAAGTGAAAGGGACGTAATCTCCATAGGAGAGACGGATGAAGCGGCCTTTGCAACTTTTTCAAGTAAGATTAGCGGCACTCTAGTTTTTTCGTTCCAAATAAAGGTTAGAAGTAGTACTAAATATTTAGATGAATGTTTCGTGTTTAGACGGATGGTAACTTTTTTGGAGTAATATGATGGATTAGTACATCGGGGGTAAAATCGTGATTATGTGTTGAATATCTTTTTAGCGGGAAAGCGGTATAGTTGGGAGCGTTAAGATCGGCCACTTACATGGATATATTGTTGTTTAAATGACAGTTCAGGTGAAAAGTTATACACTATTGTAACAGCATTTATGTGATTCTTAACTTCACAGACA
This sequence comes from Triturus cristatus, assembly GCF_964204655.1. NCBI lineage: Eukaryota > Metazoa > Chordata > Amphibia > Caudata > Salamandridae > Triturus > Triturus cristatus. The sequence goes on along the minus strand of NC_140591.1, from coordinate 1,059,928,744 downwards.
CAAACCCCTGACGAAGGGCAGAAGGTGCCCGAAATGCATTGGGTTAAACATCTTGTATTTCTCACAAGAAACTGGGATCCTAACATGCTGTATCAAAGGCGTTGAGCATAATACATGCATTTGAATATTGGAGATCACCGGTTTCACAATTTGCATAAACGAACAATAAAATGATGATCTTATAATTAAACGAGTTGAAATTTTGAATGAAATCGATTTAGATGATTTTATCATCTTCACATGGTGTAAGCATCTCGGGACTGATATTACCCATATCAGCAACTTTATGGACATTACTTTGGCGCTACCAGGATGAAGCGCACTCCGAGATAGCTCCCCTCAATGGAATACTTTACGAAAAACTTGATCTAAAATGGCGTGCGGGACATACATACATACAATTATTTCTTTGTATTTTAAACACATGTATTAGAATTGGTTTCTTTTATTTTTATAGTAATGGTATGAAATGTTTTTAATTAACTATGCAAATAAACTTGACTTTGACTATAAAGAAAATGATTAGTAATATAATTATTTCAATTTTGTGCTGAACAATCATGCAGTCTAATCCAAAGTAAAACAGTAAAAAAGTCAGAGTGGTAAAAACAAATCACCCACAGACCTTGGAAGATAACATTAATAATTCAAAACATTATATTCTCCACATATTCCATGTCCTTTACAATAACTCGTTAGTGTTCATCAATGTCAATACAGAATACCCAGAACATTATTAAGTGTAAAACAACCCATTTAGAAATTGTCTCCTATTCATCACTATCTCATACCAATATCTGCATTCAAATTTGTCTTTCAGTCTCATGCTTCAACGTTTATGTTTCCCTCACTTGCATCACAGCATACTAACATTCATCTTCTATAACCCACTTTTCCTCACTAAAATGCACAGTCAGAAATGTGTTATGAGACCTCACAGTTAGAAACATTGCACATATTGTACAAAAACATACATGTCAGGTATGTTAAGTTATGTTATGTTATATTAAGACATTGAGTTACTGGTTGAGTGGGGTGAGACCCTACTCAAGCTGGAACCATAATCCTTTTGGGGGTAGTCACGAGCAAGCCCGAAATCAACCTGTGTTCAACCCTCGAGTAGCTTGGCACAGAGCAGACAGGCTTAACTCAGAGAATGTGTAAATTATTTGTGAAACAATTCAAACAGTGACACTATGAAAACAAACCACTAAATGATCCCACACCAGATTTGAAATATAGAGTGAATTTTAATAAATAAAACAAGACCAAAACAACAAAAATACACACAGTAGAATAGGACATATGGAGGTTTAAAGATGTATGTGAAAATAGCGCTAAAAAGCACAAAGCCCAACTGTGGAAATCTGGTCGCGCCGGAGTGTAACAGTGACAAATTCTCAGGCCCACTGTTAGACTTGGCATCTTTGGCGTGGTTTCCCCTGACTTTCTACCTCTACCTCCTGTATTTTTGATGCTGTGCTGGATTTCGTTTTTGCTGGCTTAGAAGCTTTGGGCACTTTGCCACTGCTGATCAGTGTCAAAGTGCAAGTGCTCCCTCTGTAACTTGTTGTTACTATTGGTTCTCCCTGAATGGCATATTTGATTTACTGGTAAGCCCCTAGTAAAGTGCACTGAGTGTGCCAGTACCTGTAAATCAAATGCTACTAGTGGGCTGCAGCACTGATGGTGCCACCCACATGAGTAGTCCTAAAAAGTTATCTCAGGCCCGCCACTTCAGTGTCTGTGTGCAGTTTGTTAACTGCCATGTCGACTTGGCAAGTGCACTCACTTTCCAGGCCCTAACCATCCCTTTTCTTACATGTAAGACACCCCTATGGTAGGCCCAAAGTACCCCCATGGGCAGGGTGCAGTGCATGTGAAAGGTAGAACATGTACTGGTGTGTGTGACATGTCCTGATAGTGAAATACTGCAAATTTCGTTTTTCACTATTGAAAGGCTATCTTTCCCCATAGGATAGAGTCGAAAATGCTTTGTAACATCTTACAAGTATAACTTCCCATTGGAGCAAGATAGAGAAATAAAGTTTAGGCTCTCTGAACTCAGAATTTAATAACGCATCTTTTAATAAAGATGGTTTTTAAATTGTGTGTTTGAAAATGCTAATTTTAGAAAGTGGGGATTTTCTTATTTAACCATTCTGTGTGCTTCTGCCTGTTTTTGTATTGACTGTCTGTTTTGTGAGTGACAGGGGCTGGGGATGTGCATTCACTGTAGACACCCACTGGGGGGGTTGATGTGTGCCTGCCCCTTCCTGGATGATTCAGAGCTGGGCTGAATAGACCTTGGCTGAATTTATAGTAGTGGGAGGAGATTTCTTTGTACTTGAATAGGGCCTGTCTCCCTTGCATAATGCTGTCTCCACCCCCTGTGGTCATACTACACCAGTGAGTACATTACTGGTTTGGACTGGGCTCGGATACCCTTGCACAAAGAGAGGAAAGACATTTTGGGGTATAAGTATTATACCTAAAATCCCAGAACATTAGATCATTTCTGAAATTCAAGAGGAACCTTTGCCAAGGAGAAGAGCTGGAGAAACCAAAGGAGAAGTACTGCCCATTTGCTGCGTGCTGTCTGGGGTTGGCCTTCAGTAGCTGATTCTGCCAAGGAAAGGATGAGGACTTTACTGTGTGCTGTGTCCCCTGCTTGAGGAATATCTCCAAGTGCCTGTGTGTGCTGGTCTCCTGTTCTAAAGTCTCAGGGACACAAGGACCTCACCCCCAGCTCCCCTGAACTTCCTTGCAGGGAGTTCTGACCTGCCAAGAGGTGCCTGTGACTGTGTCGGGCCTCTGGAGGTTGTTCCTGCTGTTGAGAGCTGGAAAAGCAACGCAACTACAAGAAAATCGATGCATTGCTCTTCTTGCAGAAGTTTTTCTGACCCAGCGCCGCTGTGTGCGAAGAATCTCCACACATCGCCGTGCCGCTGCCGAAACCGATGCACTGCCTGTTGCCGCTGCAAGAACCAACACATCGAGGGGTCGCGGCTGAAGAAACGAACGCAGCGCCGCTCGATGCCGCCGCATCGATTGCCTACGCATCCCGGATTTCCAAGCATCGTACCTGTGCGGCAAGATTTCCCAACGCATCACCCGCGGACCAGAACCGTCTCGAAATCGACACATCACTTCCCCCTACAGGCCAGATTCAACGCATCACTTCTCCTGTGTGCAACAGAACTGTTGCATCGCCTCCTCATGGTCTCAGGAACTGACATATCTTTTTGTTTTTCGACGCTCCCCTTCTCTGCGGCTGTTTGGTCTTGTGAATTTTGTCACAACTACAGGTACTTTGAGAGAAATCACTCATCCATAGTTTTCTATGGACCACGTTGTTTCAAATCTTTTTAAAGTCATATTCTTATTACATGTGTGTTGGAGTTTTGTTCTTTTTGAGTTTAGATACAGATACTTTATTTTTCTAAACTGGTGTGGTGTCTATTTGTGGTTTTATCACTGTATTACTGTCTGTTTTGAGTACAAATACTTTACACATTGCCTTTAGGATAAGTCTGTCTGCTCTTGTCAAGCTACCCAAGAGGTGAGCAGGGGTTATCTAGAGTGTGTATCCCCCTTACCCTGACTAGAAGCAAGGGTCCTTATTTGGACAAAGGTACCTACCTCTCCCAACTAGAGACCCCCATTTCTAACACCCACTAGACTTAAGTTCAAGCCGACCGCGGTCCACCACGAGCCGGCTACAGGAACCCAGTTAGGTACCTTAAATCCTGGATGCAAAGCATTGCGAGGTCCATGGCTGTGGATGTGTCGTGCAGCCAGGTGATGTGTCGGTTCTGAGGTGCTGCAAGGCTGCGATGTGAAGTCTTGTATCATTACTGAGGATCCCTTAGATGAGGGCTTGCAATGCAAAGTCCAGCGTCAAGGATCCGATGCACTGTCAGGGTGACGTATCAGTTCCAAGGAGCTGTGAGGCTGCGATGGGAGAACCTGCGTCCACATCGAGGGTGACGTCAACTAGAACTTTGTGATACAGAGACCTGCGTCGGGAAAGCTTTGCACAGGCCTCGGTTCTGAGGTGGGCTATGAGGTTGATGTAGAGTCCGTGCTTCTAATGAACCCTCACAACAGCGGCGATGCATCAGTTCTGCTTTGGATTGTTCCGCTCAGCAGGGGAGATGCGTAGGCTCTGCTGGGTCCACAGATGGCCTAGCAGAGCAACCTGAGGCCCAAGTCCAAGGGTCCAAAACTGGGGTGGCACCACTTTGCGGGGAGAGACTCACAGATGGCAGAGTCCAGGTGCTGGGTTCAAGGTTGTTGGGGCCATTTGTCCCTGAGCTCTAGTCAGGACGCCAGCCAACTAGCACTTGGAGTCCCTCTTGGGTCCTGGGTTTAACAGATGAAGGTCCAGTCCTTCTCACCCTGGCAAGAGGGCAGCAGGTCAACACAACAAGGCAGCAGTCCAGAAAAGTAGTAGTCTAGCAGGGCAGCAGTCCAGCAGGGTGAAAGTCCTTTTAGCAGCACAGACGTCCTTCTTCTTGGTGGAGTATCTGTAGGTCCAGAAGTGTACTGAAGCAATCTGAGGTCCAGTATGTGTACCCAGTTCTGCCTTTGAAGTGGGAGAAGCTTCTATAGGTTTCCCTTTGAAGTCCTGAGACATCCTGCCTTCCCAGGCTTAGCGCCATACTAACTACAAGGGGTTTGCAGCCCTTTCTGTGGAGGCTGAAGTGTAAGTAGGGCTGTGCCCAGCTCTGCCCCCTATCCTGCCAGTAATGGCCCATCCAGGCAAACCTAAGCTCTCCTTTGAGTGTGGCTGTTGAGGATCAATTCACAAGCCCAACTGTCAGCTGCACCTAGTCATGTGATCCAGGGGGAAGCTACAGGCACTAAATAGCTAAGGAAGGAGAATGCAAACTTTCTAAAAGTGGCATCTTCAAAATTGTAATTTAAAACCATGAGAGAGCATTTTTCATTACAGTTCTAAACACACCAAACATGCACTGGTTACCGGTTCCCATTTGGAAATTACAGCTTATTAAATGTAATAAGATAACTTCAATGTTACCCTAAAGGAGAAGTAGGCCTTCAATGGTGAAATACAAATTTAAGAGTTTTTCACTATAAGGACATGTAAAACTTAAAAACCAAATGTCCAACTTTAAATACACTGCACCTTGCCATCTGGGCTGTCTAAGGCCTACCCTAGGGGTGACATATATGTATTAGAAATGAAGGATTGGGCCTGGCAAAAGGTTTATTTGTGAGGTCGAAATAGCAGTTTAAAACTGCGCACAAAGGCTGCAATGGCAGGCCTCAGTCAGGTTTGCAAGGCTACTTAAGTGGGTGGCACAGCAAGTGCTGCAGGCCCACTAATATCATTTAATTTACAGGACCTGAGTACATGTAGTACCACTTTACTAGAGACTTACAAGTAAATTAAATAAGCCAATCGAGTGTAAGCCAATTCTACAGTGTTTAGAGGAGAGAGAACAAACACCTTAGCACTGGTTAGCAGTGGTAAAGTACACAGAGTCCTAAGGACAGCAAAAACATATTAAACAAAGAAGTGGAGGGTAAAGGCGAAAAGGTTTGGTGGTGACCCTGCAGAGAAGGCCAGGTCCAACAGTTATTTTATGCTGATTTATAGAGTGCGCAAATTACCCATTAGGGTTTCCAGACGCTTGAGCAGGTGTGTAATCTCTGCATGGTTATTTTTAAATCTAGGTCTTCAGCTTCCTGCAGAACTCAAGAGATTAGGAGGAGGCTCAGATATGCTGTGAGAGTCCATTCCAGGTTTTCAGTGCAATGATCCTCCCTTGCCTTCCACTTCTATGTTTTTTCCAAACAAACTAAACAATATCAACTACTGTGTACTTAGTTCCAGCTTGTATCATGCACCACTCTACTTTCAATACAGGTAAATCTTTAAAATGTGAGCCCAATCGTACACCACATGTACACTGGCTCAAGAGAGGCACGTTAGGCACACCATTTCTTATTCGACTTACTCTAGTTCAAGACTACAGTTTTTTTCTACTTCGCTGAAGTCTCCTTGAGCAAATGTTTTACTTCTGTTTCACTATCGAGCATGAGACTCTAATTTACAGAGTTTACCATGTGCCCAAATGTGCTTTTAGAGACCCCAGTCTACTTTTACCCTGCCACCAATGAATTAATAAACATACTATTATTTTTGATAACGTTAGCGATATATTCTCTATAAATTATATTCTTAAATGGCAATTTTCAGCCACAGGGGCCTTGTGTCACTCAAAGGACGATGAATCCAAAAAAGCCTTCAATCAAGTTCTTTCCTTTAAATACTTTATTTTGGTCAATAACCTAAAAGCAGCACAAAATAAGAAACACATTGTATATTAAACAAATGAATACAGCTAAAATTCCCAAGAGTTTTTAAATTTAATAAAATCTATATAAAAAAGTCAGTTTCATGGTTTCAAAACACAATTTTAAAAGCGGAACTGCATGAAATCAATATTTTGCTAAAAATAAATGCTTTCTTGGATGGTTGTATTTGATTGTTACCAGGACAGAAGTGTGCACTTGCAGCTATCGTACTTACGATCAATTTCTATACTCAATGTTTGGGTTGTTGCGTATGTATGAGTATCCAAGAACGAACAGGCCAGACTGCTTCTAAAAATTTAGCTATTGAAAAAACAACAATAGACCCAGTGTCTGACCTACAAATACATGAAGTTTGCTTATGAAGCCGTATTCATTCAACCAAGTCAAATCAAACACACCAGGAAAGCTCACAGTCAAAACCATGAAGGTTTATTTAGAAGTCAAAATCAGTACAGAAGGAACAAAGGTAATTGGTTACGCAATTCAATAATTTATAATCAACAAGAGGATAACATACGTCAACCTCCCAAAAATATTCTAAGTATAGAGTAAAATGGCAAACTGTCATAAGGACTGGTTATTTTTAAAGGAAAGAAAAGCCTGTAAAACTTCTTAAAAACAATGTCAATAAGAGGACCAATACGGAATCTGCCTCCAAAGATAGCAAGGATAAGTCTGGCACACATCCCAGATAAGGCACTTTTTAAAGTTTCTTTGCAGTAGAGAATCATTCTATCCATATAACATGAGGTGGTAAGATGGACTGCATAATAAAGTTACATGACAGAAACCATCATTAAATAAATGTTGTTACATTAAAGGTTACTATAGACACCCTCCCAAAATGAATTCACAATGAGAAGCTTTAACCTACATACAAAACAAAATGGCATTACAAAATTGAACCATGAAGTTATTAAAATGAATACAAATAAAACGTTTGTGGCAGCACACACCAACAGCCTTGAACGTTTGTAACAGTACATGAACTACTTGAACATCTCCAGAAAACATTTTTCAAAGCTGTTCTTTTTTATACAACATGAATAAACAGCACCACAAAACAGATCACATTTTCCATTTTTTTTAATAAAAAGAGAAGCAATGTAAGTGAAAACCTGCACACAAGACCTTTCAAAATCACGTTAACAATTGTCACTCCTAAAAGCTGTTCAATTGACCCACTAATTTCCACCCCCTCCTGTCTCTGAGTCCTACTTTGATACAGATCTTTGAAATATCCCTTAGCTCTGGCTAAGGCTTCAGTCACAGCTTTTGGGGGTTTGGTGATGTGGGAAGTGGGTGTTGAGGGTAATGTAACAAATGATAAATTAAAAGTGTGAAAGTGATATCTCCATAACATAGTTTTACAGAATGGGTATTTGATGGAAGCTATCCATTCTAATAGGATTTGGTAAACTTTCTGCATCAATCTCGCTATAGCTAAACAATGCATTTAGCTGATGCTCATGACCACTTCGGGTTTCTCTCCTAACAATTTATGCAGTCTGTCATCACTAGTGGAAACATTACATTTTTCCATTCCTTCCTGGAAACATTTTATTACATTTTATGTATAAGGACAATGAACAGTTGAAAACTAAAGTGAATATATATGGAATCACCATTGTGTACATACATTGGCACAATTATTACACATTACAATGCAGGTATATTTACTGATCATTCGTCATACCATAGTTTACTCTTCCAGGTACTGAAAAATGTACAATTAGAATGTATTACAATATAGTTTACCTATGTCTTATAAACACACTTTTCTATCTCAATCTGAATCTGTGAACATGAGCAAAACTAGTTTACATGAGTTTACATCAGTGGCACAGGTAAGAGCAATGGGGTGGGGGCGAGGCAGGGTGCGGGAGAAGTGGGCAGATTACGGTATAGGTAAAATTAAATAAAGCCACTTACCTTGCAACTGCCACACCGCCAAGTCGGCGATGCGCCAAGAGCAAGATAAGTGGTTTTATTACATTTTTTATTTAAGTTTACCTATCCCGTCATCTTTCGAATACACCCCATCCCATCCCACCGCCTCACCGCTCTTAGCTGTGCCGGCCGCCACTGGTGTACATAAGTAAAAGGGAAAAAGAAAGAAGCAATGACATTGGAAATTGTCTGATAATAGTGTAATAAATGAGAGTTGGTAATCTCCCACAGGTGTACATTATTTTCTTAATACAGACACACTGTATAATAAGAAAAATACAACACTATTTTGCTGGAAAAGTGAACAGTGATGTCATGGTGCTTGCTTGTCTGCAGCTGGCAATTTAAGGGGCTGTATCCTCCTCCCATACCCATGGGAGGAGGGGACCAAGTACAAACATCTGGCTCCTTAATGTAAGCAGGCCATAGTCCGATCATTAATGCTCAGCTTAACTTATAGACCAGAGGTGGAAATAGGCCACGTCTGGCCCAGTAACTCTTTCAGCCTCTCTCATATTTGTGAGATGGGCGTAAACACCAAGGAGATTGCACAGCACAACTCCCACATCCCCTCTAGGGTGACTGGATGGACTGAATAGGCTAGGGCCTTTCCACGAATGCACCTTGTAGTTCTGTCATTCTCGGTGACAGAAGAGTCTGCATGCGAAGCATACAGTCAGAAGATTCACAAGAACTGCAGAAAAGGCATAACTTAAACAGGAAGGCGGGGCCCCACTAATTATATGGCAAAACTGCCCCACCTGTGTATTCCATGTCTACTTGGGTTACCATTCCCTATTAAAGGCACTCTGCCAACAGTCTTAAGTTTCAGTGTGATCATTGAACTTTTCTTTGTCTTGTAATGTCCTTATCATGAAGAACTGGGTCTCCCTTTTTCCAAATATAATGGTTGAAGAGAAAATATGCGGTGCAGCAAGAGGGCCCATCAACAAAGTAGATTTTTAAAGTTTTGTTGTTTAGATGGACAGACCACCACTGTGTACACTTCTCCTTCAACACCAACACTGTGCACCTGCCCACGTCGCGCCCACCACGAAGGGCCTGGGGCAAGGTCACAGAAGAACACCTCTACCCACCTTCCTCCACGACCCCCCTCCGCCACGACTGACGCCAATGCAGCAGCCAAGGAGCTTCACTGCTGGATCTCTAGCTGCGCAGACAAGCTCACACCCCTCCGCAACTCCAACAAACAATGCCCCCTGAAGGCCACCTGGTTCACCATTGACCTCCAAGAAGCCAGACGTTCCTGCAGCCGCCTCGAGCAATGATGGAGGAACAGCAAAGCCACCAAAGACCAGACCACCTACAAGAACGCCATGAAAGAATGCCACCAATGCATAAAAGCCACCAAGAGGACCTTCATCCAGAACAAAATCCTCACCAACCTCAGCAACCCAAAGGAACTCCTCAACATCATCCAGCAATTCCCCAAACCTCCCAGTGAAGCCACGGACATCACACCCTCCCAGGACCTCTGCAACAAGCTCAGCTCCTACTTCCACACAAACATCAAGACCCTCTATGACAACTTCAGCGAGCAAACCCCAGGAAGCACCCTCCCCTCCAGCAGGGACGGCCAGCCCACCATCACCACCTGGACCCCAGTCATCACTGGCGAGACCACCACGACCATGAGGAGCCCACACTTAGGAGCCCCCACGGACCTCTGCCTACCGCACATCTTCCTCAGAGCTGCTGCCACCATAGCGCCCGAACTACGCCACACCATCAACACCACCTTCGAATCCGGCCTTTTTCCCGACGACTGGAAGCAGGACGAGGTCAAAACCCTCCTCAAGAAACCCTCCGACGACCCGCCGGATCTGAAAAACTACCGCCCATCGCTCTCCTCCTCAAGGTTACTGAGAAAATCATCAATGCCCAGCTTACCAACTTCATCGAAGAGAACAACATCCTTGACTCTTCCTAGTCCGGATTCCGAAGTAACCACAGCACCGAGACCACCCTCCTGGCTGCCACCAACGACATCCGCGTGCTCCTCGACCAGGGCCACACCGCAGCCCTCATCCGGCTAGACCTCTCCGCCGCTTTTGACACCATCTATCACCGCACTCTCGCAGCCAGACTCCACGACACTGGCATAAGGGGAACCGCCCTTGATTGCATCCGCTCCTTTCTTATTGGCAGAACCCAAAGTATCGGACTCCCCCCCTTCCTCTCCGAACCCATAGAGGTCAACTGCGGAGTACCCCAGGGATCATCGCTCAGCACCACACTCTTCAATATCTACATGGCCCCCCTCGCTGCCAACATCAGACAGCACAGACTCAGCATAGTATCCTACGCAGACGACACCCTCTCTCTCACGAAGAACCCTGAAGCAAGCAGACTCCGTTTCCAGAAAGGAATGAATGACGTCGCAGCCTGGAAGAGCAGCAACTGTCTAAAGCACAACTCGGACAAGACTGAGGTCCTCATCCTCGGACCATCCCCACGGGACAACACCTGGTGGCCACCTGCCCTCAGAAACCCTCCCACCCCTACGGACCACGACCAAAACCTCGCATCATCCTCGACTCCTCCCTCTCCATGACTCGCCAGATCAACGCCATCTCCTCCACCTGCTTCAACTTCCTCTGCATCCTCTGGAAGACCTTCAAGTGGATCCCCCTGAAGCCAGAAAGACCATCACCCACGCACTCATAACCAGCGCTGCCAGACTCATCCTCAGCACCACCTGACAGGAACACATGACCCAACACCTGCGAGACCTCCACAGGCTCCCCGTTGCGAAGAGAGTAACCATCAAGCTACTCACCCACACCTACAGATCAGTCCACAACATCGGACCAAAATACCTCAACAACAGAGTGTGTTTCCACGTACCCAAAAGAAATCTCCACTCAGCTGATCTCGCCCTGGTAAAAACCCTGCGCATCCACAGAGCCGAAGTGGGTGGAAGAGCCTTCTCCTATGTCGCTGCCAAGGCCTGGAATGAACTGCCTATCAATGTCATATGCTCCCTCCCTGCACACCTTCAGGAAGAGCCAAAAGACCTAGCTTTTCGGCTAAACCTGGAGCTGCACCTCCCCCAACCAGTGTCTTGAGACCCCCATGGATGAGTAGTGCGCTTTAACATCCACTGATTAATTGATTGAGATAGAGCTGAGCCAATCAAATGTATGACGTTACAACGCATACATTTACAATGCATGCATTTACATCGCATTTTCAGAAACTACCTTTACAACGCATTCCATTACATCGCATTATACCTTTACAATGCATACTATTACAATGCATACCATTGCATCGCATATAAGGTACGTGTTGGATAGTATAGGGGTAATAATTACTATTCTAACTCCAGTGAGTGCAACAATGGGTAAGTGTTGGATAGTGTAGGGGTAATAATTACTATTCTAACTCCAGTGAATGCAACAGTAGGGTAAGTGTTGGATAGTGTAAGGGTACTATGCGTTGTAATGGTATGCATTGTAATGACTTGCGATGTAATGCCTGCATTGTAGTGATATGCGTTGTAATGACATGCGTTGTAGTGACATGCGATGTAATGGCTGCGCTGTAATGACATGCGATGTAAAGGATGTTGCGATGTAATGACTGTTATGTAAAGATAGTCTGATGTAATGACTGCGTTGTAAAGGTTGTTTCCTGAGCTAAATACCATAATGAAGGGAGCGCTGTATTCAGTAATCAGTATTTGCAAATGCAAATTTGTTCTCAACTAATTCAATCAAAACGACAGATTTCTTTGAATCCACAGATCCACAATTTATTGCACGTCACTTTAGGATAGTGTTTCCACAACGATTATCACAGTTCATCAATATTGATTGACAAGCTTGTAGCAGTTCATCAACAGAAGAGCCTAATAAATTCAACCAACGCATTTCGTCCAATGTAGGACGTCACCGGAGCTATAGTTCAGTGTTCTTTCTGTGTAGCTTCTACCTATCACGCAAAAGGTTCTGATTTTTATTTTAATTTTTCTTCTAAAATAATGGTTTCCAAAATGTCATGAGCACCGTATTTCATTAGGTCATCCGTGCCTGCTAAATTCCCAATCAGCAGTTCTTACATATATCCGCATCCAAATTCAACATCGATTTCCCTGTAAACAGCTATTACAGTGGTCTTCTAAATCCCGTTGACAGCGGGATTTATCAGGCCGGCTGCGAGGAATGAGGTCGTCTTATCCGAATGAGGCTTTAATTGAAGGGATTGGACTGCAAATAAGTAAGATGCTTTTACAAGACCACTGTAATAGCAGTTTACAGGGAAATCGTTGTTAAATTTGGATGCGGATATATGTACGAACTGCTGATTAGGAATTTAGCAGGCATGGATGACCTAATGAAATACCGTGCTCATGACATTTTAGAAACCATTATTTTAGAAGAAAAATAAAAATCAGTACCTTTTGCGTGATAGGTAGAAGTTACACAGGAAGAACACTGAACTATAGCCCTGATGACGTCCTTCGTTGGACAAAGCATGTTGGCTGAATTTATTAGGAACTTCTGTTGATGAACTGCTACAAGCTTGTCAATCAATATTGATGAACTGTCATAATTGTTGTGGAAACACTATCCTAAAGTGACGTGTAATAAATTGTGGATCTGTGGATTCAAGGAAATCTGTCTTTTTGATTGAATCAGTTGGGAACAAATTTGCATTTGCAAATACTTATTACTGAATACGGCGCTCCCTTCATTGTGGTATTTTTCATTGGAGGTGGTCCTGCAGCGGTGGGCTACAGAAGGTTGAGAGTGATTGATTGGATTAATAACATTGAATTTATATAGCAATAATCCTGTCCTGTGCACACCAGTTGGAAGCCATCACTGCTAGGGATTATTATTGTTGTTTCCTGAGCTAGTCATCTGATTTCCTTTCTCAGGCTGGACTTGTCTTTAGGATCACCTTACTGGAATTTGTTTTAGAAACTGTAAAGAAACTTTGATAAATATGACGTTTTGCCTAATGCAATATAAAATACATCTGCAGTTAGCCAAATGTTTGCTTTATGTATAAAATAAGTTCTGTTGGCTGTGCTGTAATGTTTCTTTCAGCAAGGGGATCATTATTGCTTTTTTACAGAATGTAGGTACTGCAGGTACTGAGGCTTCACCAAAGGACTCATATATTAAATTACTTATATGACGAGAAATCGTAATATGGAGCGACAAGGTTAAAAATTCGAGGCAAATTGACAAGGAGATCCAGATTTGATCAAGTGCATTGTTTCATAAACTGAATCAGTGGCTGTAGCTTTTGATTCAAAAAGTGGATTTTTAACTAGTATCTCAATTAGCCCATCTATATTAGAAGTCATATGTATAAACAAGTTTTGAATTGTAAGAAGACTGCCAATGGAAAATTTGGCTAAAGAACCACATAGCAGTTAGGATGCTGCTATTATAGGTTTGCAGCTTCCAGGCAAACCTTCAGCCAGTATTCCTGCCCTTGCCAAGGCCCTCACAGTAAGAAGACTAGAAGACAGGTCTACTTCAAAACCTACCAATGATTGGTCTCATTTGTCCCCCCCTGATGTGAAGAGGTTTATCAAAGACCTCTACTAAAGACCATGAAAAAGTGTCATAATGGCTAGGAAGTTTTTGAGTCGAGGCCTGTGGGTGATATGGAAAATGGTGGGCCCGATTCACAATGGTAAACTGAGAGGAAAGTCTAACTTTATGACTTTCGGTATTTACAAAGGGCATTTACGAGTAGTAAAGTTAGACTTTTGTCTCAGTTTTGGTCTCAGTGAAAGTTAAGACCAAAACTTAAGTTTAACTGAGACAAAAGTCTAACTTTACTACTCGTAAATGCATTTGTAAATAAGAAAAGCCATAAAGATAGACTTTCGTCTCAGTTTACCTTTGCGAATCGGGCCCAGTGTTTTTTCTAACATTTTGTAAGAATACAATCATTTTTTACTGTGTGTTGCTGCATCCTCCATCAATCTGCTGACCATTTAGCTGGCACTCCCACTCAGAAGGGGTCACTGCTAAACGTATGGTGAGCATTAACAGACTTTTGTGTTTTTGGGGGGCTGAAAAAGTACTCTTTCTACATTACTGATTTTAACACTGGGCCACAAACAGCTGGTGAGATGCATAATAGCTTAAGTCTAATCATATAAATACAAATAAATATGAACTCACATACCTTTCACAGCTGATGGCACAGGAAAGGATGTATCTAAAGTTTATTTTAACCCCAATTATCTTTCTAGAAACAGAGTTCTTGAAGCTCCTTGAAGTTGCATCTGAAAGGATCTCCTAAAATCATTCTTAGAAAGACAGTAACTCGCAATGCATTTCCAGAGTACTCACAACTTTGTGGACCTCACTAATATTTTATCCTAGGAATGGAGCAACTTTTTACATCCCTTTTAAATCACACAACGGCCTACCTCACAAGTAACACAATAGCTAACTACCTATGTTCCTGACATTCACAATCAGGCATACTAAATAAAAATCAAACCCAAAAATACATGCTTCTTTCCTGTGAAATATGCAATTTGCTATTTTGCAGTGAACCACAAGAATTAGATTATTTATTTGCCCCCCTAAAAACTGAAAATCTGTGTATGTTCCTCTAAATCTAATGTGGAAAATGAGTAACTCTTTACTTTTCTGTAAATGTTACTCTCTGCCCAGGAGTTGACCGTCTCCTTGAGTTACAATATATTGCATTTACGTAGACCTCACAAATTTTGTTCTAAGAGCTATTTATGTTACTTGTCTATACTGACTTTGTTGTGACAGAGTATACCAGACGACTACTATAATGGTGAATATCTGCAAAATTCCACTTGTCTTAAACAAAGAATTTTCAAAGTTCATATAGCCTTCCACCGTAAGACACTCCAAATCCAAGGGACCGTACCCTACACCCAACACTAAATGCTAAAAACCCTCCAAAGTTCAGTGATGCAACAAACATAGTATGTGCATCAGTACTTTAACATTTAAAAGAGAAGCTAATACACGTACGCATGGAACTATGATGACGCATTGATAAACACCTTTCAATTAATCACTTTGTCAAAATTTAATAAAATAACCTAAAGTAACAAATAAGAAGAATGCCTTGCAAAGATATCAAAATATCAAATTGTAGTACAGTGCTTTTAATGATTATGAAGGAATATTTTAAAGCAGACAAAACACATTTGTTATCTATAGTTTCCAAAGAATGACCTCCCTCTGGATATTGCTGCAAATGTGAATTCAATACAAAGTGTAACTAATTAATATATATATATATATATATATATATATATATATATATATATATATATATATATATATATATATATATATATATATATATATATATATATTCACTTAAAAACCCATAGGTTTCACACATGTTATAGTTAGGTGGATATTTCACTCGTAAAAAACCAATGAAATTCCCCCGTTATAGTTAGTTCAGATAACTATAACTCCGTTCGGGCTGTACCTTCGACTAAAGGTCCTATGGAAAAATGCATGGGGAAAACGCGTTTTGGGACCCCCCTTTTTTCTCGGCCCCCGCTTGACGAATCACCCCAAGACTTTCAGGGTAGGAGCTGAACGGAGCGCCCCATTAGTTTTGAAAATTTCGCGAGGATTCGTCAACCGGCGCCAAAGTTATTCAAAATAGAATTTTCAGATTTCCTATGGAAACTCGGTCCTAACTATAACTATCGCCAGTAGATAATATATTATATATATATCACAACTTTGAGCATGATTACGATTGCGGATGGACTTCAGTCCGTCCACCATTATTTCCTATTTGGGACCACCCGCCTACAAGGCAGCAGTCCCACAGTAGGAATTACAATGCGACCGCCACCGAGCCAGTCGCATTGCCTACATTTTGTATTGTGGCGGGTGCTGCTGGCTGCAGCATATGCCGCAAGACAAAAAGGGGTCACCACACATATCCCTGCACTACGTGGCAAGCACAATGCGGTGCCTGCCACATGGTGCAGGGACAAGTAGGGGGCACCATATGTGCTCCCCAGTGCCCAAAGCCTAGAGCCAAGGGTGAAGGGGGCCCCGCTACTGGCCCCCAGTGTCCCTTTCTGACAGCTTTTCCATGGCGGGTGAACTGCCATGGAAAGGCTGGCGGGAAAGGGACATTGTAATCCCTACGGCGGTGCCTGGTAAGCACTGCCACTAATGCAAGGATTGTGAGGCCCTCCACCGCACTGTTGGGCTCAAGGAGCCCGTCGGATTTGTGGCAGCTGGTGTTTACGACCGCCATCACACCGCCCGCTATCCTAATGTGTCAGGCGGTGAAGGTGGACCCGATGGCGGTGAGACCGCAACTAGCAGCCTGTCGATGGCAGTCTCGCCGCCATCGTAATGACCTCCTTAGGAAGGTAATGTTACACCCAACGCCATCTTGATCAACCTATCATTGATCTACCAACAGCACTAACCAAAAAGAAAAAACATACTTAACCACTCAAGAGCACATGTTAGACATAACATTGCACACTCATCCAACACAGCATTGATATGACATAGAGTTGCATTTTACCATAACCACAAACACATGTTGACTGGCATTTTCCACAACAGAAAACTTTAAAACATAACTTGTAAATTACATCCAATTTAGCCAAAAAATGACACTAGCTGGTTGTTACAGCATCCAACAAAACTCATTATCTGCAATTACCTTTTACAAACACCCATCCGCTTGGCAGCTATACAATTACATCTTCCATAAAAGTGAGTAATGTAGCGTGTCAATCACTGTGATCACTTAGGGCCTGATTACGAGTCTGGTGGTCCTCGGACCGTCAGACTTGTGGTGGGGTGGCGGGGTGGTCTTCCTATCGCCACATTAAGACCTTGGTGGTCGTGCCACCCTGGGACCGCCAACTTCGCTAGGGAACCGCCATTCCCTGTCACCGGCGCGCGGTCAAGAGGCATCAATATGCTTGGCAGGACTGCCGCGGTCCCTCAAAGCATATTGCGACTTTCCTCGCCGCCACTGATTTCATGGAGGTCTTTCTTCCATGAAAACTGTGGTGGTAAGGAAAGAAAGGGAACCTTCAGTGCCCCATTATGCCTCATTCTATGTGGATTCACAGAGGGGGGCCCAACATGTGACCCCCCTGTGTGCATGCACCCCCAGTTCCAGCAGTGCATGGACTTCACAGTCCATGCCGTGCTGGAACTTCCTTTGAAGTTCCCATTGCAGTGCGTATTCATAGGCACCACAGTGGGAATGCCAAAGAATCCCTCGCCAATGACTAGTCATTATATGGTGGGTGCTTCTCACATGGGTTTGGCAGTGGGGTGGCAGGGCGGTCCTGCCGCCACACCGTCAAACTCATAATCGGCCCCTTAGTGATTTACCAACTATGTCTGTCAAAAAGAGCATGTGACTTGTATTTCGCTCCCACACTTGTTAATGGGGAGCTATAGCTTCTTCCCCCTGTATTCATCTTTCCATAATCTCAGAAACTGTACCTTTACAACCTTAGTAATTCCAGGTTGACCAAAGAAAATATGCAAGTTAAAAAGAATATGTTGATTAAAAAGAATTGCTTGTTTCTGAATATACATCTTGTTGTTTTATTTTTCAAATCTCACAAAAAATATGGATCAATTCTATTGTCATGTACAATTGTTTTATACATTCCACATCTAAGAAAACGTGTTTCATATTATTTATATATTTTACATCTGAGATATTTTCATTTCACAATATAATTAAAATGAACTGACAGACAAGCGTCTAAATCATACCAAGCTATCCAATTACACAAGTGGTCTAATTTATATATTATCTATTGCATTTTTTTATTACCCTGTTCTTTCCGCGTAATATGTTTTTTTTTTCTCAGCCTTGTCCCATACTTTTATAAATATTATTAACCTTGTACACATAGTTCTGTAGTGGAGACAGAGTTCCATGTACACACATTGCTATGTTAGCATAAGCGTCTTAGATTTAAAACGCCATCTTGCCACTTTTGCTGCTTTTGCACACAACACTGCAGGTAGCTGTTATTATAAAAAAACTGCTTGCTTGCTTTTTCTTCACATGAGAACGGTCTGTTGTTCCCATCCCTAGATGTGCACCGCGACCTTAGTCTGAACACTGTGTGCAGAAGCCGTCAAGGTCAAATAACAATGTATGCTTTTGAAATCATGTTGATCGGCCCACGCTCTAGCCATAACACGCACACAGCTGCAAATATCTGAAACTCGAGTGCCTTTAATATGGCATTTTGCATGCATGACTCAGACACTTTGGAGAAGACCTTTTCCAGACACAGAGCAGAGCAGAGCTGATCCTGTGATGTGATTCACCTAAGCTGATATTTACGGTATGGGGTTCCCCATTCAAACCTAGAGACCTTCTATTAGTTTAATAATACTAACTTTCTTATGAAGGGAGGGTGACTATAATCCACTATCATTTATAACATGATTTCTCCCTTCATTTTATATGGTATTGTAACAATGCTGATGGTTTTATTTTTAATCATTTGTCTGCTTATGTTAGCCAAAGTACTGCATCTTAGGGCACATAGTTAAAAATAAACATTTTAAACTTTACTGTGTCTCTGATTACTCGTGTTGTGAACTGTTATGAGATTAATAACAAAAAGGTGTTTCTGATTCCCACCATTCCTGAGAGTACTCTAAGTCGCTTTTACTGGGTTGTCTAATCATTGGTAGCTTCGAGATGATACGGAGAACAAATGAGACACTGATGCTAGTTGGATAGGGGTTCTGGGTACTGAGGTGAGTTTTTGGTACACCGAAATTCACTGAGGTCCTGGTTTCCTGTGCATAGTTCTGTGCCTGAGCAGAATCCCTGCAACATGGCGCCCCTAACGTTTGTTTTTATGATTTGAGACGCCTTAGTAGTGCTTATATTAAGTCCACAACGCCCTCACTCTTGTTTCCGGATAGCGGGAGTGACGGTTTTAACCTACCTAATAGTTTCTCTATAGGTTCAATCAAGCTTGTCAATTAAAAAGGTTTTTATTTGTACCCTTTTTTGTGCTACTGTTAATATAGATTGTTTTTCTTCTCTGTGTCCTTATGGCTGAAGTCGCTATTGCGGCACATAGCCGCGCACCTCTCCGGCGTCTCGTCGATGCAGTTCAGGGTGCCTGACGATGGGATGTCTATTATCTTTGTAGTGAGTGCCGATGCATGATATCCCTGTGAGTTGTTTTATTCTTGGGTTACCTTGCCAGCGGTGAGCGCGGACGATAATACATTACACTCCTACGGTAGTCCCGGTGAATTATACGCCATATAGGACGCAGGAGATTCCTGTTTCCGCTTGGCAGCATCGTATTTGGTTTAATGGCGCCCTCCCCCACACAGTTACACTGGTTCGTTTGGGCCCTTTGTCCATTCCAGGGGCCACTTGGCCGGTACTGGCCGGATTTACACCTCATCCTCGTTATTTACATACTACGGTGGATGAGTTACGTCAACTCCATACGGCCCTGATTGCAGTACATCGGGCTTTGGTACATTATGTTTTGCGCAATTTGCAGGTAGGGGCACCTGTTGTTGAGGGGCAACCAGCTGGCCCGGCCGGGATTGTTATTAGTCCCGTCATGGTTAATTTGGTAATGGGCAAGCGCCCCCAGAATAAGGATGATTTGCCTTATTGGCTTGCTGAGAAATTTGACCAGCTGGAAGCAGAATTTCCAAACTCTACTCCTGTAGAGAACCATAGGATACTCACCATCAGTTTGCAGAAAGACTTAGTCCCAGAGGTGGCCGATTGTGATAACTGGGGTAAGGTTTTTGCGGCGGTCTACTCGAAGTGCTTCGGCACCCCGTCTATGGCCGTACTGCCCTCCGTCATCAAACGTGTTCAAGATCAACA
Organism: Triturus cristatus; assembly: GCF_964204655.1. Taxonomy (NCBI): domain Eukaryota; kingdom Metazoa; phylum Chordata; class Amphibia; order Caudata; family Salamandridae; genus Triturus; species Triturus cristatus. The sequence continues at coordinate 1,059,908,560 of NC_140591.1, read as the reverse complement.
CGGTCCAGAAGCGGCGGTCGGGTTGGGGATGAGGCTTGTTGGTGTGATCAACGTAGTTGCCACTCTCATCCTTGGTAAAGTCAAGGGAGATGCGGTTCACTTTCAAGTGTCGAATGGTCTGGCCCTCGTCGACGACGCCGATAAACCCCGGGAGCTGCCTAAAATTATTGCGGAGGCGTATAGGACCATAGGCCGCAGTAGTTTAGGGGTTAAGCCTTTTGTTCAGACCACAGTTGTGCAACAGCAAACTAAAATGGGTACGTCTTTCAAATTCGAACGTCCAGCTTTTCCCAAACAAAATTGGAGAGCTAAGAAGCAATGAAAGAAGCAACAGAAACAGGGGTCTTGTCCCGCATCGCCTGTACTGGCGACTGGTGAGCGCACATATGACTTGCGCGATCGCACTAGGATTAGGTCACCTGATAGATTTCAGGTTACTGAACAACGTTCTCCTATTTCTTCACAGGAAACATAGGTCTCACAGTCCGTTGGAGGAGAATGTGGCAGAGGACGGGGTGCCCAACAAGGACGTGAGCAACCCCGTCAGCCTGACGGTAAAGGCAAGCAGGACGAGTTTGCACGCCAACAACCCCCGTTTCAGAAGAAGAAAGTTGCTGCACTAACAGCGAGGTACGCCACAGATAGTGAGAACGCAGCTTTGGAACCTGACATGGGCACTAACGCTGCTCGACAGCGCAGTGGAGGGTACAGTAGTGCAGCAAGCACTGCGTCCATATCTGGAGGCAACAGCAACTGACATGTTCATTACTGTAGAAACTGCGGATAATAGAGTGGCTCCCCCTGACAGGCTATATGAAATAGTCCTTTTAATAGACGGTGGCATACAACGTACCATAAAATGGATTTTTTGGGAGAATCTGACCTCTACATATGAAATTCTATTGGCAGAGGCGGACTGGCCCCCAGCTTTCGTTTTGGCCACTCCTAGAGGGGAGGAGGTAATCCTCCCATCCTTCACACACACTGTGCCAAAGGATCAGGCTCAGAACTTTGCAGAATAGTGGGCTAAGGTGCTGGCTCAGGCTTTGTACCGTACTCAGGTTGGGTGGGATAAATTGTCACCAAGCCACGAGATTCCTGTACGGTCTATGCCCCAGCCGCAACCCCAATATCCCATGCGCCGCGAAGCTAGATCTCACGTCACAGAAATCCTTGAACAATTGGAATATCAGGGTGTTATTGAAACATGTGTGTCACCCATGAATAATCCTCTATTCACTGTAACTAAACCTGATGGGTCGTACCACCTAGTTTTGGATTACCGGCATTTGAACTCTCATTGTCGGACTTGTGCTATACAAAATACCCACAGTTCTGCCCTCGTTGATAGTCTCGTGAGAAAAAGATTTAAGACCACACTTGACATATCCAATGGCTTTTATAGCCATAATTTGTCCTCTATTAGTAGTCAATGGACAGTCTTTACTTCTGGCGGCAAACAGAAACAGTTTAAAAGATTGGCCATGGGCTATAAAAATAGTCCAGGCGTCTTTGCCGCACGTGTAGTCTCTCTGTTAGAGAGCATAGACCCTGATGCGTACTCGTATGTTGATGATATATCTCACAGATGACGAATTATGGCCGCATCTGTGTTGCGTTGACCGCATCATTGTGATGTTTGCTGACTTCGGTTACAAATTCAACTTTGCAAAGTCACACATTGCAGAGTATACAGTGTTGTTTTTGGGCTATAAACTCAATAACGAAGACCGAGGATTAGCCCCTCACTTCCTGGAGAAGTGAGCATGTTTGCGTGCTCCGACAACACTGAAAAAATTACAATCTTTGCTGGGATTTTTAAATTTCTGGCGTACTTATATTCTCGATTATGCCCAGCGTATCAAGCCGCTATATGCCTTGGTACAACCTAGTTTTTCCAAATTGAGCTGGCTGCCAGAGCATACAGTTATCTTGCAATCTTTGCAGGCTGATCTTCTTGCTTCGAAGTACTTACTGACACGTGATAACCACACTAACTTGGTGATAAGAATTGTGCCTGGTGCAGTGGGTTTCACGTACTTAACGTTCAATGAGGGCAACAAAGTCCTCATTCCTTTTAAATCACACTTGTACACTTCGGCTGAAATGCGCTTTTCCACTGTCGAGAAAGTTTTGACTGCAGTGCAGATGGCGATTCTGAAAGAGAGAGTGCTGTTACAGGGGAAACACATGTTGGTTGTCTGACCAAGGTCCTGCGTTCGCCTCTAAGGCGTACAAAGAAGCCATGAGATCTTTGGGGGTCCAAGTCAAATCCATACCAGCCTGAGGGCAATAGTGTTGTGGAGCGAATGAACCGTGACTTAAAGCACTCCCTGACAACTAGGGTTTTAGGCACTGGCAGGAACTGGTTAGCCCATCTGTATAACGTTCAAAGTGCACTCAATAATCTCCCTAGAAGGTCTCTGGGTGGGCGGACCCCATACGAAATGCTCATTGGCATAAAGATGTTTGTTCCGGACCTTGATGGTCTAGACATGGCGGCATCGGCTGTACCCTTTGACGTAGATGATCACTGTGCTTTATCACAGAATCTACAAGAGACCAGAGATGGTCTCGCGAAGGAACACTTACCCTCCACGACTGATGCTGCGCTTCAGATTACGGTAGTCGGCTGGCTACCTCGATTTGGTGATCTGGTCCGTGAGTAGGTGGAGAACAGGAAGGAGGTTGGCCCCTCTTATCGTGCTCCAGTACCAGTGCTTGGCGTGCAGGGTGCAAGAACAGTCATTTTACCTCCACTTCCTGGTCGCAAGGATAACAGGTACATCTCCATTGACAATGTCAAACTACAGCGAGTGGCCGATTCTTCTTATTATGACTCCAGCGGTCTCTTGTCCAGCGATGCTGAGAAATTCTGTTTTGGCTCCGGCATCTACCACCAGGCCTGACATTGCCATCGAGATGCATACAGTTACTAATCCTTTTTTGCCACCACCAGCTGGTGGTCCACCTGAAGATACTGAGTATGCTTATCCCACAGATGTGTCGTTGCCTGGTTTACAATCAACTGCAGTTGACCAGTCACGATTTTCGTTTGACACTAACTCTGTGACTTCCAATCCCCCATCGAAAATTGCTATTTTTACTGCTTGGTTTAAAAGACATTTTTTAATTCCCCCCTGGACTTACATTTGGCTATTGCTCATAAGTATTTTTTTGTTTATATCCATTGGATTTGTGGTGGTATTTTTTCGTCTTGTAAATGGACACTACCTCACCGAAAGATCTGCAATTAGATTAATTGATGGAACTTTGGCCCCACACTCCTCATCGCACATCATGAAAAGGGACCAGACTTTTGTGAATATTACTGCCTGGCCTGTGTTGGATGGGAGTGTGTGGGATGCTGTTAAATTTCAAATTCATGGTCCCACAGAGGTGATTAATGTCCCCAATGTACTTAGTGTTTCTATGGCGGATGCTGTGAAACAAAACATCCGCTCTGATGATTGGGACGTCCAGGTCATAGAGGCACTTTTTTCTGATTTGAAATATCATGCTGCGTTTGATGCTGAAGATTTGTATTTAGACACAGCTAACTATGGGGAGTTGTTTTGCTACCACCACTATGGCAATCATTTCCTGCATAAAGCGAATACATTTAGAAATGTTGTCAATTACACACAATGGGAGCATTGCCCTGCGCCCATTGAAGGCAGCTCTAAAACTTTAGTGAAAAAATGTACATATTTTACTGATTTCAGTGTATCTGAACCTGAAGCATTTTATTTTAAAATGGCTGCGGAACCAGCTTCTAAGGTTAGACTGACCCACACTAAATTATTATATTCCAAATCCTTCATGGATGAATTGGCCATAGGGGGCTATGAGCTGTGGAAAGATACCATTGATCTTAAATCACTTTGGGGGTCTAAAACATGGCAGGTACAAGGAACAGAGGCTCTGCATCGTGCTTGCCTTATCTCGAACCACATTTTGTTTTTGAATTATACCATTTATCACACCACCTGCTTTGGATTGGCTACTTCTAAAAAGATTAATTCACCATCTGTTCCTGATCTGGGTGCTTATCCACAATGGAATAATCACACAAACCTGTCCCTCAATGCGTTGCAGTCATATATTTCTAATACTTCCTTCAACATTTCCAACTTAGCTACTGAAGGATGGTTGATATGGCAGACGGGCTCAGCTTACTGTCAACATCGTTTTCTGGATCTATATCCTGGCTATACACAGGTTAGGGTTGACCCCAGGTTTGCATCTCCTCATTCTGTTACTACCTATTCTGTCGGGAAGTTATGTCAGAGTTGGCTGCAACATTCCACTTTAGCATCTGTTAAAACTCATTTGTCAAAATTAAATGACAGAATAGATTTGAAAGATTTTGTTAAGGGTCCTGTGGGTGGTAGATCCAAAAGATGGGTGTATGCTGTTTACAACGAAGTTTGGAAAATATCTCAGATTGAAGCTGCTTCAAGATTACGAGATATTGATCAAGCTAATTTGGAAAAAGTGCTAGCTGTCATTGATAACAGCATTAATACCTTTCATCAAGAATATATACATTAGACAATATTGTTTCATCTGTTGTGGATATTATACAGGATGATGTATCTGTTCTATATCATGGACAAAATCAATTGCGTTCTTTTATGCAGTTTGCATGGACTTTACAAACATTGAAGGCTGGGAAAGTTCCCTGGGACTACATGAATACGTCATCATTATTCCTCCCATTTAATCTATCTAGAAAACAACAATTCATATCCGTGAAAGATGCAACATACTCATTACTGCATACTGAGAAGTTAGAACCTTAACCTTTCTCTATGGCCGAATCGAACTCAGCTGTGTGACTTATCCACGGTTTGATCACTTTGCCATTTTCCATTGTTTAAATTCAGTTTGTGTATGAAACATTATGCCCTAGGCAGATATGAACCATTGGGTACTGCTTTCCTGCATGACGTTTGGTCACTCCCATTTACATACAGGTGCATGAGGGAGGATAAAGATGTTTATTTGAAAGGAGAGGAATGCAGTTCCACGGGAAACAGCTGTTACACCGCAAGTGTTACAACGCATGAAATTACCCCGCATGCCGTTGCAATGTGAAAGGTGTGTAGCAGGGGGTAGAAGGTGTTGGATTTTATTCCAACACCTTCCCTACTGTTGCACACACTGGAGTTGGAATAGTAAATTAAACTATTCCAACTTCCAGCGTACCCCGACAGCAAGGCGGGGTAAATATTTGCATTGCAACGGCATGCGGAGTAACGGCATGCGTTGTAACATCATACAACCCAGTTCCACACCTGATCACTCAGTAGTCTGTAGGCACATCCAATTGCATGGCGCATGCAACATTCAGGCACCAAATTTAGCTTGCGTTCTAAAGGGAAATCCTGTGCCAGCAATTACGCCCACTTTTACATTATAAGCTAACGGTAGTTATTTGCTTTAAAATAATGAGGCATGTTGTGGGATGCTAGTGGGAATTCCGTACATTGTAACTGTCTCACAATGGGTAGTCTGCTGTAAAAATGTCCTTTTCCCGCCCCTGCATGGGAGACTGGATGCATCCATCTGGCCCTCCATCCCAACCTTGAAAGCAGAGTTCAACAAGATGAGCAGAATATTGTCTCAAAAAGAAGTCGCACTGACTTACTCACGTGAAACATTCGTCCTTCACATGGCTAACACCCGCACCGAGGTGCATGCTCTTCTAAATACTGATCTCCCACTTCATTTCGGGGCTCTGATTCATACCATTTTCAATGCCTCGTCAACAACTGGCTTAGCGAATTTTTTCAAAGTTGTGGGCTCCGGCCTCGTGACCTCCTTCCAGACAATATTTGGTGTGATACCGGCATTTTTTCATTCTATTTTTTCCAGGGTCTTCGGCGGGCTCCCGTTGATTCTCGACCTCACGGCTGGTGTGCTCCTGTTGGTCTGCTTGCTGCGCAATGGCTGCACAATATGTATCACACAACAGCCTGCCTTGGCTGCTCGAAGTTCGTAACCGGATGTTTGAATATTATGGAACATTGCCACTGGCCACTTTGAGTGTGGCCTATGGATTGTCCTCCAGTTTTCCTACTTTACTTGCGTGCAACCTGTTTTTCATTGCCTAGATTGTTCTTTTGAATGGGCTCTGGATTTGTGCCTGTTTAACTCGGTGTCTCCTGCCCCGGATTATGATCGACTGATGAGTCCCTTAGTGGCTCATGAGTTGGACTGTTCTGGTATCAGGATTATGGCCTGTGGAGCGGCACATGGAGTCCTAGGAAATTGGGATCTCTATATGGCAGCGTATGACTTCTTGCAAGAAGTTTTCTTGAAGAACACGCAAGTTGTCCTCTGATTGTGCTACAGGCTCCAGTTATCGAAGAACATGTATGTTCATTTACTTTGCTAGACTGGATGGCGGAATCTTTTACAGAACATTATAATGACTTCCTCTTGGAGGCTGTCGCTACTTATTGTGCTTACACGTTGATGGATTAACTTGGAGGTTGTCCATCTTCCAATAGTCAAACCACAAGTTTTCAAGTTTTTTCTTTTTTCCATTTTTTGTACTCCACATCTAGGCTCTGTCGAGCCTTTGTGAGATGTTACATATTTTTTTTCCTTTTTCAAGCGGGTTTTTCGAACTTTCACTACCAATTATATGGATGGCCAATACATGAACTTGGTTCTGTTTCTGTCGAACTTGAACTCTGAGTTTCTAATTTGTATCCCTATTTGTTCGTGGTCCGATCAAGGGAGGGTGTAGTGGAGACGGAGTTCCATGTACACACATTGCTATGTTAGCATAAGCGTCTTAGATTTAAAACACCATCTTGCCACTTTTGCTGCTTTTGCACACGACATTGCAGGTAGCTGTTATTATAAGAAAAACTGCTTGCTTGCTTTTTCTTCACATGAGAACGGTCTGTTGTTCCCATCCCTAGACGTGCACCACGACCTTAGTCTGAACACTGTGTGCAGAAGCCGTCAAGGTCAAATAACAATGTATGCTTTTGAATTCATGTTGATCGGCCCACGCTCTAGCCATAACACGCACACAGCTGCAAATATCTGACACTCGAGTGCCTTTAATATGGCATTTTGCATGCATGATTCAGACACTTTGGAGAAGACCTTTTCCAGACACAGAGCAGAGCTGATCCTGTGATGTGATTCACCTAAGCTGAGATTTACGGTATGGGGTTCCCCATTCAAACCTAGAGATCTTCTATTAGTTTAATAACACTAGCTTTCTTATGAAGGGAGGGTGACTATAATCCACTATCATTTATAACATGATTTCTCCCTTCATTTTATATGGTTTTGTAACAATGCTGATGGTTTTATTTTTAATCATTTGTCTGCTTATGTTAGCCAAAGTACAGCATCTTAGGGCACGTAGTTAAAAATAAACATTTTAAACTCTACTGTGTCTCTGATTACTCTTGTTGTGGACTGATATGAGAATAATATTGAAAAGGTGTTTCTGATTCCCACCATTCCTGAGAGTACTCTAAGTCGCTTGTGCTAGGTTGTCTAATCATTGGTAGCCTCGAGATGATACGGAGAACGAATGAGACACTGATGCTAGTCGGATAGGGGTTCTGGGTACTGAGGTGAGTTTTTGGTACACCGCAATTCACTGAGGTCCTGGTTTGCAGCGCATAGTTCTGTGCATGAGCAGAATCCCTGCAACAGTTCCACCTCTTAACTCAGTGCCTTCATCCACATATCACAAAAACCTATGACTGCTAACAAAGTCATTTTCTTCCTTTCAGATGTACCTAGCCAATTTAATCACAGGTGTCATCAAATTTCTCTAGGATAGTATTACAATTTTGAATTTTAGAATTTTAAAACAGAACAGAAATGTAGAATGAATCCTACTGACACTATGTAGTACCCATGTGTGAGTTCTGGGAGGTCTCCACTTCAATACATAATGTTTTTTCTGTTCCTCTATTTTCCCTTCCATATAACCGGTTATTTCTTGTCTTTTATATCAATTCAATGAAATTGTTTCTCACATTTTCAATTTTCCTTGGTCTTGTCTGTGTATCTCATACTTCCTTGTCAAAGTTCAGGTCTTTCTACTTCATCTCTAGGATTATCTATACATCTATGCGGCAACATTTGCCTCACTTTGAGTTGTGATTCATAAACAGCTGAGGCAAGTACAAATAATGGTACTTTTCAATTGTATTCCACCTATAAAGTCCTGAGTTATTAATGTATTTGGCTGGGCAATATGTCCCTCCCTGCCTTTCTTCTCCCCACCTTCTGGTTTGCCTCACTTCTTCCATCCTTCCTACTCTCCTAAATATGTAAAAATATATTAAAACAAAAACAAAAAAGATATGTATCAGACCTGCTCACAATAGTAAATTTTAAATTCCACTGCTATTTAATCACCATATCCTTACACAATTGAGGATGTTACAGATGGGTTATTTCCACATTGTACTCCAATGTGACTAATTTGTTATGTTCTGAAAATAGTAAGATGAGAGCACTGACTGAGAAAATATTTTAAATCACATATATTCTTAAGAGCAGTGGGCCGGAAATACAAACACCCACCATAGAGGCGCCTAGATACCACTCCCTAATATGATTAATTTAAAATTCAGTCTAACTGGCATGGGTTATTAGTAAAGCTATGAAAAACAAGCCTGAACGACACTATGCGGCTATCCCACCACTTCCTCTTGCCTTTTGAGTGAACAGTGCATGAGAAAAAGTAAGGGGTAAATTGCCGGAAAGGCTTCGGACAAGTCAGGGGGATGTGGGTTTTCAAGCTATCCTAAACTGAAAAATCAAAAGTGAAGAGGAGGAATAGAATCCCTCAAAGCAATAAATCAATGCACTGAACGTCGACTGAAACAAAACAAACCAGCAGAACAATCCCAGCACACATGAAAATGGCTAATTGATAGTGGGGAAGACCATGACAATGTGTTACATGAGAATTTACAGGTGACTTAAAAACTAAAAGGAGAGAAAACTGAGGACAAATTACAGTCAATGCGATACACCTGACAATGTTTTGTTAGAAATATATATATTTTTTAAATTTGGGGTTCATAAAACCAGTTTTGCGCACTTCATGCTTAGGAACTGAAAACTTATATCACAGGAATTGTTGTATATACCCAAACAAAAAAGACTGAGGAAAATTGTAGACAGCTAGAACCCTAGAAGACAATTACAGAGTAACTATTGAGAACCAATTAGCTGTTTTTTCAATCAATGGCAGTATTAGGGGGTTATACGTCTACTTATTTACAATCATTTATGCCATTTTGTACTCATTCATACTGTCAAAGCTATCTGAGTGTACTTTGCACTGATCGTGTTACCATCATACTATGAAATGAGGCAACACCTTGAGGTTGTGGGAGTAGGTCATCCTTCAAAGCTACAGAACAAAGACACTAGTTTTCCTAGTTAGAGATCAGAACAATCGGCTTATATGTTTTCTACCAGGAAAGTCATTTTAGGCTATATAGGTCCACAATACAGTCTATGTGTGATATTTTACAGAGTGAAACATTTGGGACTGACGGTCTCAGTTTATAAGTTATTCTGAAATCCATTCAGATGGCATAAAGTTACGAAACGTTCTTAATCTCTGCCAGCAGATCTTCATTGTACACATTTCACCTTGAAGAAGACACAGATGAGGACTTAACAATACGCAATCAAAAAGACCATTAGAAGAAAGTGGGTCTGGCTGCCACTGAAATGGAATGCCTGAATGAGCCATAAGAGGAAAGTAAGGGCCTTGTAAGAAATGAAGGTGAATTGCTTTCTCTTCTGAGCAGAGGAGGTGGGTCTGCAGTTGCTAACTCAGACATATCTGTTGCACTGAGGGCATCACAGTAAGGAAAATAAAAAGAGAGGTAGACTGCTTGAATTAATCTCAGTCACCTGCATTACTTGGGTGCATTCCACTCTATTGTTCTTTTGCTCAACAAGCCACCTTAGACAAGAACAAATCATATGCAAATTAGCCTAAGGCCAACTCCAACAGAAAGATTCCAGTTCAAACTGACAGGCCAGGTTGTCTCTGAACAGGAAGGCAGACAACCTTTGACCACTTTCTGCATATTTGGCTCTTGTCTGTGAGGGGCAGTGGGAGAGCTATGGTGCAGTGAACACAGGATTCTTACCTGCCATTAGCATTTATTTAGAGGAAAACTAAAAAAGAGATTTGTATAAGCATTCCCCGCATCAACTCATAATCTTCCTTAGCACTAACCCCCAAATAAATAAAGAACTAAATTCAGCCAAAGAAAATGTTTAATCTTAGACGTATAGGGTACCAAGCATGCAAGCCTAGCAATTAAGCCTCACCTTCTCCAGGCGGGTTCAGAGGGTTCTCTCACCAAGACAGGTTTTTTTTTTTAATGGTTCTAAAGGATTTATTTTACAAAACAATTTCCAATTGCCTAAAAACCTATAGGCTTTACAGGCATGTTGAAGAAACATTTACAAAATATTAAAAAACATCAGAGTCTTTCACGCTATCCACAGGTAATATTTTTATACAGCAGCACATTATGTGTCTGTGTATAACAAACGTTATGTGCTGAGGGGGGGTGCGACTGGATGCCACACAATATGGCCGCAGCTCCCTAAAACTCCGTGTGGTTTTGGCGCATCTGCGGGAATTGAGTGATTTTCAGACTGCAGTCTAGCAGTGCTTCTGCATTCCTGGACGTAGGAAGGCAGACGCAACACAACAATGCCTGCATTTCACATTTAAAAGGCATTTTCCCCAAAATACCGGCATCTCAACGTGACGCGCTTAATTGCGGCTGCTATTTTCTCTCCAGTAAACGCACCTGAGGTGTATTTTTACACTATTTAACTCTTAATTTTCAATCTCTTCCACCGCTCTGAATCTTTTTTGATGCTGTTGAATGTTGCCGCACTGTCTTTATTCAAATGGGCAATATTATTGCATAATTACTGCTTATGTGTTTTCCCTCAACTATGCACTATTACATGTGACTTTCTTTGCTGATGCTCCATATCGCTATGTTCTACTTCATATGAGGCAACCCATACTTTGTTACTCTCTTCGAATTTGATTCCTGCTATCTCCACTTATTACTCTGGCCTGACAGCCCTATATGGGGAGATCTTGCAAAGCACAAAGTGGTAGTATGCCATCCTCGTTCTCTAAGGCTGTACGTTCTCTTCATTCAGTGCGCATTCGTCAAAAACTATCCTGGCATTCTCTGTCACTATGTAGAACGCCTCAGCAATTATCAGAGAGAGATCTTTCCCCTCTCATGCCATTGGAACCATTCCAAAAACATCCATAAATAACACCTCAGTCAAACGGCACAAAAAAGACCTTGACTCTCCCATCAAATCCATTTAACTCTGAAGGACATCATGGAGGAATTAAGAGCCTTAAAACCCTTTATGGCTGACACTAATGCTTCATTACAAAGCATTGAGGAAAAATGGTCCTCAAATGACCAACGTATATCTACATTCAAACAAAGAGTGAGAAACATTGAGGACTTAAATCCTGGCACCTCTCAAATATATAAAGACATTACTCAACTTAAATGTTTCACAGTAAAATTGTAAAACAGAAAAGAGGAGTAATAATTGTCTATTTGGTTTTTCCAGAATGTGCAGAAGGACCTAAAATGATCGTTTTCTTGCAAACTGCAATACCTTCAATCTTACACCTGCCTTCTACTTCTCCTCAGTACATCCAAAGGGCTCACCATCTTGGTCCCTGGTCTGCACCAGGATCTAACTCTAGCCCCAGAGGTATCATTATCCTCTTCATTCAATTTACCGAACAAATTAAAATATTATCTGCGGCTAAAAAGGCGGAATCTCTTCAATGGTCAGGCCACAAGGTGTTTTTCACACAGGATTTATCTCCAGCTACAGCAGCTTGCCAGAAACAATTTCTAGACCTACGTCCTCAACCAAGATCTGTGAATTTCAGATATGGTCTACTCCACCCATGCCTCTTTAAACTCACTTTAAAAGACAAATCCTACGCCTTAGAAGAGCCTGCTGACTTACACACCTTCATTAGCAAACACAAAACAGAAGCTATGGACTTTGGGGCAGTCTCTATTACATGACTGCTTGGTCAAAGTGGCGGGTCGTATTTTATTGAATAGACTTCAGGTCTGGGCCGAAGATGCTGGCATTATCACAGAAATACAATAGAGATTCCAACAGGGCTTAGGCATGATTTAGCAGGGACTAAACTTAGATATTATTATGGGTAAATGGGTACTGTATGCAGACGATGCTGTCTTAATGTCACGAACACAACTTGGGCTCCAAAGAGTAGTGTCTAGTTTTTCAGCATTTATGTACAATTTGGGCCTTCGAGTGAACACTTCTTAAACATTTATTATGATATGTGGACAAAATAGTGTAAAATGCAGAGACATATTTATCGATAATAACAAGGTCGAATTCAACAATAGATTTTCTTACTTGGGCATCCTCTTTGATCATAAGGGGACATGGTTCCAAGCTGTCCAAGCAAGAAAATTGTTTTTCTTGAAATCTACGACCGCACTAGTCAACTTTGCTAGAAAACTGGAAAGACACCCGGTTGTAGAATTATTCGAATTATAAAGTTAAATGTGTTTCTACTGCTATGTATGGCACAGGCATTTGGGGTTATGTTCATATTCAGCCTCTGCAGTTAATCTAGAATGCCTTTTTTAGATACTTACTGGCAGTCCCAAGTAGTACTGCCACTAATATTTGTCACTGTGAACTAGGGATGCCATATATATCTGACCTAATAAAGATACAACCAATTTTATTATGGCATAAGATTTGGACAACAACTAATACTAGTTTAAATCGGGATATATTAAATGATTGTTTAAATTTACAACGGGCGTCTTGTATTTCTTGGTTAAATTATGTTAAAAATGTTATGATAGACCTTCGACATTCTGAATACTTTGATAACCCAGGAAGCATAATTACAATCCCAAGAAAAACTTTGAAAGAAGTTAGAAAGTTTATCACAAAGAAATTGAGATGCTTTTGGAATGTTGCTGTCTGTTTCTGGGTAAGGTATCTTTTTAAACAACTGGAATGTTTCTCTGATAGGGTTTATGGATTCTAAAATTTGTTTTTAGAAAAAGCTGGCTTTATATTTTTTACGGGTTTTGTGATTTTGATGTAGAGGGGCAGAAAATTCTTGTCTGTCCTAAGTTTGTCTTAAGTCTGTCTTAAGTCTGTCGTAAGTCTGTCTTAAGTCTGTCTTAAGTCTGTCCTACTATTTTTGGTATTCACAGAATCCATTTAGTAGTAGTAAAGTTAGGATTTTGTCTTAAAACAGACTTAAGACAGACTTAAGACAGACTTAAGACAGTCTTAAGACAAACTTAAGACAAACTTAGGACAGACTTACGACAGACTTAAGACAGACTTAAGACAGACTTAAGACAGACTTAAGACAAACTTAGGAGACATTAAGACAGACTTAAGGCAGACTTAAGACAAAATCCTAACTTTACTACTACTAAATGCCTTCTGTGAATACCAAAAGTAGTGAGTTTAGGATTTTGTCTTAAGTTAGTTCTGTGAAGTGGGCCCTTAGCATATTCTTTTTTGACCGGTCATCTCCCGATTGTGCTGAGAGAGCACTATTTGACCATTAACTTTGCCACTCATGGCTTTCTTGAGATCAGCAATTGTTACATATTGTCTGAGTTTGGTGAGTTGAACAGATGAGGGCTCAGGAGTGTCCGGGGCAAATGCCTCCTTTGGATGCTGATGTTCCTGGCAAATACTTGGTAGAGGACGAAGTGACAGAGCAGGGTGTGCCACTGTTATGGGGTCTTTGGCATGATGGACGGGATGGCAGCAGGTTCAGATGATGATGAGGCCTGCTCCTTGGACACCACTGTTTGTTCTTCCTCTCGGCTAGGAGGAGCATCATTTTACACCTTTTCCTGGCATGTGCTGTCCATTCTTCCACCCTTTCAGTGGGCTCTACAGCCTCTGCCTAGACTCTTTCTGTTAAAGAGCGGGCTACTTTCTTAGTGGGTGCACTCTTCATGATAGTGTAAGTAAACTACTTGTCACTGTGTTTGAAAGTTCATGTGCCCAACAAGGGTCTTGTCCTTTTTCACATGAGTCCTGCTCTTGGGGTGTTTAACAAGCTCTGTCTGCTAAAGAGGGATGCAGACAAAAGAAAGGCATAATGAATGCATAGTCTAAAATGTTTTGCACATATGTTGCAATTGGATTCTGCCCATTCAGTATGCCCAGATTTGTTCGCTTTTTTGAGCACCCTATTATGGACTTTTTACTGTGGGTGAGTCTCACTAAATGTGTCGCTCCCATGGTAATCATACGGAAAAGAGACTGCGCCTGTTTACCACCAGTGTCCGCCATTTAAGATAAGGCCGCTGCGATGCAATGCACCAAGGGTAAGGAGCACTTGTCTGGTAAAACGTGAACACATGTGCACATGCTTGTGCTTGTGTGCCAGCTGAGATTGGGAGACTACTGTTGTGTGCAGCCCGGTAACTGTGCACATGTAGCCAGGCACAATGGGAACTCTGTAGGATTAGTTATTAACTTGGGATAGACCTTGCAATGTTAGTGCACACTAGTGTAATTTACTATTTTGTCTGTAATAACACTTTATTATACACATAGGGAGAGAACTGCCTTACAGTGCAGTTTCACTTCCCTTTGGCCTACGGAAACCATTGACACATCGAATTGGGATGTAACCTGTGTTGGGAAATTAATTCTAGAATGTCCAAAATGATATCTATACATATTATGGGTCATCCTGATTTTTCCTATTTTCCAGGGTCAGCACAGGATCAGAGCCCAGGTCTTTTGTTACCTTATTGTGTCCAGTTGATTACATTTCTCCCCAGCAGCAGGAACATCAGCCTCCTCACACAAAAGGGGAAATTAGCAGTACTTCACCCAGCTCCTGAGGAGGAAAGGGGTGGGATGGACTGATCTGCATCAGCCACTCAGCTGTCACACTGTACCAGAAATGGGCCTGCCCAATCCCACTGAAAAAAGGAGGAAGCCCAGACAACTGAAGCCAACCCAGGAGGGAGCTTCTCTTTGATCTTTTGGTCTGAAAAGGCCCTGGCAGTGATGTCAGCGAGGGGGCGGAGCGGAGACCCCAGAAGCAGATGTTACCAGTGACTCCTGGGTGACATAATTTTAAGCTGTTCAGGAGGGTTGGGACAGGGGTGGTGAGGTAACGTGACAACCAAGGATTGGTCAGGGGTGCCTGGCTTCTGGATCCTTCCTCTCCACTCTAAAAACTCCTACACAAGTGGGAGACCCTCTCTTGCCTGGGGATTTTTCTGGGCTTCACTGCTGGAAACTGGACCCTCTTGAACAAGTAGAATAAGGAATCCTCTGATGCCCAGAAAGGGCCAAAGATTCTGCCCAGGTGACCGCAAGAGCACTGGGTCTTCTAAAGGGCCAGTGAAGCTGGCTCTCTTCAATCCCCTAAGGACCAGTTGAGAAAAAGCCCTGAACTTCTGCTCCCACAGACAAATACCAGGAAGCAGGATGGTGCAGGGGACCAGGAGAACCAGCTCCCTGATGACTGCACTGCTTTGGAGGTGAGGAGGTCTGCCACAACTGTCCCTGGTGGCTAGAGCTTGCCACCAGGAGTAAAATGAGCACAAGATTGTACAAATCAGCCCAAAGGGGTCGGTGTTGTGGCATTTTAATGTTTGGAGACCTTTGACCTTTTTGCTCGGTGACAGAGCGCATGGGGTTCCAATGCCATTACACTTCTTACCCCGGGCCGGGCCAGGGCACGGGGTTCAGCACAAGATTCTATATCTAATCATCGTTACAGGGAGGGGGTATGCGTAGAACCCCCTCTCAGGACTCTCTTCTGACCTGGGACCCATCCCCCGGGCCATTCTTATTTAAAAAGGGGATCGGGACTCCATCCCCAGCTCCCCTGAAGCGCAGAAGATCAGGAGGAGCACCATCACACTCCCCAGTCACGGTGGACCTGCCCCGCTCCCAGTGCACTGACTAGGGGGAGCGGGTGGCCACCGCACACAAGGAGATGTCGAGAAGAGCTGCCAGCTCCTGTGGGCAGCGAAAGAGATGCTGCCAGTGCGGGTATCCGGCAGGAGCAGCCAAGGGTGGGCTCCATGGGCTGCCCCATCCAAGGGCGCAGGTGGGGTTGCTCAGGTGGGACCGATCACCCCCCTCAAAAGTAAGAAACAGAAAACAGGAAAAGCTACACTGCTCTCCCCGGCAGAGTGGAAGATCCGCTACTCTAATTTTCACTGCTCCTGTAGGTGCGCCCAATAATGCACTGCAGGGCTTTCGCTGTTTACACACTTGTCTGCTTGTGATGGCCCCCAATATGGACAAGGGGCACCACCATTACCAAGTATGCCTGGGTGTAGCTGCAGGGGCACAGCAGTTCACCCCAAGGATTTTTTATAAGTACTTACCCTAAGTTTGCTGGGTCATTGAAACCATGACCTCTCTAGGATTTCTTTAATATTTTCAAGCACTCCCAGCTCTTTAGCTAGGAGTTCTGCGTTCTCTAAGGGTTATGTTTATGGTTATGGCTATAGTTATTGCGGCCTAAAAGTGGTTAAGGGAGATAATTGTCTTGAAGCCCCCTCTAGTGACCAATTCTATGATTGCAATGCAATGTAATTAAATTGTGATGTCATCTAAGTGCTGCTTTTATAATTGCATTTTTATTGTTGAAAAATGTATATAAAAACATACACGAACACCTTTTGCTCACTTTAAATGTTTTATTGGCTTAATAATGTTGACAAAGATGCAATGTCATCTATCGTATTTTGCACCTGCCAATGCACAAGTATGTAAATTACTGTGTAGTATTTAGTAGTGTGTGTATAATACATGTTCTTCTTTTTCTACAGAAAAAGTATTGACTGGACAATCATTTATTGTTATTATTGTGTGCCAGTGAATGTTGATTACTAGCTCACATCACCTGCCCTGAGTAGGCCTTACAACAAACAAATGATGGACGGAATGCTGACAATGCATACATTCTCCCCCAGTCAAGAGATCTGGGTTAAATCCATCGTTCTTTTGCCCACTACACCACCCCAGTTTAGACATGGCCATATGCAAATCAGTCTTGACCCTGTGCCTCATGGGAACAGTCCAGCCCGAACTGCCAAGCCATGTCTTCCCTGGACCGGAATCAAGCATCCTAGGACCGGTTTCTGGCTATCAGCCGTCATCAGCCAGGATAGCTTGACTCCAGTGGCGTAGTGAGCACGGGTCCCACGTCTGGGAATACCCATCCCACTTGGGGCGAAAAGCGTTACAACAAACAAATGATGGACGGAATGCTGACAATGCATACATTCTCCCCCAGTCAAGAGATCTGGGTTAAATCCATCGTTCTTTTGCCCACTACTCCACCCCAGTTTAGACATGGCCATATGCAAATCAGTCTTGACCCTTGTTCTGCATTCTGTCCATCATTTGTTGTTTTTGCATTTGTCACCCCGAGTGGGAAGGGTATGCTCAGACGTGAGTCCCTTGCTCTCCATGCCACTGGAATCAAGCTATCCTGGCTGACGAGGGCTGAAAGCCCGAAACCGGTCCTAGGATGCTTGTTTCCAGTCCAGGGAGGACCTGGCTTGGCAGTTCGGGCTGGACTGTTCCCATGGGGCACAGGGTCAAGACTGATTTGCATTTGGCTGGGTTCAAACTGGAATGGCATGGTGAGCAAAAAAACGATGGATTTAGGCCCAGATCTCTGTACTGGGGTGAATGTATGACATTGTTCTGCATTCTGTCCATCATTTGTTGTTTTTGCATTTGTCACCCCGAGTGGGAAGGGTATGCTCAGACGTGAGTCCCTTGCTCTCCATGCCACTGGAATCAAGCTATCCTGGCTGACGAGGGCTGAAAGCCCGAAACCGGTCCTAGGATGCTTGTTTCCAGTCCAGGGAGGACCTGGCTTGGCAGTTCGGGCTGGACTGTTCCCATGGGGCACAGGGTCAAGACTGATTTGCATATGGCTGGGTTCAAACTGGAATGGCATGGTGAGCAAAAAAACGATGGATTTAGGCCCAGATCTCTGTACTGGGGTGAATGTATGACATTGTTCTGCATTCTGTCCATCATTTGTTGTTTTTGCATTTGTCACCCCGAGTGGGAAGGGTATGCTCAGACGTGAGTCCCTTGCTCTCCATGCCACTGGAATCAAGCTATCCTGGCTGACGAGGGCTGAAAGCCCGAAACCGGTCCTAGGATGCTTGTTTCCAGTCCAGGGAGGACCTGGCTTGGCAGTTCGGGCTGGACTGTTCCCATGGGGCACAGGGTCAAGACTGATTTGCATATGGCTGGGTTCAAACTGGAATGGCATGGTGAGCAAAAAAACGATGGATTTAGGCCCAGATCTCTGTACTGGGGTGAATGTATGACATTGTTCTGCATTCTGTCCATCATTTGTTGTTTTTGCATTTGTCACCCCGAGTGGGAAGGGTATGCTCAGACGTGAGTCCCTTGCTCTCCATGCCACTGGAATCAAGCTATCCTGGCTGACGAGGGCTGAAAGCCCGAAACCGGTCCTAGGATGCTTGTTTCCAGTCCAGGGAGGACCTGGCTTGGCAGTTCGGGCTGGACTGTTCCCATGGGGCACAGGGTCAAGACTGATTTGCATATGGCTGGGTTCAAACTGGAATGGCATGGTGAGCAAAAAAACGATGGATTTAGGCCCAGATCTCTGTACTGGGGTGAATGTATGACATTGTTCTGCATTCTGTCCATCATTTGTTGTTTTTGCATTTGTCACCCCGAGTGGGAAGGGTATGCTCAGACGTGAGTCCCTTGCTCTCCATGCCACTGGAATCAAGCTATCCTGGCTGACGAGGGCTGAAAGCCCGAAACCGGTCCTAGGATGCTTGTTTCCAGTCCAGGGAGGACCTGGCTTGGCAGTTCGGGCTGGACTGTTCCCATGGGGCACAGGGTCAAGACTGATTTGCATATGGCTGGGTTCAAACTGGAATGGCATGGTGAGCAAAAAAACGATGGATTTAGGCCCAGATCTCTGTACTGGGGTGAATGTATGACATTGTTCTGCATTCTGTCCATCATTTGTTGTTTTTGCATTTGTCACCCCGAGTGGGAAGGGTATGCTCAGACGTGAGTCCCTTGCTCTCCATGCCACTGGAATCAAGCTATCCTGGCTGACGAGGGCTGAAAGCCCGAAACCGGTCCTAGGATGCTTGTTTCCAGTCCAGGGAGGACCTGGCTTGGCAGTTCGGGCTGGACTGTTCCCATGGGGCACAGGGTCAAGACTGATTTGCATATGGCTGGGTTCAAACTGGAATGGCATGGTGAGCAAAAAAACGATGGATTTAGGCCCAGATCTCTGTACTGGGGTGAATGTATGACATTGTTCTGCATTCTGTCCATCATTTGTTGTTTTTGCATTTGTCACCCCGAGTGGGAAGGGTATGCTCAGACGTGAGTCCCTTGCTCTCCATGCCACTGGAATCAAGCTATCCTGGCTGACGAGGGCTGAAAGCCCGAAACCGGTCCTAGGATGCTTGTTTCCAGTCCAGGGAGGACCTGGCTTGGCAGTTCGGGCTGGACTGTTCCCATGGGGCACAGGGTCAAGACTGATTTGCATATGGCTGGGTTCAAACTGGAATGGCATGGTGAGCAAAAAAACGATGGATTTAGGCCCAGATCTCTGTACTGGGGTGAATGTATGACATTGTTCTGCATTCTGTCCATCATTTGTTGTTTTTGCATTTGTCACCCCGAGTGGGAAGGGTATGCTCAGACGTGAGTCCCTTGCTCTCCATGCCACTGGAATCAAGCTATCCTGGCTGACGAGGGCTGAAAGCCCGAAACCGGTCCTAGGATGCTTGTTTCCAGTCCAGGGAGGACCTGGCTTGGCAGTTCGGGCTGGACTGTTCCCATGGGGCACAGGGTCAAGACTGATTTGCATATGGCTGGGTTCAAACTGGAATGGCATGGTGAGCAAAAAAACGATGGATTTAGGCCCAGATCTCTGTACTGGGGTGAATGTATGACATTGTTCTGCATTCTGTCCATCATTTGTTGTTTTTGCATTTGTCACCCCGAGTGGGAAGGGTATGCTCAGACGTGAGTCCCTTGCTCTCCATGCCACTGGAATCAAGCTATCCTGGCTGACGAGGGCTGAAAGCCCGAAACCGGTCCTAGGATGCTTGTTTCCAGTCCAGGGAGGACCTGGCTTGGCAGTTCGGGCTGGACTGTTCCCATGGGGCACAGGGTCAAGACTGATTTGCATATGGCTGGGTTCAAACTGGAATGGCATGGTGAGCAAAAAAACGATGGATTTAGGCCCAGATCTCTGTACTGGGGTGAATGTATGACATTGTTCTGCATTCTGTCCATCATTTGTTGTTTTTGCATTTGTCACCCCGAGTGGGAAGGGTATGCTCAGACGTGAGTCCCTTGCTCTCCATGCCACTGGAATCAAGCTATCCTGGCTGACGAGGGCTGAAAGCCCGAAACCGGTCCTAGGATGCTTGTTTCCAGTCCAGGGAGGACCTGGCTTGGCAGTTCGGGCTGGACTGTTCCCATGGGGCACAGGGTCAAGACTGATTTGCATATGGCTGGGTTCAAACTGGAATGGCATGGTGAGCAAAAAAACGATGGATTTAGGCCCAGATCTCTGTACTGGGGTGAATGTATGACATTGTTCTGCATTCTGTCCATCATTTGTTGTTTTTGCATTTGTCACCCCGAGTGGGAAGGGTATGCTCAGACGTGAGTCCCTTGCTCTCCATGCCACTGGAATCAAGCTATCCTGGCTGACGAGGGCTGAAAGCCCGAAACCGGTCCTAGGATGTTTGTTTCCAGTCCAGGGAGGACCTGGCTTGGCAGTTCGGGCTGGACTGTTCCCATGGGGCACAGGGTCAAGACTGATTTGCATATGGCTGGGTTCAAACTGGAATGGCATGGTGAGCAAAAAAACGATGGATTTAGGCCCAGATCTCTGTACTGGGGTGAATGTATGACATTGTTCTGCATTCTGTCCATCATTTGTTGTTTTTGCACTGAGTAGGCCTTGGACTGTTCTGCCTCGCTGTTCTGAGAGAGACAAGCACTACAATGGGGTGCTTGGTTACCATTAAGAGGAGTGGTGAACCGATTACTTGTGCAGGCCACACAACTGAAAAAACAATTACCCACAACATACAATACCTTTACAAGACAAAATCTACTTGCTATAAGGCAAAGACTGATGTCAAGAATTCAATGCCTCCTTGCCATAATATTGTTAGAAAACCCTTTTTTTTTTTTACAGTGGTTTGCTGTTGTCCAATAGCCAAAAACATCTTCAGCCATCAATTAAAATATAACACTAGTTTTCCATTGCAGGTTGTCTGCCACAGCCAATAATCCATAGGTATGACTAGGCATGGCAGCCTTCCCAACTTAGGCAACAGTCCCCATAGTCTGGTTGCTACCATGGTAATGTTAGAAAGAAAGCACCGACTGTCTAATTTAGCTTTTACATTAATAAAGAACAAAGAACCTAAGGACAAGTTATAGTATCCAAAAACGTTTTAAGATATTGCTGACATGGCAAAACAATACCATTGCAAGATTTATAGGACGAATAAGTTATACAATGCGAGACTTACATACTGATACAGAGGGAAGAGATAAAATGTACATGAGAGAATATTGCAATTGTAATCTGTTGCTATATGTAAACATAAATACATCTTTAAAAATGGCTTCTATACTTTAAGTGGTCATTTTGAGTTTTGTAATTTAAAATTACATTTGAGTATCATACTATGTCAATAGGGCAGACAGATGTGCACTTGAGGTGCACTGACCTTAATGATGAATTAGAAAAGAATGATAAAGTTAATTTACGTAGACTGGAAAATAAATGACTGTAATTTAAAAGAAAGATAAAACAAATATTTTTTTCCAAAGTATATTTTCATTGGGCCACCATAAAACTACTTTTGAATCAAAACGTTTTTGCTTTTACATTACAAAAACAATAAAACAATCATTCAGTTTATGTGTTTGATAGAACACCATATAGAAAAGACAAGACTGATATTATAGGAAGAGAGTAAACTGGAGACATGACTGGACACTGCTTACAAAACATAAACATGCCTTTATTATCAGATACATATTAGACCTACCATCTTTCTGCTGCACAAGTTCTCTCAGCTGAACATACGGGTCGACAATGCTGTTTGCAGGACCCTGCTGTGCAGTGGAGTCAATTGGTGGTACCACAAATGTGGCTGGGACGACACCCAGGCCGCAGTGAATCTTCTCCCTTTGGATGAGCCCAGTGCTGAAGGTCTTTCCAGTGCTTGTGGGTGTGTACATCCACTGCACTGCAGCAGATGGTGATGTTGGTCCATATCTAGGCCTGGGCTGCATGCCCTCTCTTCTTGCCCCTTAGCCATTTAGTGGGTTTTCATGAGCAAAGGAACAGAGGCAGGGCCGGACTGGGAACCTTAACCGGCCCTGGCAAAGTGGTCGGCCGCCCCCCCCCCCCTTGGGGGTGCAGCCGAGCTCTTTGCCAGGCCCGGTTTTCGGTATGCTGCAAAAACGGCCCTGTAACAAAACCAGCCCCCAGGAGCCCAAAACCGGCCCCCACCTTTGCGGCGCACCGGGGGATTGCCCGGTGCCCGCTACGGCCAGTCCGGCCCTGAACAGAGGGATGGAGGGGGATGCTGTTGCGGTAAAAGGACGGATCTGAATGGGTCAGAAAATGGCTGGCTTTCTATATGTCCTGCCATGTTTGTAGATCTAGGCAGAGATCTTTTCCCTGAGAACTGAGGTTTCTACCCCTGGTATGGACGTCTCCAACCTACTTAGGGTGGTATATGTGGACAGTGTAATATCCCACCATTCATCCTTAATAGAACACTGTCAAACTACATTAATGCAGCAACCAAATTAGCATCACACTTGAGAAAATGAGGCCAGTAGTGGAATAATGCAACTGCACATCTCGACTCCACAATAATTAAATAACCAAGTTAACATCTCACAAACCAAGACGTGAACTTTGTTGTAATATATTTTTATGAAAGTTCTTTGTACATTAATGTATGCTAGCTCCTGATGTATAAATAATATAAATATATTAACATATTTGTAAAAAAGGTAAAGTATTTTATACATGTTTTCCCTATATGCTGCAATGGTCATTTCTTGCCTCCACGTATGGGTTACAGTACAAGTGATTGGCCATATGTGCTGATTACCTTACTACCATGCATGGTGATTAACTTACTCACATGCATGGTGATCACCTTACTCCAAGGCTTGACTGAAGTCGATTGGAGCGTGTGGTTGTAACGTTGTAGTAGAATTAGAAGGGTATTTTGTGAATACATTTTTTTTAGAATGTATTTTTGTATTTGCGTGATCCTCTCTAAACCCTCCCTTAAATTTCCCGAAACCTCATAAATTTGGTAGCAATTATTTACCATTTCTCCCATGTACCACTCGCCTATGTCCCTTCCACATTTATGACTAAATGTTAGACCAATATCTGGGGAGATCCACACCACTGGGACTGATATCTTCATACAGTGGAGATGAAGGCGAAGTTCTCGGCTCAAAAAATATAAAAGAGGCGGAGATCTGCAGTGAGAGGTTTGTGAATTGTATTTAATAGTATGTTAAGTATATATACTTTAGTTCTCCAACATGGCTTTTGTGAATAAGGACCACTGCTAACCCCAGCTGTTGTTGGTGCTAAAAAAAATTTTTTAAAGGATTAATCTTAGAAACTTTACATTTGCAATGTTACAGAGCAGCTGCAATTTCCTGTATTTGTACACAGTCACTTTCTCTTTCAACTCTGGTTGCTAGTTTAGTCACCGCATCCCACACACTTTCTTTGTAATTCTGAAAGTCAGCGACCTCATGTACTCTGTAACAATGCCTGATGCACAATAATATCTGCAAAATGTGCATTCTTCCTACACACAGAGAAATGTAATGCATATCTTGGACATAGATGATGTATTTCCGTCGTTCTTCATATCTATTTTTTTCGTTTTATAAAATGAGCGACACTCCCTCTGATAATAATGATGAATTACCAAGTCAAGTCCCTTGAACGGCACACCCAACAGCAGTTGAAATTATATTATAGCCTGAAAATAACGACAGTACGACACATTCGCGTTGGATACATACAGACGCGGCCCGTGCAAGTAAAAGTGGTGAGCCTGGTGGGGGGGGGGGGGGGATTTCAACAAACGACGAGGAGAAAAAATAATGATTTATTTTCCCTGGTGGTCGTCTGTCGAATGCCCCCTCCCCCCTATCCCCCCCCCCCCCCAAACCCGGTCCCACCGCTCTCAACTGCACAGGCCGCCGCTGGATAGCTATGCAGATAGTCTATACTCTTGAACCTTAAAAGTCTGATTTCAGGGGAACTTCACTTACTGAACCAAAACGTTGACATTCTGTTTGCACCGTTTCCAGACTCTCCTTCAAACCAGCACCTCCAGAAAAAGCCTTCATGGTGGTGAATGACTCCCTGAATTCCTTCATTCTGCATTGAAAAGAAATAAATGCATATTTAGAGTAAAATGCGGAAAGTGGAGCATCATTTGCATAAAACACAGTAACCCTAGCCCTGGTCTGAATGAGTCTTGTTGCACAGTATTATCTTTTATTTCTTGCACAAAAACAAATCACCTTTAGAGGAGTTATACTCTTACGGGCACATGGATGGCCTACGACTGTGGAGTAATGCAAAATGATGCCAGCCCCCATATGTGATGAGAGGCCCTCATCTCTCAAAGATATTCAAGTAACTTGGGCTGAACGGAGGCCTCTTCAAGGATGGACCTGGTCACCCTCTCATGCCTAGTTTAACAACATCTATTCATCAGACCCATATTGAATTAAATATTCTGATGTCTTTTAAAAAAAATGTATTTCAGTAGTTGCCAGAGTTTCTCGTCTTGTCAACATGCGAATTAACAGTCCTGCTGGTAATATAGGGCCTATTCATGGGGGGATTTTAGAGTACATAAAACCCTATAGTACTCTTTTCGTACTCTGCCTCTGTGAATTTGTTCCAAAATACCTAAAATATAAAAGAGTGTGCCCACATTCCACTGTGTTTGTGTAGATCCAGACCTAACTGATCAGTACATTTGGCTCTTTTGAGATTCTCTCTATTCTTCAGTATAGAGAGCCCGGTTCACAGAAGATAAGCTAAAAATCAGAAATCTTCACCTAAAGAGTTACTACTATACTTGGTCAAATGACTGATTCTGTTAGAATACTCAAATACTTTTAGAGTAGTCCAAAGAATCTCTGTTAGTCGTATATTTCAGTGAGTACTCAAATGGTTATGTAATAGTAATTACAAATAACAGATATTCAATTCTACTTGCAGCACTTGAAGCTGAATTTGAACATAAAACTCTTTTTCCATGGAGAATAAAATTCCCAAAAAAAACCACTTCTCCTAAGCTGCTGTAAAGTCTGGTAGTGATCACTCCTCATTCCAAACCTCAATTTGCCCTTGACAAAATACATTTGCGTTGTGTCGCCACAGTAGAAAATCACCTACAATTCTTGTTGAATACACAGAAATTTGCAAGTATGTGGTGGTTAAGCAACTTTTTAATAAACACCAACCCATACATGCCCGCACAACCCTAGTCACTGAAGAAGGGGTGCGGGTGTGCTGCAGCACCCCCAGAAATAATGATGCTAGTGTTTAAAGGTGAGTGAGCAATAAAGATACCTTAAAATGTTGTCTGTATCTTGTTCCATTTGCTGTATGTTCAAAGCCAGAGGTCAAATATCAGGCTATGTCTATTGACAAATTGCTGCTTATTCATTCAACATGGAGACTGGCTGTAATTTTTCTTTTTCTGACTACAAAGTGAACTTTGTGGCAAACTTGCAGAGTACAAGGTGTGTTAAAGAAAACGCTGTGGGATTTTACATTTGTCTAACACAATAAAATTTAATGTATTGTATGTACAAATATTTGAAAATACAGCAGCAGTTAAGAATGCACAAATTAAGCACTGTTTCTGTAATTCTGATGTGTGGTGTAAGTAAAGATTTTTATTAGGATCAAAACAAATCAAGACACCTAAGTGATAATATACAAATGTTAGCCCCTGAGACTCAATTTCCACACATTGCTGAGAGCGCGCTATATAATTCGATCATAAAACTGAATGTCTGTGAAAATTTAGTGGACATTTCAACGGAAATGTGTCTGTAAATGATAGTGTGCCACTATACCATGCTATATTGATACATTTATTTGCAAGAGCGTGCTCCCGACACACCACACCCTTACTTTTCTCCTGCTGAATGCGTGTGGCTCATTTGCTACATTTCTTCTTTGTGAGAGGCTTCGATTTTTCACAAACCCCACGACTTCAGTGATGTAACACTGATGACAGCACCCCCACTCTGAAAATTGTTCCAGCGCCACTGCACACAACCATAACCTAACCATTAATTTAAGTACATTACAGCCAGCGGTTTAAATGGGCCGGTACTGTCCGGTACGGAGTACCGGCACTTTTTAATTCTGTTAGGGAGAGTGCCGGCACTTCTCAAGAGAAATGCTATACTTTTAACTGGAGAGTACCGGCACTTCTCAGAAACTTATATTTATATTTCAAGCACTGATTCCAGCATAAATCACATCATCCATTAGCGGATCACATATGTAAGGATAAAAGTCGGGCATTCCCGATTCTTTGAATTAAGAAAGGGGTTTCACCCTTCGTAGATGTTTTTACTCCTCAGTATGGCACTTAGGTGTGCCAAAGCCATCCGGCATCGGAGGCAGCGCTATCTCTCTGCTCATATTATAAGTACTCATACCAACCCAAGTTGTGGTTTCATTGTCCGGGCATTTCCCAGTCTCTGTTGCGAGCAGCCAGTAGTCTGTTCCGAAGGCCACCAAAAAGATCAAAATTCCCAGGGCACCAAAAAGCCCGCCAAAGAAAATGCCCACGCTCAGTTTCATTGCTGAGGTATTCTTCTGTTCCCAAACGGAAACCCCAAAATCCAATCCTTTAACTCAGTCAGAAGGCGGCTCGGACGACGACTCGACGGTGTCTCCTCAGAGTTCTCCTCCGCCGCCTCCTGTCGCGTGCCTCTCAAGGCTTGGCTCCGTGTCCTGCCCTCTGTGCTTGGCAACTTGCAGTGTCAGGCCCGGGACCGCCTTTCTATTTTAGGACCCGAGTTCAGGAGACCAGCTGTCCCTCCCTCTTTCTATCACTCTTTCTCTTTCAGGGAGTGTCCATTCCAAAATAACTGACCTTACCCCAAGCATCCCGAGGGGCTGGCTTGCAGTGTTACTATTTACAATACTTACAACGTGGTCGCCCCAATACTGCCCATCAGCTTTCCTGCATTGCTATGCTATGTTTACTAAGGGAAACACTGGCTAGATTTTAGGAAGCTGCCAAACACACATGTGCCGGTATCTCTGACGTGCAGCTGCTCTACCAAATACGTGTTAGAATGTTAAACTTGCATTCATTGTTTCACTTTTATTTAAGTGTTGCAGCCTCATCACCGAGTTAAATTGTGAAAGATTAAAGGCCGTAGAATTCTCCAAAGAAGTTGCACTGTGGAAAAAGGGAAAAGAGGGAAAGCGAGTGAAGAAATGAAAGGGCGAAGACTGGGAATTTTGCAGGGAATATGACTTTCCTTTGATGGAAAATGTGTACAAAAAAACACTTCTAGTTAAAAAACATTTTGTTGAGCTGAAATTGTATTCATTTTCATAATGCTATTTTACCATCCACTCTCACTGTATGTACCAGTGCTCCACAGCCCCTTCCTTCGAAGCTTGTCCCATGTTGCCACATCACTCTATACCGTGTGGCACATTTCAGGTTTTTGATGGTGCCCGGTATGTCAATAAGGACTGATGCAACACTGAAAACTAACATTACTCTCTCATGCGTCTTCCTCCTCCCAGTCCTTAAATTATGAGGGAGAGCCTCACCATGAAGGCGTGCAGCTACATTGCTGCCCCAGAAAAAAAGAGTTTTACTAGATGGTTCCGCCCCTTCTTCAGTGTCATCTCTCCATTTAGCAGACATGTTTGCTTCCCCAGTCTGTTGACCATGGAGCTTGAGTTCTGAGGTATTTTCTTTGATACAAGGATTCTCCACTTTAACAAGTAGTGGTTTAGCACTTCATGGTCCTTCGAGGCTATGGGGCTTAGCTGTAGCTGGTGCAGGACAAGCCTTGTGTCCTGAGGGTTTCCAAGCAGCCGAGCTCTACAGCAGCCACCAACCTTTACTCACACCTTCCTTTCCTTCCCTTTGCACTTTTTCTTAGTTGCAGGGCTCTGATTGAGTTTGCTCGTGGATAAATGTTGGCAAGGGGTTCCTAAGCCCACTGGCATGTCTGGTGTTCCCTGGCTGTTATAGTGGAGGGTGCACGCTTTGCCCTCAGCCGGAGATGTACCAGGCTGCTTGCTTTAGCAGTTAGTCACTGTTGGTCCTGACTCCTTGGTTGCATTGCTCGGCTGGTGGTGTCGGGAGCAGGTTTGGGCACTTTCCTTTTTTGTCTGGTGTTTTATCAAGTTTTGCAGGACCAGTCTCATCTTCTGCCATGGCCTTATCCCTTCTGGTTTGCCCCCTCCTCAGGATGTTCCATTTATCCTGGGGCCTAGACTTCCTCCCACTCTCTCTCCTTGGCTATTGGTCCCACAGACTGCATCTGAGTACTTGACAGAGCCTGGCCCTTCCTCCCTGGAGATATCACCTTTTGGTTTGGTCTCCTCAGTAGATTTGGCTGATCTGTTTGTTTCTGTAGGGTAGGCCTTGTTTTCTCACTACTTTTTTGATTTGGTCACTCTTCACCATGTATTGGGTGATTAATATTGGCCCTTTCGTTTGTGTGACTTCTATCCCCTTGGTACTATATTTTGGCCTCTGTCTGGCTGGTGTTTCTTGTTGCAGTTCCTCCCCTGGTTCAACACCGTCATCAATGTTCACAGGGAGGGAGGGATGTAGTCTGTCATGTTAGGCCTTTAAGTCTCAGAAGCTATTTCCGTTGGCTGGGTCTGGCAGGGTCTTCTTGTCCCTGCTTACCTTGCCTTGGATGAATAGTGGCAAAGAGCAGCTCCCCTTATGTGTTGCTGTTCGGTTGATACTATGCAGTGTGGCACCTTTTCTTCCAGGTTATGGATCACCATTTGAACAATCCACTTCCAGCCAACATTGTGGCTGCCTCTTTGGGGTCAGGTCTATGCTTCTTTTAGTTTTCGATTTCTTCTGTCCCTCTTCACCTTACTGGTCTAGCAAGTCACCTGACTTGGGGTTGTTACCTCAGCAGGACTTGTTTTTGCAGTTTTGTAAAGTAAATAAAACTAAACGTAGTCAGGCAATACATACGAAATTAAAGTTTTCTTAAATAATCCAATGAAAAGGGACACCTAACCTACATCCCTCGATGTGCACTGGACAACAACGTACAGAAAACAATTAACAAAATAGTTATTTGGAAAAATTATGCTTTAAAAAACAAGGGAAAGAGACTTGAAATAACTTATAGTCAATAGAAAAATATTTCTAAAATATGTGTATCTGTTTAAAAAAGGTGAGAAAATATCCACAGTTATTTGGCATATCTAAGGGTAGCAACAGAAATTGTGTTACTGTTTTTCTCTAAGTTCTATTCATTTGACGTGAATAAATAACTTTAATTATTTGCTTGGTAATAACTGCAATCGTGTTACCATATTTTTTTATTACAGTTATAATGATATAGCTATATTTTTTCATTTTAATCTGTTCCTAATAAATATTGTTACTATGTTAGTCAAGTTTTTATTTACTGAATGTGTGAATTTCTATTTTTATGTTATATTAATTATGTACGATGAGAAAGAAAATAATGCTTTACTGAGCCTCACCAAAAATTAATTTACAATAATATTTCACATCAAAAATATTTTAATAATTCATTCTAAAATGTATTAAAGTTTTTACATTTCCCTACACTTGATCATATAGAGATATCCACCCCTAAGACAGAGTCCCCTTATGGTAAAGCAAAGGGAAAAGTAAAAAAAAGTTTAATGAACACAAAAAACTAGATTTTTTGTTTATAAAATAAATTAACAAACAGTTCTATTGCTGTAGAACATTCAAGCAGGTTATTTTCCAAAGTATATTATCCAAACGGTACAGCCAATATATGTAGAAATTATTTCTAAAACAAGATACGAAAATAAGCTAATAGCCTCCAAAAGTATTGGTCTGGTAGACAAAGAATTGGAAGGAAATGTTGAAAAAAATTGGAAAACAAAAAATTCCATCACATTTTCCCAAAAGAAATCTGAAAAATAGTAATAACTGCAACTCTATAATGGAAGCTCCTCAGTACCTTCAATTTACCACCCACAACCGTAAACAATCAATTAATAACTACATCCACACAGAGGGGCCGATTCCGACTCCGGCCGCAAAACGAACCGACCGAGCCAGATCCGGAGTATTTTCCGACCGAGTCCTGCAGTCCGACCAAGCGAGTACGATGCGGCCGTATGCTGCCGGACTCGGTTCGGTTGGACTCCCATAGAAGTCAATGGGAGCTTGTCGTACGACGCGTACATGGGCTCCCATTGACTTAATGGGTACGTCTCACGCAAGGGCGCCCCCTACAGTGGGTACGCGTCGGTGCCATCCGCACCATACATGCCTGTGTTGGGTGGACCCTTGGGTCTCCCCATGTGTCCGAGTCATAGGGCTGCGGGTGACAGGGGGTCCGACGCGGACCCCCAAAGGCAACCACCCGGACGTTTTGCAAGCCGGACACTCCGGCTCGCGCAGGCTGTCCGACGCGTGCATCATACTGGCTCGGTCATAATCTGCATCCATTGCACGCCGCGGTTAGCTTCCGACCGAGACATACGGAGCGGTTCGGACCCGGGAACGACTCGGTCGGTGAATTTCGCGTAGCTCGCATCGTACTTGCTCGCTCGTACATCTGTACGAGTCGGGCGGAAAACACGCGTACGGCTCGTAGTTTTTCCAGCCAGATTGCGTTCGGTGCCCTTCCGGCCTGGATAGGAATCGGCCCCTTAGTATCTGATCCCTGCCTTGTTCACCACGTTAGAAACACCAAAATACATATTAGTTATTAAAGAAGCACCACATATACCTCACAAACTATTACACAAAACACACACTAACCTATTCCATTCCATTCAATAACTTTATTTCAGTCTCGAGGACCATAAAAGTACAGTTCAAAGTAGTATAAAAAGACAGTATATACAACTAGATCATGGGTAATACACTATCATAAAAACTACTGTATGAAGAAGGACAGCACATTTGAACATGAGTAAGCATAATTTAAAATAAATTCAAGAAAAAGTCCATAGACAGTTAGAAACAAATAAAATTAGGGTACTGTCCCAGGTAAAAACAGTAAAAATATGTACATACAGGATAATAACCACGTGTTTACTAATTAAAAAAATTCTGCCGGGCATGCCACATAGAGTTTAGGAAGCGGGAAACAGCGAAGACAATGGGGACGTGGCTATCATATTTTAGAACTCTGTATGCCACAGCACATTGAGTGAAACCTAGGTTCTTACATAATTGAATGAGCCAGCGCTGTCGTATTCTTCTATAGGCAGGGCTGAAGAAAAGCACATGTATATCTGTCTCCTCCGTATAGCTACAAGCAGGGCATCCATCATGGTCTGATTTGGACCATTTGTTAGTGAAGCCGAAAAGCGGCAGGGTCCCCATTCTGAACTGCATATACAGTTTTCTAGCGAGGCTAGGTCGGATGTCATCCAGAAGAGGCTCCATTGAATATTCATCTTTAATTTGGAGAAAGTCCGCCGTCAGGCGACCACAGGGCGAACTTTGGATGATTGATAGTTTGTTCACGCTGTACGATTTTACTAATTCCAGCCGTGAGATTGCCGGGCATGATTCTTCTGGCGATTTCCAAAGTTCTACCTTGCCCAGGATACTACAGAGAACCCTAATGTGATTAAGCCAGGGTAACTTTGTAGAGGCCGGGTTATTCAGTATCTCTTTGAGCTCTGCTTGATAAATGGCCAGTTCAGGGGTCACCCATAGACGCCTCCAGTAAGTTAGGGGTGTGAGGGCTACATCTTCGCAGATAGGCCTGATGCCTAAGTCTAGGTGTAAGGGTATAATGGGTGTGCTGGAGGGGAGACCTACCAGTTGCCTCATAAAGCTTTTCTCAATTTTGTTCAAGCTGGTGGTAGAGCAGTGTCCCCACAGTTCCGCCGACATACATTGTGGCACCCCTAGCCTGGGTTTAGTAGATTTCGACAACTGGCCTTACAGGTTTAAGTGAAGAAGTTCTGTGAGCCCTCCCACTGTCTGTGCTAGCTTATTAGTTGCTTTGGTCACTTGAGGCCCCCATTCCAGAGGCTCTGTTAGTGTAACACCCAAGCAGTCAAACACCAACACCCTTTCCAACGGGGTGTCATGTAGGGATGGATTTGCGCGAGACTTGGTTGCAGGGTTAAGACCATGTATTTGGTATTTGATATATTGATCTCCAACCTCCTGTTTTTACAGAATTCATCAAAGCCATCAAGAATGCGCTTTATTCCCCATCAGCGATTTTGATAATAGGAGGGTATCATCAGCAAACATCAACGCTAGGACTCTCCCAGAGGCTAGCCTGGGAGCATCGTTGTCCTTCACCTCCCTAAGCTGCTCAATGAGTCCATTAATAAAAAGACAGAACAGGGTGGGAGCGAGCACGCAGCCATACCGCACTCTCTTGCTCACTGGGAAGCGAGATGTCAGTTCGCCGTGTTTCCCGAACCTTACTTGGGCAAAATTGTCTTCATGGAGCCTCACTAAAATACTAAGGAGATACGATGGAATCCTCAATTCTCTCAGGACATCCCAGAGTTTGTTCCTGGGAACTAAATCAAAGGCAGACTTTAAATCTACAAAGATTAAATAGAGGCTGCCACCCTCTATAACCACTGTTTTCCAGTGCAGGAGTTGGAGCCTGAATAACTGGTCGACCGTGGAGGTGTTCTTTCTGAAGCCAGCTTGATATGGACTCAGGATCTCTTCTTCTATCCAAGTTTCTGGGATACTTCAATTAGGCTAATTGGCCGATAATTAGTAGGGAGGAGGGGATAGCCTTTCTTAAAGACCGGGACAATTTCTGCACTTCGCCAAGTATCTGGTGGGTCCGTACCACTCATGATTGCTGTAGGAAGGTGGATATCTGACTATGGTTACCCCCAAATTTTTGCCTAGTGTCTAGCTGGTTTTTCGACTTAGTTGGCCTGAGATCCTGCTATTCAGGATCTCAGCCTGGCTGTTCTCTCTTTAAAATGGACTCCATGTACCCTAGGTACATACCCAATTGGAAGTGGATCACCCTGTCAGCCCCTGTACCAGTGTACACTAGGTACCCAGGGCATTGGTGTACCCAAGGCCTGCCAAGGGCTGCAGCATGTATTATGCCACCCCAGGCTTGGCCTAACAATTTGACACAACTGGCTGATCACTCAGCTGGGGTAAGTTGGTGTAATCACCTCTTACTTAGGTGTAGTATACCTATACCTAACCTTAAATGGGACACCTGGTAACCTATAAGTCACTCCTATGGCAGGCCTTAACAATCCTGAAGGCAGAGTGCTTGGTTCCATGTGAGATGGTGCTCTGGCATGAGCTGAGCCTGTCTACAGTGGTCGGAACAACTTCCTTCTACTGTTTCCAGATATCGTCATACCATATACTCTTAAGTGCATTATGAACCTCGCGGTTAAATGCTATCTTTGGTTTGGCTTTATCAAAACATGTCGAGTAAGGTGTCATACGAATTGGAATACTAACCCCTCGCCAATTCTGGCGACGGGGTTAGCATTCCACCCTTCTAGAGGGACACGACATGTACAGTACCTGAAACCCGGGTAAAATCAGACATAGCCTCAGCTCCACAAAATGGATGCTGCCACCACAGACACAAGTCTGCCCTCCTGCTGCTGGGAGTCCTTCCAGCTTGGGAGGTGTGGACAAAGGGTTTCCTGCCAGGGGAGGTGCATGCACCACCCCAGACAGGATTTTGTGTATTGGTCAGGTAGGGCTTGAAAGAAACCAGACATGCCTGTGGCTCACAAGGAGCCTCGGGGCATATGCCAGTTCAAACCGGTCCTGGGGCACACCAGTCCCGGGCCTGGGGCGAGCTGGACAAAGGATTGGGGGTGTAACCACCCCCCTTCCTGGTCCCACCCATAGGGAGGGACCTAGCAGGTAGTCCGGCCCCTAGAATCCGAATAAAGGTAGGAGCTGTGTCCTAAGACTTCAGACATCCTGGAATCAACTTGAAACTAAGAAGAAGACGGGAACTTCGACATTCTGCTGCACAGAAGACTGAAGAAAATCTCCCCTGTGGTCAGGGAGTGACCACCTTGCTAACGCAAGCACCATCCAGCGAATCACCGTCTGCTTTGCCGCCGCCTCCCGCCGGAGCCCGAGCCCAGAGACTGACAAGACCTGGACCTCCAGACCTCTCACCGCCCGATCCACAGTCCCTGAAAAGAGGAGACCCGTGGAGGCACCGAGACACGTGGAGCCAGCCATCTTGGAACGACTACGACAAGCTGACCAGTGCAACAACCGAGGCTCCCTCCAAGTTGTGCTTTGGGTCCTGAGAAGCCCAACCCTCGAGCAGCATCTGCACCAAAGGTGAGCCCTCCAGCATCTCCACGATCTGCGTGGGGCCCTTCTGCATTTTGCCACTCGACGCGCCTAACCGGTTGCTGGCCCGCTGGCTAGTGGCCATCTTGGCGACGAAATCTACGACAAACACCGCTGGTCTGGTTGCTCCAGACTGGCCCTTGCTCCCCTCCAAAGGAGCAATCCCTCTGACCTGGCTGGTCAGAACCAACAGCTGATTTCCGAATCCTCCTGCAATTGCTTTTGCCAAGGCTTGTTTGCTTCGATCAAGTCGCCGACACCGCCGACAGCGAGAGCCTGCGTGGGACAGCTCGTGAGCCGACTCCTGGACGTCGTCGACCTTCAGGGACCACGTGGCTGCGGAGACAAGCTACCCCTCATCACCTGTTTGCACCCGACATCGCCTGGTACCCACCTGGTGCCACGCTGGTCACTGGCTAGTGACTGTGAACACTGTCCCCTCTGCTTACAGGTCTTCAACATCTCCGATCCACTCTTGGATCCACTGCATCTCTTCCCGACCGACCGCCTGCAGCATCTTTGTCCCAGGCTCAACGGAACAGATAGAAGAAACCCGACGCACTTTGAGGCCTATGCACCCGCTTCCTGTGGGTGAGGTAAAGCTGGTACTCCGGTGCCCATGTGTAGTAATACATCTCTAGTGCCTGTGTTCCAAATCTTAAGTTCCTAGGTCATCCGGAAGATTCCTTTTGCAGTAACTTTGTACTTTTTACGCACCCATTGAAACCTATGGGAGCCCGCGTGTGACTATTTGCTCTGCACACGCCACCCGTGGACCTCCTGGTCACTAACTGACGTTAGCTCCTTGTAGGCCCAGCGATTCTAGAGGCCCTAGGCCTTTTCCCTTTTCTGTTCGTGGTACTTATACCACTATTTTAGTATATGGTTTGAGTGGCCACCAGGGCCTATCCATATAAAGTGCAACTTCTGTGTATTCTACTGTAATCTTGTTTGACGATTTGTGCTCCTGTGCTCATAAAGAGACTAGGGGTTACTTTGAGAAATAAATACATATATATTTTGAATATATATCTGTGTGGTGTCCTTTCATTGGTATAAAAGGGGGTTACTATTGGTAAAACAGCTTGCTTAACACGCATCACGAGTTTAGCCTCAAAGACTGCTTAGCCTACGCTACCACTAGGGCAGCTAGTCCAAAAAGGTTGACTTACAACCACACCATAAGGGTTGCTTGGTATGGTACAAGGTGGTCACTAGAACTAGTGAACAGCATATACCAGGCCAACTTCTCACATTGGTGAGCAGCGGTTGGATTTGAGCTTGCTGTGTTTTACCATTGTAATCTCTTGGTTACCAATTGAAAGATCACACAGGTACCTGTAGGTACATATAAAACAAGATTAGATATACATAAGTTCTACTGAACTTAGTTGTTGTAGAGCAAAGGGAGTAGCACACCCTGACTACAACTACTAGATAGGTTTAGTAGGTAAACCCAAGTGTAGGTAGATTGCAACACATCCACCCACACTTAAGAGCAATGGCCGGGGCAGAGGGGTCCACTGTACCCATCTCTGTTGAGAGTGACCCCCAGAGGGCACCATCCAGCTTTGCTACCCTTAATCAGAATGAGCTCAGGCATTTGGCGACTCTTAGAGGCCTTAAACAGCCCAAGAACCCAAACTCTGCTGAGCTCAGAGAGCTCTTACAGAATGATGAGAATCAGAGAGCACTCAAGAAAGCTTCCCAGTTAGCCCCCTTAGGGACAGGAACAGGAGGCCCCCCTTCTGAAGATACTACAGAGGTACCTAGTTCCAATAGCCATCCCTTAGATGAGAACCATACTACAGGGGAGGAAAGTGGTGAGGATACAGAAAGTAGTGATGATGAAGGGAGAACTAGCCCAGTGCCAAGTATTATACTTGGCCCAGCTAAACTAAGGCTATTGGGGACTGACAATGGGTTCACCCCATTGGATCTCCCCAGTGGACTTAACACAGGGCTTGGGAGGCAAAGGAATCGCTCAGGTGACTCCAATGCTTCTCATGGCTCTAGAGGCTCTCAAGGTCACTCCAGGAAAAGGATGACCACCCCTCAGAGGAGGGAACATGAGGCCAGGATGCAGGAAGCCCAGCTGAGGATCAGGAAGCAGGAGCTAGAAGTAGCCCTGATGGAAGAAAAACTGAGCAAGGCTAGGCAGCATAGAGAGAGTGGGTCTATACCCACTGGTGGCAGCAATGTCCCTAGGGACAAAGATAGGGTCTTTGACAATAGGAACCTGTCCAAGGTTGTGCCCCCCTACAAAAGTGGGGATGACATCCACAAATGGATGACTGCTCTTGAGAGAGCCTGCAAAGTGCAGCAGGTTCCTGAAGACCAGTGGGCAGCAATCTTATGGCTCTCCTTTGAGGGGAGAGGCAGAGATAGACTCCTCACTGTTAGAGAAGAGGATGTCAGAAATTACAGAGTCCTGAAGAGTGTCCTAGTTGATGGGTTAGGCTTAACCACTGAACAGTACAGGTTAATGTTCAGAGACACCCAGAAGACACAGACTCAGGACTGGTCTGAATATGTGGAATGTGCCACTAAGGCTTTGGAGGGTTGGTTGCTGGGAAGTAAGGTGTCTGATTATACAGGATTGTACAATTTGATGATGAGAGAGCAGATTTTAAGTAATTGTCAAAACCAGCTTCTCCATCAACACCTGGTAGACTCAGATTTGACCTCTCCCCAAGAATTGGGAAAGAGGGCAGATAAATGGGTCAGGACCAGGATCAGGCCTAAAAACCAGGGTGGTGACCAAAAGAAAGATACCACCAAGCCTCAAGAGAAGGGTGGGGATAAAGAAAAAGAGAAACCTTCCTCAGGGCCCCAAAACTCCACACAGGGTGGTGGGTCCCAAGCTCCCTCCTCTACCACAGCTAAAAAGCCCTACTGCCATGAGTGTAAAACTCCTGGGCATTGGAAAACTGACAGCGGTTGCCCAAGGGCTAAAAACAAAACTGTTCCTCCAATTACTCCTGTCACACCACCTATTACTGTCAGCATTAATCCCCCAGGTGGTGGAAGTGCCCCCAGAAATCTGGGTGGGTTTACTTGGGGAACACAGGGGGACCCTGGCTTAGCCAATTCCCCTACAGCAACCACTCTTGTCTGTGATGGTGGCATGGGGTTTGCCAACTTCACTGCCTGTCCCAACACTTTGGGTAGGTACAGACAGGAGCCCTACATCAATGGTACAAAAGCTGAGGCCTACAGAGACACTGGGGCTAGCATCACAATGGTGGCCCATTGGCTAGTTCCCTCTGAGCAGCTTTTGCCCGGTTTCTCCTACCAGGTGACTAACATTGATGGCAAACAGAACAGTCATCCCATGGCAGAGGTATGTCTCAGCTGGGGAGGGGTCACTGGCCCTAAAAGGGTAGCAGTGTCCCCAACCTTGCCTGTAGACTGCTTACTGGGGAATGACTTAGAACTCTCAGCTTGGGCTGGAGTTGAACAAGACACCCATTCTAAAATGGTAGGCCTTTCACAAAAGGGTAGGGGGGTTGTGCCATTCACAACCCCTGTCCAAATAGATTTCCTCCCTGAAAAGGTTGGAAGGGCAGTGGTAGCCACAGCCCAGGCACAGACAGACTTCCCTGTAGGGACTGGCAGAGCTGTGACAGTCACAGCTCAAACACAAACTGAGTGCCCCCCTGAAAAGGTTGGCAAGGCTGTAATGGTCTCAGCCTATACTCAGACTGACATAGGTGTAGTGAAGCCTGAAACAATGGATCACTCCACACAAACTGAGAGTAGTGGGGAGGAAGAAAAGTCTCCCTCTCCCCAGACATTAGGAAAAGGTCAGCCTCCTCAGGGATCTGACCTCACCCCTTGTGAAGGAACTGCCCCAGAGGTAGCCAGGCCTGGCCTGGCAGAGCCTCTGATGTCAGTGGCCCCTTCCAAGGTGGGATCCAGT
Organism: Triturus cristatus; assembly: GCF_964204655.1. Taxonomy (NCBI): domain Eukaryota; kingdom Metazoa; phylum Chordata; class Amphibia; order Caudata; family Salamandridae; genus Triturus; species Triturus cristatus. Next base: position 1,059,869,884 of record NC_140591.1, on the reverse strand, counting down.
CTGGTGCAGGTAGCCTGCCTCTCTCTACCCTGCCTCAGTCAGCCCAGGGCTGCAGAGGTCAGGGAGGCCAGTGGACCCCCAGAGGGCCCCTGTCCACAAGAACCCCCCCATCAAAAGAATGAGGATTGCCTGGCTAGTAGCCCTAGTCAGGTGATGGGTAAAAACATTCCTGAGGGATCTCCTTTACAGGTAGTTAGGGACCTCCCCCAGGGGGATTCTGTTGGGCACAGGCAAACATGGGACCTTAGGGCCCCAAACCTGACCTGTCCCTCCAGTAAGCCCACAAAAGGGACCCAGCCTCCAGCTTTAGGTAGCCAGAGGCTGACCCTGAGAGCACAGTGCAACTCAGTTAAAGAAAGAAAGGCATCCATGGTGGAGGATGATTGGAGGAAGCTGAGGCCTCACTTTGAGGACACTCACTTCAGTACTCCATCTCAACACCAGCCTTTTACTTTGCCAAGACACACCACAGGTAGAGATTCCCTATGGTGGAGACCCTCTGATACCCTTAGGGTGAGGGATTGCTTAGTGGACCATGAGACAGGGGGTAACCATGCCAGTGCTGGTTCCTCCTTATATGGCCACTTGGGCAATATAGGCTTACCTGGTCAAGGTCAGCCTTATCTCCCTTCGTTTGGGGGGGGGTTGTGTAGGAAGGTGGATATCTGACTATGGTTACCCCCAAATTTTTGCCTAGTGTCTAGCTGGTTTTTCGACTTAGTTGGCCTGAGATCCTGCTATTCAGGATCTCAGCCTGGCTGTTCTCTCTTTAAAATGGACTCCATGTACCCTAGGTACATACCCAATTGGAAGTGGATCACCCTGTCAGCCCCTGTACCAGTGTACACTAGGTACCCAGGGCATTGGTGTACCCAAGGCCTGCCAAGGGCTGCAGCATGTATTATGCCACCCCAGGCTTGGCCTAACAATTTGACACAACTGGCTGATCACTCAGCTGGGGTAAGTTGGTGTAATCACCTCTTACTTAGGTGTAGTATACCTATACCTAACCTTAAATGGGACACCTGGTAACCTATAAGTCACTCCTATGGCAGGCCTTAACAATCCTGAAGGCAGAGTGCTTGGTTCCATGTGAGATGGTGCTCTGGCATGAGCTGAGCCTGTCTACAGTGGTCGGAACAACTTCCTTCTACTGTTTCCAGATATCGTCATACCATATACTCTTAAGTGCATTATGAACCTCGCGGTTAAATGCTATCTTTGGTTTGGCTTTATCAAAACATGTCGAGTAAGGTGTCATACGAATTGGAATACTAACCCCTCGCCAATTCTGGCGACGGGGTTAGCATTCCACCCTTCTAGAGGGACACGACATGTACAGTACCTGAAACCCGGGTAAAATCAGACATAGCCTCAGCTCCACAAAATGGATGCTGCCACCACAGACACAAGTCTGCCCTCCTGCTGCTGGGAGTCCTTCCAGCTTGGGAGGTGTGGACAAAGGGTTTCCTGCCAGGGGAGGTGCATGCACCACCCCAGACAGGATTTTGTGTATTGGTCAGGTAGGGCTTGAAAGAAACCAGACATGCCTGTGGCTCACAAGGAGCCTCGGGGCATATGCCAGTTCAAACCGGTCCTGGGGCACACCAGTCCCGGGCCTGGGGCGAGCTGGACAAAGGATTGGGGGTGTAACCACCCCCCTTCCTGGTCCCACCCATAGGGAGGGACCTAGCAGGTAGTCCGGCCCCTAGAATCCGAATAAAGGTAGGAGCTGTGTCCTAAGACTTCAGACATCCTGGAATCAACTTGAAACTAAGAAGAAGACGGGAACTTCGACATTCTGCTGCACAGAAGACTGAAGAAAATCTCCCCTGTGGTCAGGGAGTGACCACCTTGCTAACGCAAGCACCATCCAGCGAATCACCGTCTGCTTTGCCGCCGCCTCCCGCCGGAGCCCGAGCCCAGAGACTGACAAGACCTGGACCTCCAGACCTCTCACCGCCCGATCCACAGTCCCTGAAAAGAGGAGACCCGTGGAGGCACCGAGACACGTGGAGCCAGCCATCTTGGAACGACTACGACAAGCTGACCAGTGCAACAACCGAGGCTCCCTCCAAGTTGTGCTTTGGGTCCTGAGAAGCCCAACCCTCGAGCAGCATCTGCACCAAAGGTGAGCCCTCCAGCATCTCCACGATCTGCGTGGGGCCCTTCTGCATTTTGCCACTCGACGCGCCTAACCGGTTGCTGGCCCGCTGGCTAGTGGCCATCTTGGCGACGAAATCTACGACAAACACCGCTGGTCTGGTTGCTCCAGACTGGCCCTTGCTCCCCTCCAAAGGAGCAATCCCTCTGACCTGGCTGGTCAGAACCAACAGCTGATTTCCGAATCCTCCTGCAATTGCTTTTGCCAAGGCTTGTTTGCTTCGATCAAGTCGCCGACACCGCCGACAGCGAGAGCCTGCGTGGGACAGCTCGTGAGCCGACTCCTGGACGTCGTCGACCTTCAGGGACCACGTGGCTGCGGAGACAAGCTACCCCTCATCACCTGTTTGCACCCGACATCGCCTGGTACCCACCTGGTGCCACGCTGGTCACTGGCTAGTGACTGTGAACACTGTCCCCTCTGCTTACAGGTCTTCAACATCTCCGATCCACTCTTGGATCCACTGCATCTCTTCCCGACCGACCGCCTGCAGCATCTTTGTCCCAGGCTCAACGGAACAGATAGAAGAAACCCGACGCACTTTGAGGCCTATGCACCCGCTTCCTGTGGGTGAGGTAAAGCTGGTACTCCGGTGCCCATGTGTAGTAATACATCTCTAGTGCCTGTGTTCCAAATCTTAAGTTCCTAGGTCATCCGGAAGATTCCTTTTGCAGTAACTTTGTACTTTTTACGCACCCATTGAAACCTATGGGAGCCCGCGTGTGACTATTTGCTCTGCACACGCCACCCGTGGACCTCCTGGTCACTAACTGACGTTAGCTCCTTGTAGGCCCAGCGATTCTAGAGGCCCTAGGCCTTTTCCCTTTTCTGTTCGTGGTACTTATACCACTATTTTAGTATATGGTTTGAGTGGCCACCAGGGCCTATCCATATAAAGTGCAACTTCTGTGTATTCTACTGTAATCTTGTTTGACGATTTGTGCTCCTGTGCTCATAAAGAGACTAGGGGTTACTTTGAGAAATAAATACATATATATTTTGAATATATATCTGTGTGGTGTCCTTTCATTGGTATAAAAGGGGGTTACTATTGGTAAAACAGCTTGCTTAACACGCATCACGAGTTTAGCCTCAAAGACTGCTTAGCCTACGCTACCACTAGGGCAGCTAGTCCAAAAAGGTTGACTTACAACCACACCATAAGGGTTGCTTGGTATGGTACAAGGTGGTCACTAGAACTAGTGAACAGCATATACCAGGCCAACTTCTCACAATTGCATTGAAGAAGGACCATAGATACGGTCCCCATACTTTCGGTTCATCTCGAAAGAGGTCCCCTGGTATTCTGTCAAGGCCCGGTGCTTTATTACTAGAGAGCTTGTTCAGCAGGCATAGAGAATGTTGGTGAGGGGTCTTCATTAGCAATTGTTGGCGCCGTGCTATAATACGGAGAGCAGAAGTGATTCTCCTAGGCTTCAGATGATATAATTGGCTCGATAGCTAACCTCTCTTGGATGTCACCTGTTTTAACTATTGCCCAGAATGTCCTCAGATCTCTATTTATTAGTGCAGTTTTAAGGATTTCCCACCTTTCCATTTCCCAGTTCTTTTTTTCCGATTGGATGGTTTCTTTATACAGAGCCCGTTTTGACTTTGTTCCATTTCAGTCCTTTGCCTTGACCGCGTCCAATAAGGCCCGTTTTGCATTGCGATATTTTGTGTTAAATCATTTGCATTTATGCTGGGCTTTGGGCCGCCTAGGAGCCACTGGATAAAATATATCTTCCATTTTTAAAGTTATTTCTAAATGCATTTTTACAACTACCTCATCAACAGGGGGCAGGCCCTTTGCGCTTACAAATTCTCCCATTTTTACAAGTATTGGAGCTACCAGCTGGTAGACCATGGCCAGCTTGTCAGGTGTCTGTTTGATTTGCGGCCACCTGACTCTCCGTCTGTTGTTAGCTAGTACTAGGCCATTGTCCCTGTGTGCAATCGTGGGATTGGTGGTAGTATATCCCAAGTTTGGCCACCTCAGTTCCAGGACCAAGGCATTGTGGTCACTGTCCTGCCTCACTATGACGCCAAAGTCGTATACCTCAGAGACTCTTGACCTACTCTGTTGAAAGTTCGGTGCCCCGGGCTATCTGATTTTGTTCTGCCATTACATGCTCTTAGTGAATGGATTAGTGTAATCGAGCTGATCTGCAGTGCCAGCGGTGACCAGGCTTTGACGGGTCGAATTTGAGGATCAGGAATTTGCCAGTAAGAATCCTCTTCACTGGGAGAGGTGTTGCTCGGATCAATGAGGGGTTCCAATTGACAGTTGAAGTCGCCCCCTATGATTTTCCACACAAAAGGGTCCATGGTGAAAATGAAGAGGCCCAGATGGTCTATGGTGGTGGATTCCGATCGGGTGTAAAGATTGATAAGGGCAATTATTGTCTTTGTAGGGAAGGTAAGTAGGACACATTAGATGTCATTTGTAGGCGTGGGTATCTGCTCGGCACTGCAGCCCAAGTGTGATCCTACCCATATGGATAGGCCCCCTGATGGTGTGCCCCTTCCCCCATGTGTGGCTAGAATGGTAAATGGTGCAAAACCTATCCTCCAGCAGTCTTCCCTGGCCCAGGTTTCCTGAAACATACATATGTCCTGATTGTCTACAAAAATTCCCCAGTCTGGGCAAGCAAGTTTGTTTTTAAGCCCAGCACCATTCCACGACAAGATTCTTAGTGTGCTACCTTGGTCAGTTTCCCTGTCTGGAACCTTATTTACACAGCCGGTAGTGATTTGGGTGTCAATAGCTTCGATCATATAGTCAGAATCTGGAGACCTCAGATGGACCCCGCTCTGTCAATCTCAGCCGGAGTGGTACCATTAGGCCCGCCAAGTAGTCTACCCGCCTGTACCTCAACCACTTGTAGGGCAGTTATCTGTAAGGAATCCCATGTATTTTCCTTGCTAGCTACCCCCGTCCCACTGTACTCCACCCAGTAGTTGTCTAACCCCTGTTCCTCAGAGACCCCACCGCGAGTCAAACTAGCCTTGTGTCAATCTACCTCCTCAAGAGTTCCAAATCTGTTGCTTACTGGCAGATTGTATATTGTAGGTCTGGGGGGGGAATTCCACCTACCATCTGTTAGTGATCTTGGTTGGGAGTTTAGGGTGCTGGAGGTAGTGCGACCTCTAAACATCAGCTGGTGTTGGGTGTAGAAAAAGCCCTATGGGTTTAGCCCAATTCCTTTTCTTAAGTCTTGGTGAGATGTGGTTTGGCAGAGTAGGTGACTCAATATTTCTAGATTTGTAAAGTTTATGATTACACAATCTCCCTGCTCTGTTTTTTTTTCGATTTCCCACCCAGCCTATTCTGCAGGTCATTAGAATTTCCCCTGCCTGGCGATAGTCAAACTGTCTGTATTTTGCTAACCAATGAAGGCTCTTGTTTCTAAGATCAAATTGGGTTTTCCTATTGTTGGGAGCAGCTTCGGGGACACCAGTCAGTATGATTACATACGGGGTGCATGCAGGGGGTAAGTTAATAGTTGGCAGGTTTTCTGTTTTTGGATTACCGTTAAGGCGTTCTGCAAGGGGCCTGCGTGGTCGGCACCCTATTGGGCCCTTGTTGGGGCCGACTTGGTTTATCTCTGCCTATTTGGGAGGAAACTAACTCATTACCACTATTTTCGTGACTTTTACTCCTGCCTAGCTGATGAATGGCAGCGTTCTGATGCTTTACCTCTTGAGTTGTGGTGGGACCATTACTTGTCTGCCCACCCAACCTGCCCAGGGATTTTGCATCAGAAATGTCTGCCTGGCATTCAAAGTCAATTCCTCTTGGTACTGGGCTTAGATGTAATTGGCTATTTTCCCCAGCTGCTATCAGATTATCTAAACGAGTGAGTAGGGGGGCCAGCTCGTCTCTTACAATATCCCGTATTTGGGCTTTCAGGTCAGTCAGGAGGTTCAGTGCCCAGACAGGGTAGTTCTTCCAGGCTCTGCAATTCAATGGACTACTTAGTTGAAGATCACGGTTTTGCCCATCCCCTACGCTAGATGTAATATCTTCACGCGGTTTCTTCCTTTTGGATCCCACCTCAGTCAATTGTTTACGCTTTCCATTTTTGGGATTGGAAGTGGTGGTCCTACTTTTACGTGCAGCTTTTTTTGGTGAGGCTTCAAGGGGTGAAGACAATGGTGGGGCTTCAGGGGGTGAAAAACAATGGTTCTTCTTCAGGGTGCACGTGGATATCATTTTGCACAGTTGGTAAGTCTGTCGCTAAAATGCTTAGGTTCGGGGTTAGTGACAAGCGCCATTGTGCGTTCAATTTCAGTGTTGACTGCCCCAACAGCCCTCTGCAGCATTTTATCAATCGAAGATGGGGGGAGAGCTACTGGGCTAAGAGCTTTTGTTTTTGTCACACATCAGCACTTCCCCATTTTTGGAACCTTCTAGATCTAGTTCTTCAGCTAAACCACAGACCCACCACCAGGTAGTACTAGTTATATGTATTTGTGTGGGCAGATCACAGTGCGAATGATTGCAACAACAGGTGACAGATATCACTACATGTGCCCGCATGGACAGTGTAGCCTAGAGGTTACCAACCATTCGGCATATCTCAATGCAAGATCTAAGTTTTTGTGGAGTTTGAACCTCTAACCTAACTTAGGCATTACAACCTAAACTAGTCATACAGGTGATAAAGATAAGGTGGTCAACCAAGAAAGTTCTTTGTGGTTATATAATAAAAGACCTTATAAGTCAGCAACAAGAATTTTTAGAGAGCAATGTCTGTTGGCTATGAAATACAGAACAAAATAGTCCCACTCTGTGTTGTTCCCTTCTTCTTTTAGTCTCTAAGGTCTTTGAGAATTCCAAGTGTTACCTCCACATGATCACTGAAACTTGAAGAACCATAACAGGTAGGCGCTTACTCGTCTCCACAGACGCTGCTGGATGAGACCAAGAGATGTGGCTCTGTTCTGTCTCCTCCGCGCGGCGGAGATGACTTTCGCTTTTTAGCGCGTTGAAGCTGGCAGAGCTCCCCCCTCCAGGGGCGGCACAGGCAGACTCAGGATTCTGGGACAGGTAGTCCCCAGAAGCCCCAGGCAACAAGGCATTCCTTGCCGCGGAGATGACTCACGCTTTTTAGCTTGTTGAAGCTGGCAGAGCTCCTCCCTCAAGGGAGGGCACAGCCAGGCTCAGGATTCTGGGACAGGTAGTCCCCAGCAGCCCCAGGCAACAAGGCATCCTGCGCCGCGGAGATGAATCGCGCTTTTTAGCACGTTGAAGCTGGAAGAGCTCCTCCCTCAAGGGAGGGCACAGGCAGGCTCAGGATTCTGGGACAGGTAGTCTCCAGCAGCCCCAGGCAACAAGGCATCCCACGCCGCAGTGATGATTTGCGCTTTTAAGCGCGTTGAAGCTGGCAGAGCTCCTCCCTCAAGGGAGGCCACAGGCAGGCACAGGATTCTGGGACAGGTAGTCCCCAGCAGCCCCAGGCAACAAGGCGTCCCGCGTCGCGGAGATGACTCATGCTTTTTAGCGCATTGAAGCTGGCAGAGCTCCTCCCTCAAGGGAGGGCACAGGCAGGCTCAGGATTCTGGGACAGGTAGTCTCCAGCAGCCCCAGGCAACAAGGCATCCCACGCCGCAGTGATGATTTGCGCTTTTAAGCGCGTTGAAGCTGGCAGAGCTCCTCCCTCAAGGGAGGCCACAGGCAGGCTCAGGATTCTGGGACAGGTAGTCCCCAGCAGCCCCAGGCAACAAGGCATCCCGCGATGCGCAGATGACTCACGCTGTTTAGCACATTGAAGCTGGCAGAGTTCCTCCCTCAAGGGAGGGCACAGGCAGGCTCAGGATTCAGGGACAGGTAGTCCCCAGCAGCCCCAGGCAACAAGGCGTCCCGCGCCGTGGAGATGACTTGCGCTTTTTAGCGCGTGGAAGCTGGCAGAGCTCCTCCCTCCAGGGAGGGCACAGGCAGGCTCAGGGTTCTGGGACAGGTAGTCCCCAGCAGCCCCAGGCAACAAGGCGTCCCACGCCGTGGAGATGACTTGCGCTTTTTAGTGCGTTGAAGCTGGCAGAGCTCCTCCCTCCAGGGAGGAAACAGCCAGGCTCAGGATTCTGGGACAGGTAGTCCCCAGCAGCCCCAGGCAACAAGGCATCCCACGCTGCGGAGCTGACTCGCGCTTTTTTAGTGCGTTGAAGCTGGCAGAGCTCCTCCCTCCAGGGAGGGCACAGCCAGGCTCAGGATTCTAGGACAGGTAGTCCCCAGCAGCCCCAGGCAAAAAGGCGTCCTGCGCCGCAGAGATGACTCGCACTTTTAGTGCATTGAAGCTGGCAGAGCTCCTCCCTCCAGGGAGCTCCTCCCTCCAGGGAGGGCACAGCCAGGCTCAGGATTCTGGGACAGGTAGTCCCCAGCAGCCCCAGGCAACAAGGCATCCCACGCTGTGGAGATGACTCGCGCTTTTTAGTGCATTGAAGCTGGCAGAGCTCCTCCCTCCAGGGAGGGCACAGGCAGGTTCAGGATTCTGGGACAGGTAGTCCCCAGAAGCCCCAGGCAACAAGGCATCCCGCGCCACGGAGATGAGTTGCGCTTTTTAGCATGTTGAAGCTGGCAGAACTCCTCCCTCCAGGGAGGGCGCAGGGAGGCTCAGGGTTCTGGGACAGGTAGTCCCCAGCAGCCCCAGGCAACAAGGCGTCCCACGCCGTGGAGATGACTAGCGCTTTTTAGTGCGTTGAAGCTGGAAGAGCTCCTCCTTCCAGGGAGGGAACAGCCAGGCTCAGGATTCTGGGACAGGTAGTCCCCAGCAACCCCAGACAACAAGGCATCCCACGCTGCGGAGCTGACTCGCGCTTTTTTAGTGCGTTGAAGCTGACAGAGCTCCTCCCTCCAGGGAGGGCACAGCCAGGCTCAGGATTCTAGGACAGGTAGTCCCCAACAGCCCCAGGCAAAAAGGCGTCCTGTGCCGCAGAGATGACTCGCGCTTTTTAGTGCATTGAAGCTGGCAGAGCTCCTCCCTCCAGGGAGGGCACATCCAGGCTCAGGATTCTAGGACAGGTAGTCCCCAGCATCCCCAGGCAACAAGGCATCCTGCGCCACGGAGATGACTTGTGCTTGAAGCTGGCAGAACTCCTCCCTCCAGGGAGGGCACAGGCAGGCTCAGGATTCTGGGACAGGTAGTCCCCAGCAGCCCCAGGCAACAAGGCGTCCCGTGCCACGGAGATGACTCGCGCTTTTTAGTGCGTTGAAGCTGGCAGAGCTCCTCCCTCCAGGGAGGGCACAGGCAGGCTCAGGATTCTGGGACAGGTAGTCCCCAGTAGCCACAGGCAACAAGGCGTCCAGCGCCGCAGAGATGACTCGCGCTTTTTAGTGCGTTGAAGCTGGCAGAGCTCCTCCCTCCAGGGAGGGCACAACCAGGCTCAGGATTCTGGGACAGGTAGTCCCCCAGCAGCCCCAGGCAACAAGGCGTCCCGCGCTGCGGAGATGACTAGCGCTTTTTAGCACGTTGAAGCTGGCAGAGCTCCTCCCTCCAGGGAGGGCACAGGCAGGCTCAGGATTCTGGGACAGGTAGTCCCCAGCAGCCCTAGGCAACAAGGCGTCCCGCGCCGCGGAGATGACTAGCACTTTTTAGCACGTTGAAGCTGGCAGAGCTCCTCCCTCCAGGGAGGGCACAGGCAGGCTCAGGATTCTGGGACAGGTAATCCCCAGCAGCCCTAGGCAACAAGGCATCCCGCGTCACGGAGATGACTCATGCTTTCTAGCGCGTTGAGGCTGGCAGAGCTCCTCCCCACAGGGAGGGCACAGGCAGGCGCAGAATTCTGGGACAGGTAGTCCCCAGCAGCCCTAGGCAACAAGGTGCCCCGCGCCGCGGAGATGACTAGCGCTTTTTAGCACGTTGAAGCTGGCAGAGCTCCTCCCTCCAGGGAGGGCACAGGCAGGCTCAGCATCCTGGGACAGGTAGTCCCCAGCAGCCCCAGGCAACAAGGCGTCCCTATTACTAGTATACGCCAACCAACATGCTATTAACAAGAATTTAAAGTAAATAAAACGAAAAATACCCAGTAAATTTAATTCAAATACATATGAAACTAATATTTGTTACCTGATCTAATGAAAAGGAACACCACAACTACATCTTTCAATGCGTGCTTGGCAATGGAATAAAGATTTTTTTTTGCAAAAGAATAATTTGGAGAAATGGTGCGTCAAACATTAAAAGAGTGATAAAAACAATTTGACAAATTGTGTAGCTGTTTGAAAAATGTGAGAACATATTCACAGTTACTCGACATACCTATAGGTAACAAGAGAAATGATGTTAATGGTTTTCTCTAGGTCCTATTAATTTGATGTGAAGAAACAACTTTAATTTTTTACTTGGAAATACATCAATCGTGTTACCATATTTTGTATTACAGTTAAAGTTCTATAACTATATTTTTTGTATTTTTATCTCTTCCTATTAAATATTGCTATGATGTTAGGAATGTTTTAATTATTCGATGTGTGCAGTTTTATTTTTATGTTACATTCATGGTGTAGGCTGAGAGATAAAATTAAGGCTTTACTGAGCCTCACCTAAAATGAGTATGATAAAGTCTTATGATCATCTAGAAAGTTTGTTATGTAAAGAATCAGTTGTGTTTTACATATGTATGCCTAAACTAAGAAGTGCACTTAGAAGAAGGATGGGCAGCTTTCCAAATAAACTTTTGCCAAACTCGTTCACAGACATATATTCATAAACGATGCTTGAAACTCTGGGCACAAAATTAATGTACACGGATTCTACCTTTCCACATTCTCCATTATAGCTCCATTCCTGAAATATTTCAATTTATGAACGTTGTCTTCAATGTCAACAGAAGTCAATTTTTCTATATCTGTCTTACTTTATGTCACCCACGTACAGACAAATGGCTTAGATGGAGCTACTATTTACCGCCATCATCTTTAAAAAGAGCAACACCAAAAAGTTAATCAAAAAACTATTGAATGCCCAATGTTTGTTTATCTCATCATAACTACTTTAGGAAACTGCAATACAAATGAGATGGCTGCTCTTTTGTCATGACAAGTATGTTCTGAGAGTTGACACTGACAAGTAACTGTGGAACAGATGCGTGAAACTACTTAATAACTGCAATCCTTTTGAGTCGCCAAATCACAGTGTTTGTGACTACCACAAAAATATTTTTTGATTTACTAAACCCATTTACCAATTCAGAAATGTCTATCTGAATCAGTATATGGGATTAGAAATGGACTACTAATCGTAGTTTGGAAGGGGCGTGTAGTGGGCCTTCCTTCCAAATTGCAATCATGATTCCTTATTTGCAAACTAACACATAATACATAGGCTAGTTCTCAAAATCTGAATCAAAATGTAAAAAATCAGTCCGTTTTTGGCTGCTTTTTTGCCAATCAATTCTTAGTACACTTGGCCCTTTGTTCTTTACAAATGTGAGATGCTGGTGTCTTTAGTGCCATACTCGGACACAATACAGTTTGATATTTTTAGTTTGTGTGTCTCAAAAAGAAGTATAGTTTGGAACTCTGAGTTTGTGATTATCACACTCCTCTCTTCTTTCCACTCACCTCTTTCGTATGTTATCAGACTGATCTCTACAAGGAGGAAGACGTGGGTGTATACTGCAAAAGTATATTCTGCATTTGATTGAATACACTGTCTTAATAAGCGGCTTCCATGTGTCTATTTCACAGCAATTGATATTTGCAACACTGATGTACTTACTTCTCGAACCCTGTATTGTGTCCATGGGGCATTCAAAAGTGTAAGCACGATCCAAGAGTCACTGAAAGAGGACTTGTACCCCAAAGTTTTTCTTGACGCAAACAAATCTTTTTGTCATTTTATAGGTGTAGGAGAGTAGGGTCTGCTATCCTATGGTCACCCCAAATTTTTGCTTTTTGCTTCACTGGTTTTTGACATATTGAGGCTGTGGGCCTGCTAATCAGACCCCCAGCCTGCTGTTCTCTCTACTAAATTAACACTATGCACCCTAGGTGCATAACCAATTGGAAGTGGATCGCCCTGTGAGCCCCTGTACCAGTGTACACTAGGTACCCAGGGCATTGGTGTATCTAAGGCCTAACAGGGGCTGAAGCATGTATTATGCCACCCCTGGCCTGGCCTAACAAATTTGACACAACTGGCTGATCACTCAGCTGGGGTAAGTTGGTGTAACCACCTCTTACTTAGGTGTAGTATACCTATACCTAACCTTAAATGGACACCTGGTAACCTATAAGTCACTCCTATGGCAGGCCTTAACAATCCTGAAGGCAGAGTGCTTGGTTCCATGTGAGATGGTGCTCTGGCATGAGCTGAGCCTGTCCACAGTGGTCGGAACAACTTCCTTCTCCATTTCCAGATATCGTCATACCATATACTCTTAAGTGCATTATGAACCTCGCGGTTAAATGCTATCTTTGGTTTGGCTTTATCAAAACATGTCGAGTAAGGTGTCATACGAATTGGAATACTAACCCCTCGCCAATTCTGGCGACGGGGTTAGCATTCCACCCTTCTAGAGGGACACGACATGTACAGTACCTGAAACCTGGGTAAAATCAGACATAGCCTCAGCTCCACAAAATGGATGTTGCCACCACAGACACAAGTCTGCCCTCCTGCTGCTGGGAGTCCTTCCAGCTTGGGAGACGTGGACAAAGGGTTTCCTGCCAGGGGAGGTGCGAGCACCACCCCAGACAGGATTTTGTGTATTGGTCAGGTAGGGCTTGAAAGAAACTAGACATGCCTGAGGCTCACAAGGAGCCTCGGTGCATATGCCAGTTCAATCCGGTCCTGGGGCACACCTGCCCCGGACCTGGGGCGAGCTGGACAAAGGATTGGGGGTGTAACCACCCCCCTTCCTGGTCCCACCCTTAGGGAGGGACCTAGCAGGTAGTCCGGCCCCTAGAATCCGCTTAAAGGTAGGAGCTGTGTCCTAAGACTTCAGACATCCTGGAATCAACTTACTACAAAGAAGAAGACGGGAACTTCGACGCTCTGCTGCACAGAGGACTGAAGGAAATCTCCCCTATGGTCAGGGAGTGACCATCTTGCTAACGCAAGCACCAACCAGCTATTGAACGTCTGCTTTGCTGCCGCCTCCTGCCGGAGCCCGAGCCCAGAGCCCGACGAGACCTGGACCTCCAGACCTCTCACCGCCCGATCCACAGTCCCTGAAAAGAAGGAACCCGTGGAGGCACCGAGACACGTGGAGCCAGCCATCTTGGAAGACCGACGACAAGCTGCAAGCGCAACGACAGAGGCTTCCTCCGAGTTGTGCTTTGGGTCCTGAGAAGCCCAGCACCCGAGCAGCATCTGCACCAAAGGTGAGCCCTCCAGCATCTCCACGATCTGCGTGGGGCCCCTCTGCACTTTGCATCTCGACGCGCCTGCCCGGTCCCTGGCCCGTTGGCTAGTGGCCATTTTGGTGACCTATTTTGAAATCAACGCTGCTGGTCTGGTTGCTCCAGACTCGCCCTAGCTGCTCTCCAACAGAGCAGCCCCTCTGACCTTGCTGGTCAGAACAATCAGCTTTCTTGAACTTCCACGACTCCTGCCTTTGCCAAGGCTTGTTTGCTTCTTTCGAGTCGCCGACAGCGAGAGCCTGCATGGGACAGCTCGTGACTTGACTCCTGGACGTCGTCGACCTTCAGGGACCACGTGGCTGCGGAGACAAGCTACACCTAACCACCTGTTTGCACCCGACATCGCCTGGTACCTACCTGGTGCCACGGCGGTCACTGGCTAGTGGCTGTGAACACTGTCCCCTCTGCTTTCAGGTCTTCTACAACTCCGATCCACCCTTGGATCCACCGCATCTCTTCTGGACTGACCGCCTGCAGCATCTTTGTCATCAGGCTCCATTGAATCGATAGAAGAAACCCGACGCACTTCGAGACCTATGCACCCGCTTCCTGTGGGTGAGGTAAAGCTGGCACTCCGGTGCCCAAGTGTAGAGAAACATCTCTAGTGTCTGTGTTTTGAATCTTAAGATCGTAGTCCATCCAGAAGAGCCTTTCTGCAGTAACTTTTAAACTTTTACGCACCCATTGAAAACCTATGGGAGCCCACGTGTAACTTTCCTCACTGCACACGCGACCCGTGGACCTCCTGGTCACTAACTGAAGTTAGCTCCTTGTAGGCCCAGCGATTCAAGAGGCCCTAGGCCTTTTCACTTTCCTGTTCGTGGTACTTATACCACTATTTTAGTATATGGTTTGAGTGGCCACCAGGGCCCATCCATATAAAGTGCAACTTCTGTATATTATAACGTTGTCTTGTTTAACGATTTGTGCTCCTGTGCTCATAAAGAGTCTAGGGGATACTTTGAGAAATAAATACATATATATTTTCAATATATATCTGTGTGGTGTCCTTTCATTGGTATAAAGGGGGGTTGCATTTGGTAAAACAGCCTGCTTAACACGCTTTAACGAGTTTAGCCTCAAAGACTGCTTAGCCTACGCTACCACTAGGGCAGCTAGTCCGAAAAGGTTGACTTACAACCACACCATAAGGGTTGCTTGGCATGGTACAAGGTGGTCACTTTAACTAGTGAACATCATATACCAGGCCAACTTCTCACATTGGTGAGCAGCGGTTGGATTTGAGCTTGCTGTGTTTTACCTCTGTAATCTCTTTGTTACCAATTGAAAGATCATACAGGTACCTTTAGGTACATATAAAACAAGATAGATATACTTAAGTTCTACTGAACTTAGTTGTTGTAGAGCAAAGGGAGTAGCACACCCTGACTACAACTACTAGATAGGTTTAGTAGGGAAACCCAAGTGTAGGTAGATTGCAACACATCCACCCACACTTAAGAGCAATGGCTGGGGCAGAGGGGTCCAATGTACCCATCTCTGTTGAGAGTGACCCCCAGAGGGCACCATCCATCTTTGCTACCCTAAACCAAAATGAGCTCAGGCAGTTGGCAAATATCAGGGGCCTTAAACAGCCCAAGAACCCTACCTCTGCTGAACTCAGAGAGCTTTTACAAGCTGATGAAGATCAGAAAGCTCTCAAGAAAGCCTCCCAGTTAGGCCCCTTAGGGACTGGAACAGGAGGCCCCCCTTCTGAAGATGTCACTGAGGTACCCCTTTCCAATAGTCACCCCTTAGATGAGATTCATACTACAGAGGATGAAAGTGATAGGGATACAGATGCTAGTGGGAATGAAGGGAGAACTAGCCCAGTGCCAAGTGGTATACGTGGCCCAGCTAACCTAAGGCTATTGGGGACTGACAATGGGATCATCCCATTGGATCTCCCCAGTGGACTTAACCAGGGGCTTGGGAGGCAAAGGAATCACTCAGGTGAATCTAATGCTTCTCATGCCTCTAGAGGCTCTCAAGGTCACTCCAGAAGAAGGATGACCACCCCTCAGAGGAGGGAACATGAGGCCAGAATGCAGGAAGCTCAGCTGAGAATCAGGAGACAGGAGCTAGAAGTAGCTCTGATAGAAGAGAAACTGAATAAGGCTAGGCAACCTAGAGAGAGTGGGTCTATACCCACTGGTGGCAGCATTGTCCCTAAGGACAAAGATAGGGTCTTTGACAATAGGAACCTGTCCAAGGTTGTGCCCCCCTACAAAAGTGGGGATGACATCCACAAATGGATGACTGCTCTTGAGAGAGCCTGCAAAGTGCCGCAGGTTCCTGAAGACCAGTGGGCAGCAATCTTATGGCTCTCCTTTGAAGGAAGAGGCAGAGATAGACTCTTCACTGTTAGGGAGGAGGATGTCAGAAACTACAGAGCCCTGAAGAGTGTCCTAGTTGATGGGTTAGTCTTAACCACTGAACATACAGGTTAATGTTCAGAGACACCCAGAAGACACAGACTCAGGACTGGTCTGAATACATTGAATGTGCCACTAAGGCTTTGGAGGGTTGGTTGCTGGGAAGTAAGGTATCTGATTATACAGGATTGTACAATTTGATGATGAGAGAACAGATTTTAAATAACTGTCAGAACCAGCAACTGCATCAACACTTGGTTGACTCAGATCTGACCTCTCCCCAAGAATTGGGAAAGAAGGCAGACAAATGGGTCAGAACCAGGGTTAAGCAAAAGAACCAGAACCAGGGCCAAGGGGGTGATCAGAAGAAAACAGACCAAAAGGGTGGAGATCAGAAATCTAATGACCAGAAGTCTTCAACAGGGCCCCAAACTAGTACTAACGAGGGTGGGTCCCAGCCAAAAGGGAAGAAGAAAGAAGGTCCAAAGAAACCCTGGTGCAAATCTTGCAAGAATACAACTCACTGGACCAGTGATTGTAAGAAGGGTGGAGCCCCCAACACTGTTACCCCTAAGGCACCTGCTCCCAGTACTACTGTTAGCAGTGTTGGTCCCCAGACAAAGGGTGTAGTGGGAATCACTATGGGAACTGAAGGAGATTCTGACTTAGACAGAACCCTGACACAGGCAGTCTTGATCTGTGATGGGGACATGGATTTGTCCCTGACTGAGAGCCCCAGTAACCTGGGCAAGTACAGACAGACTCCTTTAATTAATGAAAAAGTGGCTCAAGCCTACAGGGACACATGTGCCAGTGTCACTATGGTGACACCAGGCTTTGTGGACCCTGGACAGTACATACCAGGTGAGAACTACCTGGTGACCAATGCCAGCAATGCCACTACTTCACACAGTGTGGCAGTTGTTAACTTCTCATGGGGAGGGGTAACTGGCCTCAAAAGGGTTGTGGTTAGTGCAGACCTCCCAGTAGAATGTTTGTTGGACAATGACCTAGAGAGTTCTCTATGGTCAGAAGTGGAGTACAGGACACATGCAGAGATGTTAGGTATATCACCACATGTCCTTGCTGTGACCAGGTCACAGGCCAAAAAGTGCCTTACTGAACCACAGGTCTTGGATCCTGGAACAATGGACCAAGCACCTACCAAGAAGAAGAACAGGAGGGTTAAGGGTGTGCCTTCCCCTCTGCCTCCAAGTGATGATCAGCCTTCCCAGGAAGATGATCTAGAGAACCCTGAAGGAACTGTCCCTGAAGAGCTTGAACCTGATCAGGTTGAGTTTCTGGGGACAGGGGGACCTTCCAGGGCTGACTTGGGGCAGGCTCAGTTTTCCTGGCCATCTCTTGAACCCCTCAGACAGCTGGCTGCTGCTGAGGCTGCTGGGAATGCTCAAGGTACCCATAAAGTGTATTGGGATGATGGGCTCCTTTATTCAGAGGCTAGAGACCCAAAACCTGGTGCAACCAGGAGGTTGGTTATACCTCTGCAATTTAGGGGTTTCCTTCTTACCTTGGCCCATGATATTCCTCTAGCAGGACACTTAGGCCAGAACAAGACTTGGGACAGGCTTGTCCCTCACTTTCACTGGCCTCACATGAATGAAGATACCAAGGAGGTTTGTCGCTCCTGTGTAACCTGCCAAGCCAGTGGCAAATCAGGTGGCACAACAAAGGCCCCCCTAATACCACTACCTGTGGTGGGGGTTCCCTTTGAAAGAGTGGGAATAGATATAGTGGGTCCCATGGATCCTCCCACTGCATCTGGGCACAGATTTATACTGGTGGTAGTGGATCATGCCACCAGGTATCCAGAGGCAATTCCCCTTAGGACCACTACAGCTCCTGTTGTGGCCAGGGCCCTGCTGTGAGTATTCTCCAGAGTGGGGTTTCCTAAGGAGGTGGTTTCTGACAGAGGTACCAACTTCATGTCAGGATACTTGACAGCTATGTGGAAGGAATGTGGTGTCAACTACAAGTTCACCACTCCTTATCACCCACAATGCAATGGGCTTGTTGAGAGATTCAACAAGACCCTAAAGGGTATGATCAAAGGATTACCTGAAAAGCTCAGGCGAAGATGGGACATCCTTCTACCCTGCCTTCTGTTTGCTTACAGAGAGGTCCCACAAAAAGGAGTTGGCTACAGCCCCTTTGAATTGTTGTTTGGGCACCCTGTAAGAGGCCCACTGTGTTTGGTGAAGGAAGGATGGGAGTTACCTCTCAAAAAGCCTAAACAAGACATAGTGGACTATGTACTTGGTCTCCGCTCCAGGATGGCTGAGTATATGGAGAAGGCATCCAAAAACCTTGAGGCAAGCCAGGCCTTACAGAAAGCTTGGCATGACCAAAAGGCTGTCTTGGTTGAGTTTCAGCCAGGACAGAAGGTATGGGTGTTGGAGCCAGTGGCCCCAGCAGCACTCCAAGACAAATGGTCTGGACCCCATACAATCCTGGAAAAGAAGGGAGAGGTTACTTACTTGGTGGACCTAGGAACTCCCAGGAGTCCCCACAGAGTACTCCATGTTAACAGGTTAAAAGCATATGTTGACAGGGCAGACATGGGCTTGCTCATGGCTACAGATGAGGGACAGGAGGAAGAGAGTGACCCTCTCCCAGACCTGTTGTCTCAGAACCCTGAAGATGGTTCAGTTGAAGGAGTGACCCTTGGAGGCAACCTCACTGAGCATCAGCATATTGAATGTAGACAGGTTCTACAATCATTTCAACATATGTTCTCACTGATACCTAGTCAAACTGACTGGTGTACCCATGTGGTGGACACTGGTGACAGTCTCCCTGTAAAGAACAAACTTTACAGACAACCTGACCACGTCAGGGACGGTATAAAGGCTGAGGTACACAAAATGCTGGAATTGGGTGTCATTGAACCCTCAGAGAGCCCCTGGGCTAGCCCAGTGGTTCTGGTCCCCAAACCTCACACCAAAGATGGCAAGAGAGAGATGAGGTTCTGTGTGGATTACAGAGGACTCAATGCTGTCACTAGGACAGATGCACATCCTATTCCAAGGGCAGATGAGCTCATAGACAAACTAGCTTCTGCTAAGTTTTCGAGCACATTTGACTTGACAGCTGGCTATTGGCAAATCAGATTAGCTGAGGAGTCTAAGGCCAAAACAGCATTCTCAACCCCAGGTGGGCATTATCAATTTTTGGTGATGCCCTTTGGTCTGAAGAATGCACCTGCCACCTTCCAACGGTTGGCGAAACAAGTCCTTACTGGGTTGGATGACTTTTGTGCAGCATATCTTGATGACATTGCTGTCTTTAGCTCCACCTGGGAGGATCACCTGATCCACCTGAAGAAGGTACTTGAGGCTCTGCAAAAGGCAGGCCTCACTATCAAGGCTACTAAGTGCCAGATAGGGCAGAGTAAGGTTGTGTATTTGGGCCACCTTGTAGGTGGAGGCCAAGTTCAACCACTGGAGAGTAAGATACAATCCATCAAGGACTGGTCTCCTCCAACCACCCAGACTCAAGTTCGAGCTTTCTTGGGCTTGACTGGGTACTACAGGAAGTTTGTTAAGAACTATGGGTCCATTGTGACTCCTCTTAATGATCTGACATCCAAGCCGATGCCCAAAAAGGTTCAGTGGACAGTAAGCTGTCAAAAGGCATTTGATGACCTGAAGGAGGCCATGTGCTCTGCACCTATCCTGAAATGTCCTGACTACTCCAAAGAGTTTATTGTCCAAACAGATGCTTCTGAGTTGGGTGTGGGAGCTGTGCTGTCACAACTTAATGTAGATGGTCAAGACCAACCCATTGCTTTTATTAGCAGAAGGTTGACCCCCAGAGAGAAGAATTGGTCAGCTATTGAGAGGGAGGCCTTTGCTGTGGTGTGGGCCCTGAAGAAGCTGAGGCCATACTTGTTTGGCACTCACTTCAAGATTCAGACCGACCATAAGCCCCTCATATGGCTAAATCAGATGAAGGGTGAAAACCCCAAACTGCTTAGGTGGTCCATTTCCCTACAGGGGATGGACTTTACAGTGGAGCACCGGCCAGGTACAGACCATGGGAATGCAGATGGTCTCTCCAGGTACTTCCACTTAGGACATGAAGACGAGACTGGTCAAGGCTAGTTTAATGTCCCTGCGTTTGGGCGGGGGGGGTTGTGTAGGAGAGTAGGGTCTGCTATCCTATGGTCACCCCAAATTTTTGCTTTTTGCTTCACTGGTTTTTGACATATTGAGGCTGTGGGCCTGCTAATCAGACCCCCAGCCTGCTGTTCTCTCTACTAAATTAACACTATGCACCCTAGGTGCATAACCAATTGGAAGTGGATCGCCCTGTGAGCCCCTGTACCAGTGTACACTAGGTACCCAGGGCATTGGTGTATCTAAGGCCTACCAGGGGCTGAAGCATGTATTATGCCACCCCTGGCCTGGCCTAACAAATTTGACACAACTGGCTGATCACTCAGCTGGGGTAAGTTGGTGTAACCACCTCTTACTTAGGTGTAGTATACCTATACCTAACCTTAAATGGGACACCTGGTAACCTATAAGTCACTCCTATGGCAGGCCTTAACAATCCTGAAGGCAGAGTGCTTGGTTCCATGTGAGATGGTGCTCTGGCATGAGCTGAGCCTGTCTGCAGTGGTCGGAACAACTTCCTTCTACCGTTTCCAGATATCGTCATACCATATACTCTTAAGTGCATTATGAACCTCGCGGTTAAATGCTATCTTTGGTTTGGCTTTATCAAAACATGTCGAGTAAGGTGTCATATGAATTGGAATACTAACCCCTCGCCAATTCTGGCGACGGGGTTAGCATTCCACCCTTCTAGAGGGACACGACATGTACAGTACCTGAAACCCCGGGTAAAATCAGACATAGCCTCAGCTCCACAAAATGGATGCTGCCACCACAGACACAAGTCTGCCCTCCTGCTGCTGGGAGTCCTTCCAGCTTGGGAGATGTGGACAAAGGGTTTCCTGCCAGGGGAGGTGCGAGCACCACCCCAGACAGGATTCTGTGTATTGGTCAGGTAGGGCTTGAAAGAAACCAGACATGCCTGAGGCTCACAAGGAGCCTCGGTGCATATGCCAGTTCAATCCGGTCCTGGGGCACACCAGCCCCTTCCTGGTCCCACCCTTAGAGAGGGACCTAGCAGGTAGTCCGGCCCCTAGAATCCGCTTAAAGGTAGGAGCTGTGTCCTAAGACTTCAGACATCCTGGAATCAACTTACTACAAAGAAGAAGACGGGAACTTCGACGCTCTGCTGCACAGAGGACTGAAGGAAATCTCCCCTATGGTCAGGGAGTGACCATCTTGCTAACGCAAGCACCAACCAGCTATTGAATGTCTGCTTTGCCGCCGCCTCCTGCCAGAGCCGGAGCCCAGAGCCCGACGAGACCTGGACCTCCAGACCTCTCACCGCCCGATCCACAGTCCCTGAAAAGAAGGAACCCGTGGAGGCACCGAGACACGTGGAGCCAGCCATCTTGGAAGACCGACGACAAGCTGCAAGCACAACGACAGAGGCTCCCTCCGAGTTGTGCTTTGGGTCCTGAGAAGCCCAACACCCGAGCAGCATCTGCACCAAAGGTGAGCCCTCCAGCATCTCCACGATCTGCGTGGGGCCCCTCTGCACTTTGCATCTCGATGCGCCTGCCCGGTCCCTGGCCCGTTGGCTAGTGGCCATTTTGGCGACCTATTTTGAAATCAACGACGCTGGTCTGGTTGCTCCAGACTGGCCCTAGCTGCTCTCCAACAGAGCAGCCCCTCTGACCTTGCTGGTCAGAACAATCAGCTTTCTTGAACTTCCACGACTCCTGCCTTTGCCAAGGCTTGTTTGCTTCTTTCGAGTCGCCGACAGCGAGAGCCTGCGTGGGACAGCTCGTGACTTGACTCCTGGACGTCGTCGACCTTCAGGGACCATGTGGCTGCAGAGACAAGCTACACCTAACCACCTGTTTGCACCCGACATCGCCTGGTACCTACCTGGTGCCACGCCGGTCACTGGCTAGTGGCTGTGAACACTGTCCCTTCTGCTTTCAGGTCTTCTACAACTCCGATCCACCCTTGGATCCACCGCATCTCTTCTGGACCGACCGCCTGCAGCATCTTTGTCATCAGGCTCCATTGAATCGATAGAAGAAACCCGACGCACTTCGAGACCTATGCACCCGCTTCCTGTGGGTGAGGTAAAGCTGGCACTCCGATGCCCAAGTGTAGAGAAACATCTCTAGTGTCTGTGTTTTGAATCTTAAGATCGTAGTCCATCCAGAAGACCCTTTTTGCAGTAACTTTTAAACTTTTACGCACCCATTGAAAACCTATGGGAGCCCGCGTGTAACTTTCCTCACTGCACACGCGACCCGTGGACCTCCTGGTCACTAACTGAAGTTAGCTTCTTGTAGGCCCAGCGATTCTAGAGGCCCTAGGCCTTTTCACTTTCCTGTTCGTGGTACTTATACCACTATTTTAGTATATGGTTTGAGTGGCCACCAGGGCCCATCCATATAAAGTGCAACTTCTGTATATTATAACGTTGTCTTGTTTAACGATTTGTGCTCCTGTGCTCATAAAGAGTCTAGGGCAGGGGTCTTCAAACTGTGGGGCGCGACCCCCAGGGGGGCCGTGGAGTGATGCAAAGGGGGTCGCGCCTTCCCAGTCACACTTCTGCCCAGGCCCAAGGGCTTCAGCCCCCCCCCCCCCCTTCCCCCGTCCTGTGTCTCAGCCCGGGCTGCTGCAGTGAAACTTGAGCTGCTGGGGGCTCAGCTGGGCAGTGTCTGGATTCCTATCTCCGGCACCCCCGTGTTTTTTCACAGGTCTTTAAAGACCATTTAACATGCCTTTGTAAACTGCTTACAGAGGCTTAGGTTTTTTGCTGGTTCCAGTACCCCCTGGGTCCCCACTGTGCCTATTCCTTACATTTGGATTTTACATTCACTGCCATAGTGTGAGAATGCATTTCATGGAAAGGAATACAAAGTTGGCTTCCTGGGGGCGCCGTGAGTGAAAGTTTATTGTGCTTTTGAAGCACCTGCTGCAGCGTTTCTTTCCCTGGCAATTACCAGGCCTCACATAAATGTCAAGATAACTTGTGTGATTAATTATCTTCCTGGAGAGAGATCAGAATGTTGTATAGTTGAGGTTTTGACTTAGGTGATGTTAGTGCAGAGGGTTAATATGCCTGCTGCAAAGAACGTGTACCAAGTGGATTACAGAGTGCGTATGATGTGAAGAGATCAGCAGGTTACTGCTTTCAAAAAAGACATCCTTTTGTTACTTGCAATTTATAACTTAAAGTCCTAATAGAGAATAGTGAGCTATTAACTTTCATCCTAGAACAGCAGCACACTACAAAGAATACATTATTAGACCATTGATTAATGTTGCAAAAAGGGTTAATTTGGCTAGAAATCAATTCTTATTATTAAAGGAAACTCCCAACTATGCTGTTTCTTTTTCGACTCGGAGTTTGTGCTTCTCCACACCAAGCACTCTTGAACTATACTGCCTACCAGTATGGATGACATGTGACTCCTATACTTTTAGTCCTTTGGCTTATGTAACATTTCCTATACACTGATTTACACACTTATGATTGATTGTCTCTGTCTAATGTGTGTGTGATGCAAAGTGCTCGGACACCCCACATTGGTATGAGTGGCACTATATAACTAATTCAATGCATCTGAGAGTGTGGGGTTATGGAGACTTGGTCACTGGTAAAGGGTGCTAGTGAGAGAATCCGTGGTGGGGGTGGTCATTGTGGGGGGCACCAACAAACATGGTCGCACAGGGCACCACCAGCACTAAAGCCGGCCCTGGGAAGTATGCACAGATAAGCGCTGAAAATACCGCTTTAGGTGACTGTTTTTTTTTGTACCGACTGGGCCACCAAAATAATCTGCTGGCAACCCTAACCATAGGACTGGAAGTTTGTTGCAGGATCAGCACATTATTTATTTCCTTCACCCTCGATCCCCGATTAATGCCGCAATAGTTTAACTTAGATCTTAAAGTCTACGCCCCGTCAATAACATGCTGAGTTACTTCATGGGTCTGGGAATGCACCCTGCATTCAGACAACTCATTCCTCATTCTCGCCCTTCATTGTCACGTTCACCCTGCACTCACAGTGATCACAATGCACTCACACTGATCACCATGCACTTGCACCATTCACCCGCTCACCTTGCACTCACAGCGATCACAATGCACTCACACTGATCACCATGCACTTGCACCATTCACCCGCTCACCTTGCACTCACAGTGATCACAATGCACTCACACTGATCACCATGCACTTGCACCATTCACCCGCTCACCCTGCACTCAGTGATCACAATGCACTCACACTGATCACCATGCACTTGCACCATTCACCCGCTCACCTTGCACTCACAGCGATCACAATGCACTCACACTGATCACCATGCACTTGCACCATTCACCCGCTCACCCTGCACTCACAGTGATCACTCTGCTCTCAAAATGCACTTGTCCTGCTCACACTATACCTCAACCTGCAGTCACACGAGTACACTACTCATCCTGCACTCATGTGACACTTCACTCACCTGTCCCCCTCACTACTCAATATGCAACTCACTCAAACAAGCCCATCAGTAATCATACATTCATTCATCCCATTCTGAACTTGCATCCGCACCCAAAATGAGAGAGGACAGCAAGGGAGTGAGAGAATTTGATTGAAGAGGTCAGGGATGAGGAGAAATGTGAATTGCCGAAGAGAAGTGTGGACACGCAAGAAGTGAGTGTGATCCAAAGGTGAGGGCTTCTGTCAGAACAAAGGGGAGATGTGAAAGAGGAATGGGGGGACTGGAGAGGTGTAAGATACAAATAGACAAAAATTTGAATGAAGAGACGAGGTGAATGAGAAGTGCTGAGGGGCACGGGAGGTGACAGGGCCAGAGAGGCCATGAGATAAATGTGAGAGACTGTTAGAGATGAGGGCAGTGAAAGGACAGAATGGCAAGAGGTGATTAAAGGTGAAGTGAGAGGTTGAATGGGGAGAGTTCAGAAGTTGTAAAAAGGGGTGAAAGAAAATGACCTGCAAAGTGAGAGAGGGATCCGGGGTTAGGAGAGGAGAGAGGGATGGAAGGGAGGGGGTGAGAGGAAAGCTGCATGGGTAAAAGGCTTAACTCTACACAAAACCGCCAGGGTTTTAAGGGACCCCTGCTTCTTCCGGTCAGGGCCAGGAGAGCTTCTAATGTGGCAGCACGTATTGCTGCAGAGTGGAAGGCCCTTCACAAAGGTTGACTTGAAATCTTTCTGATGATAATTGCTGTATTTTGGTTATAAATGGGTACTGATTGGGTGAAATCTTTCCTCAGCGTTACTGTGTGTAACAAATATCAAAATAATGAAGCAATGCTATCCCAAAATACGCGGCATCACATAACCTTATTTACATTTTCATCCCACGCAATTTAGTCAACAGGGTTAGACATTTTTGTCAAGAGGGGGTCCTTACGCCTCAAAATGTTGACAGGGGGGTCTCGGCATCCAAAAGTTTGAAGACCTCTGGTCTAGGGGATACTTTGAGAAATAAATACATATATATTTTCAATATATATCTGTGTGGTGTCCTTTCATTGGTATAAAGGGGGGTTGCATTTGGTAAAACAGCCTGCTTAACACGCTTTAACGAGTTTAGCCTCAAAGACTGCTTAGCCTACGCTACCACTAGGGCAGCTAGTCCGAAAAGGTTGACTTACAACCACACCATAAGGGTTGCTTGGCATGGTACAAGGTGGTCACTTTAACTAGTGAACATCATATACCAGGCCAACTTCTCACAATAGGGTAAATTTAAACACTGTAATTAAGGTAGAGAATAAAGAAATTTTTTAAATGAATGAATGTTTTTATTTCTGAATTGAAATCCATTGTATTGGTTACAAGGCTGATATTAAATATGCAACAATACATCATCTCACTTTTGGAAACAAATGTTGCCACAAAATATTTTTATACATACTGAGGCCTACTTAAGTTTTGCCAAAAAGTTCAATACTTTGAATAAAAATACACTATGATTCTACTCCACAAAACTGTAAACATAAATTCACATTCAAGACAGGAGTAGGATACAACTGATAGAAAAAGTTTTGTAAATCTGGCCTTCAGCCATTTTCTTCTCTGTTACCCTTCTGTCAAATCTGTTCCTTGTCGGTGTCTGAGTCAGCATGGAATGGAGTGTGCTTTTTTGGACTCAAGGTATCCCATAAAGATTTCTCAACATAGGGATCCTGCATTGGAGGGAAGGCTTCAGCTAGTTCCTAAACATTGTCTAAGAACTAGCTCTGACGCTGAGCTAACTTTGTGATGTATGTTGAGGATGGATGGTGCATAGGGCTGGAGAATCACACAGATGCTACATCTGGCATTGAGAACCTGTGTGCGGACCATGTGGCTGTATCCAGTGGCGTAGCCTGCGGGTCATGGGCTCTAGTGCAAGTAATGAAACTACCCCCCCCCCCCCATCAGGTATTAAAATAGTCCTAAAAATGAAGTGCAGATTGCCCATCACACACCTGGACCATGGTGTCACTGCACCTGCTACATTAATGTAATTTACAGGTCTCCAATTTCCTCATTCTCATATTCTTTCCTTCTCTCCTCTCTATCTCCATTCCACTCGCCTCTCCTCTCCTATGTCCATTAAAAGCTCTCCTCTCTACCCCCTTCCCCAATTTCTCACTTCTCCTTCTATTGTCTCTCACTGATATTCTTCTCCTTCCCTCCTTATTTCTGGCTTCTTTTTCTTCCTTTTCCCATGCCACCTTGCTCATCCTTATCTCCTTTCTCTTTCTTGCTCAACCTTATTTCCTTCTCCCGTCGTTCTGTCACCTTTTCCTGCAATCCTCCCCAATCTTTCACCTTCTCCTTTCATCCTTCTTTCACCCTTTCCACTCTCTTCTTCATTGTTCCCTTATCCTCTACTCCCCATGTACCGCTCCCAGTGAAGAGTAAACACTGCCAAGCCCCTGGCATGCATAGTGTCTAAAAACAGAAATCAATACGGACAGCCTCTGAAATAACATCAGCTGGTGCAGGGTAGTCCAAGCTCCTCCGGGCTCTAGGCCATGGTGCACTGCACTAGCTGCACCATTGGTAGCTATGCCCTTGGCTGTGTCTCTGATACGCTACCTGCATCTCACTGTACATCAAATTCCGTTGTTTAGGGGTCTCTTGTGTAGGAACCTTTGCGTTGTTGCCTGCGATTGGTTTCTTTGCTGCGTGGTGCTTGTCCATCTCTAACTGGAGTCATAATCTCCGTGGTAAAGATAGGGTGACCAGGCGTCCCGGATTTGCTAGGACAGCCCCGGGTTCTAGCCTGCTGTCCTGGCAGATATCTGCAATTTTGGCTCAGGATCTGGTTTTTAGAGGGGGTTGTCTGAAAGAAACCAGTGAGAGGCCCTTGTTTTGTGATTTCTTGAGGTGTGCTAGTTAGCAGCTGTTCAAAGGAAGCAATTTAATTAACAAAGTATGATACTGGTATCAGAAATTACATTTTATTTATTTTCTTAGTGCTTTTGTGTTCTTATGTTGATAACAGTTGTCATTCTGCGCAGCACCAGTTGATGTAAAATTGCAGTCCTTCTTCTATTTTTGCAAAATGTCTCGGTTTTTGGTTCTCAAGATCTTGTCACCCTAGGTAAAAAGGAAATGCAGGTAACAAATGTAGGATGATCCAGATATTAATAACATCTACAATGACCGTCGTCAAATGGGATGGACCCTTTTCACCTCTCTATATACAGATTATTTTGCGTAATAAAGGCTCTGCGAAAACAGATAAAGCTGCCTCTAGCCAGACCAAATAATGAGAAGTAGGCCATGCATGAAATCTGTATTAGTCAAAAGTAAAATGTAAGACTTCAAAGGAGATTGATATGCAGAGGAAAGCCCCCTTACAAAAACTAGTACAGATTAGGAAGAGAAGCAACCCACCATGCCCAGTAAAAAGGTACAAAATATTAGGCTCTGAATTAATAAACAATGAAAGATTCAAATGTATTTCTATTTAAGTTGTCAATCAAAGCATACCTTTCCGTGCACAATAAAAGCTTCATATTCTATCATGTGATAGGTCATAATTTGAAGCAACATTTATAATGAATTATTTGCATGATGTAAAACTAGATTAACTCTGTGGAACAACGGATTTTATGGTGATGAAAAGTCATTCGCTAGAGTGTGGATTTCAACTAAAAATGTAATCTGAGCAAACCATGCACAAGAGAATGTACTGGATTTGGGGGATAGTTTGGTGCAAACTGAGTTCCTCATACTTCCCGCCCATGCAGCTGTCAAGCAGAATTATGACCTATGTTTATCCTAAACGTACATCTTAATACTACACCTAGGATTGTGCACTGCTAAGAGAATTGCAACAGCTTCCCACCGAGGTAGTTTAACTGAGTTTGACAATGTAAGAGATTAAGCCATCCTTCATGCTGGGAGATGGAAAAGAATTCCCTCAAATTCCAAGAGACTTACCTGTTCCCAGGTAACTGCCTTTTAGTGATAGTATATTCCCTTGCTGTCACTTTCACAGTATCTACCAATGGCAAAGCCAATAGGTCTGGCATTGGTTTTGTCCATACTTGTTTTGTCATTGTTTAGCAAAACTATATTGTTGGGGAAGCTACTTAGGGCATGATTTAGATCTTGGCGGATGTGGTCCCGCCATCACTTTTCCGATGGATTGACCACCCTCCTACTTGGCAGTCCGCCTGCTCTATTTTGATGTTGACGGGTCTAACGATGAAAGTCTGTCCGAGTGCTCCCGTCTCCGCCAGAATTTTTCTCTAGGGTCTGTCGGAGGGAGTCCAGCCAAGGTTACCGCAGGGCCAATCACGATGTGCCTTTCCATTGAGGAAACTGTGGCGGAGATAACTCCTAACTTGAGTTGGCGGAATCAAAGGAAATGAGGTAGAAACATACCTTTTTTCTGTTTCCAGCTTGCATTTGAATCTTGAACACCATTGTCCAAGTCCTTCCTTTGCTGCTTCTATTTGACCACGAAGCTAAGCAACTCCGTTATCGCCGATATCTAAGGTAAGCTTCTTTTACACTTGTCTTATTATGAATCGTGTGTTAACATTTGCTTTAGCCTTGTGTATTTTGAATTTGCTCTTGCATGCAATTTGTTTCCTATGTGTAATGGATTAGTGTTAATTTTACTACTGATCAAGTTAAAATGAAGACGCTTGTATGGACACTTAAAAAAATATTTTTGTTGTTGTGGTGGTTATGGGTGTTGTGCTTGTGGTGCCTGTGGGTGTGCTTTCAATAGTGTGTGTATTTTGTTTGGGTGCTATACTAAATGTAAAAAAAGGGGCATAACACATTACCTAAATATATTTTGGAAACAAACACAACATATATGTGTAGGGACACATTAATAAGTAGTACCTACCATTCTCCACTCCACCAGACACTCACTCTGTCAGGCTAGGACAACGGCAGCACAACGGGGACATCTAAATTTGCTGGGCACCAGCCCGCCAGCCTGACGGCGATGGAGTACTGTTCGGCAGCAGAGGAGCCCACAGTATCGACGACAGTGTGCCGCTTACATGAGAGAAAGCAGTCTGTTGATGGAGACAGCAGTTCAGCCAGCCCACATCCAAATGTGGCGGGCAGGAATTTGTCAACTCGACGGAGTACTTGTAACCATCGCCACAGAGGGACCACGGTAGTCCTGCCAAGATCTAAATCAGGCTCTGAGTCTTCATAAATCTAAAAAAAACATTGGCTGAAAGCAAAAATATTTTGGGGTTCTCAAAAAGCACATATTGCCACAGCACGGGTTGGATCTGACATCATTGGTGTGTTTTTCCCCCAAACATTTTGCCTTCCCTCTCCTGTTTTGCTGAATTTGTTTCTGTCGGCCTCAGGACTCTGCCAGTTTACCACTGCTTACAATTTCTAAAGTGCTTGTGCTTGCTACTCTAAACATGGTACAACTGGTTTACATTGATTGGCACACTTAATTTATTTTTTAAGTCCCTGGTAAAGTGGTACTACGTGTACCCAAGGTTTGTAATGTAAATGCTACTAGCGGGCCTGCAGCACTTTTTTGTGCCACTCACTTATGTTGCCTCTTCAAACATGTCTCATGCCTGCCATTGAGGCCTACGTGCAGTTTTAAACTGCCATTTCCACCTGGCAAAATAAACGTTTTGCTAGGGCTAAACCTTCCTTTTTAATACATATGTCACCCCTAGAGTAGGCCCTTATAAGCCCATAGGGCAAGATGCATTGTATTAAAAAAGTTGGAAATGTTCTTTTAAGTTTTACATGTCCTGGTAGTGGAAAACCCTTAAATTCACGTTTCACTACTGTAAGGCCTATCTCTTCCATTGATATCACTGGGCTACCTCATTATATTTAATAAGTGATAGCTTTTAATTGGGTGCAGGTAGGAATGTCATGTTTACACTCAAATTAATTTTAATTTAAACCCCTCTTTAATTGTAAAGTCAGATTTTAAGCCACCATTCTGAAAGTTTAACTTTTAGAAAGTTGGCATTTTCTTGTCCTAACTCTTTGGTGTCTGCAGCATGTATTCTGGGTCACATACTAGGTGTCGTTGGCAGTTGACCGCTGTGTATTCCTCCCAGAAAGCGCCACTTGCACTTCAAAGGAACTGCTTTTACACACACACACAAAGAACTTCATCCTAGCCTTTTCTCAAACATCCTGGGACCAAGGCAAGAAGGAAGGAAATTCCAACATCAGATATGGGGGAAGTCTAGAAGATTCTCCCACTTCAAAGCTGGCACCAGGTATAAATATTGGTGCTTGCTGCCTGAGACCTGCCCAGCTGTCTGAGACTGAAGACTGGACCTGCACCCCTCATTCCAGACTACCTGACGTGTCTTCAAGGGTAAGCTGACTGACTTCCTGTTCAGAGTTACAGGGACATAACAGGTTCCAGAGACCTACCTGGTATTGCCCAGCTGACCTGCTGCAACTGAACCTACCCGGACCTGCAACTGAACCTGCCTGAGCCCTGCTGGACTCTGCGAGAGTGACCCCCTGAGCCCCAAGAGGAACCACGCCAGGTCCTGGGTCCTTGATTGGCATTGGAGTACACTCCCCTCAAGAAGAGGAAAAAATCCTGAAGTTTTGGACTCCTTGTGACCGCAAATGGGCCAGTCGATGCCAAGATCTTGACCCCAGCGCCGACTCTTTGCACTACAGTGTCTGCTAGCGATGACCAGGAATGCAAGATCTGCACCTCGTGCTACAGCATTGATAGCCTGCGGTAACTGCCAACACGAAGCTCCAGCAACAACCGTCTGTGGTGTCCGACAGGATCTTCTCGGTACAGAGACTACCATCTGCAATGCCCGCCTGTTGTTTGTGTTACAGGTATGACTCTCAGCAACACTCTCCCTGTTCCTGTTGGCCTCCTCAACCGTGAGCTGGACTCTTCATGCCAGCCTTTGAAAAGGTAAAGTTTTCAGTGGGACTAGTTTGGTTGCTGTATCCGGCCTGCGCTCCATCGTAGTCGGCCTGAACTTGTGACTTTCCCCCGGTCTAGCATGAGCAGTGACACTTTGTAGTTTTAGGCGCTATCCTTACCTTAATCTTTGAAATTGCATATATCTGGATCTGCCAATTGGGTTTTAGCATTTTGTTGTCAAATACTTTATTAAATTTACTCCATTTTTCTAATTCTCATTTCGAAGGCAGAGGAGCATCGCCCCACTGCTTTTTAGCAGTGAAATAAACAGAAAATAAAATGACAATAACTCACGTTATTATCATTTTATTTTTTCATACTTCTGCAGCTTTGCGTGAGGGGGTGGGGGCACGGGAGGAGTGGTAGCACCCTCCTAAGTGCACAATGACTGCTTGGACGCTCAAAACAGTCTTGCGCACTACACATGTTCTCCATGCAGGCTACATTACAGCCTGCATGGAAAACATGTCCATGCTCCCAGTCAGCGTCTGAGCGTAGAAACATGGCGCTCAGACAAATCACAATGCTGCTATGGCAGCATTGTGATTAGCTGTCTGGGAGCCTGGGTGTGCTTCCTGTTTTTCAGGTCTGCGAGGGAGGACTATGGCGGAGAGAAGGACGCGGCAAGAAAGGTTTATTTTTTTATTTTTTGCTGTCCGTTTCCCCCATGTCCAAGCCCTCCCCTCCTGCCACTGCCCTTGCCCCCACTACCTCCGATCCGTGCTGGCCATCATTGCTACTGTTATTACAATACACGAAGGGTTGAGGAACATCGGGCGCGATTCACAGAACTAACTTAAGACAAAATCCTAAACTTACTACCATTTTGGTATTCACAGAAGGCACTTACTCATTTTGGTATTCACAGAAGGCACTTACTCATTTTGGTATATACTGAAGGCACTTACTCATTTCGGTATTCACAGAAGTTAGGACTCCTAACTTTAGGACTCCTAAATGCCTTCTGTGAATACCGAAAGTCTTAAAGTTAGGATTTTTCTCAGTTTAGGAGTAGTACAGTTAGGACTCCTAACTTTAGGACTCCTAAACTGAGAAAAATCCTAACTTTAAGACTTTTGGTATTCACAGAAGGCATTTAGGAGTCCTAAAGTTAGGACTCCTAACTTCTGTGAATACCGGAATGAGTAAGTGCCTTCTGTGAATATCAAAATGAGTAAGTGCCTTCTGTGAATACCAAAATGGTAGTAAGTTTAGGATTTTGTCTTCAGTTAGTTCTGTGAAGCGGGCCTTACATCTGCAATAAGGAGCTCTTCATCTGACAGCAACCACAGTACGGGGAATTGTAGATGACTGGAATCTAATAAACAAAGACCCTTTTTAGAAACCAGGCTCTGTATCATAAACACCGTGCCCTGGTGCAGTTCGAAGCACTGCACTGAAAAAATATTGGTCTGGATATATAGCCATGCAGTAACTTTGCAACTGTACAAGTGAATGAGCTGCAAACAGCAACTCTTGCAGACACAGCTCAAGTTCGTACTGCTTTTCTGAGCTTTGCGGTCTGCAACATATGTGTTAACTCAGAGAGTTACTATGTTTTTGGATGAGATGCAGACAGTGTAATTGCATTCTGACAGAGACACACATTTCCTTTTTGCACCTGCATTTTTATGTTTTTTAATACAATATTTTTATTGGCACCAGGTTATACAGTTAGTCAGGCGATGTATTGAGAGTACACATTGATGATCTACAGATAAGGCAGTGCATGAGTATAATCTACTAAATATTATATCACCTTTGTTATAATAGCGTATTCAGAGAATGTCGTAATGTATTTGCACCCCACCAGTAGGAACAAACATTACAATGAACAAAGCCAGGCCCACCAATTAGGCGTCATCACTAAATATAAAGTAACAGTTAAAGAGAACATCATCTGACCTCACTTCTATATAGTAGTGGATAAAATACACTGTAATTGGAGTCCGCCCCTAAATCATGACGGGAGGAGGGGAGACACCATATAGCGGGAGGGAGGGACAACAGTAGGGGGGGCAGTAGGAAGTCACATACAGGGGTCACTTTCAATACAGTCCCATGTGACAGGATAACAACCTGCGAGTCATTTACGACCCTTTATATCCAGCTAAGAGCTCTTCCCTGCTACCGTTGTCTTCTGCTACAACAGCAGAGGGGGGCAGTTGCACCATCTTGGTGTATATATCTGAGCCTCCGGCCAAGGGGGGCCGGGGCGGGAGAACTGTGAGTATTTTAAAGGGTCTTGACGTTTAGTTTGTGCCAGGCACTTGGGGAGGTTTATTGCTGTTTTTATGGTGAGCCTGCACCTGTGTGCAACGGGAAATGTGCGCAGCATTTCTGCTGTTCCGTATTCAATGCCTGCTGTTCGGCGGCCAACCATCATTGCAGGCATTCTGCTGTTTGGTTAAGGGGAGAGACATGGCACGTGTTTTGCACTAACAAGAGAGCCAAGTGAGTCAGTCTAGACTCTAGACTTTGCTCAGTCGGTCCTGGATTTTTTAAACGGACCCAATTCACAAATCTCAGGACTGTGTAGGTTGGGCGTCCCAAACACAGTAGTCAGCACACCAGTCATCCAATACCAATATTGGCCAATCCACAGTATGCCCAGAGCATGTTGAAAGAGTCAGCATCCGATGTTGCACATCAGGGGCAATGTAGGGATATTCATGAAAAATGTCCTTGGAACCAGGCCTGAACGATGAGATTCCTTGGAACCAGCTCTGATGTATACAAAATCTTACACAGGAATCTGGCAACTAATGTTCCACCAAAAAGTTGCCAGACTCATAAGGAGTATACAGTACTACAATCACCCCCATAACTAATACTGAACAAATAGGAGGTTTATGCCCTTGGACACTGGGTTTCTTCCTTTTTCTTTCTTTTTTAGAGAAACTATAATTTTTGAAACCTGAGTGCACACACACTCTATTTTTAAATATACATGGTGTTGGAAGGGCGTTCTCCGGGGGCTTCAGAATACGTTCCTGACCACCCTTTGACCCACCTCTCCCAGAGTTAGGCCGAGCAATGGCGGGGAGGCCCTTCCTGGAAGGGTCTCGTTCCTAGGATCGTACTCGCTGAGCTTGCACTATTTGACAGAGGGACACCACACAGTAGTTCTTGGTCAGACAGTATACTTTATCGATAGTTTCAGGGGATCTTTATGATCCGAGATGCAGCTGTTGAATCAATGCCACAAACGGCGGCGGTTTCGTGATAGGGGTATTGGGGTAGCGGGACAGTCTTTAAGTTCAGTGTCTCTGCGGAGTATCCTTCGCACAGCTCTCAATCCTCGAGCTGGGGGATTTGGGTTCACTCGGCAATCTCCACCGATCTTTCTGGGTAGGAGCGCCGCGAGTCTCTCAGCAGGCACAGGTGGTTTCAGGTTCTCGAGAGCCGCGACGGCGTCAGCAGGGCTCAGATGGTTCAGAGTTCGGGGAGCCGCGACAGCGTCAGCAGGGCTCAGATGGTTCAGAGTTCGGGGAGACGCAACAGCGTCAGCAGGGCTCAGATGGTTCAGAGTTCGGGGAGCCGCGACAGTGTCAGCAGGGCTCAGATGGTTTCAGAGGTCGGGGAGCCGCGACAGCGTCAGCAGGGGTCAGATAGTTTCAGAGGTCGGGGAGCCGCGACAGCGTCAGCAGGGCTCAGATGGTTTCAGAGTTCAGTAGGGTCCTTGGGTTCAGAGATCGGTCGAGCCGCGACCAGGTCAGCAGGGCTCTCGTAGGTCCAGGTCTTCTCTGCCGCCTGTCCCTTCAGCACCTCTTGTTATACTCCCCCTCCTCTTTGAAGTCCGGAGTCCTCGCGGAGAGGGGTCTTGGTGCCTGGGGGCGGTGTGTCGGGATTTCCTGCCGCTCGGCCCTTTGATCTGTTCAGATTGGTCTGGGAGGGACTCCAGACGCCCAGCATGCGAGGCGCCCGCTCACCGGGGGCCTGGTGGCCGATCAAAACCCTCCTTGGGGAGGAGATCAGAGGTGTGATCCAGATGGCGTCTCCCGGTCTGGCTTGGGGGTTTCTCTCTCCCTTGGCCGGGCATGCGTGGTAGTGTTGTGGGCTTTGCTGGGGCCCCGGCCGGCCATCGGGTTTGTTGGGCCATGGTGGCCGGAAGTCTGTGATACCGGGGATCAGGTGCGGTTGCAGGGATGCTTGCTGGTCGGGAGGGTCCACGCCACAAAGCC
Organism: Triturus cristatus; assembly: GCF_964204655.1. NCBI lineage: Eukaryota > Metazoa > Chordata > Amphibia > Caudata > Salamandridae > Triturus > Triturus cristatus. Next base: position 1,059,834,293 of record NC_140591.1, on the reverse strand, counting down.
GGTCTCACACATGGTTTTTGCTTTTCAATCCTTATCCTCTGGCAGGAAAAATTTTCCAGTTAATATTTTTCCAGCCCCTAGCGTTGTACTGCTGGGATTTATTCTTTACTTTTTTTCCATTAGGTTTTCAATTCTTCATAAATGTGGCCCCCGTGTTTTTTCAAACAACCCACATACATGAATGCACGTCTGCGATGACTCCATCCGTGCATCTCTAGCGCAACAAGTTGTATTTCTTTTTTGTTTAAAAATTCCTTTGAATTCAACCTCCATTTGGCTGCCTTTTGAAACTCCTCCAAAATAAGCCTCAAAACAAACAAATATATGCTTGCTTTTTCAACCGATTCAGTGTTAATCGTTCCAACAGGAAGTGGATCAAAATGAACCATGTTTTGGGTCCATTTACTGGCGGCCATCTTTAAAAATTCCAAGGTCTGGTGTTTTTTCAACTGATTCAGTGTTAATCGTTCCAACAGGAAGTGAATCAAAATAAACCCTGTTTTGGGTCCATTTACCGGCAGCCATCTTTAAAATTTCAAGGTCTAGTGTTTCCAGCCACACCTGTTTCCTATCAAGCATGCCTCCTTGCACTTTAAAAGACCGGGCTCTGGCAAACCTCAGTTAGGTTCCGACGAGCCACGAGAAGGTACTTCCTTTGGTGATCGCGCTCCTTCCAGCATGTAAGTAGGACAATGGCATGTCCTTAAAAAAGCCAAAGAGACCACGCTTATTTGTTTAAAAACCACCTTGTCATTAAAACCTTGTTTTTCCTTCTGTTCTTTTAAAATACCCACAGTGTCTATTTGAAGGCGCCCTACACCGCTCATGTGAGCTCATGGAGCGATAACGATTAAATTCTAAAGTATGTATTATTATGGCACGTCCTTTTGAGAGCATGAATACCTTTTTTTTAAAAAAAAAAAGACACTCCATGAGATCACAGTTTAAAAGGACGAGTGCACAGACTTTTGCCAAACATCTCCTCTTTTTTTCCACGGCTCGTTATGGGAGTATGAATGCGAGTGCTCATTTGCTGTGAACATTAATCTGTAACCTTCTGGGGCACAATAGGAGTGTACAAATACTTCCTTTATATATGAATGTATTGTAACATAAGATGTATCTTGCTAGGAGATACATATGTATGAAAGAATGTTGAATAAATGTTATACTGGGCACTAGAAATCACAAGGAGTGTTCTTTCAGATGATTTATGAGTAGAGGATATTTAACAAATGGTACCATTATCTACAACAGAGTTGCACTAGAGAAATATATCACAAAAAAGCTTAAAACTTTCCACGTGATTGTGAAGTGAATAGATAAAGATGAATGATGAAAGCCATGATTTATCCAAAATATTTTTCTTTTCAGGTTCTTTAGATATACAAGTGGTATATTTTTCTACTCCCATAACAGGGAACAAAGGACATTGTTTGTGACTATCAGGCATATGTACATTTATTCTATCACCCATTGATGTGTAACAGGGATCGGTTTTTTGGTCCTGAGGAAGAAAGCCAAGGAGATGGCTTCTGAAACATGTCGACCTTGTCGGAGGTGACTCATTATAGTACACCATCTACACCTCCCCACTTTTACTATTCTCAGTCAGGGAAGACAATAAAGTATTTGTGTTCCACTAGCCAGAGAATTTTTAACCATCTCACATTTTCTTTTCACGATCCCACGCACTACACATACTCACCAATCACAGAATAAAGTGCTCCTGCGTCTACTTAAATCATAGCACGCCCCATCCCGTAGAGGGGCGCGAAGACCCCAATGATGAAGCATGACACTGAATCAGGTTTCAGTTTGTGAGGGGTATTTTACAATTTTTTGAAGCATTGCCCTTCCCACAAATTGAGAGAAGGAGCTTTGATCCTTTTGCACCATTTTTCACGTATGACTAAACACTTCAAATAAAAATAAAAATAGCAGCACACACATGGGTGCATATATATTCACATAATACATGGTAGAATCCCTATGTTGGATAACAGTATCAAGAGGAGGACGATTCTACCTTTTTCCTCCTTACTCCCTCCTTTGATTTTGTGATTGTTTTTATGGTGAGCCTGCACCTGTGTGCAACGGGAATTGTACACAGCCTTTCTGCTGTTCCGTATTCAATACCTGCTGTTCGGCGGCCAACCATCATTGCAGTGCATTCTGCTGTTTGGTTAAAGGGAGAGACATGGCACTCTTCTATGTCATCGTTACGTGTTTTGCGTTAACTAGAGAGCCAAGTGAGTCAGTCTAGACTCTAGACTTTGCACAATTGGTCCTGGATCTCTTAAACAGACCCAATTCACAAATCTCAGGAGTGCGTAGGTTGGGCGTCCCGAACACGGTAGTCAGCACACCAGTCATCCGATACCAATATTGGGCAATCCAAGGCATGCCCAGAGCATGTTGAAAGAGTCAGCATCCGATGTTGCACATCAGGGTCAATGTAGGGATATTCATGAAAAATGTCCTTAACCTGGCTGGTGTGTGGTATGCTCTGTAGAGAATATAGGGCCCAATTCACTTTTGGTATTCACAGAAGGCATTTAGTAGTAGTAAAGTTAGGATTTTGTCTTAAGTCTGTCTTAAGTCTGCCCTAAGTTTGTCTTAAGTTTGTCTCTGTCTTAAGTCTGTCTTAAGTCTGTCTTAAGTCTGTCTTAAGTCTGTCTTAAGTCTGTCTTAAGTCTGTCTTAAGTCTGTCTTAAGTCTGTCCTAAGTCTGTCCTACTACTTTTGGTATTCACAGAAGGCATTTAGTAGTAGTAGAGTTAGGATTTTGTCTTAAGTTTGACTTAAGACAAACTTAAGACAGACTTAAGACAGTCTTAAAACAAACTTAAGACAAACTTAGGACAGACTTAAGACAGACTTAAGACAGGCTTAAGACAAACTTAGGACTGACTTAAGACAGAATTAAGACAGAATTAAGACAGACTTAAGACAAAATCCTAACTAAATGCCTTCTGTGAATACCAAAAGTAGTACGTTTAGGATTTTGTCTTAAGTTAGTTATGTGAATCGGGCCCATAGAACTGTATTGCTTGGAAGCTGGAGTTATGTGATACTCTGTGTGGGTACATTACCAATTTTTGCTATTTCTAATCATTAAATGTTCTTCCTATATCCATCTCCCAACGTTCCCAAAGTAGAATCTACTTTGTCTCAACTGGCTGTAATTGAACATACAACTAGCGGTCAAGCCTACAACTGAAGTGAAAGTTGTTAAAGGTTTGCAAAAGCTTATGTGAGGTAGGTTCAGCTTGCCACTGGGCGTGAAGTGCTGCCTTTATGCGTTCATATTGTATGAACTGTCCTTCGTGCACGTTGTACTGTTCTTGACATTACTGGAAACTCACTAAGGATCCTGCATTGCATAATTCACCTCTTTGAGTAACTGAGCCAGCTGACCATTGTGTTAAGGATGTAAGTGTCAATCTGCCGACGCGTACAGGGATGCCGGAGAGAGATAATGCCAGGGCATACGTAGGGTGAGGCTGGGTGAGCAATACGCCTCTCTTCAATGCGCCAGCAGCAGCTGCCATTAATATTGATACTTCAGCTGTGCTACCAGAGGTCAGGAACCGGAGGTGATCCAGTACCTCCTCTTCTAATTCCGATTGACAAAGCTGTGTCCTCAAGGGAGTGACCAGCAAGCCACCTGGTGTGCCATTTTAGCTGAGCCACCGCATAGTACTTCTTAAAGTTGGGAACCCCCAGCACTCCCCTTTCAACAGGTAGCTGTAGACTTTAAAGAGAGGTTTGTCTCTAGCCTGTGCCCCATAGTATCTCCCACAGGAGCACATCTAGTTAGCAGAAAAAGGATCTGGGCAAGATTGCAGGGACACTTATGAAATAATATAAAACGTTGGGGCAATACGACCATTATCACTATTGCTGCTCTGCCCATCATTGATAGGCGTAAGGTGATCCGGAATTTGTATTGTGCTTTTAGGGAATGCACTGCTGCCCCCAGGCTACCATGAATATTATTCGCATCAGCGTAAGGTCCCCAATCCCTCAGGCAGCACTCTGGGAGGAGTGTCCTACCACAATGGGAAGATGCACAATTTGCCCCATTTAACTTTCAGTCTGGACACCGAGTAGAACCGACGCAAAACCTCCTCAACCCCAGTCAGTTCCACTCTAATACCCCGTAAGTTATGCTAGTAGAGCGAGACCACATGATTGGACCCGGCTATAGGAATGTCCAGCGCTGCCCCTACCCGCCGGAGAATGTCCACTAGTTGCTCAATAGCAAGTGCAAATAGTAAAGGGGCCATCCCTCTAGTGTACCTCTATGTATCCTGAAGGAGATGGAGATCCAGCGATCGGTCTTCCTTCTGGCCGTGGGTGCATCGTACAAGATCTGCACACAAGTAGCTATGCGATCCCCAAGCCCATTTTTATGGAGAACTGAAGAACTAAGCATGTATTTGTCCAGTCAAGGGACTCAAACACCTTCTCCAAGTCAAAGACGAGACAAGCCGAGTAAGGGTGCATAGGCTAAGATTGAAAATAGTCTCTGAATAGTCAAGGAGGTTTGGTGGCCCGAAAATAATCCACTCTGATCCAGGTGGATTAAAGATGGTAGTTCCAGCAATATCCTGGTTGCCAGCAGCTTACTGACGATCTTATAATCCACATTGAGAATAGAAAGGGGGCGAGAGGCAGCCATGACCTCAGCTTCACATCCAGGCTTCATTATGAAAGCAATCAAGGCTTCACGGACAGAGGGAGGGAAACTACCCTCTGTTAGTACGTTGTTAAAAAGCTTCATCAGGGAGGGGCCAACTGGAGCGAAAACCAGCGCGGCTCCTCCGCTAAGGCGATGGAGCGCAGCCCCACTTGTTTTGAGCAGTAAAACATGCAAAATAAAATGATAATAACAAAGGTTATTATCATTTTATTTTTCCTCATTTACTTCCTGCAGCTGAGCGGGGTGCGGGCCATACATTGCCACACGTCGAAACAGCTGCAGGAAAGAGGAGGAGTGATGGCACTTTCAAATGCGCATGACACTTTAGCCAGCCATCTAAGGTCAGCCAAACCGTCATGCAGACTTCGATCGCTCCACCCGAGCTGTGCTTTAGAGTTTGGGTGGAGAACAAGCAGAGGGTTGTTGGGCCTTAGTGAGCGCCTAACTATGGCACTCAAACTAATCACAGTGATTCTCTCATGCTGGGTAATACCAGCATGAGAGCCACGCCTAGATTGGTGTAGGGGACCCTGTGGCATGCTGGGATTCGTGGTTGAGGAGGAGCAGAGCCCAGAGCATTGATGACTGGTACAATAAGTGACATTGGTGTGATGTTGCCATGTGGTAACTTTTGCGTGTGATATTATTTGTTATTGTGTATTCACATATTTTTGTATTGTACTTATGAATATTGTCAATCATTGGAAATATTTTTCGTTTGTGTGTTGCACCTAGACATATGAATGTTGTAAACGTATCATAATATGTCGTAAACATATGCTATCAAATTTGCGCATGCCTAAGAACAGATAGTCTAGGCATCTAAGTCTGCTTAAATAAATAGCAGTAACTTAAAGTGGAGACCAGGTCATTTTTTTCTTGATAAAATTCAGGTAAGTATTATTTTTCTAAATTTCCCACCCTCTCACGTGCCCCCCTCGCTGCTCTCCCCTCTGCTGCCTTCCCCTGCGCTGCCCCCGCACTGCCCCTCCTACACCCTCCCCCCACTAAAATGCCACAGCAGTCAGCGAAAACATTGAATAGAACTCAGAGGGGATCACATCTGTGCCAGGAACCTTGGCCTTTACAAAGTCCAGTAAGCCCCTTTGATTTTTTGCTCAGTAATAGATGCTTCTATGGCCATCCATTAGTCCAGCATTTGATAGGAAGTAAGACGTCATCAATATTTGCTGAGGGGTACAGGGCAGTGTGCTTATTTAAATTCCAGTAGTATTGATAAAACACTGTGTTAATGTCCAATTGTGAGTGGAGAAGCCGCCTATTTTGATCACCAATGGAGGTGATCGCAGAGCGCCCTGGAAATGGAGTGCGCAGTGGTGCCAAGAGTCTTCGCGTCTTATTGCCTTCTTTGCGTGTTTGTCCAGTTATGCAGCATGGTCTAGGCACCGTAGCTTTTCCATGCCTTCTGCGTGTTGTTGTAGTAATTGTGATTGGTGTTCTAAGGAATTGAGTCCTACCGCAACGTGTATCACTGTGGTGCAAAGCTCAGTCTCTATGTTGTATAATGTGTCCAATAAGGATCAGCAAGCCCTCACAGTTATCTGGATACACATTCCTCTAATCCAGACCTTAAATGACTCCCTTCTTTATAAACTGTGAGGAAGCCTTAGTCTTGTTCTCTGTGAAGAACTGCTCAATAAGTGTCTTTATGTCATGTCTAAATGGTAGTTTGTCAAGCATCTTAGTTTGCCTGCGCCACATAGGCTTAGGTGAGAGGAGCCTAACATGTTGTATAGTGGCCTTGACATGGTTATAGTCAGCTATATTCTTTGGTGCATGTACCACAGTCTGGAACAGAGTGGGAAATATTATATGTCGGTGTCTGACTCCCTCCTGCGCCCTGTGTGTGGTGGACCTAGAACAAGGCTAAGTACTTGATATCAGGTAAGTGCACACTAAACCTCCTATAGCAATACGCAGGACAGAGTATCTATGTCTTCAAAGACTAAAAACTTTTCCTCCATTCCCTCTCTCTGATTTTCTCCAGTGCTTCTTGTGTGTTTATACACCTTACCCTTCCTGCAACCATGGCACTAGAACTGTTATCGCACAAGGATTAAAGACTTGAGCTCCGTGTTTCTCTGATGAACAGTAATGCCTAGAGAAAGCACTTCAGATTCTTTGATATATGTATGAACCTTGTGCCGAAATCTGTGTTCCGAGTTTAATCCTTAGGAGTGTCCCAAACTCCAATCTCCAAACTTTCTGCTCTCATGTCGTGTGGATGGAACCTGTAGGTTCATGTCACTGAAGTGAAGTTATAATGATTGTATTCAGAGACCTGTTAGTGTACAGATGGTAACTGCCTCCGATTGTTATTTCCAGTGCATTGAGTCATCGCAAAACCAGAGGTTCGGGTCCAGTGCTCATCTACCTCACAAACGCAGAATGCATCACAAGTGAAAGATCCTGTTGCGCAGTGTCGCCCAGCCGCAGAGCAGATCCAATACTATAAGTCTCTCTTTTCTTATTTTATCCCAACTATCCTTCCCTCTAGGGGACAGTATGTGTACTAATGTTTCAGTTCCTAGGCATTTGCTGTTCTCGGGAGGGATAGAAGGTACAGAATCGGTTCCAGAATCATCTACGCGGTTGAGACCAGATGAGTGCATGACATTGGAAGTAAACAGAATAGTCCTGCTTAAGGGGTTGACACTGCCACCAGACATCCACCTACACTCAGCTGCCAAGCCATCTGTGCCGCTAACCAGCATTCTGTGCTGGCAAAGCAATGCAGCCGTGGTTGCACAGATCTGTGCAATGATGTATCGAGAATACTATTAAAGTCCCTTCCCAATATTCGCGGCACGCCGTGCCATTGGGCCATGGCTTTGATAAGAGCATTCAGAATTTAGAGTGAACCGTATTGGCACATAGATGGTACTGAGCACTAATTACAACCCTTCAAGTTTACCATAGAGGAAAATATATCTGCCCTCCTGATCAATCAAGATGTCCTTTACCGTTAAAGGGACTCTAGCCCTCCCCCATACCAGAGTCCCCCTGGCAAAAGCAGAATATGTGGTGTCGTAGTCCTGGCTCCTCCATTGTCACCACCGTTATGCTCCTTCCTTGTGTGCATGGTGAGTCTCATGTAGAAACACAATCTGTGCCCCCCACCTCTTCAGTAAGGATTGACTTTGTAGTGTTTGATGGGTGCATTAAGGCCGCTAATGTTCCAGGTGACAAACTTATAGTGCGCTATTTACCTGCAAAAAGCAATCACCACCATGGATTGAGGTCTCAGGTGATCCAGCCCACTCCCCACCCCCACTCCTACCACCCACAGTCAATGGTATGAGAGGTACAGATGTATCACATCATAAACACACCCACAACAGTGAACGCCTGCCCACCCTCCTCTGGAAAGACTTTCTCAACTCTCTGGCCATGCAATCACTAATTTACAACAATCAATAAAGTCTACACACTCCCATCAGGTGTCTGTAGTGAGTAAGCAGGAGTATGGATGCAGGCCACCAGCCACAAAAGCAAGCCCCGCGCCGTCCTGCGTGCTCAGTCCCAAAGTAACTGTGCCCTTATGAAAGTTCCAATCACTCATGAAATGCCACAATGCGCTCATTTGTGGTGATGGCAGTCTGGAGGCTATATCCCCACAAGCTCAAGTCTCCTCTCTAACCCCTCCCTTGCAATGGTGGGTATGGCCAAACTGTAAGCCCCCTTGCCACAGGGGCTCCATCACGGTGTCACAAAGATAGAACCAGTGTCCCAGTCACTAAGCAGCCCTAAAACCAAGGATCAAGGTAGGTCGTCAGCTTTTTGTGATGTTTCCAGGGGAAGGCATGGAGAACCACAGACGTCATCACAATCATCTGTTGACATGCCCTCCAAGGATGAGGATGAAATACTTTCAGAAGTGACCAGGGAAGCCGCGATCTCTGGTAATAGACAAAGTCACTTCAAGAGATTGTCGATGACCGCAGGTATGTGCCATGAGTCCATGCCATGGGGGGCACCTGGTTGACGATGCCCTGCTGCTCTGTCATGATACTGTCCCAGTGGCACGTTGTGAGCATTCTGCCTCCTTAGCTCAGTGATGGGCTTGGTACAGTTCAATTCAATCCTAGGCAACTTCAAGTTCCAGGACGAAGTGTGAACACTGCTTAACTGTTATGCGCAGTTTAACAGGGAAAAGAAGGGCGTACCGGAGACCTATTTCTAAGAAGATTCTTCTTAGCCTGGAGGAATGAAGAGCGTTTATGTTACACCAGCAAAGTGCAATCTGGAAATATAATGATGCTAAAATTCTCTATCTGGAATCGACTCACAGTTCTCGCTGATTGCAGCACCATACCATGATCTCTATAATTTAGAATGTGCGCCACCATTGGTCAGGGTGCGCTATCAGGAGGAGGCCCATACTCAGGGACTCTATGGGTGACCTCCGCTGCAAAGAAGGGTGAACAGCCCTGATGAAAGTCTTCTTTTTGGCGCCAATTTTCAATGTATATCATCAGGTCCCACCCTTCAGCGCCTTCTGGCAAGCCCACAATACGTTATTGCAGCTCGCATGCCCTTCATCGTCTTCAGGTTTGTCTTCAAGATACCTCACATGTTCTGAGAGGTCAGACATGATCTTGGCCTGGTCCACAACTTGTGAGTAGAGAGTTTGGAGGAGAGCACTGTTAGCTTGTACCTTCTCAGATAGTGTACGTTGGCTTTTACGCAGGGATGGCCCCCATTTTCATACAGAGGCAGAGGAAAACCAAAGACACAACAAAAACAGGCAACCAGGTTACAATGGGAAGATGAACAACCAGGACAGTTGGTCACAGGGAGCAATGGGAGTGAAGCCAAACGATCAACAAGCAGGGACACAACATCATAGCAAATCTGAGTAGTGTCAATCTTACTATTGATGGAACAGGAAGTAGTAGCTAAAGGACTAGGATTTGTCCCCTCCCAAAATACTGATATGTGTGTACATCCGCACTGAAGCATTTTTTGGTGAACACAAGTCAGGCCCAGAGTGCAATTCAAACACAAGCCTCAGAAGAAAGTCCACTTTCCAGCCTATTTCACAATCATCAACATGTGAAGTCCTTGCTTTTGAGCAGGCGGTCCTGAGGAAAATTGAGGATATTGATCACAAGGAAGGAATACCTTCTGTAATCTAATAAAAAGTGAATCCCAGGCACTGACAATTTCGAGAAATAACAACAACTTGGTGATGAAACCTGCCAACCAGGGAGGGGAACTTGTAGTTATGGACAAAATCATGTATGACATCGGGTGCCACCGGGTGTCATAACTACGTTTATCAGCCAGCGGGTGCTGATAGAGGTAGTTATGAAATATTGTGAAAGTATTCCACCCCACGGTTAAGCAATAAAATCAAAATAATCATGGAAGAAGCCACTTTTCGACTGGATTACAAGACATGGTCAGATTTCCTCATAGCGATAAAAAGATACGCAAACAGATCACATCCTCCTCCCCAGGGAGACATTTAGACTCAGGTATTGGGACACTGCTCAAACCTTTGTCACAATTCTGTGACAGGTTCTTAAAACTCTTACAGGCACATGTATCAAGCTAAATAGCGCTCGCAATATTTGCGAATCGCAAATAAACCTTTTTTGCGAGCGCAATTTAGCTAATCCCAATGCATGAACACAAATCTGAGAAAAACCCTTAAATCGCAAAAATAAGGAATCGCAAATTTTGCGGAGACATACTTTGTGAATCCTTATTAGCGAAATCCTTATTTGCGAATCCCAAATAGAGATTCGCAAATAAACAACCACAAAAAAATACATGAAAAATCACAAATTGCGATTTTTACGAAATTTGCAATTTAGCAAGTGCACTTTAATAAGGATCACAATCAGGTGGTAACCATGAGTGAAAATGCCATACAGGTGCAAATCATCCGAAACCTATTTAAACCGACCCAGGAGGCCTCTGAAACATTCACAATGGCAGTGCTCTACCTGATGACGAGTAGGATGAGGCTCCAGGCAGCAGCACAGCGAAGAAGGAGAATACAGGAGCTCATCTTCAGAGTGCACTTCACATTGTTAGGACAAACTGATAAAGAAATCTACGACAAGTACAGGCTGAATGATGATCATGAACATGATCCGTGACCTAATAGCAGAATTGGAACCCCTAATGCAGCGCTACACTCATAGGACCCATGTCATTCCCACTCATGTGCAGGTCCTATGTTGCCTACACCTACTTGCGTCCGGCAGTTTCCACGGGGTAGTAGCTGTGTGCTGGAAGGGTGTCACAAAGTTCCCTTTCATGTATCTTTAATTCTTTCCTGAACCCCATGATGACAAGGATCCATAACCACATTAGCTTCCCCACAACCCCTCAGGAATTGAATAGGACCAAACAGGACTTCTACCAGGTAGCCCGGTTCCCACACGTAATAGGATGCATAGATGGAACGCATGTTGTCATTTGTCCCCCAGCAGTGAATGAATAAATGTTTAGGAACCGTAAATCCTATCACTCAATCAACAGACAAGTAGTCTGCAACGCCAACCATATCATCACAGACATTGTGGCTCAATACCCTGGGAGCACACATGACTCCTATATATTCAGACACAGTGGCATACTCACCCGTCTGCTCAGGGGTGATTTTGGCGAAGGACATCTGCTTGGTAAACTCATATAATGATTCCTCACACACAATGGTCAAATGGCAATGCATAACTGTTACTAACCCTTTGCTCACTACCCTGTAGGTGACAGTGCATATGCTGTGCGAAATTACATTATGACGCCTTACCTCAACCCAGCCACCCCAAATGAGCACAGGTACAATGCAGCGCACATCGCCACACGTAATGTAATCGAATGCACCTTTGGGCTGATGAAAAGTCGCTACCGCTGCATCCACAAGACTGGTGGTGCATTGCAGTACCGGCCCGACACCTGCTGCACAATTGTGGCTGCATGTGCCATGTTACACAATATTGCCACCAGGAGGGGCATACCCATTGAACTCACCGACAGTGAACCAGAGGAGGACAACCAGCAGGGGCCACAACCAAGACCAGCACATTGGGCAAGCTCAGCAGAAGGGCAAAGGAGACATGCAGAAATCCCACAACATATTTTCTGAGGTGAGTAGTGATGAGACAAGACACAGCATTTCCAAACTGTACTATATTTGTCATAATTAAATCATGTTGTAGTGTTGAAGCACACATATCACATGGCAAGTAGCACAGGGATTGCATTTTCTTTTAATTATACAATGACATAATCATAGGACTTGAAACTCAGTCACTAGTAATGTCAGTGGCAATGGTTACTTCACTATGGTTGTTTGGCTCTGGACATGCCTGTCTATCTTTTCCTTCAACGCACCCCCAGAAGCCTTTCGCCTGCTTCATCTCCATCCCTCATGGAGCCTACGGAGGATGGGGTGCTTCGAGTGGTGCACCTCCTGCAAGTGGTGACTGCCACTGACAGGCTACTGAGGCTTGAGGCCTCCTCACTCCCCTCTTCCCCGTCACATTGCTAGCCCCAACAGTGGCAGACTGCATTAGTTCCACGGCATTGGTTACCTGGCCCAGTGCCTTGGCCACATCCCGACAACAATGAGTTATCTCGATCTGCATGGAGATGGATCTACGGGATAGCAGTGGAGTGTTGGCACTCAGACGATTGTTTGATTGGGTATAGCCTTGCAGGCGCTGCATCAACTGGCGATGCCATCTCCTCTGTGTAACCTGGCTCTCCTGCATCTCTCTGGTCAGCTCCTGCATGGTCCCATTTGACTGTCTGTTGCCCTTCACCACAGCTGTAGTGAGTTCCCTCATTAAATCACTCATGACAGCGATGTTACTTGCCATCGTGATGATTTGGGCCTGCACTAACCTCATGATTTTGGCCTGCAGGCACTGCACCTGGAGCATCTGTGCCTCCAGCACACCCTAGACATTTGTGGAATGGTCCTCCTGCAGTGTGAAGCAGAACCTTCCTCTGCGCCTCCAGCTTTGGTCTGTGCTGTGCCAGACCTGTGCTTGGGTTGTTGTTGTGGGGGTACCTTGAGGCTGGCTTGTCTCTGGTGTTGTTACTGACTCATCCTCAGTTTCCATGGTCTGCAGTGGTGGAACAGTTGCCCTGCGTGTAGTGGCGGCACAGGTTGTTGTTTGTGGGACCAGAGGTGTATCGATGTCAGCCACAGCCAGAGTATTCTGGGTGTCCCTGCAGACACTGTCCTCAGCCTCTCCTTCTGCTGCATCTGTGATGTTAAACAGTGCAAGGTTTAATTTTTTTGGAAGGGTTATATCATGTCACATTATGCATACTTTGGTTCTCAATAAATTATTCACTGTCACATATTGTTCACTTGTTTTATCTTCTTATTGTCTGTTTGCCTGCGAACCTGCCTGTGTGTCCCATAATGCATTTGGGTGTGGGTGGAAAATGTGGACTGGAGTTGCTTTCTGTACACTTGTGCTGAACTGGGGCGATGTGCACATTTTGATATGTCTCTTGTAATGGTCACTTGCATGCATCTTACCTTGAGGTGTGCTGGGCGCTCCGGATGTGTCCAGCTGGGTCACTCCCCCCCATGGCTTCAGGCTGGAGTGTGGACTCCTCCAGGTCCTCCATGGGTGTGTTTCCAGGCGGTGTTGCTGGTCTCCCTTCGGTCTTCTTGGCCTCCTTCAGCCTCTCAGCAATCCTCTCTTTGGCACGGCTGCGCAGGTCGTACCAACGCTTTTTTAGTTTGTCTATTGAGCTGTGGGTGACCCCCACTGCATTAACATTATTATGGATCCTGAGCCAGGTTTTGCGCTTCTGTGCCTCTGGGACCTTCAGTGACAGTTTGCCAAACAGCTTGTCATGGCTGCTGACTACCTCCTCAACGAGGTGTTCAAATTCCCTCTCACTAAACTTCAGCTTGCGTGTCCTGCCTGGTGTACTCTCCCCTGATGCTGAAGTATCCATTTTTAACAAGGGACAGGTCTGCAAGCACAGTTTTTGGATGTCCTGTTCTGCACCTGCACTCAGCCTCCTCCTCTCCCTCTCACTGAGCACTAAATGAAGCATGGGCTTGATGACTTCCTGGTTGTGATGTCATCACCATGCCTCAAAAAGCGCCCTCGCTATTTGCAATTTCGCAAATAGCGAGGTGGGTATTAGGCTTTTCGGAAATAGCGCGACTCGGTGCCGGTATCGTTATTTGCGATTGCGAATTTTACCGATTCGTTAAAAATTAGCAAAATTGGTCATGCATTGGGAATAGCAATTTCTAAATAGTGATTCCTTATTTTTCGCTATTTAGGAATCGCTATTTCTTAGTTTGATGCATGTGCAACATAGTCCATAAATCAACATAATACTTACACGACACAAAAGATGTCCTATGTTTATTGAATGATTTGGAGATCAATGACGCAGAGGACATGATTGTCACTATGGACATTGAGTCACTTTACACAAGCATCCAGTAAAAACACACAATTGATGTAACTGAAAGGATCTTTCAATACACAGAGAGGGATTTCGTGACCCCTAGATGGTTTGTGATAGAATGGGTTGAACTAACCCTCATTGAGAACTTTTTCGAATTTGAGTATGTACTTTACCATCAGATACATGGCAACTCAATGGGCAGTACATTTGCCCCGAGTATGGCCTGCCTCTACGTACACCAATTTGAGGCTGACCATATCTTTGTCCCCAATAACCCATATAAAGACAACATTATACCCTGGTGCCAGTATATTGGTGAAGTCTTAGTACTATGGCATGGAAGTGGGTACACACCAGAGATAGGTACCTCAGTTTCACAACTGTAATCAATAAGAATGAGGCAGTCTTTCTAGACCTGGTCCTCACCATTTATAACACAGGCATAGAAAGAAACTATGGTACACAAGATTATGGACAAGAACAGCTTGCTACTGTTTGACAGTTTTCACCTGAGGGTCCTCCATTAGAATATGCAGGAAGGGCAATTCCTTAGAGTCAGATGTAATTGCTCCACTCATGAAACTTTTGAAACACAGGAAACAACCCTGGAAGCAAAATTGATTGCACGCAATTACCCTAGGAAGACTTTACTAAGAGCCCATAAACGGGCCAAGAACAATAACAGAGACTCACTTCTGGAGACAAATTAAAAAACAAACACACAGAATAGCGTGTGGAACCACATACACTCCTATCTCAAATAAAGTACAAAACATTGTTTGAAAACATTAGAGGATACTGAACAGGTGGAACAAACAATGGCCATCCCCTCTATTTTCCTACAAATGCAATACCAGAGTGTGAGACAAGCTGGTACTCACCAAGGCCGGGGCCACTCCAATACCGCAGCAGATCACTATCTTGGGTTATGAAGCCCTGGTTGGACACTACCAATGCAGTAACTGCTTAGTGTGCATATTTACCACACAAACCAAAGTAGTGGATATTAAAACTGGAAACCATGGGGACTGAAATCACTCTTCAATTGCAATAGTGAGAATATGATATACCTTATCACTTGTTCATGCGGCTTAGTTTATGTGGGAATGACAACGAAAAAAATCTAAATTTATGAGTATTTCAGCACAATACGACATAGAAGGAGTACCACTAAACTGACGCATCACTTTCTGGAATCCAAGCACACTGACAAAAAAATATTGTAGGTTATATTGGAGAAAATGGCAACAAATGTACCAGAAACGGCAAAAAAATCGTTCACCTGTAAGTAGAGATGAATATATAATTCTGAAAACATCTCATATGGGTCTTAATGACGAGATACCATGGCTGCAATTGTGAAGAGGTTGTTTCTCCCTTCCTCCTGGGCTACCACCAACCAGGGTTTCAGAGCATGCCACCTGGGTTTGGGGCAGGGGGTTGCACATGCACTATGATTATGACATATAAAGCATTCATGTAAGTACAACTTCAGTGTATGTGGATAAAATTACCATTGATCTCAGCATAAGATGAGATGCAGTCTCATCTACTGATACAAGAGGCATATATAGCATATTAATCAATAGCAAAAAATGTTTTTCTTCACTGCCTCTTCCCTTTTTATGGCAGCTAGCAACTAACAGTAAAATCAGTAGGCTGAAGGGGGTTGTACAATGTTTTACATTTTAAATTTTAAGTCCCTTAGCAGCCATTGGCTGTTTGAAAAAATTACATCCCCTAGGCTACATCACCCCAGGCACTACTGTAAAGCACGCTGCATTAATAGCACGTGGGAACACTGCGGCTGCCTTACAAAGTACGACATTTCCCGAAACATCTATACAGTGATCTGAGCATGCATAGGTAACACACGCACCGCGATTGCCTTTGTGTAACACATTCTTCTTTCACAACACATAGAGCATGCACAGGTTATCTTCACCATGCCCACCTGGAAAATTCTCTCAGCTTGCTACAAAGAAATCGGAAGTGCTCACGTCAAGGTCAGCGTGAGGCAACCAACCCAATGAGTGGGTCCTTTGTCCCCATGGCAATCAGCACATCGCATGCATGCTAGCAGATCTCCATGGCCAGGCACAGTTTCAGAGGACCGCGTGTCCGCAAGGCCACCACTGGAACCTGCCACCTGCCCAGCGATCCCCACACATGGCCCCCATAACCACTCACCAGGGCTGGACACAGTGGGGGTCCCACCTATCACCAACTCTCACTTTGCAAATCCCCAGGAAAGAAGCAGGCCAGGAGACTAAATCAGCCACACGAGGCACCCC
This sequence comes from Triturus cristatus, assembly GCF_964204655.1. NCBI lineage: Eukaryota > Metazoa > Chordata > Amphibia > Caudata > Salamandridae > Triturus > Triturus cristatus. The sequence continues at coordinate 1,059,817,863 of NC_140591.1, read as the reverse complement.
ACGTGGGCTTAGTAGCACAGTTGCATCTGGCCGTAGCCGCCATATTTCTCCGCAGCCAGGTTCTGCGCCTCACACTGATCTTCCTGCTACGTCACCTCACTGCAGCTCCCAAGGGGCACAGAGAGCAATGCATGCCAACTAAGCGGGGAACGGTAGAGACAGATGCTGGCAGAAGATGCAGGAGTAGCACGGAGCTTCAGCTAGCCACACAACCCCACTTGCACATTTATTTTGTGCCCCCCGGTGTGTCTCTTTTATATAAGCTGTGCTATATTTGATTAGGTCATGCAGTGAATTAAAGAAATAGGTATCTACCACTGGAAAGCTTATATGGAAAAATTACAGCTCCACTTCTAAATTAAGATTGAAGATTTGATAGGGCGACAAGGGTACAAATATTAACCTTCATAGACATTTCTACATAAGCCCTGCAACTCATAGAAAATAATATGGTACAGAAGGTCTCCTAGACATTAAAGTTACTTGGCCTGAGATTTCTAAAATTCCTCACCACTGACAACAAAAAACTGCAGTCCCACCCATCACCCCCTACCACCTACCAAATGGCAGTGCTTGGGAAGAACTAATCAGCAGCTTTTTGCTGCCAAGGTCCTCGTTGTTTAGGTCTCGCCTGACCCAGCGCATGCGCTGGTCTGGCGAGACTTAGTGAGAGGGCTCCAAAAAGTGCTACCAGGCCAGCCTAGAGATACAGTGCATGTGCGCGGGCGCGCGCGCCGCTTTTACCGCGATTACTTTCACTTTCGCGGCCGTACGGCGGCTTTGATGTTTGATCCCGATCACTTTCTTGGCCGCACGGCCACTTGGCATAGCCAATAGGTCTCGCTTTTGGGACATTATAAGTATTTAGTTATGCAACTGTTGCATGTCTAAACACTTATAAGGTCCCAAAGGCGAGACCTATTGGCTATGCCAATGCTTGTTTTCTATAGCAAATCTTTTCTTCATTCTTCCTCACTTAGGTAGCTGAGAAGGGGGAGCACTCGAAGTCTCTGGTCACTCAGGTCCTGCTGGTGAGGTTAGAACAGATTTATGGGCTAGACGGCCTCATGGGAACTCAACTGCCCTATAGTGCTTTAGCAATGGAATACTTTCAACTTTAATAAAAAGTCGGAGTGGAACTTGGACCACTAGTGGGGCTTAAAATAAATGTTGCCTAAAGTGAATGGGGGATAACCACTATCGCTAAACAGAGGGTAGTAGGACTCAGGGCCCCTCTATTAAACCATGGAAACCTGACCTCACAGGACTGTGTATAATGTTTGTGAATGTCGTTTTTTACTGTGTATTTGTATATAAATACTCCATAAAAGCAGGCATTTGACAGAACAATCATTTATTGCTGCTGCTTAATGTATTTTGAGTTGTGCGCCTGTGTTCACCCCCTTTGTCTCCCTCCCCCTGAGAAGCCTTGGACTGCTTGACCTGCACTACCACTGAGAGTCAAGTGCTGAAGGGGAACTTGGCCCTGTTGCTAAGGATACAAAGTAGGTTGGGCCCCGGAACATCAGGCATAAAAGGCCACAACCCCCATGGTTGAGCCAAGTAGTTCCTGCTTGCCTCGTGGCCCTATGAATGGTGTTCTGACAACTAGCAGCAAGCATTAGGGCGCCTAATGTTTTGGAGCCTTGGATACAGGTGTGGCATTGGCCATTTCTAATTTGCACCAGTAGTACAATGAGTCCAGTGTTACGCACAGAGTCTGCACACATACAGATTGGAGAACACAGGTTTGGCAATAGACCTCAGCACCATGTCCATAGATCAGATTAGGATTTATGCATGGATGGAGGAAGGAGGGTTCCCAAAAGTAGGGACAGAGAGGTCCTTACTATCTATTTGGGGACCATTTGAGACCAGGTGAAAGGGACAAGTATGTAGTTGATGCTGGGGAAAGAACCATGGTAGGAACCCAGGAAGAGAGCACTGTGAATTAAGGCTCTAGTATCCCCTTAGGACAGATCTATCTAAGACACATGCAGAGTGTGTCCTCTAAAGCACTTGCCACCAAGATACTCACAACCTCTAGTTTCTAGAATGCACCAGGTATGCACACCACATCAAATTTCTATGGCACTACTGTCACCAGTTCTAGGAGTAAATCCCTTACATGGGTTGAGTCTAGCTGAGACCCTGAGCTTGCAGTCGGTGCGTCAGAAACATAAAGTTCATAAAAAGGAGAAGGTCAGAGAGTTTGAGAGGGACAATCTAAGAAACAAGAGGCTGCATGTGGGCAGGTAGAGAGATGTTGCCAGCTCACGGTGCCATATGGAGGAGCAGGCAGCACAGGAGCCAGTGAGGCAGCAAGAGAAGGGGCTCCCTCGACCGCCCCTAATGCAATGGAGGCCTGGCGGTGCCCAGGTGGGACTGGCCCCCCTAAAACAAGCATTTGCAATGCAAATTGGTCTCGCATTTGTGAGATTTAAAGGTACTGGAGTTGTAAACAATAATGTTTTTTACATGTCTTTTGGACTGCTGTGGAGTCGATGTATGTAGTATGTATTGGAATTATGTGGGCTGGATTGGAATTGTTAGTAGTGAAATTGTGTGTGGTGGAATTGGGTTGTATAGAGTGGATTTGTGTAGTGGGACTACGCTGCATGGTCTGAAGTGGAACTATGTAGATAGTAATTATGTGGCATTGAGTGTACTGGAATTATGTGTGATTGTGTGTTATGGAGTGGAATTATGTGGAATGATATTTTGTGTTGTGGAGTGGTATGTAGTGGTGTTTAATTATGTGGTGTGCTGTCGAATTTTGTGGCATGATATGAAATTCTGTGGTGAAGATTGTATGTATGTGGTATGTGCTTCTGAGTTGAATTATGTCGCTTGGTCTTGAATTCTGTGGTGTGGATTGCCAATGTTTGGAGTTGAATTGTGTGGCATGGAACTGTGTAGTTAATGAACACTAACTTGTCAAAAGCAGCACACCATAGAAGCAACCACGTTTAACAATCACGCAAGATGGCCTAGGCAAAACAGCAAGGTTTGAAGAACATATGCACACAAAAGCACACATATTACAGGTACAACTCCACAACCATAACCTTAGCACACTGATCCTCAATATTGTGGTCTGTGCATACCAGAACTATGCAGCAACCCCTTAGTCCAGGAAGCACAGCGTACCACTGAAAAACATATTTGAGACACCTCAGAGCCATGCCACACACACAGCTTAAATAACAAAAATAAAAAAAGACCAGTAACATAACATAAGCCAATGCATTTTATTCTGAAGAGGAAACATGTTGCTGTTCCCAGTGCTTGAATTGGAAATATAGAAGTACAGGTACACACTATTCAGAGTACCTATTTACTCCTGAGAAGTGCAAGTACTCTCCCATTAAATGTATTGCAGAAGTACTAAGAAGTGATACTACATATGGGCATTGGTCGGCAGGATTGGACAAGGGGTGGTGAGAGTTTTTTGTGTGTAGGCTGGACATCTGGGAGAGGAGGGGCATCTGTTGATAAGGGAGAGGGTGCTGAGCAGTGCCTTTAGCTACTTGCGCTGAGAAAGTTGTGTTTTATGTAGCGCCACGTGTGCTGTGCTCCCACAGCGCAAATGAATATTCCCAAGCAGGTCACACGATCCATGCATCCCAGTGGGACTTTGAAGGCATGCCAGGTACATTTAATTGTAAGCTGTTTACTTAGTGCAAGACAAGCAGGCACAGCACTACTCAAGATTGCAAATATACACTCAGATAAGAGCTGGGCTTGTCTTTGTTTTTCCAGAGAAATCCAGAACTGCCCCAATAATCCTGCCTGGGGTTTGTGTGGCATACTCCTTTACTTTTACCCAAGAAATAATGCCGGTTTCATGTGCACATACAATTTGCAGAGTGTGGCTGACTTCGGCACACCCAGATAACAACACAAATGATCGAATGTTGTTTTTTGGACACCTGGGACAAAAGGGACTATAACACAAAAACTATCTTTTTTAATGTTTTTTACCTTGCCTTGCAGAACAGATTAACCCACAATATATAGCTCATACTTGTATGATGCTCATGCAAACATGTTTCCCCACATTAGAACATTTATGTTATGCTGTCTAGGAATCATGAACATCGTTTTGCTAGAAAACCAGAATAAACACATCTTAGCTGAGAAACATGACTTGGAGCTCAAGAAAATAGCTGTAAACGTGCTTTTTTCAGGCATATCATGCCCTTTGGAACATTGAAGGGGAGTCTCGCTGGTACTTTCAAGACTATGATGTAACAACATGGAAATCAAACAAGGCGGTACTAAGGAGGGACTAACAAGCCTACTAACTAATCAGAAGCCAGCATTTACGAAGAACAATGAAACAAGCCAATGGCAAATATGGGTGAAAGGCTTCTATTCCAAACTTCAATACAGCATGCTGCAGAACAGCGCATGCGCTGCCTAGGGTCAACCTAAAAAGGTCTAGCAAAATGTTTTTACAATGGTCAGTCACAAACGTTACTACATTTTGCCTTATGTTGTTCTCAAAGTCCATTAGTCTAACCTGCATTGGGCCCCTTGGCAACACTGCTACCCCACTCTAGTGCCTAGTGTTGCTAAAGCGGCCACAGTGACAGGGCAGGACAATCAGAGTAACCTGAGAAAAAGTGGCATAATGCTGCACCACACTAACGTCAAAGCCACAGAAACAGTTTCTGATAGAGCAGTCGCGCTCTGTTATGGCTCTGAGGGAATATATAAAAAATATCAAACCTTTCAGTCTAATATCTAGCTACGGAAAATAACTAACTTATCGGGGTGTATTGGTGTTTCCATGCACGGGGTTTCCGGAACACCCACTGATTGCCTACATGTCTCTTTTTCTATATTTGGTGCAAAAATAAGCAACTGGTGCCCCAGCATTGACAGAAATACTGAATTATGTTACGAAAAGCAGAATGTCCTTAACACACACACAACAGAGGCAAAACAAAGAAAGTGCTAAACACACAGAACAAAGAGAAAGTACAAACATCCATATGCATGTGGACACATAATTAATACATGCTGTGTACAAACATCCACATTAAACACAGGCATCGATATATTTGCAGAAAGAGCCCATGTGCCCTCCTGGAAAGGAGCACTAGAACACATACCCTCAAGCACCAAACCTGAATACACTCAGCCCCATCCAAGGCCTCACCGAGGAATCGATTGTCAGATAGGAGGGAGAGGAGAGACAAAAGGCAGCGGCAGAGTATGCTGCCGGCGGCAGCAGTTGAGGTACAAAGGCCTCTTTCTTGCAGTGTCCGAAGCTGCTCGGGTTCCCGTTACTGGCTGGGCCTGCCCAGCTCTCGCCGTCCGCACACATCTGTGTCCTGGAAGCACAACCAGCTGCCCCACCTCACACTTCACAGCAGCTCACTTCAGACTGGGAAAACAATGAGGCATTAAAAGCCACCCCCAGTAAAACAAGCAGGTCGCGATTGTCCCGGCAGCTCCAAAAGGGAAAGCGTGCACAATGCGCTGAATGTAAACAAAGCACGGCATCCTGCCTCAAGTAGGAGAAACTCAATAAAGAATATAGTGCTTACCATGTAAGAACCGAAGTAAAGGGGCCAGTAGCCATGGAAGGATACAAATAACAACATGGCGGTAATAAGGAGGGACTAACAAGCCTATTAGAGAATCAGACGCCAGCATTTACGAAGGACAAAGACACAAGCCAATGAAAAATATGGGCGGGGCTTCTCCTCTGTACTCTACCTACAACAGATGGCCAGAGCAGCACTTGCGTGCTGGCTCAAGCTCGACCTAAAAAAGCAAACACAAAAATTAAAATACATGTGGTCTCCCAGCACAACGGAAGACCCACTGTTATATTATTCACTGCTCCGACTGGAGCACCCTATAATGCCCTGTGGACTGAATTATATTTCATGACTCAGGCAATCAAAGGAAACACAGCACAGTGAGAAAGAGGGAAGAGATAGCCTTTCAAATGTAGATGTAAGCATCTCACAGCTAATGGGCTACCATGGGGCTACCTTTCCGACAGAAAATACCGGCCATTTGTTTATGTTTTAAGATTCTGCAAAGGCCTGGACATCATACATAAATAGAACTTTACATAAAATTGTCTGTTTTTTCATTTCCTTCTGATTTTGTTTACTTTATCAGTCTGGGGTCATTAAGCCAGGTCTAGAACACAATTAAAGTGCATTAGTTTTACATTTAGAGATTTATTTATATATCATCAAGGGCAGTGGTAGAAGTGGATTAAAAAAAAGTGTGGGAACTATGATGCTGCGCGCAAAGAGGGCAGGATGAGTGACTGTGGGGCAGATGTAAATGCGTGGATAACAAATCAAATTTACAGTGTGGTTTGTAGCAGAGGGCAGCACCAGTGGGGGCAAGGTCAGTGGGGGTGGGGGTGGGGCTAGAGGAAAAAAAACTGTGACCATGAGGTTGAACACAGGCCCCTGCAGCGGACGCATTAGTCCACTGAGCCACCAGACCCGGCTCAGTGGACCCGATCTATCTATCTATCTATCTATCTATCTATCTATCTATCTATCTATCTATCTCTCTCTCTATATATATATATATATATATTACCTACTGGCGGTCGCCAGTAGGTAGTTATAGTTAGGACCCCTTTTCCATAGGAAAACCTCAACATTCTATTTTGAATAACTTTGGCGCCGGTCGACGAATCCTCGCGAATTTCTCAAAATAGGTGGGGCGCTACGCTCCACTTCTACCCTGAAAGTCTCGGGGGGATTCGTCAAGCGGGGGCTGAGATAAAAGGGGGGTCCCAAAACGCGTTTTTCCCATGCATTTTTCCATAGGACCTTTAGAACGAGCTACAGCCCGAACGGCTGAACAGAATTACTAGAAATTTGGCAGAGAGGTAGTCCCTAGGTCAAGGAAGTGCCTTTTGTAGGTTTGGTGTAAATCTGTTCAGTAGATTCTGAGAAAATAGCCTTTAAATCAATATATATATCTGAGCCCGCTTACGGTACGCTTACGGTACGCTTACCGTACGCTTACCGTACGCTTACCGTAAGCGTACGGTGGCGTGCGCGAGCGCGATTCTGATTGGCTCTTAGATCTTAGTAAACATTCGAATCGGCCGAAACCAGGAAGCGGCGTCCGCCATTTTGTCTCTCGCACTGAGTGTTGTTTATCAAACATGATGGCCAAAAACATGTTACGGGGCTGTTTTGACAACTCCCTCCCACATAGTCATGTTGAGGGAGTCCCCAAACATCCCCCAAGAGCAAAAACGGTTTTATTTTTTTTTCGGCAATTTCGCGGGGTACGCTTACCGTACGCTTACCGTACGCTTACGGTAAAAAAATAAAAATAAAAAAAACACTATCCACACTTACCCCACCCCCTGTGCTTTTGGTGGCCGCAGGCCACCAAATGTGCAGGGCTTATTAATAGAGAAAAAAAACGTAATTTTGGCAACATGAAATTATAAAATCGAAATAAAGAAAACACTATCCACATTGACCTCACCCCCTGTGCTTTTGGTGGCCGAAGGCCACCAAATGTACAGGGCTTATTAAAGTTGATAAAAACCGTGCACGGAACGAACTGCGTTAAGTGGGCGCGCACGCCACAAATGGCGTAAAGTAACTTAGCATTTAAAAAAACGTACAAATTCACTGAAAAAACCATAGGTTTCACACACGTTATAGTTAGGAAATAGCATTTAAAAAACCTTGCTAATTCACTGAAAAAACCATAGGTTTCACACATGTTATAGTTAGCTGGACATTTTACTGATAAAAAACCAATGAAATTCCCCCGTTATAGTTACTGTAGGCAACTATAACTCACGCGACCGTAATCCTCTGCTGATGACATATGTGTCTTTATGAAAAAAAAATATTTGTAATATATGTATAGCTAAAATTTAATGGAAGAAGACATGGGCAAATAAGTGTCTAAATACAGTATTAGCATCAGCAGAGGATTACGGTCGCGTGAGTTATAGTTGCCTACAGTAACTATAACGGGGGAATTTCATTGGTTTTTTATCAGTAAAATGTCCAGCTAACTATAACATGTGTGAAACCTATGGTTTTTTCAGTGAATATATATATATATATATATATATAATATATATAGTCTCTCTCTCTCTCTGTCCGTCCCTATTTCTCTCTGTCTATCTCTCTTGATCACTCTCTATCTCTCTCCATCTCTCTCTTTCTATCTATCTCTATCTATTTCTCCTTATCTATCTCTCGCTCTCTCTCTATCTGTCTCTATATCTCTCTATCGCTCTGTCTGTCTCTGTCTCTATCTGTATCTATCTGTCTCTGTCTCTATCTGTCCCTGTCTCTATCCCTGTCTCTATCTGTATTTGTCTCTATCTGTCTCAACCTGTCTCTGTCTCTATCTATCTCCATCTGTATTTGTCTCTATCTGTCTGTCTCTATCTGTCACTGTCTCTCTCTGTCTCTGTCTGTCTCTGCCTCTATCTGTCTCTTTCTGTCCCTGTCTCTCTTTTTCTCTGTATCTATCTCTGACTCTGTCTCCATCTGTCTGTCTGTCTCTTTATCTGTTTCTGTCTCTATCTCTATCAGTTTCTGTTGGCCCCTGTTTCCCTCTTTGTTTCTGTACCTATCTCTGTGTCTGACTCTATCTGTCTCTGTCTGTCTCGGTCTGTCTCTGTTTGTCTTGGTCTGTCTCGGTCTTTTGTCTCTATCTGTCTCAATCTCTCTGTCTCTGTCTGTCTCTAAATGTCTCTGTCTGTCTGTCTCTGTTGTCTCTATCTGTCTCTATCTCTCTGTCTCTGTCTGTCTCTATCTCTATATGTCTCTGTCTGTCTCATGTTTCTGTCTCTGTCAGTATCTTTGCTTCTGTCTCTATCTTCCTCTGACTCTGTCTGTCTCTATCTGTTGTCTCTGTCTGTCTCTATCTCTCTCTGTCCATCTCTGTCTGTCTCTGTCTGTATCTCTGTCTCTATCTGTCTCTATCTTTCTCTGTCTCTATCTGTCTCTATTGTTCTCTGTCTCTGTCGCTATCTGTCTCTGTCTCTGTCACTATCTGTCTCTGCCTCTATCTGTCTCTGTCCAAACAGGAAGCTTCCTAAAAGGCCCTTTAAAAGTCACAAACCAAGAAGAAGGGGTAGTGGGTGTAGATTGCGCAAAGTAACTATATATTTAGAAAGGCAACAATATCATCTCTAATATGAAGGTGCTCCAAGGTGATTGAACAACGACCACCCCACGTTGTTGAATGTGTGTAAACACTTGTCTACACACATATAGTACAAAGAAAAGTATCAATGTCCTGGATTTGCAGCGGAGTACTCTCTGTCGAAGTTTTCATTATTTTTCCAGGACAGAACTCGTACGTTTGAGGATCATTCCCTATAGAAGAAGCTACTTTGCTGATCCTTAATACCTCGTACTTGATGGGTTTATTTGAGTACATGGACGGCACTTTTTGATTGTGGAAGAGGAATGCATCTATACTTTTTCCATAGATATTGCTGTTTGCGCCCTGATGAAGTCTTGAGTTAATTCCCTAAGACGAAACACGTGTTGGTTCTATGGCTATCTGTCTTTGAGATGAAGAACTGAAGCATATATTTTACAAGATTTGGAATAAAACATCAAAGAAGAACAGTGGAAAAACTACCGTGTGGACTTATATTTTTTGCGTTACTATAGGAGTGTGGCATTGATACTTTTCTTTAAAAGTCAGCTGTGCTTACAGCTGACTTTTAAAGTGCCTTTTGGCAAGCTTTCCGAGGGTGCTCTGACGTCACAGAGGCCGGCAGTAAACACAGAAGATGGCCGCAGGAGCATACGTAGTGAATACCTATTTAATATGTATTCACTATGTATGCTCCTGCGGCCATCTTCTGTGTTTACTGCCGGCTTCACTTGAAACATAGAAAGTACAAGGCAAGGTCCGTGGGCTGCCACAAAAGGCCTCCTGGGCCACTGGCGTCCCGCAGGCCGTACTGTGAGTGTTACGGGTTAATGTGTTGCAGAGATATGTGTCTGTAACTAGTGGAGAAGTGTGGCTCAATGATTAGAGCGGCAGACCCTGATGTAGAGGTCTAGCCCGGGACCAGGGTTCAATTCCCCGCCTCGGCGGGTCTTGGGCTCAAAAATTCCACGGACCTGATAATTCTCGCCTTGTGCCTATTCCAATCATGGAGTCCTACTCTGGGCAATAACTTGCTTAATCTCCACAACGGCCCCCGCAACGCTAAGGATGCCTGGCCTCCACCTTGGAGGTGCCCAGGAGTGGACGCCTCACAGGGAAAGCCAGGATGGGTTCCACAGCGGTATTCGTACAAGCGCCTTGAGACCCTTGCGGGTGAGTAGTGCGCTATACAAGTATCAAATTTACATTTACATTTAACTAGAGAGCATGTATACACAAATGGGGCTGTCCCTAGTTGGGATTCCTACAAATTCCTACAGGGTCTCTAGAGATGCATGTCCAGTGGGGGCATCTCACAAAAAGTGATGGACTGGCCTCACACACCACCTGGTGTCATGCTTCATCATAGGCCGTCCTTGCCCTCTAAAAACTCCATTTGATAGAGGGCGGGCATACACCTGGAGACAGGGATGCACTTCTAAATCTAAGTGGTGGCCCGTGAATTAGTGAAAAGTGATCTAAAAACCATTGCATTTGTCAGCAAACTAATTTAATTAAAGAACAAATGCATGGTATTAAAAGAAGTGGGCGTGATATGGGAACTCATTATCCCTTCACCGTGCTAGATATGGTCAACATGTTTCTGCTTTGGGGTCCCGGAGGGTACATAGCATTCGGGGGTTGTGAGGATCAAACTCCTCATTGTACGGCGGGGAGGCAAAGCGGACGACCATAGATGAGACGGCTGGAAACGTTGAAGATGACAAATGTCACAGTAGGCCCTTCCACCCTCGACCTCACATAGAGCAAGTAGGATAGTGATCCAGGATACTCTCGCATTAGTACTACACTATACGGGAGTTTGATCCTCCCAACCCCCGGTCCTTTAGTGGTTGATCTTTTATACACCGCGTGTAAAAAGGCGGAGCCTATTCAAACAGGTTTTGGTCCTGATGAATGCTATGTACCCTCCGGGTATGAATGCTATGTCTTCAGAGGTTTCTCTGAAGACCAAAGTGCCAGAAATCCTTGGCGATTTCTGCCAGAATCTTGGACCTCGTCCCCCCCAATTTGTTGACATACCGCTGCCACATTGTCCATGCGGAGAAGTATGCAACAGTTCGTCATGCGTGGGGACAGACAGCGTATCGCAAACGACCCTGCCAGAAGCTCCAGACAATTGATATGGAGAGACAACTCGTCCTGAGACCACCGGCCCCCGTGGTTATCTGACCGCAACGAGCTCCCCATCCCCACCGACTGGCGTCGGACTCTATCACCACCTCCAGAGACACTCCGAACAGGGCTCGACCATTCCAAGACTCCATGTGTTCTAACCACCACAACATCTCCCACCTCGCCTCCTCCGAAAGAAGAATTTGATCGGAATACCGGAGGCCTTTCTGGAGATGGCGGATCTTGAGCCGCTGAAGTGCACGGTAATGAAGAGGACCTGGAAATATGGCTTGTATTGAGGAAGCTAACAGACCGACTATCTGAGCTACAGACCTCAATGATACAACCTGTTTGTGTAAAACCAAATTCAACTCCCTCTTGATAGATCTGATCTTCTGATTGGGCAAGAGGAGTTGGCAAGTGAGGGAATTGACAAGAAATCCCAGGAATTCCATCGACTGAGACGGAATGAAAATCGACTTCTGAGGATTCACCAGAAATCCGAGAGACTGTAAAAGATCTATGGACCACTCCAAATGAGTCATTAACAGACGAGGGCAATGAGCCATGATGAGAACATTGTCCAGATAAATCATCAGACGAACACCCCGGGCTCGCAGAGATTCCACAACAGGCCTCAGAAGTTTCGTGAAGCACCAGGGTGCTGACGAGAGGCTGAAAGGGAGAACGTTGTACTCGAACCAGACTTCCTGCCATTGGAACGGCAGAAACCGACAATGGGGACCGTAAATGGGAATCGACAAATACGCATCCTTCAGATCGAGACGGACTATCCAGTCCCCTTCCTGAAGAAGGTCCCGATGAAGACGGATACCCTCCATCTTGAAGTGGCGATAAACAAACCAACCGTTGAAGTCCCGGAGGTTGAGAACTAGCCTGGAACCACCCCCTTTTTTCTGAACCAGAAAGACGTTGCTGGAGAAACCCTGAGGATGACGGGTGGTCTGAACTATGGCCCCTTTCCATAGAAGAGAGTCTATTTCCGCGGAAAGAACAGCTTGATCTTGAAGGGAAAAAAACAGGGGCGAAGGAGGATGAGGCTGAATCGGACAGCTGAAGAACTCTATCTTGTAACCCTTGACAGTTTCCAACATCCATGCATCGCTCGAGATCAGTTGCCAACTGGGGAGAAAAAACTGAATTCTGCTCCCCAACAAAACTTCTGAAGCTGAGATCAGACTCACCTGAAGCTGAGGAATCGTGAGGTTCTCCTTGGTTTCCACCATAGCGTCCCTTCGGAATTGGTTTAGGCCTTTGCGAGAAGGATAGAAGTAGGATCTGTTATTATAACCGGAGTCCTGATGACCTCCACGATGGGACTGATAGCCACGCTGGGTGTTTTGTGTAGAGCCACGGTCGAACGATCGTCTCCTATATCGTCCGGCCCGCCCAAAAACCGGGCGAAAAGCACGCCTAAGAGAGGACTGAGCTTTATCTAGTCCACTAAACGTGGCAACAAGTTTAGTCAACTCTTTAAGAAAAGGATGACCAAACAACAAACCCTGAGCCAAAGAGCCAGACTCAGAAGTGGACAATTCTGCTAGTTTTGGGTCCAACTTCAAAAGAATAGAGCGGCGACGCTCACATGACATGGCACAATTAGCGTTTCCCAATTGACAAATGGCCCTTTGAGACCAACCAATTAACTCATCTGGATCAATGGCAGAGGAAGACTCCTTAGCCCGAAAACCCAAATCCAAAATTTTTGTGAGGGGACCCAGTAAATCTAATAACTTATCCTGACAAGAGCGCCATGCCCTGTCAATACCCTTTTTGGGATCTTTAGCATATTTTTTAAGGTAAGTAACCATGGTTGGATCAACGTCTGGAGTGTCAGACAATTTATCAGGTAAATCCGGCCGAGGACATTCAGACCGAAGACGGGTCCTCACCTCTTTGTCGAACGGTTGACGAATATGTGATTGGACATATTCCGCCACTTCCGCAGACGGAAGCCAAGAAGAAGAATTAGGGTGCACAATGTCAGAAGGGTCAAAAGTAAGGATTTGGGGATGTGTAGGCGCGTCTACAAAATGCTCTTTACGAGCCTTTTTAGGAGGAGGAGAGGCGTCATGGTCCGAAGACCTTGGAGAAGAAGAGTCATCATCGTCCGTCCGATGAGACTGAGAGGCCCGAGCCTCCGTAGAAGACTGACCATAGGAATGGTCATTAGAGAGAGCCCTGGCTAACTTAACAGAGTCTGACTTGTGAGGATTGGCAACTTTGGTAGACTTTGAGGAAGAACGCCCAGAAGACGTAGGTAGCCAGCCCTGCTGCAAAGCATAATTAGACAGGTGTCGTTTTGTTTTAAGGGCTCAATAGCGCGGACCAGCGCTTTATTCACGGAGTGTTGAACACCCACGTCAAGAGCTTACACCAAATCCTGCTCCATGGAGCCAGAGGCCCCGACATCATAATAATACTCTTCCTCATCATAATATTCAGCCATAGCCACACACTAAAGTGTAAATTAATGCCCACAAGAGGAAGAAACAACACAAAGCAATTCAAGAAAGCCAAAGGCAAAGACAGGGGGGAGTGGCAAAACCCCTAAGGCAAGCCAACAAAAAATACAGGTACACAGCAACCTGAATAGTTTGCCAATTAAACGTGGAGGGAGGCCTTGCCAACAATGACTCCACTCTAGGCAAAGCCTATGCTTGATTATGCAGCCCAAACTGAGGATTTGATGCAGATGGGCGTAAAATGGGGCTTGGAACAGGCTGTGGGCAATGAGCAAAGGAAGCGCTGCTCCCGCGCTAAATTTGCGATGTGCGCATGAAATGTAAACCAATAAAATGGCCGCCGCGCATGCGCGGTAACGGCCGCCTGAACCACAATAGAAAAAGGACTATGCGAGAGACTCGCGTAGTCCTTGAGCCCTGCACTCCCGCTCCACAAAGACAAGCGCAGGCGCAACGCGCCCGAACCGGGGAGGCGATCACACGCTCCCTGCAACAAACACAGAATGACCAAAGTACCGGCTGAAACAGAGATCGGAACACACGACGGGCGCCGCACGGATACAACGGCGAAACTGATAAAAACAGCACCAATGCAAATAAACAGAGTGCCTATGAAGCGCACATACAGGTACAGAAAAACAGAATGAATAAAACACAGCGTAATAAAGCAAATGAATGCAGTGCAAGGCAATATGGCAAATGAAAGGTAAAGCACTTAACTGGCTGCGGAGCAGCAAAGAAAGAGGATGTGGTATTCTCTTATGGACCTTTTATAGGGGATTCTCTATGGTTATCAGGTGATACCCAGTGTGTTCATGGGTATTGTCGTGTTATTTCTTTTACTGTAATGATTGGCTGCTGAGCATTTCCTAGTACAGGAATGAGAAGCATAATCGGAGCCTCCGGTCCTGACATAGAATTTGGCATGGATAGGTTACCCTTCCAGGACGTTTGACTTTTCTCAAAAAAGTTGGGAAACTGTTTTACATAAATTATACTCCCAGCATAAGTACTGCTCTTGTTGCGTGTGCTACCCCGACAGGGCGAGGGGGCTGCCAGTGCTACTGCTGCTGTAATAGCGCCGGGAGAGTGTGATAAACACTAGAATGCGCAGCAGCCTCTTTCAACTAGCACGCCGACCACAGCTATGAGAAGCAGGTGCGGTCTAGTTTACAGGATCTTTGTGGGCGGAACAATAAGCGTCCATCCCTGCTGCTTCCTAGCCAAGTCATGGGTGGCTTGTGTTGCTATTGCCAAAGGCATTTGGATTGCTGATATCCGGCTATATAATCACAGCTGCAGAATGTCGATGTTGCAGTAAAGAACACATTCTTCTAATGGACACCAAGGTTTCAGCGATCGTTTTCACTCCAGGAGGAAAGCGTAGCCGCTTCATAAGCTGTCTATATGCGGTGGGGTTTTTGGTAAGTATCGTAATGTTCCCATTGCTTTTGGTGTCACCCTATTTAATAGCATTGAAATGGAAGAAGGATTCTGAATGATCCGCAAGTAACCCCGTCAATAAATTCCACGCTGTTGCAGAAGCCATATTTTACCGAAATATTCGATGTAGTTTAGCGAAGCTTAAAAATAGACAAAAAGAGAAAAATGTTTTTCAAAAGGTGCATTTCTATACTATGCCAATATCACCAAATAATGTAGCCGATTTTCAAGTACTAAGCCTTTACGAAGTATTTTTGGATGTCGTCTGGTTTTGAAGAAAGGACAGAGTCTTGTTCTTTGTAAAAAGTAATGTGTTTCAAATCAGAAAGAGGGGTGGATATCTCTGTCATAGTGCCAAACTTCTTATTAATGTTCCAGGAGATACGAATTTGTCTAATTCCACCATGGCGGCCACGTTCACTTAAATGACTGTAAAGCGCGCTCGCAGTCTCCTTTCCATTTCTAAAGAACTTCACCCAGCCACAATGATGTCCGGCTTCATCCTGCATTGTTGACATTAAAGGTTTCAGACTTACCACCCTTGCAAAATTTTCACTCGTTGCGCGAACAGCGAACAATCGCATCATATGTAATTCATAATGCATCACAGAAAGGGAAGTTACATGGTGTTGTCATGCCCGTGTAATCATTCGAACTACAAAGGTCAGACCTATTTTACCAAAGTAATAAATTAACATAAGCACAAAGAACATTTTTGGTTTTACTTTTCATAAATTACATGCATTTTTCCACTTATTAATGTGTATCTAAACTTCATAGCTAAAAAAGAAACACTTGATAATTGCATATTTAAACTCTTCTTATTAGGTATGCAAAATGTGCTGGTGTGTGTAGTTTAAAAAATATATATATTTTAAACATTAAACTTGCTGTTAATACACGTTTTCTTTCGCGCCGGTGTTTCTTATCCCGCTTCAAAGCACAGAAATGTCACACATGTACAGTTCATTAAGCAATACAATAAGGGAGAGGGTGTGGTCTCACGGCTAGATTGCCGACTTTGGAGCTGGGAAACCAAGGATCGAGCCTCAGGGTCGACTCCACATCCTGTGATTCTGGGCAAATCACTTAATCTCCCCGTGCCTACCAAAAACAAGCATTGGCATAGCCAATAGGTCTCGCCTTTGGGACCTTTATAAGTGTTTAGTCATGCAACACTTGATGTTGTTGCACCAAGGATATTGTGCTGGATAAATAAACACTTATAAGGTCCCAAAGGCATGACCTATTGGCTATGCCAATGCTTGTTACTTCTGGGTTTTGGGACGCAAGGGTCGAATCGGCTTGTTTATAGCACATTGTGAATGAAGAAACCATTGGGCTGTCCCATGGATCATTTGGTGTACTATTGCCACGACTTTAAAGTATAATTCTTTTCTTGATGGGCAACTAAGCACTGGAATAATGTAATGCTGTCGAGGAGTCCTGGTGATGAGGCCCGCCACTGCATTGTGGAATAGTTGAAGGTGTTTCAGTTGTTTCGCAGGGAGACCCAAACAGCAAGCATTTCCAAAATCTACAGGAGATGGAACTAATGTCTGGACAATAGGTGTACTGTGATTGCTGTCAATGTAGGACGAGATCTTTTTTTTTTCTCACCAAATTTAGGTACCAGAACAATGCACTTGTAATGTAGCGTTCTGTAGTCCTCTGATGCCCCAATGTAAGTTTGACACCCACGTATATGGTCAGATTCCTTTCAGTCTTAGAGGGCTGTGGGAAGGGCCTATTATTCCAGACCAAATTAAAGGTTGCATTTTCTGAACATAGTCTCTGGTGATAAGTCTCTCAGTTTTTGAGGTGTCACGTTTTAGAAAACAAATGTGCCATTCTGTGGTGAATGATGGTAAGGGAATTAGTCAGTTTGGAATGATTGTCGTTGGAAGTAGATTTAAATAGTGATGGCTGTTAAAGTTTGAAAATCCTCAGAGTATCATGGGCATACATATAGGGTTGTATACCAATATCCTTCAAGATTGACACTAAGGAGGGCATGTAAATATTAAAAAGCAATAGTGAAGCTATAGATCCCTGTGGCACACCACATGTTGCTAGCTTAGTGTTTGATTTAAATGGGGCGAAAAAAATGGGTTTAGACTGTACTGTAAGGAATGACTCAAACAAGCATACTGATATTTGGTCACAGCCCAGAGGCTTTTTATCTAGAAAGAAGATTAACATGGTCAGTTGTGTCAAACACTGCTGACAGGGCCATTAGAGATGTAGCCTGTAATCAGGGAGAGCACCTTTCAGAACAAGCCAAGGCTTGTAACTTTTTTCTTGCATTGTCTTTTGCAGTCACGCAGAGAATGTATATGCTCCTTTCAATCTTACCAGGTTTGCGTACCACAGTGGCAGTATGTGTTGTATCCAAACTCGTTAATCTAGATGCAACTCAAAACAAGAAACGCGAGTGGTGTGTGCGCGCGCGCGAAAAGTGAAAGTAGGCTGCGCAAGTGAAAGTGATCGCAGCTGTACACATTGCAGAGCTGCCGGCTGCGCGCGTGCACGCTCGCGTGAACGCAAGCTTGTCTCCAGCCAGCAGCACTTTGAAAACTCACCTACTAAAGTCTCTCCAAGCACCGCATGCGCGCTGACTCAGCGAGACCTAAAAAACCGTAACTGGTGCTCATGTAAAGCGCTCCATTACCTTTGGGTCAAGTTCGCGCTATATAAATCTGCAACAAAAAAAAATGCAACGGTTAGTGGATTGGATCTGGGATAATAGATTAAACACAACCCATTTTTCGGACATTTGAACAAATAAAGGTGTTGCTGCCAGAGGGATGGATGTTTACAAACATTCAAGGTCAGGTTACACGCATAGTATTTGGAAATACAAGCTGCTGCAGTGCTGGGGCACAAAGTGACATCTCTCAGCTACTTGTGAAGAGAACAGGGTCCTTTTTCAAAAACTAGTGGTGGCACTCTGTCCCCTCCTAATTTGTCCCTTGTTCAGCAGGGCATCATCAGACTTGTCAACCTTGAAAGAATGTTTGTTATGTGAGCCGACAGGGAGAGGGGGCAGGGCAAGAAGTGGGAGAGACTTTGAATCCATTAAGGCCTGAGCAGCCTTGTAGTAGGCAAGGCCATGGTGGATTAGTGGGGCTGTTCCCCCTAGCACAGCCTGAGTAGCCACTAGTCCTATCCTCCCCCAAAACATGCAGGAAGAGCCTGCCACTATGTCCTGGGGAGGTAGCAAACTGCAATATCTCGACACACAGGCCGAAAACCTAAATTTTGGAAAGGTTTCCAAATCACATTGTGTTCACCGTCTGATATTGTGTCTTCACCTGTTGATCGTGTGAAGAGTACCTAAATCATGCAGGGCCTGTCCTAGGACTTTTGGGGCCCCAGGCAGAAAGGGAATGTGCCTCTAGTTTGCATACAAAATCACAGGCAATGAAATCACAGAAAATAACTTCCAAGGAAGGGTCATCAACTAACTATTATTGAAGCGAATTTGCAAGAATCAACTTTTCTGGTGCAGATATCAGGAAAATAATCAAAATATAAATAATAACACTAATAAAATAAGTACATATATTTTAAAATTGTATTATATATGTATATTCACTGAAAAAAGCAAAGGTTACAGGGAAATTATAGTTAGGTTCTGAATTTACGTGCACAAAACCAGAGAAATTCGAAGTTATAGTTATACTTATTGTTCTACTTATGTTAAACAATTATGAATCGTTGCCTTAAGTTATTTAATGGTATGAGTTATAGTTTCTTCAGATAAGTATAACTATAACTTCTGTATTTTTCTGGTTTTGTGCGAGTAAATTCAGAACCTAACTATAACATCCCTGAAACCTTTAGTTTTTTTCAGTGAATTTCTATTGCTTTTATTAGCACGCAGCATGTTGTTTTTTTCTGTGAATTTCTATAGTTTTTTTTTTAGCACGCTGCATGGGGTTAGATGCATTGGTTTTTTTTTTCAATTTTTTTCTGGCTCCGCGGATCCTCCACGAGTTTACAAGGGGGGCAGCGCTGAGCCCCGCAAATCCACGTATCGGCCTGCAAAAAAAAATAAAAGGGCATTTTTTTGCCCATAAGGGGTCTCTAAGGAACCCCTCTATGTGTCCTCTGGGGTCAGGATACCTATATCTTGATGCCTTCTATATGTTTTTAGATGTATTTTCTCCTCACCGGTCCGATGCAAGGAAAGAACATAGTGGCAGCGACTTTTCTGTCATGTTGCAGCCAGCCAATCCCAATATTTCTTTGCCACTCTGATCAACAAGTCCTTAATTTTGGATCCACGTCCCCAGATATCTATATTTTGTCCCCCTTTAATATCTTTAAAACTACTGAATGGATTTACACCAAATTAAAATAAACACGATCTTTAGCCCAAGATCTAGTTTTCTGACACATTTGGTGTAATTCCATCCAGCAGTTCGGGCTGTAGGTGTGTTCAAAGTAAGGGTGGGCGGAGCTGGCATAATGCCTCTGCGCGGAGCGCCACAGAGTTTGAAAAAAAAACTCTGTGGAGCTCCGCTCCGCACGCCCAAGATGTACAACATAGGGTTTTTTTAATTGAAGAAGGACGCGAGGAGCAGGAAGGAGAGTGGCCAGGCAGGGGAGTAGGCAGCCACGCAGGTAAGGGCCTTCTTTTTAAAATTTTACATATTTTGGGAGGGTGGAGAGGCTGGTTAACTCCGCTCCGCCATGGAGTCGGAGTTTTGCCTACCTCCCCGTTCGCAACGGAGTGCGGTGTAGGCAATTCTCCGCAAATTCCGCTGGCGGAGCGGAGTTACCTGCCCAGGGTTAGTTCAAAGGTCCTATGGGAATTAACATTTGGAAAACACATTTTGGGATCCCCCTTTTTTCTTGGCCCCTGCTGGATAGATCACCCCAAAACTTTCAACACAGCAGCTGAATTGACTACAGTATAAGTTCTGAAAATTTTGTGAAGATTCATCAAGCGGCGCCAAAGTAATTGGCAAATTAAAAAACCCTATTCCTATGGAAACTAGGCCCTGACTCTACCCACCTACCGGCAACCACCGGTAGGTAATATATACATATTTGTCTCACTGTGTGGAATGGTTTGGATTAGGTGTGGGAGAGGGAGCTGATCTCCCCTAGGCCTCATAGCACTGGACCATGACTACAAGGCCTAGGATAGGGCACCCCACTACCTTGGACGTCACAACCATGAACTAGAATTGTGAGGCCCAGGAGAGCAGGCCACAGGGTAGGGGAGCCCTATTTCCTGGGCTGCGCAGCAGAGGCTTAGTGGTGCAAGCACAGGTGAAGGGGCTTCCTTTCCCTACACCTTCCCATCATGACCCAGAGCTGCGAGGGCTGGGGGAGAGGTAGGCAGTTCCCACTGGGCTCCATAACTATAGGCTAGTTCTGTGAGGCCCAGGATCTGTGGGCCCATTTATCTGTGCCCCTAGCCATGTTATAGCACTGTGAGGCCCAGGATAGGGTGGTTCCATCTCCTGGGCCTCACAGCTCTGGTCTATTGCTGCAAGGCCCATGGGACGGGGTCCAGTTGCCCTGGGCCTCAGGTCAATAGTCTAGCTCTTTAAGGTCCAGGTGAGGTGAGTCCCCTACCCTGGGCCACACATATATGACACTGTGGGATTCAGGTGAGGGGTGCACCCTCCCCTAGGCGTCAAAGCCATGGTTTAGTGCTGCCCAGGATCTGTAGGCCCATTTATCTGTGCCCCTAGCCATGTTATAGCACTGTTAGGCCCAGGATAGGGTGGTCCCATCTCCTGGGCCTCACAGCTCTGGTCTATTGCTGCAAGGCCCATGGGAGGGGGTCCAGTTGCCCTGGGCCTCAGGTCAATAGTCTAGCTCTTTAAGGTCCAGGTGAGGTGAGTTCCCTACCCTGGGCCACACAGATATGACACTGTGGGATTCAGGTGAGGGGTGCACCCTCCCCTAGGCGTCAAAGCCATGGTTTAGTGCTGCAAAGCCAACTTTGCATTATCACTTCACAGGTTACTTAGTGCCTTTGGAGACACGTTGTATATGTGGAGACACATTGCATAGGAAGTAGGCATTAGGAGATATTTGTTGGGGAGCAGAGGAACTGTGAGTCGCGTAGCAGATTTTGGGTGTTTCATTCTAAATCCCCAGCCTTTAAAGCAAGCCATCTTAAAATATAACTCAGCAGAACAATGAGTTTATCGATTGTGATTGCTATTCATAATATATTTGAGCTGTAATCTCTTTATCATCTACTGCTCGCTATTGCAAATTTTGAACAGCAGATTTATAAAATGGATTCTGATGTGCCAATGGAATGGCATTTGTAAGCTTTAAAACTCCAGTAGTTGACATCAGTATCTACCATTCATACTGTCCAATAAGTACCCACTGCCACAGGTCCTGGTTCAGTAGGTACGTTTTAGCCATGGAACTAGTATATTTGACATCGAATATCAGCTTTAATATTTCACTTAAATATGATGGAAATAAACACTACGTTCTACAGCTGGGCAGGGCCCATCAGAGAGTGACATTTTCCGCTTGGCATTGCCATCAGAATTCCTGGCACCCTAGTTGTGGTCTACTGTACTATTTGGAAATATGGAACCAGGAGACACGTTTTGTAATCCCGGCTTGCCATTTGGCCAACTTGTGTGCACTTGGGCAATCATTTTTCTGAACTGCTTCCGTTTGACCAGATTGGTAGTATTTTGATTCTTTGTAGACACTGCTAGGAAGCAAGCAGGGGATTACAAAAATGGACTGAATATTACAGTATAACTGTCTTGAAAAAATTCTCAAAGAGCAACTACTAGCTACACCTAGTCATGTGACCCAAGATACAGACTGCAGGCACCAAATGATTGGGAAAAAAATGATAACTTCCTAAAAGTGGCTTTTTCAGAATTGGGACTTAAAATTCAACTTTACATTAAAGAGGGTTTTAAATTGCAATTCTTTAGATACCAAGCTTGACATTCCTACCTGCTCCCAATTGAAAGGTATCACTTATTAAGTGTAATCAGGTAATCCAATGTTATGCTATAGAAGAGGCGGTCCTCGCAGTAGTGGAAAACGCATTTAGGAGTTTTTCACTGCCAGGACATTTAAAAGTAGATGTCCTACTTTTTAAATACACTGCAAATTGCCCTATGCTCTGTTTAGGGCCTACCCTAGGGGTGACTTATATGTAATAAAAAGGAATGTTTGTACCTGGCTAAAGACTTATTTTGACAGGTCGAAATGGCAGTTTAAAAGTGCTCACAGAGGCTGCAATGGCAGACTGTATGCTTGTTCAAAGGGCTATATAGGTGGGTGGCACAATCGGTGCTGCATGCCCACTAGTTGGATTTATTCGGTTTGAAGAGAAACCAGAGTATAATCGACAGGCCTTGGACATGTGTCGTACCACTTCACTAGGGACTTACAGATAAATTAAATATGCCGTTAAGTGTAAGCCAATGTTGCCATGGTTTAGGGAGCAAGCCCAGTGGTTAGCAGGTGTAAAGTGCACAGAGTCCTAAGGCCAGCAAAAACAAAGCAAAAACAGGATTGAAGGCAAAAAGTAGGTAGGTGAAAAACCACGCCAAAGATATTGGGTCCAACACATATGTTTAATATCACGTATCTCTCCCATTTTTTATTGGGCATCACTTTGAAGAAGGCCCTCCCAGAGTTATGCTGATACCTCACTGCAAGGAGGTTATTGCTGAAAAGTGACACTAGAGTGACGTGTTTGGGTTTGATCATGAGAGGCCTGTCCTTGATTAGTAGGGGTGAACTTGGAGATGGGCTTTGAGAGCTCTAGGGGTGGAGCCTGACTATTCTTCTTTGCACCGTCCTTGGATAACCAAGGAACAGTGCTTTTTGTGATAAGGAAGTACTGCAACGCTAAGTGAAGACTGTGTGAAAATTCTACTTTGATAGTCATGGAGTAAGACCCCGATCACTAGCGAGTGACAACTATAAATTAAGAGTCCCAGAATGCTCCTCGAACAGAGACAGATAGAACAAGCATTGGCATAGCCAATAGGTCTCGCCTTTGGGACCTTATAAGTATTTAGCAATGCAGCACTTTTTATACTGGGTGCTACAACATCTATTGTTCTTTAACACAGAAGCTTTGTGCATATAGCAGTGCTGCTAGGCGCTGAGATGCGGCAGGCATTCAATGGTGTGCACGTAGAAAGCGGTTGCATAGGTTTCTAACTGATGGTAGTTTTCTGTTCAAAATCCGTCCCTTCAGAGTCTGCATCGTAGTGGTATAGAGGGCAACCATTAACTAGATGTGCTGGTGATCAAAGTGCATGCCCCAATGTAAGTGTGTCTAAAACTATGCAAACCGGTTTAATGGGAGTAGGCTTGTCCTAAGCCGGTGTGCTCTGAATGCCTGACCATGAACAGCTCTAGGGCAAGGCAATGCTGTGGGGGACATCTGGCTTGCGCTCAAGAACATACAGAATGCTGGGTTTGGTGGCGGCAATTTACACCTTCCTTCTCTTTGGAGTTATTCAGCACTTGAACAGCGCACAATCGGGCATTACTGTGGCATCGCCGTACTTTGCAACATAATAGCTGGCCGACCTTTGGAGCAGTCCTGAGGTTTGCAACAGAGACCGCAGTGTTATTTGGGCTGTCGACAGACCGAGTGAAGCTATGAAGAAGTTGGGTCCCAGTTTTACAGAGTGCGAACCAGGTGGAGGGAGGCGCAGGCTTCCGCTTGTTGTTAAGGCACTTCAAAGAGCAGAAAATAAAAAAATACCCAGAAAAAACAGGAGGGAGCTCGAAAATGTAAGTTGCACTGGGTACCAGCGCTGAAAAAAGCAAGCACTGCTACCAAATAGGAAGGCAGCCGTGCCAGCTCGGCTGGACTGCAGAGGATGTGGCGTCCAACAAACACCAGGGCGCACACGTAGGACTCAGAGACACAGCCGTCACAGTGACTGATAGATCAGCTGTTCTCTGAAAGAGAAGTCATGAGAGTGATCTTTAAAAAGCCCGCGCTCTGTGTCCGTCATCATCCCATCCCAGCTCCTTAGCTCCTACACCAGTTAAAACCTTGTCAAAGTGGTAGAGGATGCACAATTCAGCTGCATGCCAAACCTGTGCCTTTAGAGATTTCTGCAAATCTGTTGCTACACCAGCATGCACAGTCCCCGCCAGCATATGCTTAACCATTCTGAATGTGTTACGTTATGTTATGTTAAAATTTCTTAGAAAGCGCTCGTACACCGAGTGGTTTCTTGGCGCTGGACTTAAGAAGTTTTTTGCTGGGGCCTCATGTGTTAGTTGTCAATAGAGTCTAGTTATAAGCTTGGGTAAATAGCCAGGTCTTAAGAAGTCTCCTTCTGAATGTAGCTACAGGCTGCTGCCGAGGTGCATGCAAGCACTGGGCAGAGGCAGGCAAAACGAAAAGTGCCACTTTGTGGATTACATATGTATGCGTTAAATTAACAAGCAACTGCGTGACTATCCCCACAAGAAGTTTGACAACTCCGTCCCTCCTTGTAGGCAAAAACATTACGGCACTGTTCGTAGCTAAATGCAAAAGTTAGGCGTAACAGCCCTGTTAAAAATCGTGACTCCAGGACACAGAGGTTTCGTGACTCCAGGACACAGTGGCTACGTTTTATTACAACCACATCCTACATGTGAAACAAGCGTGTACACGTTGATTAAAGCCAGATGGCCCCTGCGCGCCGCTGCTGGCTCCCGAGAGCAAAACGCTCTGGGAGTAAACCTTTCAAAAGAAGCTGGGACATCCACACGCCTTTGGCCAATTGCGTACTAAAGCCAGACGCAAAGGCCAATCCTGTGTGAGCTCCACATTCACAAGCTTTTACTAAACCTGAAGAAAGCTGAAGTGATTGCAGGAGGTCGATACCTAAAAAAGACAGGCCTTTCCAGTCGCCAGCAGAAAGTCAAGGAAGCCTCTGATAGGTCTGAAAGACTCTAGCGCAATATCTCATGCAAGTATATCCTTGCCTCTAAACCAGTGGCATAGCAAGGGTGTCATGGGCCCTAAGGAAAGGAAGAATATGCCGCAATTGGGATGCAGCGGTTCCTGGAAGCCATGGGCCCCGGTGCCACTCAACCTGCTGCACCATTGATAGCTTCACCCCAGCTCTGAACTTTGCCTTAATGTTGTTAACAGCCCAATGTCGCACCCACCAACTTCAGTGGTTGTGAAGTACACATGTAGCGCCTAGAGCGCAGGTTTGGATGCTATGAGCCCTGAACCCAGGATCCATCACTTTACTAATTCTGGGCTGAGATATTTAGGCTGCGAAATTGACTTCAAATTTCAATGGTATCTTAATATAATGCATCATTGTATTATCGATCCTGGCCTTCTCAGACTACATCTGTGTGTTTACCCCAATGGTAATCAAACCCAGCAACTGTAGCAGAAATGCGCCCTTAACTTTATGTACCATGTACAGATGCACCTGTTTCTTTTTTTTTCTCCTTTTTTTTAAATATGTAAATCATTTTAAGTACCTCAATGACAACCAGGTATGACCGGGGCTTTAAAACAAGATTTCAGTGTCTGAGTTTTTTGTAATAAATGCCATCAGATCCCAAAGGTAGCGATATGGGTCTAGGATATTCCATAACTTGTAATATAATTTCGATGTGATATTAACCAAATGATGGTTTATGTAAATTAGCTTTTTTTTGCGATTCACATAAATGGGTTAAGTGCTTCTATCTGCTATTTACTGGCTGTGTTTGGTAGAACTGGACGTTTGCATGGGTTTTATGTTTAGCATTGACCGTGAACCCTTAATTCACAGTAATGATGTCACAGCTGTGGATTATGAGGTTTATATATGTAAGCATTAGTTAAAGGTAATCTTAAGGGACTGGAACTAGACACACGTCTTGTTTCAATGACCTTTCATGTTAACGTCGGGATGCAGAGCCGCAATCTTTACTTTTAACGTAAAACATAAGGTACACAGACAGTCCTGTGACTTCACACAGCGCCATGTATGCTGCCTGTACTTGAGTGACGACGTGCGTTATACGTGCGTTATACTCCGTATCACCAAAAGATGTACTGTGTTTCCTTGACTAATCATCTCTACCTTACCATGCCCACAAAAGAGGACCCAATGACTGACAGCAGAAACATTCTCTGGGTCTGAGTAAATAACCATTTCCTGTGCTCCGTGGCATTCATGCGCGTGCAGTAATTAGAAGGTGTGGCAAAAGTGACGCCACACATCCCAACAGTTGCCACGTGATGGCGTAGAATTGTCCAGTGGTAACAAAGTTTCCAATAGTTATTCCCCACTTTCAGCGGCATCCCAATGTATCCAAAATAAATGTTCTTGGCCGTTATTTGTAGGTTTAGCCTAGCGACAGCTGCGGCTTTCCGTCGCCCTCATGCAGTAAGAAAAATCTGTACATGCATGTATAGAGGCTCTGTGGGTCAGCCTTTTTCATCGTTCGTCTGTCAACTGTCACTCAAATTTCACTTCCTACCACCGAAGCTTCGGGCAGTGGGTGAGCTCACTTAAGTCACTGACTCGTTTACACTGCGGATGACCTCATTTTTGTGGTCACGTCTGCTTATTTGCCTAAAAAGAAATATACCGCAGTGTAAGGCTGGCCGGGTAATACTTTTACTTTGGGCATGCTTTTTCTTTCAAATCTTTGTCCTTGTTTTTTTTGGGCATTCGTGATTATTTAAACTACATCTCTAGATTACAGTAATTCAAAGCTGATAGTACCTTTTATTTGCACCTCTGATTGCAAGTATATGGAAATCATGTTCAGGCTGCAGAATTCTTATTTTTAAATGTGTCCACATGCTTTCAATAACAACAAGCGCGCGCGCCTCGCGCGGCAGCGAGGAGAGAGAGAGGAGGGGATCTGAGCCGGATTCCCTTGCGGGAGCGAGCAGCAAGGCGCGATAATTGCTAACATATGGCGCGGCTGCTCACTCCCGCAAGGGAATTGCCAAACGTGCACGCTTTGCCATTGAAAGCAATGCAACGCGTGCATGTTTTTGGCCTCAAAACCGACTTGATTGCTAAAGCTCTTTTTTCCTAGGCAGCGCATGCTTGCTGCGTAGGTGAGACCTAAAAAGCCTTCGTGGAGGGACACTGGATCCCTGGAAGAGGACTGTCAAGTGACTGACTTAAGCTTCCTCTTGAATCACTTTCAGATAACTACTCTGAGGGCCAGTGCACCCTACAAGGAGAAAGGTGTTTTCGGAACTCAAGTAGAAGTACCCACTTATGTGTACTACCTTTTGCAGGAATGTGAAGAAGGGAAAGTTCCAAGGACCAGTATTCTACTGACCTGTAGAACACCAACAAGACCAGAATAGATTGAACTATATATTTGTGTGTAGTTCTAAAGAGAGTGAAGCATGTCTCTCATTGAACTGTCTTGGCTGGTATACTAAGACCTGATCATGGAAATTTGAAGACAATTGGAGCATCGAGAAAGAAGTTATTGATAAAGCTGGTACTTTAAAATTTTACAGCCTCTGAAGGACAAGGGCAAGCTTCCAAGCTTATCCATGGAAAAATCAGTGCTCTCTTTTTCTATGTTGTTCTGCATGCAGCTTTTGAGAATGAAGGATGATGCTACAGCAGTACCACGAAAAGAAGACATCCAACCTTGCTGAACTGTTGGCTCCAGAATCCAGCTTTGCCAAACTAAATGATTTTTAGCTGTGAATGCATTTCTTGGCCATACCCAATCCTTGCTACATTGAGGTCTGCCAGAAAAGTTGCCCTGGTCCCATTGGAAAGCCCTGACTCATAGATTTCCCTTTGTTTTTTTATTTTTTTTAAAAATTATAACTTCTAATGCACTAACACATTTGTCATAGTGGGATCATTCTAACCATTACTTTTGATTTATTTTTGCTAATGTGGTTTCCGTTAGAAATTGGGTTTCTGGTTGGCAGAGGTATGCACCCTGTCCAAGCAGGAACCACAATCCTAGTCAGGGTAGGTGTAGTAGACACTAAGGACCTGATTACCAGTCTGGCGGCAAGAGGGCCGCCAGACTTGTGGTTGTGCCCCGGTGGCGGTCTTGCCACCGCCACATTGCAACCCTAGTGGTCGTTCCGCCCTGGAACCACTGACTCTGCCAGGGAACCACGATTCCTTGGCGGTGGGGCAGCGGTCCAGAGGTATCTATATGCTTAGCGGGACCGTCTGTGTCCTGCCAAGCATTTAACGACTTTCGTCACTGCCACTGATTTCATGGAGGTCTTCCCTCCATGAAAACAGTGGTGGTGAGGAAAGAAAGAGGGCTCACCCGGACCCCTTTGTGTCTAACGCCTTGTGGATGTACACTGTGTGATTGCACAGAAGTTCCAGCACAGCATGGACCTTTCAGCCCATGCTGTGCTGGAACTTCCTCTGACGTTCCCACTGTGGGAACGGCAAAGAACATGCCTGCCAATGACTCAAAAAGTAATTATAGGGCGGGAGGTCCTCATGCTGGGTTGGAAGTGCGGCGGCGGGCCCGCCGCCGCACCATCAAACACTGAATTGGGCCCTAAATGTTTACCGCTGCTGCACCGTCAAACTCTGGCACCCCTCGGCAAAGCAGGACTCACAGCAGAGGAGCCCAGGTGCTAGTAGCAAGATGCAGGTGAATTCTTTGATATGCCTAAGACTTCAGAAACAGGAGGCATGCCCAACAAGCCCTTGGAGAACCTTTAGAGATGCACGATATAGAGAGTAAAGTCCAGTCCTTTCACTCCCAGGCAAGAAGCAGCAGGCTAACTGTAGGAAGGTAGGATCTTTCTGCATAGTTACCCCCACTTTTTGCCTGGTGCTCAGCAGATTTTTGACTAGTCTGACTGTGATTCTGCTAATCAGGAACCCAGTCTATCTGCTTTCTCCTTAAACTGTAATGCTTTGTACTAGGTACACTCCAGATTGGATACTGGGGTACCCTTGTCAGTCCCTAGTATATGGTACCCATGTACCCAGGGCATAGGTACCCCAGAGGCCTTCCATGGGCTGAAGCATGTGTTATGCCACCCATGAGAGGCCATGCAAAATGGAACCTACAGGCCTGCCATTGCAGCCTGTGTAAGATTGTGCATGCACCACTTACTTAAAATATAGGTTTACTAATATTTAAGGGTCACTGCACTTGAAACCTATAAGTCACCCCTATAGCAGGCCTTAACAGTCCTGAAAGCAGGGTTCTTGGTTCTAAGTGAGAGGGTGCCCCTGCATGAGCAGGACACCCCTGCAGCCTACAAAGTCCATTTTCCCGGGTTGTCAGTGTATCAGCCATTTACGACATACAGAGTGGCATTATGCAACTGCTTGATGACCAACTCTAAAACAGCTGAAAGTAACCCTATTGTGTTTTGGTGTCAAACATTGTGGAATCAATCCTGGTGTGGGAGGTTTGAATCCACCTTCCACCCCTCAGAAGAGAGCTTTGTTGGGTCCCTGGTGTTCCTGGTACCAGCCTTCTAGTCCTGGACAGCACAAAATGGTTGCTGCCGACCAAAGACTCATTTCTGCCCTTCTGCTGCTGAGCCAAGCTCTAGCAGGGGAAGGCAGAACAATAGGCATCCTGTCACAGGGAGGTGTGACCACCTCCCAGACAGGATTTCGTGTATTAGGGCTGGCTGGGTGCGCTTGCCAGCGATTGAAAGTCTGCATGAGGTGCACATTTGGTGTCCGCGTGCATAGTCCAGTTCAAATCAGTCCTGGGAGCCGTTGGCTCCTGCTCTGGCATGAAACTGGACAAAGGATATGGGAGTAACCTTCCCACTGTCCAGACCCCCTCCGGGAGGGTCCCCATGAATCTGTCCAACCTGACTGTAGACCTAGATTCTACATGGACAAGATTCTGAACCAGAAGCCATTGAACTTCAACCGCCTGGACACTCTGGACTTCGCTGGATTTCATTTGGGCCTGACTTCATCTCCCACTCAGTCTGCTGCATCGTCTGTGCCCGTGCACCATACAGGATCTGTGTAGGACCTGTGGAGCATCAAGGACAACTGAAGATATCTCCCCTGGAGCGAAGGAGTCACTCCTCTGCATTCACAGGCACCGCAACACTGCTGTCCGGTCTGCTGACCCCAAGCTCCTATGGACTCTGAAGGTTTCAGCAACACAGGAGGTGGGTTTCTACGTCCCTCGAGGTCCGAGCTCACCAAGTTTGAAGTCAGAATCCCTTGTGGGGGCTGCAATACCCGAACCCCTATGCACCACGTACATTTGCAAGTGCATATGCTTGTTGGAGTTTCCCGAAGTGCATTGGGCGCCAAGTAGCCCCAACCTCTGGCACCATTTCCTACAAAAAACTCTGGCCTCCTCGCACCGAGTGCTCCGTAGGTTGCTGCTTTGTGAAATTGCTTGAGGTCCTCTCGCGACCCCTGTGCCTCCGGCCTGTGATTCCGTTTAAGGGTCAACTTTACTTTCCTTGGGCTTCCCTGGTTGCTCCTGGCCTGCCCTGAGCCCCCTTGCTTAGGTGAGTCTCCTGGACCTTGGTGGTCCGAACTGTAACCATCTTTGACCTTCTACGTGGGTTGCCGTTGCCAAGGCTTGTTGGTGCTCCCGCCAGACACTGACCCCCCAGCACTCGACATCCTTCGTGGGACAGCTCGTTTCCAGCTCCTGGTCGTCCTCAACCTCTCCTGGTCCCCGTAGCAGCAGAGTCAAGGATTCCCTCAATGCACCTGAAGCACCCGACATCTGTGGGCATTCGACTACCGAGCCCCTGGTCACTCCTGAGTGACCCAGGCTCTCTTCCCTCTGTTTTCAGGTTCTTCTCAACATTGTCATTCCAACTGACACTTTTCTTTCTTCCAGCAGCAGCTCTTCTTCGAAGTCCTCCATTGAGTTTGACAGCGGTTTCTGACACCAATTCAGACCTATGCACCTGGCTTCCCTGGGATAGGTAACTTGGGGACCTCGGTATCCATGGGTGGGGCGGCTCTCCAACCTTCTGTCTTCCACTGGGTTTCTTCAGAGTCCACTGGGAAGGGTCCTTAAACTCTAAAACTTCCACGCGACTTTTCCTTAGAATTGTATGGAGCACACAGTTGTGTTCCCACAATGCACCCGTCCTCCGTGGGGTCCCTACTTACTCACCTTGGGTGGTTCCTTGGGGTCCCAGCGATTCTACGTCCTGTTTGTGCTATTTACTTTCATTTCTGTGCTACCATATTGTGTGCTTTGTGATTATCTCACGTGCAGGAGATACTGTGTCGTACTAGATAGTGTTATATTAATAAATACATATTTTTATAACTACTGTGTGGTTCTCCTTTCGTTTAACCAATACTATAAGGTTGCATTCTGGTAAAACAAGCTGCTTAACATTCCTTCAGGACTAAGCCTGAAGGCTGCTCTCCACAGCTACCACTTGGATAGCTTTCCTAAGGTTATCTTTGACCTCTTAAGTCACCATGAGGGTTGGTTGGCCAACTTCTCACACTAACACAGCAAAGCAAGCTGCAAAGTGGCGGTCCCTCCTGGCAGCACAACATCTCTTCTTCTTGGTAGAATGTGCTCAGTTCCAGAAGTGTTCTGAGTATATGGTATCAGATGTCCAGTACTTATACCCATTTTAGCCCTTGAAGTAGGGAGAAATCAAAGAAAGGTCATTTTAGTGCACAAGACCCTGCCATTTCCTGCACTGATTCCAGACACACTACGGGGGGTATGCAGCTCTGTATATGGGGACAGGCACAGTCCCATTCAGGTGCAAGTGTCAGCTGCTTCCTCTCACTCTAGCTCAGGGAGACCTATCAGCCTGGTGATGGGATATCAGGATATGCAGGGCACACCTCGGCTTCCTTTGTGTGTGGCTGTCTATAGGGAATGCAGAAAGCCCAGCTGTCACCAAAGCCAGACGTGCATTCCAAAAACAGGCAGAGGCAGAGAATAGTTAAAGTAAGAAAATGGCAAGTTTTGAAAAGCTGCTTTTTAGGTCTCGCCTCCGCAGCGCGCATGCACTGCATAGGAAAGAGACCTCTTGAAATCGATTCAGCTTTGCAGGCAAAAACGTGCACGCGTTGCATTGCTTGCAATGCAACGCGTGCACGCTTGGCGATTCCCTTGCAGGGGCGAGCGGGGCCATATGTTGGCAATTATTGTGCTAGCTCCCGCTAGGAAAACGCTGCCTGCTCTCGGCTGCACTCCCCCCCCCCCCCCCCACCCCCTACTTGCACGAGGTGTGTGCGCTTGTTGGTTGTAGGACCCAATATTCATTCTAAGGCTGTTGGTAGGCGAGTGTTAAGAATGGGAGAGAGCGTGCACACCAGGACCCTCATTACGAGATTGCCCACAATTGTCATTCAGCCCCAAACCAGAATCTGTAGCTGAATCAGCATTCTGAGTTTTGCGATAACCCCGCACCTCCGACATTTTATCCTGGCAGTGAATATCTGCCGACATTTGCCTTTGAAAAAAAGAGCTTGGGATGTGTGGAAATCTGCAGAAATGAGAAAAAATAGCCCTCATTCAGAGGACTCATAATTGGGCGAAAGTACATCACCTTAATTACTGCGTCATGGGGGATTTCCACCCGGACTACAAGCCCATTCATAACGTGGGCCTTAGAATGTTGGAGCCACTTTTTCTCAGGCATCTTTTCACACTCTTAAACTCTTTTCCATTACTGCCCACCGTTTGTAAGATTAATAGCAGTGATCACCTTAGTGCATCAAGTAAGTTTGCCAGCAGTAATGTTTATAAAAAAAGTGATCATATTATAAATAAGTTTTCCCAACGTTTTATTTATCACGGAAATCTCAGTGGTAAATATATTTGGAAAATTCTGCCATTTTTCTCCAAAATTCAGATTATTATTTCTGGGAAAAAAACACATCTTTTCGTCTCCATCACAAGCTTATCAGTGTTGGTATACATATATTCATTCAACCAATCTCATCCATTTTGCTACTTGTGCAGAGTTCTGGTGGAGGATTTCCTATCTACCAGGAACTCAAAGATGTCCGAGGAGAGTAATATGAATGAATGAATGAATACTTTCTTATATAGCGCATGGCTACCCTTGGGCATCCCAGCTCTGTGGGTGGATGTGGACATTTCAATGTAGAAGGAACAGGACACCAAGTTAATAGTCCAGCTCGATCTCTTTCTGATTTTCTGGAGGAAACGTGGAATCAGAGGAGTCCTAAACAAGCATTGGCATAGCCAATAGGTCTCGCCGTTGGGACCTTATAAGTGTTTAGCCATGCAACACTTGATGTTGTTGCACCAAGGATATTGTGCTGGATAATTAAACACTTATAAGGTCCCAAAGGCGAGACCTATTGACTGTGCCAATGCTTGTTTAGATCTGCAATGTAAAAAACAGCTGCACCAAAAGATGTGTTTTAAAATTATGAGTTTTTAGACACCAAACGCACTCTACCTTTCTTTTCCAATTGGAAGTTATACTTGTAAAGTGTTACAAGGCAGCTGAAATGCTAAACTATGGGAGATATAGGCCGTGCTCTAGTGAAAACTGAATTTAGCAGTTTTTTACTATCTGGACATGTAAAACTCCAAAGTACATACCTTACCTTTTAAATACACTGCACCCTGCCCATCGGTTTACTGAGGTCCTACCGTAGGGGTGACATACATGTAATAAAAGGGAAGGTTTGAGCTGGCAAGTAGATGAACTTGCCAGGTTGTAATGGCAGTTTAAAACTGCACACAGCTTCTGCAGTGGCAGGCCTGAGACATGTTTGAAGGACTACTCATGTGGATGGCACAATCAGTGCTGGAGGCCCACTGGTAGCATTTGATTTACAGGCCCTGCGCACTGTACTAGAGACTTATTAGTAAATCGAATATGCCAATCTTGGAGAGATCAAATGCCATTACATTTTAGACACAGATCACATGCACATAAGCACTGGTCAGCAGTGAAAAAGTGCATAGGAAGCTCAGCACAAAGTCAAAAACAGGTTAAAAGGCAAAATGTTTGGAGAAACCATGCCAAAAGATGCCAGATCTAACAGTTTGATTTAGTTCCTTGTTTTATATATTTTGATGCTGTTAAATAAAATGTGTTATCTCTGATGGAAATCTCTCTGCTGGTACCAAGCTACCAGGAATGATTCCAGGATTCCTGACAGAATCCTGCTTTTACTTTTAGGCATTAGGGTATTTAGTTGTGTGGAAATTCTGCCAGTGCTTGAATACTTACTGTAGCCTCTCTATTTCCTTACATTTTATCCAGTTTCCTGCAGGTAATCTTTGTCATCACTAAGCAACTAATTTGCGAAGTTTGCAATGAAACACCCTTTTCCCCATTGCATTTCCTTTAGGATCTATTATTGCTTATCACAACAAAATGCAAAATATTCTAAATATATATGTGACGGGTTCCTTCACCATGTCATAGTTGTGTCTGTCATTTACTATCATTTTAATTTTCTTCTTTCGTATGCACGTCATTTAAGAGCTAATGCTCTTCCAGTCCTAAAGAAACCTACTGCTGTCAAATTTTCAAGTCATCTTTCTGTTTCCCCTTCAAAATATGGTCCGTCAATAAACTGTCATCTTTTGAGTCTGTTTTGCTTACAGATGGGAACTGAAACATTTAGAAGTACGTAACATGTTTACCACTACCTCATCAATTGTAAAGTTTACAGCCCAAAAATGTTGTCTCTTGAGAAAACCTCTGTCTTTGTAAATCCAAGCACATATGCACCTACAAACAGTAGATGGAATTATGCCTGGTAAAAAGTGCCAAAATTTGAGAAAACATGTGGAAAACCATGTGAGAACTCCATTTTTTTTGCATACTATTCCCCTTTTCAAATGTTGAAACTCTTAATCTCCTTGTAAATGTATCCCCTGAAACCCGTATTGGTAATCTGCGTAATTTAAATGGGGGGATGAAAAGGTGGTGAGGCCCTAAACCGAGTGTGGCTTGAGAATCATTTACACAAGGCATGGCCTGCATAATTAATTCATGTGGATTAACATCTTGTGTTTGACATATTCTTAAATGGGGTCCCACCAATCTAATCCTAAATCAAAGCAGCAGGATATTTTATTCAACAGCTTATAAAACACCTTTTTCCTGAGCCAAAACCAATTTAAAAACTAAACGACAACAAAAGTTTAAAAGCAAGTGCCAATGCATTAATTATTTGATTGCAATGATAGAATGCCTTATGCCCTGGAACATAAGTGACAAACAACAGTAGCCACCTGAAAATTATTTCTGTGTCACAAAATGGACTTCTAATGACACTACCATGTGATAGAAAGGAAGGAACAATGTTTTTTCCCTAGCCAGTGTATCACCAAAATAGAGGGCCTCACGAGGCCCTGATTCAATGTATTTTTTTTCATTTGCCTGGACACATGCCATGGCCCACTTACAGCATTGGGCAATCCAATGCGTGTTATTGGTGTACCATATTACCCGTTCATTTCTGATCAGGCCCTTAATTGACTTGTTGCAGCGTGAAGCATGCATGAAAAGTTTCTTCTTGTACTATTTAATTTGCTTACTCTCCTTACTACTCTAACCTTACTGGCCCCTCTACGATTAGGCAGTCTGAAGCGTTTCCATTACCACAAAGGCAATGATCCTCTAATGAATCTTTCTCCGATGATAGGTAGAGTGGAAAGTAGGGTGACCAAACTCCATCTTATCTGTTGGATGAGGGCCACTAATTGACCGCCATCTCACAAGTCAGAAATCAAATATAGGTACACCACTCTTAAGACCATACTGTAGAAATAAAGAATAGCAACTGGAAGACCCTACCTCCTCAAGAAGTTAAGTCAAGTGAGGATAATGCAAACCAAAAGTTCTGCAATTGCAACACAACAAAAGAAGTAAAACCTGATGTTCTGATAGGGCTC
This sequence comes from Triturus cristatus, assembly GCF_964204655.1. NCBI lineage: Eukaryota > Metazoa > Chordata > Amphibia > Caudata > Salamandridae > Triturus > Triturus cristatus. Next base: position 1,059,781,834 of record NC_140591.1, on the reverse strand, counting down.
GCTGATTCTCCCTACAACACATTTAAAACATCAGTACAGTAGCACAGTTTAAATGAAAGAACCAACAGGGCTCAATAATAGACTCGGGCAATATTTAAATTAATTTGGTTATTGTTTTAAAGGATCTTAATTCATTAAAATGAGCAATTTCTTAAGGACTTCAGTCAAGAATATCTCAGCTTGCAATAAGGCAACAAACATTTAGGCAAATCTCTATTGAATGGTCATTAAAAATATTCAGTTTGCAAAGTTACATGGGCCCACTACCCTTTAAGGCAGAAGGATGGTTCAAATTTCTAACAGCTCAGGTCCTACCAAAGGGGTAGAGTTCAGACTCGAAGTCCAGTAGGGCGCGCGTCTATTAATTCAGAGCTAATGTTGGGGCTAAAAAATTGAAATTATTCAGCAAAGAAAGTCACAGTCCATCATCTACGATAGTAGCATCAACAAACCGACCAAAGTAAAAGATCGATCACCATAGCATCCGGGTCTCAAGCATCAAAAATCAATGGTTCATGCTTGATGCCTCTCTTTTGCGGTTTCTTCTTTTTATACAGTTTTTATCAATGCCCAGTGGCGCAGCATCACACTACCATCGAAAGACTACCACATGTCCATGAATGCATCATGTCTCCTGAGATAGTTGAAACATCAAGTTGGTTTCTCAAGCTAGTCATGAGAAATGAGTCCTCACAGGCCTAAGTGATCCAAAAGAAATACAAAGTTGCGACACAGCCATAGCTGAAATTCTATTCCCACAGGAATATTTCACTGGAAACATAGAAGAAACTTTTGGGAATGTCAGGGGGAACATATACGGGACAAATGAGGCTACCCTAAATTTTGCAAAGAAGCTAGGAACCAAACCTTTACCCGCCCTGTTGAAATTTATAAAGAAAAGTGTATCCCCATGGCGTCCTATGGTTGTGATATTTGGGACTATAAGCAAGGTAAAAAGATTGAAAGAGCCGAAGATAAGTTTTTACGTAAACTTTTAGCGGTACCTTCCACCACCCCGGCGTTTATTTTACATGAAGAGGCTGGGGTGGGGGTATATTGAGGATGAGATAGCGATAGCCCCTTTGCTACGTTGGCTCAGAAATTGGGCTAGCCCCAGCACAAAACTAAACCAATTGGTAATCATGGACTGTATAGCCTCGGCTAGAGCCTTGGATATTCCATGGCTAAAGTATATAATGGACCTGACTAAATGGCTAGGTTGCCCAGATTTATATAACAGGCCGAAACCGATGAGTTTTGTTAACAAGATTTCGATTACACTTGATCCCTTGGTTTTTAGCTGTCCCACAAGGTTTTTCGAAACAAGGTACTCGTAAACCTTGTCCTTGTGACGTTTTTTCAGAACAAGATACCTTACATTTTATCTTTTTCTGTGATTTTTATGCTCAGTTGCGTAAAAGATTTATACTTCCTCTTTTTAAAGATTGCCATTTTCTTCAAGTTAGGCCCGCTTTGCTATACCTCCAAATGCTATCTTCACCTATGGTCTGTTTTGGGGTTGCAAGTTTTATCAGGAGCCATTAGATGTAGAAAAAAGTTGTCATTTTAAAAATTACTATCAAATCATCTTTTTTGTTTATGTAATCATGATTACTTGAATGTTTACTGTTATTTAAATTGTAAATTTAGCACGTTGCACTTTATATTACAGCATTTTGCACGTCACTGGATACCCCCTGTTCTATTTAGTAATTTTAAATTGTAGTGTCTACCACTCTGTGAGTACTAAAATTAACTTCTTAAATATTAATATTTGTCAAATTGTTTATGATAATGTGAAGGTAGTATTTAGTACTCCACCCGCTAGTATTCAATATTTTATACGTTATCATCTGCCCCAGTTAAGAATTTTTAACTTGCTTTCTGTATATAGTAATATGAATTTGGCACTATGCACTTTTTATATGAAACCCTCTGCTTTATCCAATAACTTTAATTTTATCTTCTGGTTTACAAAACTTAAAATTGTATTTGTCATTTGTAACGCAATGTCTTTTCATTGATGAAATGTTGCCTCCTATATGTTCACCTTTATGGCATTGATTTGTCGAATAAAGTATCTTTTGACTTGACTTGACTTGAGTAACATTTTACTTGAAAAGAACGATCCATTGTATTAATTCAGGGGAAAAGTCAGAACTAGAGAAAAGGCATTTTCATGAAGGCTTTAAGTTAGCATTGCAAGTTTAAATGAAATGAGCTCTAACTTTGGTTCAAATAAAATTAAATGAAATCATTTCTAATTTCCTCCAACAAAGTTTGTTTTTAATATTTCATAAACTATAGAATCTCTAGTATCATATTGCAAAATGTCAAGCTTAAACTTCATTACTACACATTTTTGCACCAACTTTCTAAATGGTGCATTCTCAGCAAAGAGTATGGAAAACACTAGGCCACTTCATTTAGCATCACAATTTTCATCAATAAATGTTATTAAGCAACATATGCATTAAAGATCATTATTGCAACTTGTTTATATTTATCAGTGTTGTCTTATAAAAGTGTTTTCTTTCTCTTCACATTTCAAAGCACGCTTTTACGATGCTTCTACTACACTGTGTCTAATGTGTGCAACGTGTACTTTCAACCTTTCGTGTCTTCTTTGTATCAACATGTTGTGTAATATGATTTCTAAAATCGTGCTGCTTCAGACTCAAACTAGAAGTGGTAAAGTATATTAGCCACTTGTACTTGAACTATAAATAATAACCACAAGGGTGCGTCCAAATCTGAATGTGCCACAACAAGAATCTTTGCACTTGTAGTATTATGTTACGGAAGTACATGTATATGATCAAGCTATACTTGCTAAATCATGTTCACATTATAATCACTAAAACATACAGCATAATTATTAATGATCTTCGGGTTTAGTAAGTCCTGGCAGAAGAACATTTGGGTTTGTGGAAGGCATATACAGCTTTAAGTTGCAGCTGTCTCAAAATACAGTCATTCTACAGAAATAAGTGACTTGTAAGTGTTCCTTGAGTCACAATAAATATTAGTTCATCCAGAGCTGGCACCGGCTGTTCATGTCATTAGTGTCAGCTGCCTCTGCCTGCTGTTCCAGCCATTCCTGTCCTAACTGAGCATGCGCCAATGGCTTAGTTAAATTGTCACGTATTTTATCAGCTGCTCCTATCCCATGGGTTCAAGATTGTATTGACCACAGTGGTGTCTCATAGTGGGACACTGGGTGCAAATTAGTGCCACGCCAAATGCATACATACCAACAGACCTGACTCAGACGAGAGACTCACAATTGTGTTTTTTGTAGTCTTTTTATTGAGTTTATAAATCAATACAGTCCTTAAAGTAGTCTGTAACAGAAAGTATACCTATGCTTACCGTATAATGTCACAGTACAGTTAAGGAGACATTGTTCACCACAGTTCACTGCATAGTAAATACAAGAAAAGGGGAAAAAAATAACAGAAAGCAAAGAGAAAAGGACATCCACTCAGTAAATCATACACAATTTGGGTGGCAATTTCTGTAATGTTCACACCCAACAATTAAATGACTGCGGCCGTATAGCAGAGGGGTGCTACAATAGAAGTTTCATTCAAGTATCAACAGACAAGGGCAATGGTTCAGACTCTATAGCAGCGGCCTCAGTCGCCTCAGCGCAGGCACGTAAAAAGTCCTTCAGTGGGAGCCAAATGTCTTTATGCGGGATCGTACAGGCATGAGTTCCAAAAAGGTGGTAAGCTTCAGCTGACAATAAGTAGCATGCTTGAGCCAGTTTGCTGCAAGCGGTAATGCACGTTGCCCTCAACTCATTGCTGCCCTGCACCTGGCAAGCAAAAGGAGGAGCGCCGTCAGTTTGCGCCTCTTAGACGGCACCTCCTAAACATATCCCAATAGCACAACACAGGAGGAAAGTTCAAGGGACCAACCTATAATATCAGCAAGCATAGTAAAAATGTCATGCCAATAATCGGAGATACCTGGGCAGTCCCAAGCAATGTGTTTAAAAATTTGTTTTTTTTTTTAAATGAAAGGCTGTTGGGAAGTGCCAGCGTTTACATCATGTGTCTGTGCTCTGGACCATTTGAAACAATCTCATGGAGGTATAATACAGTTGATGTATGAATTTAAATTGAATAAGATGGAGGCAGTAGTTGGGGGATAAAACCCACGACTGGGTGCAACAGTAGTGCCACTGTGCATCCATCAGCGGGGGCATAATTTCAGCATTCCAAGTGCTTTTGTTCATAGGAATGCGTATAGGCGCTGAAGTGTGCATGGCATTATATAATTTCGCAACAAGTCCCCAAGGAGATGTGGAGGTCAGAAACATCTGTAGTGCTTGAAATGTAGGTGGGCCTCACAAAACAAACTATGAAGCACTTGTATGACGGCGCGCAATTAATAGTATGCAAATGTATCTATTATTGCCGACCTGAACGGCCTCCTGTGGTGGGGGAAAGGTGCAGTCAGGGTAGATCACACCCATAGGTGTGAAGCTTAGCTTACGCAATCTAGCACATGTCCCAGAGTCGCTCATAATGGGTAGTAGGGGGTGTCCAATAAGTGGCACCGATGGAACAAACATGAGCCCTTTGCCTCCGTTCATCCCACACCCATACCGTACACGCCACAGTGTCAATTTGCTCCTGTGGGCGCTCAGGAGGCAGGAATAGAGCCATCTACAAAGGGCAAGGGGCCATGCAATTATAATCAGGGGCAATGTGTGCCAGGAAATGAATGGGAAACAGACAATAATGGGCAAACTGGGCCTGTGCACTGAGATATTATAAGGCCATATCAGGGGTACCTAGGCCACCCTGTTCAAAGGGGGTGCCATGATCTCCCAAGCGATATGCGGCTGTCCACCTGCCCAAGCTAGGAAGATATGGTGAGATCTAATTTGTCGACAAAAGTGAAAGGTCAAAGGAAGTGATCAATCAATTAATTAAAAGGTATAGAAATTTGGGGAGAATTACCATTCTTGCAATGGCCAGGCAGCCAGTCAGGGACTTGGGAAGTTGTTACCAGCCCTCAAGTCTGTCATTCTGCTAAGCTAGCAGGCGTCCGTAATTGTTTCACCACTGCTCATCAATATTTCTACTAAGCCACACCCCGGGATACTCAACAGGGCCATCGGCCAAGACTAGGGGGGAACTCTGAGTCAGTTTGTGGAGTCTCATTCGTCAAGGGGAAGACAATAGATTGCCCTGTTTATTTCAATCCTTGACAGCCCGCCGAATCTAGTGAATCCCCTAATTAGACGGCTCAAGTGGGTCCCTGACATATCCTGACATATAAAGTGACATTATCCATGTAAAAAAACACTAATGTTCTGCGCGGGGTAAATGCCAGTCCCTGATGGGCATGATGCTGGCGAAGACAAGCCGCCAGTGGCTCCATTACATTCGCATATAGTATGGGAGAAAGGGGGAACCCCTAGCGGGTACCTCTTGGGACCACAAAGGGGTCTGAGTTTCTGCCATTAGTTCTCAAGTGAGCCATAGGCGGGGAGTAGAGCACACTAATAGATTTAATGAAGGTGGTACTCAAGCCTAGGCGCTTCAGCAGGGCAAAGAGATAGGGTCATTCAAGGGAATCAAATGCCTTGGTGGCGTCCAAAAAAACAGCTACTGCATCTAAGGCCGGGTCAATGGTATGGAGGAGCACAAAAAAAGTGCGAAAATCATGAGAGGTGGCCCTGCCTGGCACAAACATGGCCTGGTCAGGTTTCACCATGGTTGGATGTAAAAAGAGGATGTGTGAGGCAAGGAGTTTGGCAAGGGTTTTATTGCCTGTATTGATTAGGGAAAGAGGATGGTATGAATCACAGCGCCAGGGGTCCTTACCAGGCTTAAGTATGGTAATAATGAGAGCCATGTGCAAAGAGTGGGGTAGAGCTACCAAAGAGAGAGACTCCTATACACTGCTAATAGATGCGGGGCAAGCAAGGATGCATATTCTCTATTGAATGCGGCAGTGAAGCCATCAAGGCAGAGCGCCGATCACTCCAATAATTTCCTCAGTTAGAAATGGTTCATCCAAATATAGTCTGTGGCCTTCTTCAAGCCACAAAAGTTGCATCGAGTGTCTGTCATCCGATAGGTCTGCAGGAGAAAAATCCTGTCTAGTTCTGTATAGAGAGGAAAAAATGTAGACCATGATCTTTTGGACGGCTTCTGTGCCGATTTGTACATGTGACTTGTCATCCTGTAGTTCAGTTATGTAGTCACTTGCCCAGGGCTTACCAAGCAGCTGAACAAGGGACTTGCCGGTCTATCTTCCTACCCAAATCCCCTGGCACGGGTCTCACTTCCCAAATAGTGCGATTCCCACTGGGCAGCCTCCTCCTATTCAGAGAGTTTACTTTGTATAGTTGCTAGTCTGGGAAGATCCTGATCACTATAGAAGTGCAATTCGTTGTCGAGGTGCACCAGTTCTCCCCATAGGGCACGGAGGACGACTGCCTGCTTGGCGACGCACAATTCCCTAATGACCACCCAAAGAGATGCCCTCAATGTGTCCTTCTTATCATTGTGCTCGAAGTAATCCAAAATTGCTGCTCTAATATCTTCCCTAAATACCTGATCTCTCAGGGTGCTGGGCGGTAGTTTTAAAGTAAAGGTTCCTGGGAGTCCGTCCAGCCGTGCTAAGGACAGGAGCATGATCAGAGAGCATTTGTGGTAAGTGGGATGCTTGGGCCGTCCCTGCCAGAACGTCTTACAACACCAGCGAATAATCTATCCTCCGTCATGAGGCATGGGCTGTGTTTATTCAGGTTCCCTCCCCTTGGTCTGCATGGCAATAGTGCCATAGGTCAGTCAAGTCAAAGTCACCCAAAATGAGACGCAGATGGGTCGCAGCCCGTGGATGCGGGCGTCTGGACTCACTTGACCAGCCCATCTCAGTATTAGGAATTACTTTAAAATCTCCACCCCACACAGTTGCCCCAGGTCCCAGCGCCTTGGCCAGCCTCCCATTCCACCGCAAAGAATTGGGGGTCATCCATATAAGGACCATAGGCAGAGATAATCTTGAATGACTCCTGAAAGCAAAAAATATCTGCCCTGTGTGTCGCACTAAACTTTGCCCATGCGTCAGGCCAACCCCTTTCTTATGAGGATCGCCACTCCAGTCCCATAATTGGAATAGGGAACAACATACTTTTCCCCAATCCACACAGATTGCAGCGGAGTAATAGTCCCTTCCGTGAGGTGAAGTTGCTGTAGTAAGCAAATATCTATTGGGTTCCGCTTTAGGTATGCAAATAGTTGCAGCGTCTTGCAGTGATCATTAACGCCACAGAGAGCGATGTCAATGTTTCACAATGAACACAGTGGATAAGCCTTCCCCAAAGAGATCACAAAGCATAGTTTCAACATAATCTTCCATTTTAGTAATGTTTGTGGATTCTGTGACGCCAGTAATCCGAGATTGTTGCGCCTTGATCACTTCCAGCACTCTACCCATTTTCAGTAGTTGCTCCCTGGAATCCGTCTGCATAATGTGCATCCAACTCGCGGTGCTCCAAATAGTCAATGCGATCCTCATGCTTGTCCACTCGCTGTTTGACCTGATTAAGCGGCTTGTGAGGATATCCAGCTTTGTGTCTATGGTCTTGAGGCTTGAGCTTACATTTACCAGGATTTCTTTTATATCAATATCCTGTTGTGGGTCCACCTCAGAGCACTCGGGAGATGCCACAGAGTGTGACCCCCGATCCCCTTGTCTTGTTAGTTGCCTACTTTCAAACTGAAGTTTTGATTGGTTTTGTTTTTCTAAATTGATATAAAGTAATGCCAGTCCAATATGATTTGAAAAAGAAACTGGTGTGAGAGAGGGACAGTTTCTGAATCAATCAATGGGACTCAAGGCAGGCTGCACAATCCGGCATGCAGCGCCTCACAGCAATAAGTTAAGAGCCTGCCACACCCTGAGCCAGGTCCGCACTCAGTGGACACGAGCAGGCCTCGATCCAAAGCTCCACCAGAAAAGGAAGAATCCAATGGCGAACAACCATAGCATTAACCAATTCACGGCCAATGGGGACCATGCAACACCATTGCAACTTTGCAAAAGGGCTCAAATACTCCCATATTTGGTCTGGTAGGCCTCAGTGGTGGTGCAGCTCTAGTTCCCGAGCGGGAGTCCCCCCTTCCCCCAATGCCACAACCTGTAAATGATGACAGCAATCTCCAGAGAGCTCTATCTCTCCCCGGGTCTGTCCCAGCCTCAACGAATCACGACAGGCCGATCCTAAGCCGTGCCACCCAGCAAGTGGCCCCTCCGCGATGGCTTCTCTGTTACAGTTCTCACATCAACGCAACTCCGGAGTTCAGCCCCGCGGCACAGGCCTAGCTGCGTCGTCAGCCGGCCCTCGCACGCACTCATCTAGCGCAGCTGCCAAGAGCCTGCGGTGCCATCCAAAGTACCCCCACTGCATAGGCATAAATCAGGGCCCACTATTTTTGCCCGGTAAGCGGGTACTCAGCCCATGCTGGATTATAGGCTCGGCCGGCAGAGCCCTTCTAAAGAGCGGCCATTACACAGCCCGATCAAGAGCCCGGCCAAACTCCGCTAGACTAACGGTTTTTAAAGTAAAAAAAAGGCTTTATTTTAGCCGTCTTCTTCATAAAACTGCTTCTGCTTCAATAGGAATCACAGGGGAAAGTAAGCTTCCCCCTATTTTTTTTTCTTTTCATAATCTCCCATTTTCCTGCTCTAAAATGTTGGCATGCATGCAAATTGTATAATAGATAATATGACCTGACGTACACACTCATTTGCTCTTACGGCTTTTGCACATCCTTGGGTAAACCAGCTAGCAGGCCAAATAGCAGTCCTGTGAGTTTGTAATAAACATATTTTTCATAAGGTATATTGATCAAAAATCTCACTTTTGAAACTTCTTTACCAGCCAGCTTTCTGCTCCATTCGACCTTTAAGCGCAGATTCACAGTTGGTAAAGTGACAGCAGTGTTGTCGACATTTTATGTTGCCTAAAACTTTAATATTGCCTTATTTTGTCGTTAATTCAAAAGAAAAAAAGTTGAAAAAAGGTCGACCAACAAGCAACAATGTACTATTACTACCCAGATTATATTCACTATGCGCACCCTGGCTATTTTTGTACCGCACTCTCCCAGTGTAGCTGGCTGCTTCCAGAGTAAGTCTTGACCTCTTCATCGGCCTGCACCAAGATCCTGCCCAAATATAAAATTTTTCAGATTATCTGAAGGGTTAACTTCTGTCTTGACAGAGTGGCCGAAGGGAGAAACAGTCTCATTGTGACTCTCCATGGAGCAGGACTACTAGAGTTCTCCTTTAGGTATTGGCGTCTGAAATTACCCCCTTAACCCACTCTTTGTCACAACCATTCCCTTAAAATCCCCTTTCTGAAAATACTTTCTGTCTGATTGGATGTAGATGTCGCACACACCAGCCAACTCGATCCACAAACGCATTTGTCTACATCGTTTTGCTCACAGACTTATTTCTGCCACGACCCATGGGCTCTTTAGCATCATTATGACTTAAACATTCAGTTAAATCATCAATCCCCCTATATTCTTTCATCCTAAAGTCTGTCTCATAGATCCAGCATCAAAAGGTGCACACAGTTCTTGCTTTCATGAGGTAACTGCTTAAAGACTCACTCACTAAAAGTCAAGTGGTGCTTTCATCATGACCATTTGATCATGGCAAATTGAAAGTCCCCATCTGTTGTGGAGCCATCCTACCACACTTCCTTTGTATCCTGAACACAGTCTGTTTTGTAGAAACTAGTGTGGTAGCATTTCTTCTAAAGCTTTTTTTTGTTCAATAAGTAATACCAATGAATAATGATTTCATTGTTGGATCCAATACACAAAGGCTGAATAAGCATTATTCTAGTTGAAACAAGTTTAATATGACGTATAGAAAAGACTTTATTAACATTTTAGTTAGTCCACATTTTTATGAAAACTCTATCTTGGTTAATATGGATGCTTTTCTGATTCGTTAACGACATTCATTTTACTCCTTTATTCTACCCTTCCCATCTCGTCCCCTTTTGCATCTATTCTCCCCACAGGCTTTGCAGTCGATAAGACCGATTGATCTAATAGTTTTTTGCCTACTGCTTGAATACAAAGATCTAAATGAACTTTCTAGTGCTCCTAACTGTTGTAAGTTTCTCAAGGCCCATCCACTGTGGTTTGGTTGCTGGGCCTGCTTCTAGATATTAGTGCAATGTTATTATTAAAATATTTTATATTAGATTGTCTCGGGATGGAGGTGGCATGGAAAAGGCTTTCTTAAAATGGGCTACTGCTTATGTACTTTAATGTGACATGCGAATGTCTGATTAGCCAAATAAGTTGTTACTTCCCATCACACCATGAAGAGACTGCGTTTTTCCTAATTTGTTATGCAAGTATTTCATATAAGAAACCCTTGATTCTGAGCATGAGTCCGATTATTTTCCCTTAATCAGATAAGATCTGTTTGACTTTGTGTCTCATTTGGGACTATGACTAATTTCTTATTTTGACTACTCTCTATAACTTGCATTAAGGCCTTCATGGCATTTTTCTGTACTGCTTGATTTTGAAATTCTGTATTAAAACCCTTGAACTTTTATCTGATCTGGAACTCAGTTGTTGAGTGGTCCCAGTTATTGTTTTTGCTATTAATGTCAGGACGACTGCCTTTTATATGCAGGATCAAATCGGGGACAACAGTCTGAGTAATATTTGGAGGTAATTTGCATTTTGGGGTGTCCAGAATATTGGGGTATTGTTCTGCTCCCACACCAGTTTGCAACAGAAACTTGTAACTGATTTGAATTTTGCCCGAAATTCTTTTTTTGTTCTTGTACATACAATAAGTGTGCATTTTCTGCTATATGACTGAGGGGCGATGTAATAGAAAGACCTTTTTGGAATCTGAAAACATATATTTTAAGCTTGTCTGATCTAGGACTTCAGACACTCCGTTTCTGTAGTAGAGGGTTGTCTTTGATTCTCTAGGTGCATTCTTAGTTCTACAAGTCTAACCTTTTAAAATCGTTGAACACAATATCTAGCACCAGTGTGCTACATTTGTTTGACTAGCACTGTCAGCACTTCTTTAGTTGAACAGTTGCACTTCTTACAACGTTTTGTAACTCTCCCTTCATTAACTAGTGCATGCAGAAAACAAATCAAAATGAGTGTCTCCAAAATCCATAAATATGGGAAAGTAACTTGATTTACTACCAGAATATAGAGTTTTTAATAATAACCTACAAAAATATTTGTCAGAACATACCATATATAATCCAAATAAGTATATATGTTGGTGTAAATTGATTATTCTTAACTCCTCGTGTATGCACCATAAAGCTAGGAATATCTTCAAGGGGCTTAAATGTGGAATTAAGAATATATTAAGTATCCATTCCATGCTGATATACTTGCCATTGACATTCTGGAATCAGTGTTTTCTTAGAGCAAACGTTTTGGTATATTATTCCTGCATAATACATATTGCAAATTAGAATGAATTCGCTTTTAGTTCAAAATGTGGCAAACTAACTTGGCAACCTCAGAATACATCCTGAATCTATGCAGTTAAGAGATTAGGTTTTCACACAGTACCATCTTTTCACTTGCAGGATTTGTTTGGTGTGAGCATGGTGGTCCCTTTACTGAGCCATCACATAAAGTCCCTTGGAGTCAGTCCAACAGCTGCTGGAGTGATAGGTGAGTAGAGTGTGTAGATGACTCATAGAATAACATATGTGAATGTTCGGTACTTTGATCTTGTGAGAGGAGATCTGGTTACTACAGGTACCATGCTGAAGTCATGACTCAAAAGCGACAAGGCACTCGTCCTGACAAACGCCTGGTTTTGGTTACAAAGTCTCACGATGAGCGGAGAAATACACTGTTCTTACATGGGTGCCTTTAATAAAAACCTCTTCAGCACAGGTACTTTACTGTCACAAAAATAGCCAACTCGGCCAGAAGTTTCGTTATTGTCGCTTTAACAAATTCGTTCAAGTGAGTGCAGGGTTTTTATTTTTCTGATAGCAAAATCACTGGGCGTAAACGAGCAATTGCTTTTTAGGTCCAGCAATGACACCATTTGCGGTTTTTGTTCCCAATTCTTTAAAATATACTTGATGTGTGCTCTTGCTCCGCTCAGAAGAATAATGCTCTCTCAACTTATACTGTTGGTTGTTTTGGAGAATTGTTCGGTCAGCATGTAAAAAGTACCCTCAGACTTTTAGGCATATTAAATTATTTATCTCACACATGCAATACCACTGCCATTAGCAGTGCTACCAATGCCTCGAATACAGACAACACAAAAGCAATACCATATTATCACCACCAAGCCAAAGACACAGCACCCTGGCTGCAGAGCTCTTGATTGAGCCCAGAAGGGGCCCCTCCACATGCCTTGCAGGGAGGCCCACTCAAGGTTCGTTACACTAGTGTGGTACTCGTTCCAGAGTCCGGACTCAAGGAATCTGAAGGACTTTCCACTGGATCAGGCATTATGTAAGTGAGGTACAGAGAGTGGTGAAACGGATCATAATCTGAGACGGCTTCCTGGATAATAGGGAGAAATCTAGAAAGGTAGTATTTTTTGACTCTTGAGATAATAGGCTTGATTAACCAGGCAGAGGACCTTGAACTGGATGAACTGCTTGACTGGCAGCGAATGTGGCAACTGGCGTGCTTTGGATAAGTGGCCCTATGACCTTGGTGCCTGTCCTGTTCCTAAGGAGGTAGTCCGTAACTTGGGTTTTTACATGGACAATCAATTGTCCATGAGGGCCCAGGTTAATCATGTGGTCAGTTCCTGTTTCGGAATGATGCGTACACTGCGGAGAGTCTTTAAGTGGATCCCCTGGAAGCAAGAAAACCGTTGCTTCAGGGTTTGATTACCAACCGAATGGACTACGGAAATGCACTTTTGCTATCCATAAATGAATCCTTTTTAAATAAACTCCAGACGTTACAAAATATTGCGGCCAAGTTGATTTTGAATCTCCCTCAACGAACTTCCTCTGCCCCATGTCTTAGAGCTCTGCACTGGCTCCCAGTGAGAAAGCGCATTCTCTTCAAGGTTTTATGCCTTACCCATAAATATCTGTATGGGAACAAACCGCAATACTGGTCCAGAAAACTCTGTTGGTACAAGCCCCAGAGGGTATTGCGGTCAAGTACTAAGTCCCTGCTCATTCCTTTTAGAATTTATACCACTAGGCAGGGTGGTAGATCTTTTTCTTACTTAGCTCCGCCTTCTTGGAACAAGTTGCCGGTCGACTTGCGGTCCATCCCCGTTCTAGGGTGTTTTCAAAATAAACTCAAAACCTGGTTATTCGATCAGTAATCTTGTTCTGTCTTTTTTCCCTCTCCGCTTCCAGCTGCTGCAAGCGCCATGAGACTCTTTGGAGTGATATGTTTGCGCTATAGAAGTGTTGATGACTTGACTTGACTTAAGTGATCGAATTTGCGAATACTAGCCACGGGGCATATCACCATGTTTTGTATCCTCTCCAGCTACGCAATTGGAAAACAAATACAAATGAGGTACAGGGCATTGCTTTAGTCCAGCTGAGATCAGTTGATTGAGCTGCAGACCCTTCAACTCTGGAAGATGGACAGGTTTTTCTGAGGTCTTTCACTGCCAGAATATGAGTTTTGCAATAGAGGTGCTAGTCAAACCAGATGTTTTTCATGCATTTGGAACTGGACAGACGAAAGCTCTCAGAAATGAAGACCAAATATCCTCTGAGCAGGATAATTTGCTGTCACCAAAGAATACAATTTGAGTTTTGTCACCATTCAGCTACAAAACATATTATTGTAGGGAGGGCGAGGAGCCCTATGGAATTTCGATCAACAAAGACCATTCTTTCTAGCTGAAAGGGAGCAGTGAGACTGGACCTGGTTATGATGTCGGGTGGATCGCTCCCGACAGACTGTCGGTGGCGGTCCGTCCTACATCGTAGGCTGCGGTCTGACCGATGCATAATGATGCGGTCGCTCGTAGCACAGCGGGCGGAGGGACGGCTGTCTGACAAGCTCAAGGAGCCTGTTGGTTCATCGTCGGAGCGTAATCCCTACAATGGGGTTGGTGTCTACAGAGGCACCACCGTAGGGAACTCGACCATTTCCCCTCTGTCTTTACATGGCGGCCTGGCCGCCATGTGAAGGCAGATGGAATGGGACTTTGGGGGCCCCTAGCAGAGCCCCATCCCCGGTGGGCCTCCGCTATGGGCCCAAAGTAGGGGGGGGGCACATGTGGTGCCTCCTCAATCATCCATGCACCATGTGAACTGCCCTTTTCCCCTGCGGCTTGTACTGCAGCCCTTTTCTAGGCCTGTAGCACAAGCTGCAATAGAAAAGAGCAGTTTTCTGACCGCCTGCATGATGTTCACATTTTAATCGAGCAGGTGGAACCGCCGACATATAGTTGGTCAGACACCTGCCTGATGAAATCCGACCACCATCGTAATGAGGCCCACTTGTTAATACATCCATATCTCAAAGAAGTGAGTCTGTTTAAGGCAGATTCTCTAAATCTGGTTGTCTTGTGGCGATTGAGTAATATAGAATGGTGTAGTGTATCACAAGCAGACAGGTCTAACAGCAAGAGGCCATCAGAGGCCCCATTGTCCGTCGTATGATACATAAAATCAGTAGCCAAGATTGTTCAGAGTCCTTGTGCGTGAAGTTAATGCAAGAGCATTAGGCTGGGCTCACTAAAGTAATAGAATCATGAATTAGTAGGGGACGGTGTGCTACCTTTGCAATCTTGTGTGCCATTATCAATCGTCCCTTAAACATCCAACTTATCATTAGTAAGAATGCAAAAAGGGCACAGTCTTTTCTGTTTGCACCAATTCTATATAAATATCCCCTGAATAGTCCCATTTTATTCCTATTTAAGATATTATTATTCCAATTGACATGCTGTGTTCTTGCTCCGTTTCATATGACTGTGTATTTCTTCAATGAGTTTAGATAGTAAAACCCATGAAATGCAGAGGTGCCCCATATTCGGGCATGTGTGCTAATATACCATTCTCCTCCCAGCTTCTCCTCCCAGCTCCCCTTGTCCATTTTGCTTCTTCCACTCCCACGCCCACCGTGCCATGTTGCTTCTTCCCATACCACCCAACCCCCATTGTCTGTGTTGCTTCTTCCCTTTTGCACCCCCTGTCTGTGTTTCTTCTTCCCCCTCCCATCACCATGGTCACTCTTGCTTCTCCACTTCCTGCCCTTTCTAGTCCATGTTGCTTCTTCCCCTCCCACCCCCTTTTCTGTGGTAAATAAAATATACCGGACTGAATTTCATACGGGATCTTAAATAAAGTAAAATAGCTCAAAATAACAAGAGGCAGAATCCGTGGTATAAGAGGTTTTCTAATGGGCTTTATTCCATTCAAAATGGCCGACTCGAGTCGCGGCCTTCAGGTTCCGTCACCACGAGGGTTCAGGAAGTGAAGTACAATAATTCATTGACAGACATGTATTTTTATAATAAGTGCATTACAATGAAACGAATGTAAAAGGCGTAACATTTGATAAGAAAAATGACGTGACAGTGACATAATCGAAACTAGGCGTAACAAGGAATAAAAGAAACATGATTGGTTTGTATTATCAGACATAGGTGGATCTATAAGATAATACTTGGCATAGATGCGCGCGCAGCAGCATGACGTGTAATTGACGTGCAACTAGGGGGTGAAGGGGACTTGACATTTAGCTCTACATGTGGAGACGAGAAGTCTGGGGGGTCAAGTCAACCTAATCCCAAATCATATCTACCATCCTATGTTTGGAGAACTATGTTATCCACAAGGAAGGACTCTCGGACAGAATCTATTCTATACTAACTGTGTGTGCGTGTACAAGCGTCTAAGTGTCTATATGAGATGCGAGGGGCAGAAAACTTTCCATGGCAGCAGGACTATGAATCACTTGCAGGAGGACGGAAAGGCTGAGTCCTCGCTTGTGAGCTAAAGGAAATGTTTACCTAAATCACTAGACAGGAATGCATCGGCTGAAGAGCAAAATAGATAATTCGAAGGTGAAATACAACTTCTTGGCAGGCAGGCGAAAACTGGCCGAGGCAGACATCGTTAGCTGCACAGGGAGTAGGACAAAGTTCATGGATACAGATGCGAGCTCAAGCTGAAGCTGTCAGAGACAGAGAGCAGGGAAAGGCTTTGAGGACAGAATCGGGCCTACTTGCCTGAACTGTAAAAATGGAGTAACTTAGCCATATAAAGTCGGTGGCCTTTCATATTTAGGAATCGAATATCCAGCCCATTAATGGCGGATCTGACAGAGAACATGTCGACGGAAGACACACATATGTTTGCGTCTTAGAAACTGGAACTGGAGGGAACATACATGTACTTGTAACATGCATATAGAACCGTTGGGGTCCAAGATAGGGGACATAACTGATCAGGAAAATCCACATTTCCACATTCCCTCCTTGTCCCCTTCTTGCCCTTCAAGAGACATCAATCTTCATCATTCCATCGATTTGCTCATGGAGCATCATTTCTTCTTCCTTCTTCTTCCGGTATTTTGAACGAGAACTGTGATATGGAATGCACGATGTGGCACACAGACCACAAATCGCTGGTCCACATTGTAGACATAGACAGCAACTGAATAGTATGAGAAGGCCAATACCTAGGAAGGATAGAACTCTCCATCCCCAGGCTGATATCACACTCCAAAACCACCCGGACCACGTCCAAGTGCCTGGATTCTCGTGTATCTGGCTTACAATCTTATGAAGGCGTGTTATAGCTTTATATACAGATGGCGAATTTTCTGGTATGAATATGCAGCAGCTGGATCCGATGACCCTGCAAGCTCCGCCCCTATCGGCCAGGATGACGTCAAGGACAAGACGATTCTGGAGAACAACAATTCTCATCACTGATTGTTCCTCTGTCAGATTGCCTAGGGCGGCTATAGTCTCGTTTACTACAGCTTCAAGAGTCTTGGTGAGTCTGCGTATCAGCTTACTATTTGATATAGTACCTATATAGGGAAAGATACCTTTATTGAAATCTACATATTTGTCCCATGCTGTCTCAGTATAATCGACAACTGGGAGATCTCTTCGCTCTCTATTGTGTACTAAATGAACATTTCGATAATAATCAGGGGGAGCTAGGAAAACAGGTGGCAAAAGGAATGCTATGTAACAGGTACCATCCCAATCTAGAGGCAGACGCATATATGCCGTCTGGCCACATATGAAGTAAGAATGGCGAGAAGCTCTAAATGAAGATTTACCTTGATCACTATATTCTACTATAGTAACGCATTGGCTATGGCCCATATGTATGGAACCAACTTTTCTCACACATAATTCACCCTTAACTGGAAATACTGACATAGTGGGCAGAATTAGTTCAACTTCGGATTTGACATTCAAAATCATAAGATTAGGCGTAAAATTACCTAATTTATACACTTCATTTTCTAAATCAGTTCCTGTTCTACTGGGGTGACCCTCCTTATTGGGGTAACAGACTTTGAATAAAACTATATTCAGATTTCCCCATATCCAGTGTTGTTGATAAACTGCTGTGTCTGGGTCTATGGAATTTAATAAACTAAACCATGCTCCACAGGAGCCATTGTGTGTGAACGGATGTGGAAAGAAAGGCAGAACTCCTTTGTTATTCTGATAGGGAGGAAGTCGGCCACACACCCAACAATTGGTGGCATTACTAGTCTGATGGGAATGATGTAACATACTAATGAATGTGTTATTACGCAGCGCAAGTCTATAGGACAACTCATGTGGGGGTAGGTCACTAAAAGAATGTTCATCAGTTATATTGAAAGCACGTTTAGAAACAGGATAATACATATGCAACAATATACTTGCAGTAACTATTAAAAAACTCAAGAAAAACAAAATTAATAAAGTCACAATACAGTGGCTACGCAGTGATTTACAATAAGCATGTCGTTTCATTATGATTCTGGACTCTACATGATTCAGACCTAAGGGATACATGTCGGGACAGATTCAACCGCTTCACCTTGGAGAGGACTTAAACAATCAAATCGTCCGACAGTTTAGATCTGGACCTGAGTTTCTGTTTATAGAGTTCGGTGCTACTGGCCTCAGCCAAAGGTAGCTTTGAGTCAATGGGGGAAGACACACGGGAAGTACTGTCTGTGTCAGGAGGAAGTCCATTAAATTTTTTTATATGGGTGGAATGCACCCATCCTTTTCTTCCTTCGATCTTCACAGCTGTTCTGGTCGTCAGCAGGACCAACTTAGGAAGCCTCCACCTTGGCTCCAATTGGGTTTTCCGATCAAAATTCCTGACGAGAACATAATCACCGGGAATTACATCATGAGGTTTCACCTCGGTGTTGTCGGGAAAAGCTGCGACTACCTGTGAATGACAAGATTGTAGTGCAGACATCAAGGAAGCCAGGTAATCTGTCAGCATATTACAGTCAACATCAGTTATTTTACGGGGTATAGGCGTCCCCCACATATTCGGTGGCCTACCAAAGATCACCTCATAAGGCGATAGCCCTGTTCGAGAGTGTGCTACCATCCTCATGTAGAATAGCGCAACTGGTAAGGCTACTATCCAGTCCACACCTTTTTCCTGACATATTTTAGACAATCTGATTTTTAAAAGTTGATTATGTCGTTCCACGAGACCTGCTGCCTCGGGGTGTCGGACACAGTGGAATTTCCACTGATATCCCAACAAAAGTGAGACATATTTCATTAATTCGGATGAGAAAGGCTGACCGTTATCTGAATATACAACACGTGGTAAACCGTACCGTGGGAAGAATTCTCGAACTAGCTGCTTGGCAGTAGTCGAGGCAGTGTAATCTGATACGGGATACGCCTCTGTCCAACGGGAGAGAGCGCAGACAACTACGAGAACATATTTGAATCCTCGACAACGTTCCATCTGAATATAATCCATCTGGAGGACTTCAAAAGGATGGTCAGGAGGCTGAAATCCACCCTGCTCTACGGAAACACTCTTTCCTGGATTAAACTGACAACATATCATACAGGTACGAACTTTTTGTTTAGCTGCTGCTCGTAAATGTTTATTGAACCAAATGTGCTGAATGCTGTCTAGCATAGCCTTCTCTCCTAAATGTGCTGGACTGTGAACTGTAGCTATAATGGCTTGAACCATGGAATCAGGGAGAAACCATACAGATTTCTCCTTCGTCATCCATCCTTGATCTGTCTGTATCCCTCCTAGTTCAGTCCACTTCTTTATTTCTTCTGCTGTGGCATGTGTCTGTATGTCAATTACGTCAAGTGCGGGATCCTTAATTGTCATACACTGTGTTGGTGTCTGAACTATTGGCTTTGTCATGTCTAATGTGCGATTCTGAGCAGTCTGTTTAGCTGTTTTGTCAGCTAAATCATTGCCTTGAGAAATGGTATCAGTAACCTTCGTGTGTGCTTTACATTTCATAATCGATATAGCAGTGGGTAGATGTATTGCGTCTAACAAAGCATGAATGAGGGGTCCGTGCTGAATGTGGGCACCATGGGAGGTTAAATAACCTCTCTCTCGCCACAGCACGCCGAAGTCGTGTACAACTCCGAATGCATAACGTGAGTCAGTGTATACATTAACTTTCTTATTTGTGGCTTGAATACAGGCTTGTGTTAGAGCAATAAGTTCTGCTGCTTGGGCTGACAAAGTATCTATACAATGTGTCTCAATAACTTCAGTGTCTGTTGTGACTGCATACGCGGCCACTAAATCTCCTGTACTTGTTCTCATGCACGATCCGTCTACATACAACGTCAGATCTGGATCTAACAATGGAACGTCTGTCAAGTCTTGTCTAGGTTTCGTCTTTATTTCAATGATTTCAACACAATCATGAGCTAGTGGGTCTGTTCCAATTACAGGTAATAGTGTAGCAGGATTCAATGTATTACACCGTCGGATCTCTATGTGTGGTTGAAACAATGTCAGTTCATAACCGGTAAGTCTTGCTATGGTCAAGTGTTGTGTTTGCGTTCGGTTCACAAGAACCTCTACTGCATGTGGTACTTGTACTGTCAATGGGTGTCCTAATACTATGGCATCGCTTTGTCTGATTGCTAAAGCTGTCGCTGCCACTGATTTCAGGCATGCAGGCAAAGCCTGAGCTACGGGATCTAATGTACTGGAAAAATAAGCACATGGCTTGCGTGATCCTGCTTGATCCTGAGTGAGTACTGACAAGGCAGTACCTTCGCGTTCTGTAACAAAAAGTGTAAAATGTTTGCTATAACATGGCGTTGCTAAAACAGGTGCTTGACATAAAGCTTTCTTTAAGCTTTCAAAAGCTTGTGTATGTTCCTGAGTCCAAGGGAGAACAGTCGATGTGGCTGCCTCCTGTGTGGTTAACTGAATGAGTGGTTTTGCTAGAAATGCGTACTGAGGGATCCACTGCCTACAATATGAAGTGAGGCCTATGAAAGCCCGCACCTCCTTCTGTGTCTGGGGTATTGACATGTTAGCAATTAACTGAATGCGATCTGGTGTAAGCTGCCTTCCCTCCTTGGACAGCGAGTGACCAAGATAAATAACTCGCTGAACACAGAATTGCAGCTTAGAAGGGGACACCTTGTGCCCCTTGTCGGCTAGGAAATGTAAAACTGTCAGAGAAGCCTTTTCACATTCTGGCTCGCTTCTTGCGGTGATCAGCAGATCATCGACATATTGAAGCAGTGCCGTATTGACTGGCATGTGGATACTGTCAAGTTCTCGTTTCAGTGCTTGGCTGTAGATGCTGGGGCTTTCTGTAAATCCTTGGGGAGCGCGTGAGAATTTAAAGCTGCGCCCATTTAAACTGAATCCGAACAAGTATTGGCTTTCCGGATCTATTGGGACGCTGAAAAAGGCATTCTTGAGATCGATTACAGTAAAGAATGTTGCTTCGGAATCAATTGCTGTCAACAATGATGATATATCAGGGACCACAGGGAATTGTGGTACAATACACTTGTTTAGTTCACGCAAATCAATAACCAATCGGTATACTGGTGGGGCAGTAGGGTCAGTTCGTTTAAGAATCGGAATTATCGGTGAATTACATACATTGGAGTCTGTTTCTATAACTACTCCCTGGGCAATCAGCTCATCAATGATTTTCAGCAAAGCCACTACAGCATCATGCGGTAACTTGTATTGTCGCATTCGTGGTAGTACCACTCCTGCTTTCAATGTAACTCGATAGGGTGTAATGTTCATGCAGCCAACATCCGTAGGGCCTTGTGCCCATAGATGTACTGGTAAAGTCTGTAGTCGGGGATCCATGTCTCTAGACACATAGTGACCTTTAAAATCACGTAAAAACAACCTTACTCCTTCCGGAGAACAACATATTATGGCTCCTAGTGCTTTCAGAGTTTTAATTCCTAACAGATTTTCTGGGCATGATTTAGTAAGCAATAAATCTGTAGTTCGTGTCAAAGGTCCTATCGTAAGTGGTAGAGGCTGTGATACTTCATTAACAATAGGTTTTCCCGAAAAACCAAGGGAAACATTTTGAGAGCCTGAGAGGGGTGCCCCTGGAACTTCACTACGTTTTATAGTTGTTCGACTTGCCCCTGTATCGAGTAAGAATTTTCTATCTTGACCTAATAATTCACTATGTACATAAGGTCCTTCTTGATCTACAGGAATCTCGATAAGCGGTAAGTCGACTTCCCTCTCTAGGCTGGTTCATGCGTAGCGCTGATATTCAGGGTATTCATACTGTGCAGTCTGATACATTTGTCGTGTTGTGGTTTGTGTGGCAGTAGCAGGCAACGGTGGTGCAGCTGGCACAAACTGTATGGGTTGCTGTGAGGCTGGCATGGACTGTTGCTGAACTGGCATGGACTGTCCATGCTGCATAGCTCCTTGTTCATTCTGATCTTGTCTAACTAATCGTGGTCTCTCTTTTGCAATACCTGTAGCTATATTACGTTTCAGGACTGGACAATCATGTACATAATGGCCTAGTTGTTTACAGTAATTGCAGGTTCCTTTTACAGGAACTGCAGAATCACCAGAATGTGTCACACCCTTTTTGTGACCATCTGCTGGTACTGTCTGAGAAACTAGCATTTTCATTTTTGTATCCTTCATGCGTCTATGCTCGTGTTCTTGTTCATCCCTAATTCTATTGTGATGATACTGTAACATTTGTAGCATTTGCGACGGAGTGTTACTTTGCCAGGTACTCTCGAATTTCAATATTCTATTCTTCACTGGAGGCAATGCATTTTCCACCAATTTTGTCACAAATAAATGTGGATATGAGTCACTACTTGCTTTTATACCACTATTTATACCAAAACATCTTTCAAATCGAGCATAATAGTCGCTTGTGTCTTCATCTTGCTTTTGTTTGCAGGCTGTGATTGCACCCCAATCTTCCTTTTTTGTAGTTAATAAACGTGGCAGTACCTGTACTAGTAAACCTGGTAACAGTTTAACTTTATCCCCGAGCCCCGAACCTGCAGTTCGGCCCCTTTCTTCCTCTGCTAATGCTGTCCAGTCTATCTTTTGGTCTCCTACTTCCCACTCTTTTTCTTTCAGTTTTTCATAAATGCCAGCAGGCAAAAGCACCTTTAATATCGTCATAATATCAGGAAAGGTGTACTCTCCCATCAGTAACATGTCTTTAATTTCTCGGTGGAAACCCGCTGGGTCTTTGTCATGACTAGGTACTACTTTCTTCATTTCTAATAATTCCATTTTTGATATGGGTGTGTAAACAAATACACGGTGAAACTCATTGTCTTCGCCTTTTATTGGGTGCACTTCTCGTAAAGGATTTTGTCTATCCATATAGTACGGCGTTCTTTCTCTGTGGGGCAGCGAGAGAGAATCCGGACTTACAAAAAGGACATACTGTTTACGTGACACTAATATCTCTTTAATTAGCTTGTTACTAGAACCTCTCCATCTGTTTGTGAGTAGTTCCGTTAATATATCAGGTAAAGGACCAGGGTCAGCATGTTGGCACTTATATAATATGAGGAGTTGCTGAATCATATAGATTCCAGCTAAGCGTTGTTCATCTGTACTGAGATTGAGAAACGTGTGTGCTACGGTCTCATCACCGTATTTTTCAGGACTGTCAATCCAGTGAACGGCTGATCTGGCTAATTCTTGCTCATCCATGGAATCGAGGAGGTGGTAACCCCTTCGTTCTCGTAGTATCTTATCTGCGGCTTGAAACGAATGTTCAGGAGACTTCAGATTTATTACAGGCGTCGGATACGTTCTGCTGTTTTTTGGGCATACAGAATGTATTGGATCAGGAAAACATCTAGTATTTTCACAGGATCTTCCTCTGCCTACATAGGCTATGGTCTCTGACTGTCTTGCGGAATTCCCTGATTCGGACACTTCATCTTGCTCAAACTCGTCTGTTCCCAATCTTTCTTCATGAATACGCTCTATTTCTTTACGGATTTTTCGGCACATGGCTATTATACAATTTTGCTTATCGTGTCTCCCTTCTGATATATTCTGACTCCATCTTGTAAGAATAAGCATTGCATTCGGGTCTACCCCCGGACGATCTTGATTTCTGATCATACAGTTTATGAGGAAACGTAACAGTTCCCCCTGTATCTCTACTTTCTGGAATTCCATAGCTCTGTTAATACATCCTGGATCTCGTCCTGTTTGAACAAAATGATATATGTTGTCTAGATGCGTAGTCATCCCTGGTAACCTCGCTAAATACTCTGCGGCTCGCCTGATACGTAATGATGCCAGGACCATTTCGTCCTCTTTACCAACCACCGGGTCATATCTACAATTTACAAGGAGTTCTTTAAGCGTACGTTCACTTACGAATTTAGGTGTACGTGAATGCGCTGACTCTTGAAAAACAAGTTTATTTATTCTAGGTGGTGTAAAAGTACTGCTAGCACCTCCCGTGGCCCTATCTGGGGCGTCGGGTGTGAATGGGTTCGTTGAACGTGACACAGCAACTATGGGTGTCGATACCTCTGTAGAGTCGACTGCGGAGACAGATGCGGAAACAGATGTGCTTGCCGACGCTTGTGTCGGAACTTGCTGTTGCACGGGGACAGATACCTGATCCTGACGTTGAACCCCTCCGCCAGACGGTCTATGTGGTGCGGCGTTAGCATACTCGGGAGCTGCGTCATCTAGATATGAGGAAAGAAAAACATCTTCTGCGGTTCTGGGAAGCCCCTTTGGATGTACCTTAATTGGAAATAATGGGGGTGGCAAGTCTTTTGGTATCTCTGGAGCAGCCTTAGGTAATCCTTCGGCTAGTAGGGGATACATACCATTCATAAGAGCATTTCTTTGTCTATTTACTTGTTCTGATCTCACTCGGATACCTTCCTCAATTAATAGATTTTCTTGAACTTTATTTGAACTTTCTTTACTCCTCTCTTCTTGTCTACGTGCTTTTTCTGTTCGTCTATGAGATTCTTTACGCCATAACTCAACAGCGTCTTTCTGTGACTGTCTGACCTTTCTTTTCCATAACTCTTCCTCCACTTTCATGATGCACTCTGCATCCCAGGTTCCCGCTATGGGCCACCTTTGACTTTCCGGTAATCCCTTGGTATAATCTACCCATAGATCAAGAAACAATATGGCATCTAAGCCATGTTTATGGTACATGAAATGCCCTGGAGTGTCCCTAGGAGGAATAGGAACTGCTTCTTCAAGCACCCCTTTTCTGGTAGTAATCTGTCTTAACTTCGAGAAGAGCGGCATATTTACAACTGATCTGATACTTACTCTTGAATTTTCTTAATACGAAAAACACAATAAATGAACAGTGAACAATGAACAGTCATTCATACCACAATATGCAAGACATTTCTGAATACTTTAAACATTAAACATTAAACATTATAACAATGATCGACAATGATGACAGTCTGCCTAACTAATCACCACGCTGAATTCTTGACAATAACTGAATACTTCGGAATACTTGATATACTGCTAAACAGTACATATACACTGCTAAACAGTGCAGACCGGATTTGTGTACCCAAATCCGTCTTGACCGGCACAACCTATGTGCGCGTCAACACGCCTCCCCGGCGATGGTACTCACCGAGTAGCTCCTTGAAACGGAAGGCCTCAGAGAATGGACAGGACTCGATACGGACAGCGGACCCTCTGGACATCGGGATTTCGGAAAACCTGGTGGGCCTCTGTATACCTCGGATCTTGCTCTCTCAGCTAGGCTCTGGTCGGGATACTTCGCACTTCTCACCGCCTCGTCTGGGTTGATCGCAGCCTCAGTCGCCCCCGCTTGACCGGAGGGAGCTTACAGGAAATCCTGCTGGTACGCGTTTATGGTCCGTCCAGCTGTGGCAGGAGACCGGGCCTGCAACGCACCGCCGGCGCGTGAGATGAGAAAGTGTCCCTATTCGGGCGCCATTCTGTGGTAAATAAAATATACCGGACTGAATTTCATACGGGATCTTAAATAAAGTAAAATAGCTCAAAATAACAAGAGGCAGAATCCGTGGTATAAGAGGTTTTCTAATGGGCTTTATTCCATTCAAAATGGCCGACTCGAGTCGCGGCCTTCAGGTTCCGTCACCACGAGGGTTCAGGAAGTGAAGTACAATAATTCATTGACAGACATGTATTTTTATAATAAGTGCATTACAATGAAACGAATGTAAAAGGCGTAACATTTGATAAGAAAAATGACGTGACAGTGACATAATCGAAACTAGGCGTAACAAGGAATAAAAGAAACATGATTGGTTTGTATTATCAGACATAGGTGGATCTATAAGATAATACTTGGCATAGATGCGCGCGCAGCAGCATGACGTGTAATTGACGTGCAACTAGGGGGTGAAGGGGACTTGACATTTAGCTCTACATGTGGAGACGAGAAGTCTGGGGGGTCAAGTCAACCTAATCCCAAATCATATCTACCATCCTATGTTTGGAGAACTATGTTATCCACAAGGAAGGACTCTCGGACAGAATCTATTCTATACTAACTGTGTGTGCGTGTACAAGCGTCTAAGTGTCTATATGAGATGCGAGGGGCAGAAAACTTTCCATGGCAGCAGGACTATGAATCACTTGCAGGAGGACGGAAAGGCTGAGTCCTCGCTTGTGAGCTAAAGGAAATGTTTACCTAAATCACTAGACAGGAATGCATCGGCTGAAGAGCAAAATAGATAATTCGAAGGTGAAATACAACTTCTTGGCAGGCAGGCGAAAACTGGCCGAGGCAGACATCGTTAGCTGCACAGGGAGTAGGACAAAGTTCATGGATACAGATGCGAGCTCAAGCTGAAGCTGTCAGAGACAGAGAGCAGGGAAAGGCTTTGAGGACAGAATCGGGCCTACTTGCCTGAACTGTAAAAATGGAGTAACTTAGCCATATAAAGTCGGTGGCCTTTCATATTTAGGAATCGAATATCCAGCCCATTAATGGCGGATCTGACAGAGAACATGTCGACGGAAGACACACATATGTTTGCGTCTTAGAAACTGGAACTGGAGGGAACATACATGTACTTGTAACATGCATATAGAACCGTTGGGGTCCAAGATAGGGGACATAACTGATCAGGAAAATCCACATTTCCACACTTCCACCCCATCCATGTCGCTTCTTCCCTCTCCCACCCCATTCATGTTGCTTCTTACCCCTCCCACGCCCCTTCTCCATGTTGCTTCCTCCCCCTGCAACCCCTCTTGTCCATATTACTTCTTCCCCTAACGTTGTCCGTGTTGCCCATCTGCCACCCACCATAAGAACCAAAAATGCTATGACTCCGCCAGCGTTGGCTGTGTCATAGTGCTTTTTGTTGTCCCATTGCTCTTTTCTTCCCACTCTCCCTCCTGTTGTCTGCGTTGCCCATCCACGCCCACCATAAGAAAAAGAAGTATTGGCAAAGTCTTTAGGTTTCGCCTATTCGAGAGCTGTTGGCTTTGCCAATGTATTTTAGCCATGTTGTACAGTAGAGTGGAGTAGAGTGGTGAAGAGCATAGTTCCCTCTAATCTGCGTCCCTTAGAGGGTGCACACTTCTAGATTTCCGTTGGCGCAGAGATGTACAGTCAGCGCTCACTACAAAGGATTCCACTGCATTTATTTAATGCTTCATTGGAGCCTTTGAAGATCTGCTGATGGTGATGAAGCTGCGCTGCTAAATGCATTTTTAAAGATGTGTGTTTGTCTTTATACATGCTAATAGAGGACGTTTAGACACCTGAAGGACAGTCGTGAGCAGCAGCAGGAGAGCATCCCTAAAGCTTTCCCCGCAGCCTTGTCTGCCATGTCTGTCTGGTCAGCTAGCCTCTGAGAACAACAAGGCGAAACGTGGAGGTTTCATCCACTGCTCAGTGTTCAAGTTATTGAGCAAGTGGGTGAGCAGTTGAATATGGGAATGGAGAAGTATGTGATCAAAGCAGTGAGTGACTGGACACTCAATTGGTGAGTGATTGGGATTTGTACACTTGCTATTGGATAGCAGGTGTGCACATTAGTGAGCGAATAAGCAAGTAAAAAATCAATGAAAGGGTGAAACAGCAAATAAATGAGTGTCAAAGCAAATGAGAGTGTGGATGTTAGTAAGAAACTGAACAATTATGCAAGTGATTGGGGTGAGTGAAGGAGTGAGCAAATAAGTGACTGAGCACATGATATTTGCTTGATGAGTTTGAGTTTACAGGTTTGTAAATAAGCAAGTAAGTTAGTGAAGCATAAAATGATGACTTCCTCATAGCCTAAACCAATCAGTAACTAAGGAGTAACTTTAATGCATGTTATCTACCTCTAAATGAAGTTAAAAGTCAGGGATGGTTCAATACTAAATGCACACGAGCATACACCAACCTAAAGAATGAGTTACATAGGCAGCCCAGAATTTCTAATAAGGTTAGGCAGTCACAAATGGATTATAGGCTGGCCCTTAAGAAAAGAAGATGTGCTGTGAGAAGGGAAGCCTGGGAATTCCTTCATAGTGCAGCACAACAGAAAGATAGTGATGCCTTTTGGAGAGCAGTGAAAACGCAGTTTTTACAACCTGCGGGTGGTCCTTCAATAGAAATCGCCATACCTGAGGAGTCCTGGATCAGACACTTTTCAAAGGTGTATAATGGGCAGGGAAACCTCAATTTACCAGTTAGTGATATGTTAGTGGATAATATCGATAAAGAAGACTTGCAGTTTACGCTGGAGGAAGTGGAGAGAGCTCTTGTCTGTGAGCCAGGGAGGTAGGGCTCCAGGCCCTGACGCAGTACCAGTGGACCTGTTCAAGTCAAATATCGCTCTTTGGGGGCCAATAATAACCCAGTTTATTAACACCAGTTGTTTGGCTTCAATGCCAAAGACCTGGGTGGAATCTATTATCGTTCCAATTTTTAAAAAAGGGGACCGTAATGATCCTGGGTGTTAAAGACCCATTTCGTTATTGGATTCCATGGTAAACGTAGCCAGGCGAGTCATTTTGGAACGCCTGCAAGCATGGGCAGATGACGGCCTGGTGCTATCAGATATACAGTATGGCTTTCGAGAGGGTCTGGGGACAATCAAACAGAATTTGAATCTGGCCATATTAGTGGGGAAATACACAAGAGTAAAGAAGGGAAGTTTGTTTCTGGCATTTGTGGACCTTACGGCGGCCTTCGACTCTGTAAGGCTTGGCAGATTGTGGGAGGTTCTTGAGACTGCGGGGGTCAACCCTCACATTATTCTTTTTTTAAGGCGTCTGTATAACTGCGCAACGGCGAGTGTGCGTTTTGGATTGGGTGGCGAGCGTACAACTGCCTTTCCCATTAGAAGGGGGGGGTCAGGCAAGGTTGTGTGCTGGCCCCCTTTCTTTTTAATCTTTATATTAATTGACTGGATCAAGCTTTGCTTAGGAATAGTCAAGATTTCCCTTTAGTGTGTGGACGATCTATACCTGCTCTCCTCTATGCGGACGATGCAGTATTAACGTCTAGAACACAAATTGGTCTCCAGAGGGTCCGAGATAGTTTTACTGATTTTAAGAAGGACCTAGGTCTCTCTATTAATATATCAAAGACTTTTATTATGAGTTGTGGTCATGGGAGTCAGAGGTCAAGAGGCATGTGTGTGGACGGGCAGAAGTTAGCCCTGACAAAGAGTTTTTCATACCTCTGCATTTTATTTAATCAAGTCGATTCATGGGCTCAAGCCATATCTGCGAAAAAACTGGTGTGAATTAAGACAACAGCTACCCTCGCTTCTTTTTCCAAGAAGCTAGGTAGGAAACCACCAGGAGAGCTCATTCAAATGTGTAAAGCCAAATGCACTACTACTTCAATGTACCGGGCGGGAGTTAAGGGTTTTACTGCTACCCACCCGATACGAGTTGTGGAAAACTACTTTTTAAGATATATTTTATCGGTTCCAGCTAGTACTCCTTCTTATGCCTTCCACGATGAGCTGGGCCTTCCTTTCATCTCCGACCTTATAAAACTGGAACCTATCCTCCTGTGGCACAGGATTTGGTCAAAAGAGCAGACGAAGTTAAACAGGGAGATTCTACAGGATTGCCTCAAATTGTAAGGGGTTTTAAGGATTCCTTGGGCTAGGTATATGCGTGATTTTAGGAAAGATCTTGGGCACCGAGAATATTTTGCTGACCCTAGGTCTATGCAGGCAACTACCAGAAAGGATCGAAGAAAAGAGGGTCTCCAGTTATTGATTACAATAAGAATGTCAGGGAAGATTTTAAACAACATCAGTTAATTTTAACCACTTCACACATGGAACCATACTTAACATTTGTATCTGGTGGTTTTGACAGGCGGTTATTAACCAGATTTTGCCTGGACAATGTCCACAGACTCGTGACCGTTCGTAAAATTAATGACTGGTCACGAAAACTGCAATCATGTCCGTGCGATAATTATTCTAACCAGTCCACTATTCATCTAGTTTTATTTTGTAAATTTTATACAGTGTTAAGGAAAGCATGGATTCTTCCACTTTTAAAACATCAGGGGCCGAGGCAATGCCGCCCGGCATTAATTAAACTTCAGTTCTTAGAGAATGAACATATAGCCTGGTGCTTAGCAATGTTCTTGAAGAAGGCACTTCATCAAAGGAAAAGTATTATAATTGATGGATTATAACTGAATGGGGATCTGCCTCTTCTTAGATGGTTTTATCTTGGTCGCATTAGCTTTATCCTGATTTTTAAATATCGTTATTTGATTCTGGTTTTTCGATTGTGTGTGATTTTATGAAAATATTGTGTTTTCTTTTTTTTTATGTGCTTTTATGTTTGTTACAAAATGCAGTTGAATAAAGCTTTCCTTGACTTGACTTGACCTCTAAATGATAGCTGGTTCATTTGTCTAGTTTCACATCACTCGGTTGCCCACACAAACTAGAAAAGTGTGCATGCAAACATTCTGTTGCCGCACATAAGGAAGAATAATTAGCGGGAACATTAGCTTAGAGTGGAGTGGAGTGGAGCAGTGTGGGGTGGGGTGGAGTGGTGTAGAGTGGGTTGTTGTAGGGTAGACTGGAGTGGCATGGAACAGAGTCTTGTAGAGTGGAGTGGCATGGCATAGAATTGTGTGGAGTAGAGTGGCATACATAGAGTGGACTAGATTGGCTTGGAGTGGTGCGGAGTAGAGTGGCATGAGTGGCACTATATTGAGTGGCATAGACTAGAGTGGAGTAAAGTGGTACAGAGTGGCATACAGTGCAGTGGCGTAGAGTTCAGTTGTGTGGAGTGTTGCAGAGTAGACTAGAGTGGCACATAGAGTGTAGGAGGGCAAAGTGCATGGACGTAGAGTGTAGTGGCCTAGAGGATGCAGTCAAAGGCCTACGTCAGAGCCTCAGTTCAAAGTCTACAGGGTCCTTGATCTCTGAAAAGGAGCCACTCATAGTTTTTTTCATTGTTTCTCAGAGGCACACCTTGGTGAGCACTGTATTTCGGAGAAAGTAGAAAAATTAAGTGGAAACCATATTTTACATGGTAAATGATATTTGGTAGACAAGAAATCATGTTGCAGCGTTCATTTGGAAGGCACAAAATCACAGTCCCACTTGACAGTACAAGGAAATGCGTATTCTGTGTCACAACGACGGACCTATTTGCTGTCATAGATGAGCTGATTTGCTTAAATTGTTGAGCAGGGGGGTTTTAGGAAAAAGAAGCAACATGGAAGGGGGGCGGGTGGGAGGGAATAGAAGCTATATGGATGGGAATATGGGAGACAGAACGAAAACATATGGTGTGCTTGAACCACCCCACAAAAAAGTATCTCCAAAAATGAAGATTGGAAGAACACAAGTACTTGGTCCATGCTCCAGAAGAGGGCCAAACACAAAAAGCCCACTGAATGCAAACAAAATGTCTTGCAGAGATCGCACATGCATTGTCTAGGCGAAACCTAAACACCACAGTGACACAGCCAGCCCTGGCCACGTCATGAAGCTTTTAAAAGAAATAACTTTTGACCATTCTGCACAGCAACCACATTGCTCTAGAACATGGCTAAAATACATTGGTAAAGCCAGTAGTCTTTGCCAATGTTTAATTAAAACCATCAGTGCTCTGCATACTGGGGCATTTAGTGCTTTGAGTATACTATCACTAGTCCTGTAATCCATTGTGCTGTTGACGTAAAAGCCAAGGTTGACTGTGACCTTAATTACAATTAACCAGTTTGCTTTTATGAAGCAGTGGCATGCTGTACAATAGTTTAATCTATGCTATGTTTTCCAAGTTTTTACTAGATAGGCTAAATTTTACAAAGTTAGGGGGAAATCAGTGTTTGATTTAACCTGAATGCTGTGGTGTAACCTTACACTATTCTAAAGCTTACATTGCATTGGTCACAATTTAACATCTCTCTCTCTTTAATTGGTCAGACGTTTATACTTTGTTAAAAACCTGAGGAAAGTCATGTATAATTCAAATCGTCTGGTCTCAAATACTTTTCAATCTTATCGATGTACCTTTTTCCAAATTTGCCCTTAGGTTCTCTTTATGGAATTTTGCAGCTTTTCTCCAGTACCTTGGTGGTAAGTTCTTGTATATTTATCAGTAATTTGAGTTATGCTTTGTCTTTAATTGAATGGTTACTAGGTGAATTGAGACTGATCAGGGCTTCTAAAGACATCTGTAAGCAGACTGCTGCCTCTTAATTGTTTAATTTAGGCGACCATTGTATGAGTTGACCGTTACCTCAGTTACTTGCTGTTGGCTGAAGAAAGATTCAGCTCTCGCTGGCAGCAGAATACATGCGCATTGATTACACCTTGCACAAATTCATCCTAGCTGCCAAGTATCAAATCTGCGTATATGTGAAATTTTAAGGTTTGCAAGTGTTCTTACATATGACGTTTCAGTGGCTTATGTATGACAGTTTTCATGACAATTTATCACTGGCTGTAATTCTTTTTAAAACTTTGCCAGCTTCTTAATTCATAAAGCTGGAAGAATGAAAAACAAGTATTGACAAAGCCATTATGTCTGGCCTGTGCTATGGAGGTGAACACAGATACGCACAAACACACACAAACTATTTTTGCCTAGGATCTGTGCATCCTTTCTCCTTTTGTGCCCTGCATGACAGCAGCACCGCAAACCTGTCGAACTGAAAAAAGAGAACGTGTAAATAATCCCAGCGAATTTGAAGACTGCCGTTTGCATGTAATAGGTTGTGTCCTCCGGACAGTCAGAAAGAAGGGTAGGTTCCTGCGCCACACACCCCGACCATCCACCAGAATTACTGCCCAGCACTGTCTCTGTCCTCTGTCTGGACCCAAGGTGCACTTTACTCCTAGCTGGAGGGTTGGTACTTCAGAATCCTTCTGGTCGACTGCCATTAGTTACCTATGTGACACACCTTCATTTGTTTTATGATATCAGTGAATACCACACAAGACGTAATCCCTCCACATAAGGGTAGGGATTGTCATTTTCTTTGGTCCTGATGAACCGCCATAGATCCCTCCTGGACCACTGAGGTGTGAAACATGTCGACCGAACCCCCAATAACCTTGGTAGATTGCCTTTCTTCCTTACGAGGAGCTCACAATCTACATACTCTTTTTAACCCACTTGTGGGGACCCCAGATTAAATATAACATTGTGGTACCCCATAAGTAGTTTTAATCCACTGCTTCACCTGTTTTCCCACACACCCGCACTCACCATCACAGCTTTTTCTAAAAAGATCATCGATAAAGAGCCTTCTTGCGGGGTCCGTGGGGTATTGCAGCGCCGACCCCATGAGGGGCAAAGCCTGCTGATAAAGCATGACACCCTCACAGGTGTGTGAGGGCACCACTTCCAAGTGAGGAGGATTTCTCCCCCACTCCCCCACTTTCCCAGTCTGAGATTCAGCACTAGAGGAACAGTAACCCCATAGTATTGTCATAGTTGTTCTTGGGAGCAAGGGTTCTGGACCTTTGTTTAGCCCCACCCCTCCACAAAGCTTCTTTAGGGCTGGGAGAAATATATAGATTGCATTAGCAAATCTCCTCTGCCAGCTTACATAGTAAGATAAAGTACATTTTATTTAGATTGTTGTAGTAAATGAACAACAGACATTACATCAATACCATAAAAAGTCCAGTAGAACACAATCAGTGCGGTTTCCCATAATTGGATCGTGCTAACACAGTTCATATTCTGTAAAGCACCTCAGAACTTCAAACCTCTGTACACGGAAGATGAAAACCAAGTGAGTGAACCATCACCTACACTTTTAATGCATTTGAGAGTTAATAGGTGACCTTGTAAATAGGCCAGCTTATGCAGTCGTAATGGTTATTATTCCTAAATCTAAGCTAAACTAGAGTCAACTAAAATTGTTCCCATAATAAATGGAAAACTAATTATGAGTTTGTACCAAACTGAATCATCCATCAAAGACTTTGCGTTCGGTGTAGTGTAGCATTCCCCTGTAAATATCAGGTTAATTTAACCAGGACAGTGTTCTGAATAAAATATACAAATGCAGCTCATTATAACGAAAGTCTAATTGTAAGTTAATCATGAGTGTTAAAAACATACTGCCAAAAAATAACTCCTCGACAGCTCACCTAAGAGAAAGGTATTCCTAGGAGCAGCATGCATGTACCAACTTGCGTACCAACTTGCGTACCACCTCGCGTACCGCCTCTCGCCTGTAGAAGTACCCTCTTTTATAGTTTGGGTGAGCAAGCGCACTTGTCCAATATGGCTCCAAGGCAGACGCTAGTCTTGAAAGTAATGGTGAACGCTTCCAGTTCATAAGACATAAATATAAAAAAGGAGTCGGTGCATTTTGCTAATGCTAGAAGATATTATTGAGATAAAAATATATACCTTGTGCCCAAATGTAGGCCTCCAATATATGCACTCTTTTGTCTTAGTTACAGAAAAGTGAATATATAAACCCGTAGGATGTTAGGATACGGCACACATACACATGCTGTGATACTTCAGACATTACCATCTTGAAAATGTGCTCTTCAAATGAATAAAAATCAATATCTAGATAAACTACTTAAAGTCAATTCGCCCTTTACTGATGTACACCTTTGGAGATAATCAGGATTTATATGAAACCTTACAAAGGGCATTTTTTTAAATGAAATTTCTGTTAACAACAAACCTTTGGCCAGCACATTCGTGTTAAATGATGGCTGTAAATTCAGTAGAAGTAGGATTTCAACAAATGCTCAATATTGTACTTCCTGATGGTTTAGCATCACTTCAGGAACTGGAGGTCTGGCGCTTCTGGGATGACTGCATATAGTATTTCCCTGCTGCCTTTATTATAAAATGGTAAATATTTGCTTGCATGATGGCTCGCATGACCTTTCAGATGATCACTATACAGCTACAGGTGCAATCACCTGAAAGACCGCCTACAATGACAAAGCACACGATCCCTTACGTATGTAAGGTTTAACAGATTGCATAGCAGTTTGGGACTAATTTATGTTACCAATTGCAAGACAAATTGCTTTGCAAACTACTTACAAACTGTGTGAGTAACTGCATCGCAAATTGTAAATCAATATGCGTGACAATTTTCTCTAATGTTATACGTATCCCACTGAGTAGAGAGCTCTCTTTCCGCAAACCGCTTTAGAACCCTGTTGTAGCAAACAAATGATGGACAGAATGCTGACAATGCAAACATTCTCCCCCAGTCAAAAGATCTGGGTTAAATCCATCGTTCTTTTGCCCACTATGCCACCCCAGTTTGGACCCTGCCATATGCAAATCAGTCTTGACCCTGTTCCCCATGGGAACAGTCCAGACCGAACTGCCAGGCCAGGTCCTCCCTGGACCAGAAACAAGCATCCTGGGACCGGTTTCAGGTTTGTCACCCTTCGTCAGCCATGATAGCTTGAATCCAGTGGCACAGTGAGCAAGGCACCCATGTCTGGGCATACCCATCCCACTTAGGGTGAAAAGTGTTACAGCAAACAAATAATGGACGGAATGCTGACAATGCAAACATTCTCCCCCATTCAAAAGATCTGGGTTAAATCCATCGTTCTTTTGCCCACTATGCCACCCCTGTTTGGACCCAGCCATAAGCAAATCAGTCTTGACCCTGTGCCCCATGGGAACAGTCCAGACCGAACTGCCAGGTCAGGTCCTCCCTGGACCGGAAACAAGCATCCTGGGACCAGTTTCAGGGTATGTCACCCTTCTTCAGCCAGGCTAACTTGAATCCAGGGGCACAGTGTGCAAGGAACCCCCGTCTGGGCATACCCATCCCACTTAGGGCAAAAAGCGTTACACAGCAAACACATGAGGGACGGAATGCTGACAATGCAAACATTCTCGCCCAGTCAAAGATCTGGGTTAAATCCATCGAGGGGTATTCTCCCGGTGTCTCACATTGATCTAAAATTTGATATTGAAAACTCATTAGTTCCTAGGAAAGGAACTTAAGGAGAAAAGGGTTAGCAAAACATACTTCGTCAAAGCGCACTCTGGCAAATCACCTAATGGCACCCCCGGAGACCGCATCTTACCGCGTCTGTCTCCCGAAGTCCACTAAATACTGCCAGAACCGTCCAGTCATGATTGCTTTGACAACTAGACCGTAAACCTCCAAAATGGCCGCTCCAGATGGCAATACCGGGGGCCATCTTGCGCGAGTGACTCAGATGCCTTTCGTTGAGAACTCCGAGTGGCATATTTTATAAGTGAAATGGGAACTGAAGATATGAAACCAACCCAAAAAGGGTCTGGTTATTGAGTGCAAACAGAAAGCTTGAAAAGAGAGGTCAGCTAGACTGGAGATAATATGGAAGGAAGCCATCTTAAAATGTCTAAAACGGCGGGGACCATCTTGGAAAGTCTACGAATAATGTAATGGTACGGGGACTCTAAACAAGTGGACCACCGCAACACAGGTGTTAGACATAGTTTATACATTCTCATGTGGGATGTCGGTGGTGATATCGGTGGTGATCAGGTTGATGACGAGGAGACCACAAAAAACTGTGTGTTACCTGAAAAAGATCCCCCTCTTTTTTTTTTTTCATTTCTATCCTTTTTTTTCTCCCCAGCTATTCCCCTCTCCTTGTTCACTCATTGTCATTCCAGTTGTTCAAGACTTTTAAGGATTCTTTGTGATGACCCTGAAAGATGTGAACTTTCACACATTCTTCACAACAAAAGAATCCATTGATGGTTGCATGTCTTCTTATCATAAACATCTGATAGGTAGCTCCATTCTGGATGTGGACTGTACTTAACCAATGCCACTGTCAGTCAACTCCACAGCTACTGCCTGGAGAGTGTCACGAAGTCAAGACTTGTCGGGTTATAAGATGTCTGATGAATATTCTAGATGGAGCTTACATCAGAGTGAGATGGTCTTTACTATCGCAATAAATTGTATGGGTTTGTCCTGCAAAAAACATAGATTTGGAATTGCTTGTCATAACAATGTCGTTGTTGTTCAAGAGTTGCCAAACAGTATTTGTACTGTATCAAGCAATTTCTCTGAGTTACACTCTATCATTCATTGACAACATAGTTTTGTGCTTTTTAAATAAATCTATATTTTAATCCACAACAGGGCAGTTGGAGTGACGTAGTTGGAAGAAGACACTCCCTTCTTGTCTGCATTCTTCTGAGCTCACTTGGTTATGGTCTTCTTGGTCTGTCCACGAACATATATTTGTTTGCTATTGCAAGAATCCCTGTTGGTGAGTAACTAATATTTTACTGGGGCAAAATGAAACTGTGTCTTAATTTTAAAAGGGAGGCTCATTTTAGACATTTTTCGAAGCCATAATCCATTATTGATGCAATGGAAAATTTAAGGAATTGGTCTAAGTGACGGGGAAAATATAATCTAACATCATAGAGCAGAAACTTTTCTCTGCCCTCTCAAGCCCTTCTCTGTTGAGTAATGTGTGGGGTGAGAACTCCTGTCTGTTAAGAAGACTTTGAAGGAAGATGCTACTGGCCATCGCAATATGTTTTAACCTCTCCTGGGGAAAAAAGGACCACAAATGCAGAGAGGTCAGCAATGGTTAGTTGGTTCCATATGAAGAGAGTTGTCACCTCCGAGGGTATGACTACAGTAGCCAATTTTGTTTGGGCAGAATCTTATCTAGGGCAAGCAAATATTTCTTTTTTTTAGACCCATTGCCCAATGGCGGTCAAAATACCAGGTCTTACTTTGAGTTGTGTGTTCTTCTGTAACTTTTAATTGGAACTTTATGAATCAGGGTCTCATCTCAAACGAGGTTTTAGAGAAGGGTTTACACTGATTCCATTGAGCTTCCAGATGTGGGTGAAGGAAGGGTGTTTTCCCCAATGCTAGTGGGAGTCCAAGTATTAGAGAATGGATTCTGTACACAAAGCAGATCTTAAACACTGTTCATCTCAGTAGTCACAAACTTGAATTTGAAAAATGCAAGTTGGACTCGAATAAGCAGCAAACTAGAACATTGATTACTCATCCTACCTTGTGCGCAAAATTGAGGTTCAGGTCCACGGGTAAGATAATATATTGAGAGTTCTAGGTAAGCTTAAAATCAAGCAATACATTTTATTCTCATAAATTGTGCAGTTTTTAGCTGATGAATTAGTTTGTGACTGTTGGCATTAGGTGGTAAATGTTGCCAACAGTAAGGTAATTTGTGGCGAGGTGGATGTATATGAACATAACGTGGAACACCGGGCAAAAACTGGTGAGCACGTCCGTTTTGTGCACATAGCCATTGACCTTTTCACTGACCCCTGGTTTAATCATTGCAAGCACCCTAACTCCAAAAACATGATTTTCAAACTTTCCAGAGCTCTTAGAATTAGGGGTAGGCTTAACTCGTACAAGAGTAACGTGAAGTCTCCTAACTCTGCCAGTTCCGCTGGCTGAAGGA
This sequence comes from Triturus cristatus, assembly GCF_964204655.1. Lineage (NCBI taxonomy): Eukaryota > Metazoa > Chordata > Amphibia > Caudata > Salamandridae > Triturus > Triturus cristatus. Next base: position 1,059,743,452 of record NC_140591.1, on the reverse strand, counting down.
AACATTCCACCCACCCCTACTTAGAATATGCTGCTGGGTATTATCCTGTATATTCAGCACTTGAATTTAAGGAAGGGGTAGCACCCGCCTTCCATTATATTTGATATTCTACAGAGAAAGATGCACTCTATCGGACCCTTAGCTTTGGCATCCTTCTTGGCAATGCCTTGAATTAAGACTGGCCTAACATAGTGAATTCTTTGGTGTATTTCATTGAATCATGACAAGCATCACAGTGACCACCAGTTTCATCTTAAGGATTTTAGGGCTATGGGCAAGAAATATTTTGGGGGCCCATGTTCGGAACAACTTCGAATTTTATTACCCATTTTCTGATAATTCAAGCTCTTTGATGTCAGAAAACACTGAATTTTATGTTACATTTTTAGAAGCTGAAAAGCCCCCCAGTGACGATCTCCTCCATAGATTCTCCCACTACCAACCTCTGACAGTGCCCCTCATTTCTCCATAAACTCTCTCTCACATGTATTTCATTTATGTTATAGTGCTACTCATACAAGTGTAGGGTGTCAGAGCACTTTGCATCACACACTCATTATACAGAGACAGTGAATCATACGTGTGTAAATCATTCTAGAAAATGTTACACAAGACAACAAAGATCACAAGGTGTAGGCGTTACATGTCATTCATACTAGTAGGAAGTGTATTTTAAGAGTGTTTGGTTTGGAGAAGCAAAACCTCAGGAGTTAAAACATACCACAGTGGTTGGCTTTACTAATAATGTAATGCTACCCAAACAAATCCTTTTTTAGGTTAAGCCTAGGTAGCGCTTGGACTGTCTCTTCGAGACATGTTGTATACACTTTGTGGGCTTACAGTTCACCCATTGCCTTTTCATTTGTTAGTTTGATTGTCCTTATTTGTTCCTCATTTTTTAGTTTTGTTTCCTCCCGTGAGCACCACTCAATTCCTTGAACTCTTAAACTTGTCCCATTATAGAATGTGCTCTGCGGACTACTTTTTAGGTCTCGCTGGCGTTGCAGCGCGAAGCGCTGCCGCCAACGAGTACTATTGTTGCCTAGTTGCCTCCCAAGGAAGACCGATCGGGGCACGCGCAGCGATCGGGGTCTGTGGACGCGCAGACGCACACACAGACACACGCGCGCGCACACACCCCGCCGCTGCCGACCCCGGCTGCCTAACGCGCGCGCACACACCTCGTTGCTGACTTGCTCCACGGAGACGGCTTGTTTTAATGAGGCACTCATTCTTGTGCGTCAGCGCCGTGAATCACGAGATGCTCTGTTTTTGCTGAGTTAGAGCGAGACACGTGTCCCGTCTCTGATAATGCGCCTCTAGTTGAACGTGCGTGTAAACACCGAGTGAATAAACTGCTGCAATTGTTCCCCAGGAAGTCTCTTATCGGTGACAATGAAGCGTTAAAGGTATCTGAGTTTCTCTGCTACCTATAGACAGTGGACATGTGTGTGTTCGGGGCTCTTCGACAGGGGTGCTGCCTGTTCCTCTCTAACTTGACTGAACTGCTGTGGTTCTCACTTTTCATAGTTTATCTTTGCTCTGCTCCTTGTGTTTTTGTTTCCTTTTTGCATACACGATGCACAGGTTCCATATTTGTGTTCTGTGTGAACTTTCCTGTTCCACAACGAAGTCCAGTTTTCCGTTTCTCTGTCTGTAATTTTGAAAATGCGGCGCCCCGCGCTTGTGAATGCCTTAATTCTCAGAAGGCAAAGCGATGTTTGTCTCTGTGCTCTGATCTGCGAGAACGATGCTCTTGTGTGTGTGATGCTGCTTTGGCTGTTTGGACACGGCTATTTCCTTGATTGGCTGCTTCGTTCCCAAGTGCCTTTCTCGTTCATTGTGAATACCTGCTCGCTGGAATGAGACACTGCTCGCTCTTGTTCTTTTTACCTTCTCCCATCTGAACTCGGGCTGAAACGTCTTCAGGGAAATCTCTGATGAAGGCCATTTTAGATTGTATCCCTGATTGCCAAATATGCACATACTTCGGTTATTCACAGGCCGTTTGTTATCGTCTTGCTGGGATACTTGCTTAGATGCCAAGTGACGTGCATTTATATGAAAGAAAAAGTAAACGTTTCCACCTGTATGCGCGAAGATGGCGATGAAGTTCACTTCACTGTATTTCAGTCAAAAGTTCAAGTTGGGCCAGCTTTTCAATATGATTGGAACTTTGATGAATGGAGAACCACAAATTTTTGATTAGTATAATGGTGGTGGGGTAATTTTCCCTGAAAATGTTAGGATTCGTTTCTGATTGCTTTTCTTCTAAAGTGGAGTGGCCCAGATATTTACGTCTATTCTCCTCATGTTCTCAAATGTTAATAGTTTTGGGCGAAGAGCGCGCATGTATCAGGTTTATTGGCTACCTGCTAATGTATGTGTATGTCTTAATGGCTAGCTGTACATGCAAACAAAACAGGAGTGCTAATTCTCCAGTTCTGAATGCCATCATTTTACAAGAAATCCCAAAGCTTGTGGTCACTGTTTCAAAATGTTTAAACAGGAACCCCACCCAGGATATTCACATACTTCAAGTTACTAAGGACCTGTCTCTTTCAACAATGATTGCTTTAATATCAGTCGTAATCATTCCTTTTGATCTCATTTTCCCTCCACCGTCTATAGAGCTGATTTTCTTATCCGTCCCAACTACTCCTGCACACCCCCTTGCATGTTTCCACTTTTATTACCATCTTTGTTCCTAATCTATTAAGACAATTAATTGCCTAATGAAGGAACAGTTAGCATGCTGAGCCCAAAACTGTACCACTAGTTCTGTATGAAAATCAAATATATTTTGAGCTCGCCTGTGTTTTTTGTTCTACAAAGCACCTTTATGTAAATGTTTATATTATGTTTCTAGACCGGTTCTAGTTTAGTTGGCACCTTGTTCAACTGATATCTGCCTCTACTTCCCTTCTCATAGGCCTGGTAGTATGTTTCACACTCTGATGGATGTATGTTCATTGTTTAGGGCCAGCCTATCATTTATTTGATAAAATGAATACAGCCATATATAGCACATCATTGCAAATCATATATGTTTTTGGTTCAAAGAGGGGGCGCATCGATTATATGAAACAGTAAAGATGAAGAGGTTGGTTCTTATGTGAAACTTCATAATGAGCCGGATCTCTAGTTTGGCCTCATGGAGGCAGGTTTCCGTGCACACCTAGGCTTTTCTTCCTTCCTCTTTTGTTTTTTTTTGTTTTTGAGGCACACATCAGCTCTCCCACTGAATTTCGAGAAATATGTTTTGGTGCTTAGAACACTCCCCCCTCCCCCCCCCCCCCCCAGGTGCACACCGTAATTTATTGGCACACTACAGGTGTTAACCTGCAGCATTTACTGAAACGGATGCATGAACAAGCCTAGGCTGGGATAGGGAGGGAGTGGACTGTTTGAACCTTATGTCCTTACCATCTTATGCTCTTGTCAGCTGTACATACTTTGTTCATGTAAGGTATTACAATCTCTTTATGACACAGGGCACTGATTTTTATTGCTTGCATGACCTGGCTGGCACTCATCTGACAGGTGGATTATCTTGATGTTCTAAATGTGCATAGTTGTGGACATATTACCCTTCGTACAGATCTTCCTCATCAGGATTCGAAACATTTTTACCAGACCTGCAGGTTATATAAGTTAGTATTTCACAAATAGATGTGTTCAAATTCAAAAAGTTGGTTTATTTTTATGATGGGTGTCCTGAAGAATGGAAAGTACTCAGAAAAGTGAAAATACATTATAAATACAAGATAACAAATGCTGAAATGGGGTTTTGATCAGAAGTAACACACTTTTACGTCAGTTTGGGTTGGGGTAGTGGATATTCAGCCAATGTTATGAAGGTCATCTAGGGATGTCTGTTATAAAAAGATATTCATGGTAACGCGTTGTATGGACGGGGATGGATGCTGTTAGGCACGGGAATCTAATTTGTGCTTGAGAAGTGGCAGATATGTGAAGGTGTTTATTATTGAAAGTATCCATTTGAATTTACTGAGGGACCTAATTGAAGTTAGGTATTGATCTAATTGGGCCACTTTTTGTTGTAGAAAGACAAGCAGTTGGCATAGTCCTTAAGGCTCAGGATAGTAGAGAAATTGACCACTTAAGTGATAATTTAATTGTTTCTAGGTGGTGTGTTCTACAGGGAAGAGCTCCCAGAGGAAATTATACTGGATGATGACCCGCAATTTGTTAGTGCCGAAATGGAACTGTATCTTACTGAATGTGGCATAAGCCTTGAAAATTTCTGTTTCACTGCTACATTCTGAGTTGAAAGTTTAATGGGGTTGTCCAGGGGCCGGTTAAATTGTCTGCTAGAGAAGGTATTGCGTAGAGTAAAGCTCTTAAAGTTTCAATTCCGAACTACAGAAATATGCCCAGTGATGTTGTGTGTATCTATTTAATTATTGAGGAGGCAAAAACTTTTTATTAGATTTTTCCTTTGTGATTGCAAAAATGTGGAAAAGAGTCAGTGGTTGATAATGGGGAAAATAAAGCAGGAAGTGGATGTGTACAAAGGAAGGATTAAAGATATGTGGATTACGGGTGAAGGCAAATGTGGGGGGCACAGTGGAATAAGACTGCGTTAAATTGAGACAATGTGTTTTTCGGTGTGTTGGAGTCTGAGGTGAAAACCATTGAGGGGATCAGCTCTTCAATTGAAGTAGAATTGTTGAGCCTCATGGTGACAATGGTCTTTGTTCCCGTACCAAAGAAGGAACAAATCTTACGCACCACACTGTCCTACTTGGAGTGAAAGGGTAAAGCATGTTGTGTGGTTGCATAGTACAGGTTAGCTTTTTTAGGTCTTGCCTAGTGTTACAGCGCGCATGCGCTGCCATCGCTTTGCGAGGCATGCAGTATATACTGTAGTGTGGAAGCTTCGTGGAAGCTCCACACACTCTCTGCCCATTGGCTTTTGTCTTAAATGCTGCCTTCCGATTGGTTTGAGGCTTGTTAGTCCTTCCTCATTCATCATTTGTATCCTTCCACGGCTATTGGCCCCTTTACTCCTAGCACTATTTTCTTCCCTGTCTCCCCACCCCATCGCCCCCTCCCTCAGTCTGTTACTTTTTAACCTCCCCTGCCCCTCCCCTCCCACTCTCGTTCGTGTTTTCTTGCCTGCCGGCACTTCCGTTTTCATTTTATTATTGCCACCTTGAAATATGCGCGTTCAAGATGCTTGCTGTACAAAAACTTCTCTTGTTTAATGAACTAGATTTTAATGTTACTCTAAATATAATAAGACTCTAGCCAGCATTCGGGGTATGCATGGCAACTGACGCCTCTTAGTTCACAAATGGCATTGTTGTCGGGCAGGAGGAGCGGCAGTGTTTTAACTCATGCTTGAAACAACAACTTTTAATTACTTCCCCTCAATTCAGTGCTATATTCTTGTGTACTGATGTGACGCGCTAAAGAAATGCACTTTTGTGAATTCTGAAGAGACATTATCGCACATTTAAATCATGTTTACTGTATGATTAACATGCCGATCATTTTCACGTCTCGCCCACTGGCTCGTATACACTTGGCTCTTCTCCGGCTGGCTCTACCTGCTAATTAATATATTGGCTTGCGCACCTCTAACAAAGAGAGATGAATGGATACATGACAGTGAGCCCAGTAGATGGGAGAAAAATAGACTGGTGCAGACAAACAGACAAAGTCAGTCTCCATTGCCTCACATCAGAATCATCACTTTCAATAACCTGGAAATCTCCTGGCAACTCCCGCATGCCCCAACCTCATCCCCTCAATATATTCTTAGCAGAAGAGGCAGATTCTGAGCTGTGCCCTGCTGGTGCAGAGGAGCACGGCAGAGTCTGTAGAAGCGCTAGGATCCCTAGCCTCTCCGAGCGGGCACCTAAGCCTTCTGGGTGCCTTCACACTCAGGATAAATGAATACATTTTGTTCTGTGCTTTAGTCGCCCCTCTGTGATCACTGTCTGGTAGATGAACCTCTGTGTTAATAAACACATTGAAAGAGGTGGTTGGGTACAAACAAACAACAGCCACAATACCGTACGTTTTGAACGTGTAGTTAAATAACTGCTCATCGAGTACCTCTTTGGCTGATCATTCCATGGCACTACCAAAACTACATTTGGACACATTTGCTCAACTGTAAAAGACTCCCTTCTATGGGTCATTTAACAACTTAGGGCTTTGGGGTTAGGTAACCTACTTTGGATGCTGTGTAAAAGAGTAAACACAAAAATTAATGCAATGAAACTAGGCAACCAGTACTGTCTAAAACACTGTGAAAACTGACATGCATTCTGGCATTTTGTTTAGTTAATGTCGATTTCCTCATAGATGCGAGTAAAGTACTCTTAATATCTTAATTAAATCTCCACTCTTTTAACTAATAGCACCAGGCGATCTTTGACAACTAGGCAATGAATACATTTTCATGTACCTCCAAAGCCCCCCTGCCCCGTTGGCAAACTTCATTGCCTCCCAGTGTTTTGGTGATAACCAAGACGCATGATAGTGAGTCAAATAGTCCAGAAAATGAAAGAGAAGCCGGGATTCAGATTCACATGCTCCGATCGCGTTGTTTAGTCTGTAAGCACTACTTTTATTAATGAGTTTCGCATTATTAAAGCACCACAGTGTGCATGTGTGGCGACACTTCACATATGAGGTACGTGCCAAGCAATTGTTGACACAATCCACACTGCGTCATTTTCAATATATTTATTACAAAGTGCAGGACCTTTCCAAGGGATTTTGCACACTACATACATTCATTCCAAAAATAATACGTGTAGGTAAAAAAGAAATTGCCATTTACAACGTCAATAGCTCTAACTCACAAATGCGAGACCTATTTGCATTGCAAATGCTTGTTTCTTTTTCTAACCGAACTTCACTGGAGCGGGCAATCTTGAGATCTGTTTCTGTAAACAGGGCTGTAATTCTTCTTTTCATCTAGTCACATTTGCAGCAGCCACCTTCAGCACTTCGCCGTTGTAGCCTTTTTTTCCATCGGAATGCTCACTCACTACAAAATGCTTCCTGTTCACGCACTGCTCCGGCCTTGCTCCACTGCACCTTGCTCCTGCTAAACACATGCACAGTCTGCTACCGGGTCACCAGTAGTCGCCATAGTGAGATCATGCAAGCCACAAGGGTTTTGTTTTTGCCTGCTCAGTCCAGGCTGGTTTGTTTCTTCCTATTTATGAACAATGTTGTGGGTACATAGCTCTGGCACCCGCCGTGGAGTCTTCAGCAAATTAAGTTGCTATGCTAAGTGGCAACGCTGTCAAAACATTACAAAATGCCTCCCATTCACTCGCTGCTCCATCCTCGCACCACCCGCTTTCCCTCTGCTAAATGCATGCGCAGTCTGCTGCCCGGTCACCCGTAATCATAATAATAATAATAATCCACATTTGTAAAGCGCAAACAATCACCCGTAAGGGTCTCTAGGCGCTGGGGGCCGTCGGGAAGATTAAGCAAGCTATTGCCCAGAGTCACATGGTGCTGGGCTAATCTGCCGCCGTTGCCGGGGATCGAACCGTGAGCCACAGATTCCATAGTCAGTCGCCCTGGCCGCGGCGCCACACCTCACAGTAAAGTCAGGAAAGCCACAAGGAGTTTTTCTGGCCCATTATTGTCTAGGCTGGTTTGTTGCTTCCTGTCTATGAACAATGCTGTGGGCTCCGAGCTACGGAGCCTGCTGTGGAGGCTCTAGCCGTTCACTGAGGTTGACACGTGCACACAATTACATGTTAGTTGAGAGACACGTGTTATAGACTTCTATGCTCTTAAGTTTGGCTGTAATTTAAGTTGCTTTGTTAAGTGGCAACGCTCTCGCAACATTGTCGCCCAGCTCTATTTGACATTCGAAGTCACTACTTCAAATAGCAACAGTTGAGTGCAAGCAATTCATGTAGAACATCAAAATGGGAAGAAATAGATGTTGCTTTTCTCTGAGACAGGTTCCATTTCTAGGGTAAGATAGCTACACCGAATGTTATCCTAGTTTTTACCACCAGCCCTTGATGGTGGTATTGGAACACTGTAAATCCTTTAATGTTCATTTGTGTGTGCAAACCAGTAATATTTGCTGTCTTCGATTTTCTGGCTGGTCATGCACAGCCAGCGTGTATTTGCAGCGTTACGAAAGGCAGCATCCCAGCCAAACAAGCACCTTCTATCCCAGCCAGCTGGATTACACTTATGCTCAGAAGAGCCCTCCCCCAAATCCACTGGATTTAAAAGTGTTTCCTTTCACTCTGAAATCAGGTTCTTTGTGGCATGAATGTAAATGATGCCATGTTCTGTAAGGCAGAGTGATTTTGTTCCTCTTTTTCGTTGTTGCTGGTTAGGAAATGGATGCCTTTAATGTGGTTTTATGTTGCATTACATTCCACTCAGGAAACGGGCAGTGGCACAAAAGCGAGGCCAAACCTATCCAGGTTGCTTTTCAAAGACCGAGATCAAATGTCAGACGCTATTTTCAAGTGTCCTACGTGCTCATTCCGTGCTCCAGGCTCTCTCTGGAATATAGCTAATGATTATCAGACTATTTTCATTTAATTATTTTAGATTGTGTGATGCATTGGGTAATCTGATTAATTCATTAAGCACTCTTCCGTTGCACACTATACATTGAAAAGATTGCCTTTAGGCGCCTTCTAGGCACTGCACATGGTAAATTCTGGTGAATAACGACTTTTAAACAGAATGCAAAATTACACTAAGCATGTTGAAACTACAAAGAATTAGATACATTAATCCCACGTTTACTTACACATTTCAGAAAGAAGCTGCAAAAACAATAAAGTAACATTCATCATGTCTCTCCTGTCATTAATCAATACAGGTTTGCTTTCATTGCATCACCGACTGGTGCAGTCAGTGAAGGCATTATTTGAATAACATTATTTTTATTCATCATTTAAATTCCTTTAGGTTGCAGACTTGCCCAATATGGGCATGAACTGCATTTCCAGTGTTCATTAAATAGCACGAAAGCCTGACCGTAGGTGTCTGTGGCCGTTCACCAGTGGCACGTGAAGTAACCGTAGATGTTGTAGCACCCAGGATCATGTGCTGTATGGCTAAACACATATAAGGTCCCAGAGGCGAGACCTTGTTTCAACATTAGCATAATAAAAGACTGGGTAAAATAGATAACATTCAAACTTGTACCATGCAGTTTACATGCAGCTCTTTGATGGCAATTCATAGGTCACTTGTAACTTATGAACTCCAAGTAACAAAATGAACTCTGTGACAAAAGCTGTAACAACCTAAGCTAGCCACATAAAATACAGTTCTGTGATGTGCATGGTACACATTCTTTGCAGCAGGCATATTCATCCTCTGCACTACTTTATGATGAGTTAAAACTGCCATTAGACACAACTCCAATCTCTCTCCTGCAGGAACATTAGGCACCAGAGTTATCTTGACATTTTATTTTTGTCTAGAAACTGCTGGACACACAAGGAACAGCAGCAGGTGCTTTTAAACCCATAAGTTATTTCTAAACACAGCGCCCCCCACTATACCATTCACACTGCCTAAAGCCAGCCCAGAGAAGGACAAATATCAGATTGTAAATGACATTCTTACATGTGTTCCTGCTTTCTTTCTAAGGAACGCTATAGCTATTTTGCTTCGGCATAAATCTAAACATTTGAGATTGGCGTCATAGACTGGGATATCCCTGCAGGGAAAGACTATTCTTGAACTGTCTTGAAACTCTTTTCTAAAGATTTGCTTTGGAGACCCCCCACCCACCTGAACTCCACAGCTAAACAGTGTATTTGGTGAATACATCTGGGAAAACCTCTGCTCGTTTGTTTTCTGAATCTCTCTAGGAAACATTAAGTGAGTTGTTGATATTACTTAGGGCCTGTGAATAAATCAGTCAGAGTGGCTAATTCTTTCATAGTGATTTGTACATAGTTGGAAAATGTAGGAAAGTGGCACTTTTTGACATGGTCACCCCCATGTTTTGCCTGGTATCTGATGCAATTTTAAGAGAAGTGCACTGGGTTGCTGCTAACTAGGTCCCAAGTGCCAGTGTTCTTTCCGGAAAACAAGGTAACTGTACAGTTGTTCCCCAATTGGCAAGACCTTTATAAAGGCACACCTGTAAGTTCCTATTAAATGGTACCCTTTCTATCTAGGGCATGGGTACTAAAGAGGGTCTGTAAGGGGTGCAGCAAGAATTTTGACACCCTAAGGGAAATTTCAGGCTGTGTGAAATGGTTCAGACAAAAGTGAAAACACAACAAAGCACACGCCCGGTGTGCCATGCCCACAAATACTGTATGCAATATATGTAAGTCACCCCTGCAACAGGTCTTGCAGCTCTAAGGCAGGGTGCATTATATTGTGTGAGGACACATCTGCAGGATCAGATATGCCCCTGTGCTGTCTAGTTCGAATGCTAGATAGTACAAGTGAACATGGAGGCCATCTTAAGTATATGTACTGGACACAGGTCATTACGAGTTCCCCAGCTACATGATGGCTTCACTGAAACCTATGGTGTTTGGTATGAAACACCTTGTCTTAATAAATCCATACTGATACCAGTAGTGGATTTATTAATATATGCACCCAGAGGGCCCCTTAGAGGAGCCCGCTGGAAACCTACCAGCCTCTTAGTATGCTGGCTGAGTGGTATTGTCCAGCCTGCCACAACAGACATGTTTCTAACTCCCTGCAGGTGAGAGCCAGTGCTCTCTGAGGCAAGAAACAATGCCTGCTCCAGAGGAAGGTGTTCACACCTCCTCCAACAGGGTGACTAGTGTATCTTCATACCAGGACCAGGGACGCCGGCTTCCCTCAGACCTGGGAAATGCCACCACCTGCCCTGAGGCCTAGTTGCCACCAGGACAGGCTGGAATTATCTATATTAGGAGGCGTGTTGTACTACCAGATCAGTCACACCCCTAAGGTGGACTGTCTGATGTGCCCCTCAAAAGAAGGGTTCCACCATTCTGATTTTGGTGGAAATAGGAATTTGAGGGCAGGGTTATGCCCACCCTCCACAGCAAGTGATTCGTATGGGGGATGTAGTTTTACCCCAAGGGTAAGTAGCTCATTGGCTACTACCCTTCACTCCCCTTAACACCCTTAAATTGAGTATTTAGGTGGCCCCCTGACACCAGGAACTTAGAATTGTCTGACTAAAGAAAGAAGAGGACAAAGAGCCGAAGAAGCAAGAACTGCTGACTCCTGGTGGACGTTGGTGCCAAACCCTGCCTGTCTATTTGCTCCTGTCCCAACAGTTGCGACAAACCAACTCATCCTGCAGCTGTGCAGCCTCCAAAATTCTCAGTGGGCCTACAGCATTTAGCCTACACGTCAGCTTCTCCCTTGAAGTGGAGTAGTCACTTGCGTGCAGGCACCAACCGCCGCTTCACTGTTCTGCTGGTCACCGGGTCCACCAATGCTGCGGCTACCCAGGAAGATGTCACTGTGCTCCAAGAGGAGGTCAGATAGTCTTCCCCCCAAGTGAGAAGACCCCCAGGACAAACTGGAGCCACCCTGCACCAATACCTGGGGTACCGGACTCTTTGTAGCAACCAAAGCTTGTTTGAGTCCTATCCAGTCTCCAACGCCACAGAGACCAAGCAACATCTCAGTGGCCAGCACCTAGAGTTGCCCAGCGGTCCTGATTTGCCCTTCTTTCAGGTCTAACCGAGAACCGTGGGTGCCTTTGACGCATGGGCATCAGCCGACCAAAACCCTCTGCACCCAAGTTCCCGGGCCCAGGTCCACAGCAATAGATAGTGCTCCCCTTCTCCCAGGACCCCCATAAACCGAGCTCCCTTTTGGGAGCTCCCGATCTAGTCCTCAAGTTCTCCTCTGCAGTCTGTTTGGTGGCACCCCCCTTGTCTGAGGTGTAGCACGCAAGGCAATGAACCCATCCAGCACCTCTGCATCTGGAAACTCAAATTGCTGCTGATAATTTGGACCTTGACCTCCTAGCCCCTTAAGTCCTAAAAGGCACCCCTGAGAGTCACCTGTATGCAGTATATGTTTTTTTCTCTGTAGGTAAGCATTACAGCGTAAAAGTGCATTTAAAGGACATTTTTACTTGCCTACAAAAAATTCCGAAAAATACTTAAACGGTTACAAAGCTCTTGGTGTAAAGTAAATATAAAAATACTTCTTATATTTCTAAATTGGTTTCGAGTTTATTCATGAGTGCATGTCTCATTTGACTGTGTGTGCTCACCAAAGCCATTAACACTAGCCTCTGATAAGCCTAAACTGCTCGCCCACACTACCACAAAAGAAAGCATTTGGTATTATTAATTTAAGCCCTGTAAGACCATAAGGGTTGTCCAAGCCAGATTCCTACAGAAAACATAACAAGTCATGAAGATTGCCCAGAACTTCAATGCAGATCTCAGTTTGAAATCCTGGCATGATCAGGAGCTCACATACAATTTAGAAGAGTTAACGTTTAAAATTTAAGGAATGTGGATCACCAAGTGGAATTGGTGCCTTTTTTGTTTTTTATTCGAAATTTGGGAGGTAATCAGAATGCCTAAATTTCTCTTCGGAGATAAGGCCTGGATATACTGCCATGTAGATATGTATATCTGAGATTTCTGAGTTTAATGGAATATGCTCTTTATTTCCATTGTTAGTCTTTGTTGAGCAGCCATTGCGTATTAGAGGTATAGTGTCATGGGGCTTATTCTCCTTATCCGCATCATTTTCAGGCATCTGCATATACGGTATATGCCATTTGGATGTGGTGAACTTAGGACCAAATGTCTGTAACCAGAACCATAGCCATTGGATTAAATCTATGCATTGTCATATCAAATTTCTCTAAATGGTCTTTGTGAGTACCGGCGCAGTTGCTTTATCGATCGAGAGAGGAAGTAATAGTGCAACTAACACACCCTGGGTACAGCTAAAAAAAAACGTTCACAAAGGTGTGAAGAAGGGTTTTAAGTGTGCATTTGCAGTGTACAGTAAATGGCTATCCACAAAGCCACGTTTAGAAAACATACGTGCAGTGGTAGCCTGACTTCCTTTTCCGTAATCGTCATGATAATATTCCTCAAAGGTCTACCAACCTGGAAATGTGGAAATAAATGGAGGAGGGACCCAGAAATCAAAATCAAAAATAGCTCTGCAAAATGGATATGGCAGTGGAAGAATCCAGAGCCATTGGCACGCTTCAGACACCCCAAAAGTACCACACCATTATTCCAGTCGACACCACTAGCACTGCATCAGTGTACAAGATGTCCGATGCCAGGGCCACTGTAGACATGTTTCCACCACGGTTCCTGGGAAGGCACATTAATGCTGCATATGGCATTTGTCGCTGGTTGCACATCAATTGATTCCTGTGGATCCAGGAGGGAAGTGGCTGCTTGTTGAATACAACAACACACATAGCACTTGCGTGTTCACTTGGACAACGACATCACAGTGACCGGAAGATGTCACAGTACTCTTCCCTACATAACTGTTGATGTAAGGTGCGAATGTATGTTAGTGAAATGTCAGGAAATGTGATTGTAGAGTAACGCTTTTTTCCCTTCTTTGTTGATTTTTCGCAACAAAGTTACAGTATTGTAGACACAGTGGCTTAACTGTTACATTTGCGCACATAATATTTTAAAATAGTGGCCTTTGGATATTTACGGTGTGATTTTTTTAAATGAATCCATCACGCTTTACGCGTGTTCTTGTTCAGTATGGAGCAACGAAGCATGGGTTCGGAGCATTGTGTGGACGTGTTTGTCATGTGTCTGGAGTATGTGTGCTATAGGCAGCGTCTTTGCGTCCTTACAGCTGTTTACTGTGGGTGCAATCACCGGGTTTCTGCAGACTGTCTATGTAAACATCAGTCTGGGTATTCTCATAGATAGGCCAACTGGGGGTCCTAGATGTCCCTTACGAGGGAGGACACTGGCAGTAGCTCTGCATATGTTGTGAGCTGGTCCTTGCAATATATAAGGTAATTCAGCCATTCTGTGAAATTGGGAGCTCGTCCCCTGCTCCACCTGCATGCCACCTTCCTTTTTGCTAGGAGTAACCCCAGTGAAATGAATCCCCTGTGCATGCCCTGTAGTTCTTCGGTGTATCCCAAAAAAGCATTATGACCGGGGAAAGCGGAATAGGGGTCTCTACCTCTACCCAGAGTCTGTGTATTGCCTCGCATTACCACACTTGGTGCAAAAAACACACGCCTCCTCTTGTTTGCATCTGCCGCATCGATCATGTGGTCTTAATTTATACCTGTATAACCTCGCCAGTGTGTGATATACCCGATGTGTACATTTAAAATGTATGATGCGTAGACGGCTGCAGGCTGTTATAATTCCTGTTTGTTTACAGCATTATATCCATTGTTTATCAGTGAGTGAAGTGTCTGGTTCTTGATCCCACCCCATTCATGAGCCATTCCACATATCGGGGCCACCCTATTTGTGCGTCATGGTAAAGTCTGGATGCTGCATGTGCTGGACCGGTTGTTTGTAGGAAGGTACGAATTGTAGAGAAACGTTAATCTATTTTCAGAGCATTTTGCATATGGCCTCTCTCCCCATCTCCGCACCCACTTCATACAGCCAATCACTGTACCTTAAGAGAGATAAAACGGAGCTCACATACTGTCCTGAGGCACCATAGGGCATACATTTATCATCTTCCGCTTTAGGTGTCTTGATCCCAGAATGTGGGGCAAGGGGGCTTGTACTGTTCAAGATCAGCGATGCCTGTTAGTTTGCACAGGGTCACACAAACCAACACCCTAGGGTTTCCAATCCAGGTCCTCAAGTGGACCCTGTCTCCAGAGGCCAATGTCTGCATGTATGTAACTAATCTGTGGATTCACCTATCAACTGAGCTGCATGTCTGGTTGTTGCATCACAGTGAAATCACCATCATGAGTCAATAATAAAATGCAGAACAAACCTCCATCCTCTCCAAACATCCTGAGAAAGATGTGTCTGCTTCAGAGTGATATAACTGTCAGGCATAGCATAGTGAAGCCCCTATAGTAAGTAATTAAGTTTATTTGCTTGATTAAAACCGTTGCAACAACATACATGATAAAAAGTAAATAAAACAATGTTGAGGATAAAAAAGTAAACAGTGGCCCATTAACGTTTCCAAGCATGCATTGCTTGCTAATAATAAAAGGTTAAAAACAAATATTTATCAGCTGAGTGCGTATGTAAACTGCCATATGTTTCGTTCCCCTTTGTGCAAAATTAGAGACTTCACCCAAGGTTTTAAAATGTAGTAAAATTGAAATAGCTGTTTCACGAACCGACTAGCTGGGCTTGTCTCTTGACCTCTTATCAGTTCAATTCAACGACAATGTGCAAATTGTGCAAAGTAGACCCCTATAGAAATTACCATATAGTAGATACTCATTCCCTGGTTTGTATTGCATTGTGGAAAACCAGTGTCATGAGTGGGTGTTATAGCCCCCATTTATTCTTTTCGTGTCTACAAGTTCACAACCACTCCTCATACATGTACAATATGTATACACTGTGCTTCATTCTATCTATACGATGTACGTGAAGGTTTACATAAACTATATTTGTAATGTTATGTGTAATAATAGATTTAGATACATGTCTTCCCTCTACCTGTTGGCATAGTTCTAAGAGGGTGTGCCGGCATGTACCTGCATTTAAATAATGAACGCATATTCTTTGTCAAGATCATGCGTAGCTTTCACAAAAGCATTTAGGACTATGGGAAGTAGGACTGGAACGTACTCCTGCATGCCTTCGTTAATTGGCCCCGAAATATCCAACTCCCTATTGGTAAGAGTGCAAGGAGGGCAAAGTCCATTCTGATTCTACTAATTATGCACAAATAGTCGCTGAGTTTTCCTATGTTTTTTATGTTTCAGGGCCAAAAAAGCAAAGGCAGGTAAGAGTTTGTAAAAGAGTAATACTATAGAGCTCTAAAATGCCTTTGGGAGTAGGCCTTCCAGACACGTACACACCATAACAAACACGCTGGGGCACTGTGTTTTTTTTCTTTTTTTTCCTATTTGAAAAATCCTAATAAAGCTCTGTCTCGGGCTGTTTTGTTTGTTTGCAGGTATTTTCAAACACTCAATTTCCATCTCTAAAGCGCTTCTCTCTGATCTCGTCACCGAGAGGGATCGGCCCCTTGTGATTGGAAAATTTAATTCAGCCTCCGGTATGGGCTTCATACTTGGACCAGTGGTTGGCGGCTACCTTACAGAACTAGAGGGCGGTTTTTACCTTACTTCCTTCCTCTGTGCTTCCATATTCGTTTTGAATGCAGGTAAGCTCTGCATTATTCTCATTACCACATGGTGTAGCTATTTTTGCAGGTAGGTTTTGTTATTGTGTTTGGAACAGCCACCATCTTGTTGTTTACATTTTCTGTCTTATGAATATACTGTGAAATTAGAGTTGATAGGTGAATGGTTTGCTGTTAGAAACATCCTTGAATAAAATTGGTCTGTTGTGTGAGATACAAATTACATTGTTAGCTACCACACAATAGCAGTGGAATTTAGCACATTAAGGCATCCCAGACCAGCACCAAACAGTAGGTGTTCCATTTCATAGAGTATGATGTTAATATTGAGTTCTGTTTCAGCAAATTAGCAGATAGTTTGTGCAGTATTGTATAGATCAGCTTTACGTTGTTTCTCATTGTTTAAAGATAATTATATGTACTTGTGCTTTCCTTACTCATCAGACCAGAGCTTAACCTACAAAGTAGATATCATGCCCGCTAAACCAGAACATTAGGAATGTTGAGCGTCATCAACCTCGCTATCCAAACTGGATGCATAACTATCATGATCCCTAAAAGGATTCAATTTTGAAGACATTTAATATCCTGGCGGCAATGCTTTATTCCAATTGTCAAATGCATGTATGAAAATATTTGAGCTATTTTTCAGAATAATGAAATTAAAAAAGAGTTAATTTCCAATTTAGAGGTTGAAAAGTTTTCTTTGGACCTCATCCAGTTTTTCAAGTATATGATGCTTGAAGCTACAGGAGTAGGTACACTGCATCTTCAGAGCATTCCTGCCAGGCAATTTGTATGACTACTTCCATTATTTTCCTTTGCATTAAAGTGTGTATAATACTGATTAGGTCAGAGTGTGTAGAATTTACATTACATGATTACTGTGATTGCGCTTCAAACCAACAAATCCATCTTGATCTGAAAGTTCATAAATGAGATCCATTCTTTTGAATAGTTTGATTTTTCATAATTCTCCTCTATATAGATGAGCATTACATGGCTCCTAGTAGGTAGAATACAACCAGCATCAAACTTAAGTAATTTGAATGCAACCTGCAAATGACAGGGTCTCCGACGATTGAACTCCTTGGTCCTGTACTCAAGGGGGATGTCCAGCCTCATTGGCTTCAAGGCAGCCCTAAAAGCAATTCTCTTCCATGGGGCCTTAAACAGCCACACCTGTGACCAGCCTTCCCCTCAGGAGAACATGGATCACATCACATATGGCGAGGACGGAGTGTTTCCCAGCTCAAAGGCTGATCTGCTAAAAATTTATTAGAGACCCTGTTACATGTGTGTCGTTGTCCTCCCCCCCCCCCCCCTTCCCCACCCCAAAAAATTATTACATCAGGATGCAAGGTTGTGCTTTTGGTCCTATTTTCTGTGATTGGGTGCTATAAAGGAGCTTCTTCCAACCATGCAAGTATGTAATACATGCATATGTTCATCACCAGTGATGACCAATTCTTGGTTTAGTGTTTGGAGCAGCAAAGGTGTGAACAATTGGTTGAACAATAGGCTTGCAGAGAAGGGGGCTTTTCCATTCCACCGCAAACCCATGTCACTGATCCTGAGCTTCTGAGAAGTGTCAGGCAGCAGAGTTTGTGCCTGTTCTTGGCACCTGCACCAGGCTAGGTCCCTTGTGTCGTATAGTTCCCATAAATCCATATAGGACCTGCACGTTTAGACAACATAAACTGTGGGAGTGGTTTCCAGACTGATTCAAGACACCCCCTGTATACCAGCTAGCTCACAGTCAGTCCCACTATGAACTCCTCTTTCGAAGGAGAAAATAGTTTAGGTTAACTATCGAACATGACAATCTGTCCCCTCAGGGATCGTGGAAACATTACATTACTTTTCGCTCAGTCACTCGTGCTCACTTTATCTCAGAGAGATACACAGAATAAACAGTGGGGACGTTTTCAATAAGCGTTTATTGAACCATCTTCATTCTACTGTGAAATATGTGTGCTGCAACAACCATAAGTCAGAAACAAATATAAACGATTATAAGCACCAACAGAGTAAATGGATGGTAGATTTCTACCATAGTGCTAAAACAATGAATACATGCAGGCATATAAATACATGACAATAATAATGCGTACTCCTACGATGCAGACCCTAACTAGATGTACCTAGCATGTATGTATGTGTGTAGCCAAGAATCCCCCTAGGACCGAACCAACCCCATTACCTGGTGTGAGAGAATAAAGGACCCCATCTTGGTCTCGAGATGGACACCCCACGAGGGATGTCAGACCACGGTGTGCTGGGATGTTTGCATGCAGTAACCTCAGCGTCTTGCGTTTGTGTGTCAGCATGGAAGTCTTTCTCCTCTGTCTGACCCAGCAAAGATATGGTGTTTATATACCCAAAAGCTACCCTCAGGGGTTCTACCTTGCTGTGTCATTTCGGCCAAGGATGACGTAAGGGATGACCCTTATACATAGTTATTATGCAGAAGATGGTAGTCCTGCTGTGATTCTGAGAATCCTCATGCATAATAAATGAGGCTAGTTTTTGGAGAAAACCACACAACATTTATGCACCACCTAACTAGGTAAAAGGTCAGCACAATGGTACAGTAAATGTCGGTGAAAGGTTAGGTGACTAACCAAGCCCACATTGGGGTACATTACAAATAATAACACTTGGAATTTAACTGCCTATCCTGACCGGGCTATAGACCGAGTGGAAACACACCATAGAACTGAGTCTCCATTTGATCTTGAAGCTTGCGTTCTTGCTGTCTCCAGGGAAGCTTTCAGTGCGTCTACTTGTGAAGAACCTGTACTGCTTCTGAGGCTAATGTATGTTCTCTACCAGTCTCGTGGGTGGAAAAAGCTTACATTGCTCCTGTCTGTGGTATACTCTATTTGTGAAAGAAAGTTTTTACTGCTGTAGCAGGTGCTACAGCTGTATGTGTGTGATGAAACTTGAACTGATATATATTGAACTATACCAATTCCATATGGATGAAGAAATCTATCTCTCCTGTTGTCTTGCTGTATCAATTTTGTGTGAGTAAACTTTCATTTGCTCATCTGTACCTGCTCTATGGGGGAATACAGCATTGCTGTCTTTGATTTGAGTTTGTGAAGCTTGAGAAGGTTTTCATTTTTTGATAGGGTTCAGGGTGGAAACTTCAAGAGGTGGTCTAATATGGTCTTCTCTCAGACCCCTTATAGCTTCAAGAGGAAGGCTCTTGTGTCAAAGAATACCAATTAGAAACACTTGCTCCTTTGTTCCAGACCTTGCCCAAATATTAATAATTCCGCATGTTGCATCTGCAGCAAACAAGCTTGCATTCGAAGATTATTTTACAATAGTGCTGGTTAACCTGATAATGTGTGGAACTTTAACTCATCACAGTGGTGTATAAAGGCTTACATTGATATTTATGAGCTCGTTTGGGTATTGTTACTCTTCCACCAGACCAGGGTCTGAACTCTTAGCTCCTACTTAGATTCTGTCATTTGGGCAACTATTATCATGATTCAGAACCAGCAGGAGACATTAAAAAGATAGTGGCATGACATTTATCAGCATCTGGGCAGCGGATAAACTTGGTGCCTTAGTAGTCTTCCATAAACACCTTTTGTCTTTTTTTTTTTTTTAATCTCAGCTACCGTCGCACATTACATCTCAACTCCCTGAAGAAAGTAGCAGCTTGCAAACATTGGAAGTTAAAGAGTAAAGAAGAGTGGAAATAAGAAAAGCAAGAAAGAATAGGAGAAGGAAGTGACCACAGACCCACTGTCATGTGCATCAAACCACTGGTCTATTCTATATGTGCATTTGTGCCTTAGTCTGTGTGCCCTGATGCCTGAAGATGTGTTCTTTTGTGTCTGTGCCTTTGTGCACAATATAAACTGCCAATGTCAGTGTTATTTGCAATGTATGGGCTGCCAGCTACTGTAGAGTACTAACCTAATCGATCTGAGTGATACACATTTCAAAATGGTGGTGTACATTATCTTTAGTAAGGTGTCTGTCGAAATGGTACAATAGCTTTTGAGTACTGATCACAAAATAAGATCCACTTGATTTGTTTAAGCGTATTTTCCTCTGAGGTTTTTGATTTTGTCTGCTGTTCCAGTCATTGTTGATTTATAATCCACCATGAGGCCCATTCCAATACACAGATGCAAAGTTCCTCTTAGCTACAGCTATCATCTATGTAGAGTGTTTAGAAACAGGGCATTGATATCCTTCAAGGGAAATTGATTTAGTTATTGGCCTCGGAACATTACTTTCTGGTTATCCATCTCTAATCCATCACTCCAGACAGAAGTATCCAGCATGTGCTTTGGCTAACTCAAGTTCTTGAACAAACGTTTACCTTACATCCTCAGCAACTGACATATAAAAGTAGTCAGTGTCTTCATTCAATCTAGATTGGATAAACTTAAGGTCATTTATTTAGTCATCCATGAAAAACTCCTCTATCAACTTTAACTTATTAGAAAAAAGCTGCTGCCCTCCTCCTATTCGGCATTTCAATACATGGAAGGATATCATCACTCTTAAAATCCCTGCACTGGCTACCATTCAATCTATAGTTGCCTTCAAAGGCTGTATGATTATATCTGAAATGTTACATCATCACTGTCCAACCTTTTGAACTTAAAAATATTTACTTTTTTAGCCAAATTAAACCTTGTACTCCCCGAATCAGTTATTTTTTACTATGCCAGAAGAAATGTTACATACGGATATGGGGACGATATCCTTCCATGGAACTCTTTCCCAGCTGCCACCCACTCAGAACCTATTTTAGTTCAATTTTAGAATGCCATACAACCTGGATTTTTACTCAATAGCTTCAATTATTCTCTCTTTTCAGTTTAGTTATGTTACTGCTTTAGCATGAACAAGCTTTGCGTAACTGCAGTGTAGAAATACATATAGCACAATATAAAATCTGTGTTATCTCCAGAGCAGTGTGCAACAAAAGTGTAAAAGTGAAGGATAAGTACATCAAGAAAACAGGAAACTGAAAGATTGGAAATTTCACCCTCATATACTGGATGCAATAAGTTATATAGTGTGCAATTTCAATCAGTTATTTCAAGCAGTGTGTTGCCCTTTAGCTTGAAATGAATGATTAGTTACTTCTTCACACAAACAAAGGAGATCATTATTGAATGCATATGGCTATGTTCAATCTGAAAAGTCACTCTGCAACAAACTATTGGAGGGACTTTTTGCATAGGTGGACAGGGATCGCGGTGCCTCAGCACCGGTTAGCAGATAGGAAAGTGACTGGAAAAAATAATCTTTCCTCTTCAGAAGTAGTCAAAGCAAAACTAAAGCCTCATTCTCTGGGTCTTGCAGTGCTTAGCCTACGCTTTTTGAGGTACAAGGTAAGAACGGGTTTCTCCTGGCTACACATCCCTTTTCCATTCCTATGCGGCCAGGATATGTCTTTTGAGCCTTGCACCATTTGACCATATCTATGAGACGCAAAAGACCTTCGCCTGGGGCTTTCAACCATGATCCCATGCTGCAAGGTTGAGGGGAGGGCCCTTCCTCTCTGGGACTCGCAGCGCTGGGCCCTGGCAGGGAGCATTTGATTACAAGAATCAATCAGAACCTTATATAGCGCGGATGCTCACCCGTGAGGTTCTCAATGCACTGGGGGGGAGGGGGGTTGCTGATCCGTTTAGGTGTGGAGGTTCATTCGAAGAGCAAGGTCTTGATGTCCTTCCTGAATTGGATCAACAAAGCGGATTGCCTGAGGTGGGTAGCAGGGTGTTCCAGGTCTTGGTGGCAAGGTAGGCGAAGGATCTTCCTACCAGAAGTGAATAACGAGATCCACTCCTAGCCGCTCTTTTCCTATGGCTCACTCCCCTGTATAGTAGCACACTTTTCATTATCACTTCGCAAGACGCTTACCATGCTTGTGGTTTCACCAAGAAGATGTTAGTGATTGAAAAAAACGGAGTTCATTTTGGGGGTTTCCCCCCTATTACAGTCTCCTAAATCAGAACTCTCTTCTCTTTAACAGATAACGCATGTTGTATAGTGGGAAAGTTATGCATCTTGAAACAAGCAGTCCTATGTAGCAATCGTGGTTGTCCTTCTTGACCAGATTGTTTGATCTTGGGCAAATTATGTTGTATGTGGGCCTTTTTTTCCTTGCTGCCATTTCTCTTGGGCAGACTCTCAATTATCTTCTAGTAATAGTTTTAGGGCGGTTGCCGGCACATTTAGGGCAACTTCACGCTCATATTTTACATTGCACCTTTTTAGCATCTCTAAAAGTAAGCATTTTACTAAAGTGGCCTGTGTAGATAGCCTCCTCTGCAACATGTCCCTCCTCCCAGATACCACGTTAACAAATGCTGGCCCCTTGCATCTCTGCGTCATGTTGGGACATCCAACTGGGCTAGGTTGTTAAGGTTTTCCAGCTGACCTGTTTAGTTTATGTCCTCTATGCATTAACCTGCATGCCTGCATTAGTCTTTTTGCGTTCAAAAAATGTTGAACATGTGACATGTGGCGACCTGCCGGAAGTCACTGCAGGATGCAGGACAAACATCTAAGTTTACAGAGAATCCTTTACCCAGCCTTTACCCAACCACCCAGCATCACTAGTCTCACAACACTGGACCATTGCTATGAACCCAGGGAGGATCCTCCCAATCCTCGCAGCACTGGATCATGGCTGTGAGGCTCAGACGAGTTAGTGGTATAGCAGTAGATTCCTCAGGCTGGGTGAAAGAGAGGTAAATGGGCCACTCTTTCCCTAGTCCACTGACTGGATGGAAAATACATCCATAATTTGGATAAATTGGGCCGAAGCACTTCTGGGATCTGGTGCCACTGCACCTGCGCACTAATGACAACTACACCCCAGGGGGACGCCTCCCCTGAGCCTCGCAGCAGCCATTGTCCTGTAAAATATAGCCATAATTATTTGGGTACATTGGGCCCCTAATATGGTTAAGGACCAGTGGCACTTCACCTGCAGCTCTCTGCAGGGAAAAATCCAAAAGGCCTTGCTTAAGCTCTGCAGGCAACTCCTATTGATGGTGTTCACTTGCACCTGCATGGAAGCCCACAGTCAATATAAGGACTGCAGAAACACAAACACAGTAACTAGAAGTTCTCTCTATTCTTACCAGAAAAGGAAGAGGAGAAAAGACCCTACTTCCAAGGAAGAGTCACCTTTTGGCACAACTGAACTCTTTTTATGGCTTATTAAGTTTCTTTATTGGTGTCAAATAATCACAGGTATACATGTATAAATTACCAGCCTCATGAACATGGTTGCTCTGACAGTAGTATTAGTGTAATAAGTGCATACATCTTACTATCACAATATGATTAATTCTCGACATTTTCATTTTTTCTTCATAGGTTACTGCGTTCGCTGCTTGTATTGCACCATGTTGGTAATCAGGAAATCATCTGTGTTAGAGATGTATGTGTATAGGATAATGACACCGATCAACACATAAGAAATTAGTTTCAACCAAAATACAACATCCAACGAACAGATGGAAAAACAAGACAGAAAGGGACCAGGAATTGTAGTTGGCTGCTGAGGTGTCCCCAATTTGGAGTGGAAGGGGAGGCAGGGGAGACCGCAAACATTCATCGGGACCAGCCTCAGGCATGGAATCATTCTGGGTATTTCATTTCAGTGATCACAGGGCAGGGCCACGGCAAGAGTGGATCAGGGTATGGCGTAGCGCACCGAGCCAATACTAGGCCTGCAGGGGAGTTCTCGGCCTGAGGATGTTACACCAGTAATCAAGGGTCATATTAAAGGAAGCTACTTCAGCCCATAAGTCCTCAATTGATCGTTTTCGTACCCCTCTGTGCTCCTTGGGGGCAGCCCATTTACTCACTTCCAACCTATACTGACTGTGTGGGAGCCATGTGGCAATTTGCAGTGGCGGGCAGTGTCCAGTTGCCTATTCAACACTTTTTTATCGGATTTCCGAGTAAACAGCCCCAGAAGGTATATTTCCACTTTGTGAAGTTGGCGGTGACTAAGCATAAGCTCCAGGTCACTTATAAACTTGTACGAAAAGTGATAAATTATTCAACAGCTTCACACCATGTGGAAGAAACCAGCCTTTGTAAGGGCGTATCTGGGGCTGCTCTGCTCCGAGGTATGTATCATGACATTCAATTTGTGCGGTATGAGATATGTACAGTGTAGGTAGTTGAATTTTGTATACTTGAATCTCATATTACGTGTGTAGGTATAGGCATATTGTAGTGTCTGATAACACTACTTCCCTGTGTTTAGGATCTACCAAGAAAGCCTTCCCACCTAGCCCTTAAGGCTGGAAGGGCATCTGTCCCTGTTTGCAATACATTTTTATGCAACCAGGAGACCAAGTGTCTGCCCTCGCCAGAGTTAAGTAGGGATTGTAGTAGGTCGTGAACTGAAGGTCCTGGTTCCAGGAAGTGGCGCAGGACACCAGTCAGTGCACCATAGGTCAGAAACTTTACCCCACGTAGGCTATCCTCAGCCATCAGGCCGTCTAGAGTGCGAAAAGTACCATCCAACTAGCATTCCCCTAACATCTCCACCCCACCCCCATCACTGTCGAAGGCACCATGCACTGAGCACTGAAGTAACCACCTATGACTATTGGCAGTCCAACCAGGGGAGAACTGGGTAGTTCCATCGGCACGCCCCTCTCCAGCAGCAGAGTGTGGTGCAAAGAAGGCATGGTCTATAAGGTGAGTCGAGCTTAACACCTCGCTAACATGCTTTGCCTGCTTGGGTCTCCAAACTCTCCCAGCTCATCCTGTGGAAGCCCCGCCAGCCAATAGACGATCCACTGTAGCTGCACTGCAGGATACTACTATTCCTAATTCGGGATTCCTAGGCCACACAGGACGTGGGTCTCTTAAGTGTGCGCACTGATACTGTTGCATGCTAGCCATCCCAAATTAGCTCCCTAAGCAATATGTTCAAGGATTGGAACCAGGCTCCCAGATACCAAATTGGCAGTCTTAAAAGTTGTAAAGCACTCTTGGCAGGATCACCGTCCGAATAGTGCTATTTGGGCTATGAAGGGGAGTTGCAATGATGGCCAGAATGCAACACTGCCCCTGATAACTTCACTACACCGCCAAGATTGCCCTCCCGTAGGTCGGCGTCAGAGTGGTTTATTCTGAACGCCAGGTACTTAAGGGTTCTGGGTTCCCACTGCAGGCCCAGGGTTCCCGGCGATCCCAGGGCACACATGCAGTCCAGAGAAACTGGGAAGGCACAGGATTTACTTCAGTTCGTGCGAAGCCTGGAAACCAGCCCAAAGTTATCCAATAACCTAACACTCCATAGGATTCCCGTTCGTTTTTTTTTCAAAAAGATTAACATGTCAACGAGTTTTGGGAGCAAATATGCCCCCATTTCACAGCAGGATACACATGCCACGGCCGTCCAGTCTCAGGAGGCAGGGAAATGGCTTGCTTGCATGTGTAAAAAGCATGGGAGAGAAGGGGCACTCCTGACTCGTGCCCGGGCACACCTCATAGGGGTCAAAAATGCTTCTGAACCTTTGCACCGCTATACAATCACTCCACCTATTTTTTTCCACCCTTCTTCCAAAGACATTCTAGTGATAACCACCCTCAAATAGTCCCATGTGAGGGTATTGAATGCCTTCCATATGCCTATGAGGGGAATCCAAGCCTCAGACACTCTAGCACTTGATGTAAGCGTTGGATGCTTTGGGGTGTGTTGCGCTTTTGGATAATGCTAATTTGGACTTCATGAACCAGCTCAGCCAAATGGGGCTGCAGCCAATCCAGCATGATTTTACTTAGAATCTTATAGTCCAAGCTCAGCATAGAGAGGGGACTGTACACAGTCACATTAGTGGTGTCGCTTAAGGGCTTAGGGACTGAGACAATCCAAACCTCTCTGGTCGTGGCCAGCTGGTGACCGCTTGCCAAATTGCCTGCATACATTTCAGCTAGAGGGGCGTAAGTGTGGTAAAATCTATGCCTTTGAATGCCTCCCTGATCTCTGGCTCCACTTCGGAAACTGCCACAACAGCACCCTGTCAAGAAAGGTGCTCAAATGACCAGCAGCAATGGGGTCCCCAGCATCGTATAGCAGCCGGTAGTGGCTCATAAAGGCTTCATGGATACGGTTTGAAAGTAGATCATGTCTCCTGTTGACCTAACAATTTGGGAATGGGGTTTCCCTTATCCTGTTTGGCAGATCAGTCAAGCCATTAATCTACCTGTACGCCCTCCCTCCAAGTATGCGGTCTCAATGTGTTCCCCTCAATGCAGGGAGTGGAACCTCACCAATACCCACAGCATGCTTCTTGCGCTCTCCCCAGAGGCGCTGCATGGCCTCCAGGCTATTTGGGGCTAGTCTCCAGGCATCGGATCTCTACCTCTAGAGTGGTCAACTCGGCATGAAGGGTGAGCTCCACTCCTACTGATTGCTCAAGACAGTGCCCTCTTATCATAGCCTTAAAGACATCCCATTTGACGTTTATGTGGGAGGCTGTATGCTCATTTGTAGCGAAGTGGTCAGTAATCCTGTTTCCCAAGAGATCTCTGAAAGTGAGATGAGTATGCCCAGACTTGGGTCATTTGCTTGCTGTGCAAGGGGATTAAAACTAGCCAGGCTGATGAGGGGTGATATCCTGAAACCAATTCCTAGATTCTTGTTTCTGTTCCAGGGAAGACCTGGCTTGGCACATCGGGCTTGACTGTTCCCATGAGGAGCAGGATCAAGACTGATATGCAAATGGCTGGGTTCAAACTGGGGTGGCATGGTGAACAAAAGAACAATCGATTTAACCCAGATCTCTTGACTGGGAGTGAATGTTTGATTTGTTCAGCATTCCGTACCATCATTTGTTTGCGCTTCATTTTTCCACTAAGTGGGATGGTTATGCCCAGATGTGGGTCCCTTTCTTGCTGTGCCAGTGGGTTCAAGCTAGCCTGGCTGATATGGGGCGATACCCTGAAACCGGTCTCAGGATGCTTGTTTCCGGTCCAGGGAGGACCTGGCTTGGCAGTTCGGGCTGGACTTTTCCCATGAGGAGCAGGGTCAAGACTGATTTGAATATGGCCGGGTCCAAACTCTGGTGGCATGGTGCGCAAAATAGCAATCAATTTAACCCAGATCTCTTGATTGGGGGTGAATGTTTGATTTGTCTAGCATTCCATCCATTTGTTTGTGCAGCATTTGTAACCCTAAGTGGAAAGGGTATGCCCAAGCATGGGTCCCTCACTCATTGTGCCAGTGAATTCAAGCTAGTGTGGCTGATGAGGGTTGATACCCCAATACCAGTTTCCGAATGCTTGTTTCCTGTCCAGGAAGGACCTTGCTTGGAAGTTTGGGCTGGACTGTTCCCATGAAAAGCAGCCCAGTATCACAGAGCTGTCTCTTTAAGACTTGGAGCTGACCTGGGTTGGGCCTTCTAATATTAGTGGTCATTCATAGGATAGGACTGTGGTGCCTACTGAAGATCTGTGGTGCTTACACTGTGTACACATTATAGGTGAAATCTGCCCAAATGTACAGTTTTGCTCCACTTGAACCTGCATCGTCCTGCAAGGTGCCAATCTGTGGGTAAACACAGACCTATAATGTGCAATTACAATTCGAAAACATCCCACATACACACCTTATTACACTTTAAGATTTGTTATATTTCCCTCTCTCAGCTTAGAATCAGATTCATGGCCGTTGTACCCACTACTGGGCCAAGTAATGTACTCTGCTCCCCAGTAGAGGGATCAAAGGTATGCCCCTACAATGCAGCAATTACCTGTGTTTGATGTGTTTGACCGAGTTTCTGAGAAATAAAGGAGTGGGGAAGAAATCTTTATCTGTTAATTAGCTTTTCAGAGTACCCAACGGGTTGGACAGCCGAGCCCGCAGAAAAGGAGGAGAAGGGCCAGACCTCTGGAACCAACACAGAAAGGACTAACCTTTTAACGGGAAGCAATCAGACAGCTGTGTCATCTGAGACAGAGCTCTTCTATTGACAACTTGAAATCACCATATAAGTTTGTCCCAGTATGCTGTGCAGGAGGGTTGGGACATTGGTGGAGGGACGATATGGCACCTTATGATTGGCCAGGTGTGCCTGACTTCTAGAACTTTACAACCCCACTTTAAAGCCTTTCACAAGGGAGAGACAGTTGAGAAGACTCTGGATCTGGGAATGACAATGGCAAAAGGATGCCCAGGTGGAAGGAAACACCACCTGATACCGCTGCAAGGATGTAATGAAGGACTTTACGTTCAGCTCAACCACAGGACATGAATGGTTGTCACCAAGGCTACTCATGCTGGTCCCCATATGCCTCCTGCAGAACAGTTGAGGAGATGGACCTACGACAAACCCTTGGTGGTTACCTTTGACACATCTGTGAGCAGATTATGGACTCCACTAACCCACAGGTGATTTTCAACAATCCAGGAGGCTCTAGAATCTGTGGAGAGCAGGAAACGAGGGTGTTTTTTCTGGCTGGGAGCAGAGGGGCTACACAACATAGCCCCACCAGCAGGAGAAGAGCACAGGGAACCAAGAAGAGGACCGGTCTGACGAGGGGAGCACTTAAAAGCTCAGCTCCCAGCAAAATAAGTGTAGTTATTGCCCAAGAAACATGAAGAAAATGTTCTTGGTTGGTAGGAATGGCCATCAAGAGCAAATCGAGTCCATATATTTTGAAATTGGCATACCAGGCCATAACAAAAAAGCCTAGGAAGTTTGGTCACCCGGGGAAAATAAATTAATTTTTTTCTAAATACCCATGGAATGGAATGGGACAGGGTCTAAGGGTCGACACAGCTACCCTCATGTTGGATAATGGTCCTCTGAGCAGGGTCACCCCCAAACTTTTGGCCTTCCTCCTACTTTTTCTGACCTTGATTTTGTTGGCCTTAGAATTCTGAGCGTTTTGCCACTGCTTACCAGTGCTAAAGTGCTCTCTAAAACATGGTAATATTGGCTCATATCCAATTGACATATTTAATTTACTTATAAGTCCCTAGTAAAGTGCACTACATATTCCCAGGGCCCATAAATTAAATGCTTCTGGGGGAACTGCAGCACTCATTGTGCCACCCACTTAAGTATCCCTCTAACCATGGTGCAGGCCTGCCATTGCAGAGCCTGTATGTGCTGTTTACACTGTCACTTTGACCTGGCTAAATAAACCTCTTGCCCGGCATGAATCGTCCCTTAGTATATGTGAGAAGTTGGCCTGTTAAGTGCTGTCCACTAATTATAGTGGGCACCCTGTACCAGTCCAAACAACCCCTTATTGGTTATAGTTTAAAGACAACCTTTATTGAAAGCTATCCTAGTGGTAGCCATGGAGAGCAACCTTCAGGCTAAGTCTTGAAGGAATGTAAAGCAGCTTGTTTTACCAGTCTATAATCTCTTGAGTGGCTAAATGAAAGACAACCACACCAGGTATATATATAAAATATATGTATTTATTTCTAAACACACCCTCCTAGTCTCTTTATGAGAGTAGAGGTCAAAACACATAAGTTACACTTCAAATACAACAGTAATATAGCACAAATACACGTCAGGCCCTAGGGGTGAGCCAAACCAAATACTATAATAGTGGTATAAGAACCACGACTTAACTAGACACAAGGCCTAGAGCCTGTAGAATCGCTGGGACCCCAAGGAACCACCCAAGGTAGTGACAGAGGGGACCCACGGGCCGTGTGCAGTGTGAGAACACAGCCGCAAGCTCCTGTTAGCTTCTGTGGGTAAAGTCGCGGTTAGATTTTTAAAGATTAGGGACACTTAGAAACGAGTCAGGACCAAACCCTTTGGGACTTAGGAAGTTCTAAGGTCAACACCCACGGGAGCACCGGAGTACTCCTGTTACCTCACCCTGGGAAGCCGGGTGCATAGGCGTCAAATGGTGTCGGGTTGCGTCGTCGTTTTCAATGGGAGCTGGCAAAGAAGTGCTGCTGCCGGGAAGATGCGAAGTGTCCGAAGAGATCCAAGGCTGGATCGAAGTCGAGAAGAACCTAAAAGCAGAGGGTGCAGAGTCTGGGTCACTTGCCAGTGACCAGGAAGGTGATGGGCGGATCAGAAGAAGAAGGTGAAGCTTGACTCTTCAGCCACGAGGACCAGGAGGCGTCGAGGACAACCAGGAGCTGGATTCGAGCTGTCCCACGAAGAATGTCGAGTGCTGCAGCGTCGGTGCCCGGATTGGACACAACAAGCCTTGGCAACAGCAACCCACGCAGAAAGGAGAAAGATGCTTCGGTGCAGACCAGCAAGGTCTGAGGGACTCACCACTTGGTTGGGAGTCAGGGCACATCTGGAGCAACCAGGGAAACCCAAGGAAATTCAAAGTTACCACCTCAGGGACCCACCAGTCGACGGACCAGGGATCGTGAAGGGACCACGAGAGGAAACACAAAATGGCGGCTCACGGGTGACTCGGGGTGACTAGGCTGACTATCTTCGGTGGATTCTCTGCTCGAGGTGGGGGCTACAAGTAACCCCAAGCACGAGTTCAAGAAACGTCGAGAAGTCAATGCACTTGCAAAAGTGTATTGTGACCAGGAGTCCCGGTTCCTCGCTACTCACGAGGGCTGCGGGTTTCAGCTTTGCTGGGGACTCGGGTCAGCCTCTGAGATGTCTGGAAATCCTCTTCCTGGGCTGCAAATACTTCGGAGTCCGGCAGGAGCTTCACTCCTTTAACCCAAGGGAGATTTCTTCAGTCCTTTATTCGTTAGTAGAGCATCGAAGTTCCAGGATTTAGCTTCAGAGTTTCGTCCTGGGATATCTAAAGTTCTGGTTACAGAGGTTCCTTACTTATGCCTAAGGAAGGGTTGCACTAGCTCTGGGGACCCACCTATGGGAGGGTTTGGAAAGAGGGGTGGCTACACCCATTTCCTTTGTCCAGTTTCATGCCAGAACAGGGGCTAGAAGCCCCTGAACCAGTTAGAGCTGGATTATGCACAGGGACACCAAATGTGCCCCCAGTGCAGGACTTCAAAGCACTCTGAGAGTGCTCCCACCCATCCCCAATACACATCATCCTGTCTGGGAGGTGGTTACACATCCCTGTGACAGGAAACCTATTGTCCAGGCCTCCCCTGCTGGAGTTTCGGTCAGCAGCAGGAGGCCAGACCCGCGTCTGTGGTTGCAGTATCCATTTTGTAATGCCAGGGCTCTATTAGATTTATACCGGGAATACCACTACTGTCATGTCTCTCCCTCTAGAAGGGTGGGATCATATCCTCATATCAAGATATGATGTGGGGGTATGATTCCAAGGTGTTTGACACCAAACACGACATGTTTCCGTGCAGCCAGTCCAAAGTTAGCATTAACCGTTTAAGATATAATGCACTTAAGAGTATATGGTCAGGTTGTACCACTGACAACCCCGGAGAAGAGATTCCGAAGGCTGCAGAGGGGCTCAGCTCATGCCTGGGCACCCTCTCACATATAACCAAGCACTCTGCCTTCAGGATTGTTAAGTCCTGCCATAGTAGTGACTGATACGTTTGTATGTGCAGTGATAGGTGAGGTATAGTGAACCTATACCTCAGTACGGGGTGCATGCGCCACCTTACCTAGGCTGCAGTAGCAGACCTGTGGTGTCATTTTGGGTGGCTTTCCAGGGTGACATGCTTCAGCCCCTGGTAGGCCTCTGGGGTACCTAGGCCCTGGGTACATAGTATACCATATACTAGGGACTCAAAAGGGTACCTCAGGATCCAATCTGTGGTGTACCTGGGAAGAAGGCAGACACGTGGGTCAGAACCAGAGTGAGGCATAAGGTACAGAACCAAGGTGGTGAATCCAAGAAGCAAGATCCTAAAAACTCTGACAAGGGTGGGGAGAAAGGTAAAGACCAGAAGCCTTCACAAGTGCCTCAAAAATCTGCTTCAGGTGGGGATTCACAGTCTAACAAGGGAAAAGGCCAAAAGAAACCATGGTTCAAAATCTGTAAGCAGAAAACTCACTGGACCAGTGACTGCACCAAGTCCAAAGAATCAACTCCAGCCACCATTGCCCCTAAGACATCTGTTTCCCCTAGTACAGCTACAATTGGTGGTGGTAATGTTCAGAATAAGGGTGTAGTAGGGTTGCCCCTGGGTTCTGAGATGGACTCTGGCCTAGTCAGAGTTCCAACTCAGGCTGTCCTAGTCTGTGAGGGAGGCATGGATATGTCCTCCTTTGTGAGTCCCAGTAACTTGGGCAAATACAGACAGCAGCCTTTGATGAATGGAAAAGAGGCTTTGGCATTCAGGGACACAGGAGCAAGTGTCACAATGGTGACAAAAGATCTTGTGGATCCTGGGCAGATTATACTTGGTGAAATGTACCAAGTGACCAATGCTAGCAATGTCAGAACAGACCATTCTCTGGCAGTTGTTAACTTCTCCTGGAGAGGGGTAACTGGCCTTAAGAAGGTTGTGGTAAGTGCAGGTACCAGTACAGTGCTTGCTTGGCAATGATCTAGAAACTTCAGCTTGGGCTGAAGTGGAGCTCAGGACACATGCAGAAATGTTAGGGATCCCTGCTCTTGTCTTTGCTGTGACTAGTTCACAGGCCAAAATGTCTAAAGCTGGACAGGCCCTGGATTCTGGAATAATGGACCAGGTGCCTCCCAAGAGGAGGAGCAGTAGGGTTAAGGCAGTGCCTTCCAGTACAGATCAGCCTCCTCAGGGAGATGATCTTGAGCCTTAAGAAGGAACTGTCCCAGAGGAGCTTGAACCTGACCAGGTTGAGTTCTTGGGGACAGGGGGCTCCTCCAGGGAAGATCTGGGTCAGGAGCAGAAAACCTGCCCCTCTCATGAACCCCTCAGAAAGCAAGCTGCTGATGAGGCTGCTGGGAATGCTAGTGGCACCCATAAGATATATTGGGACAATGGACTCCTTTACTCAGAGTAGAGACCCCAAGCCTGGTGCATCCAGGAGGTTGGTTATACCTCTGAAGTTTAGGGGCTTCCTATTGACACTAGTCCATGATATTCCTTTAGCAGGACACCTGGGCCAGAACAAGACTTGGGACAGAATTGTCCCTCACTTTCACTGGCCCCACATGTCTGAAGACACTAAGGAGTTTTGTCGCTCCTGTGTGACCTGCCAAGCCAGTGGCAAGGCAGGTGGAACCACAAAGCCCCCCTGATACCACTACCTGTGGTGGGGGTACCCTATGAGAGGGTTGGGATTGACATTGTTAGTCCCATGGATCCTCAAACTGCATCTGGGAAGAGATTTATCCTGGTGGTGGTGGACCATGCCACTAGGTACCCAGAAGCAATCCCACTTAGAACCAATACAGCACCTGTGGTGGCAAGAGCTCTCTTGGTTGTATTCTCAAGAGTGGGCTTTCCTAAGGAGGTAGTATCTGACAGAGATGCAGACTTTATGTCAAGTTACTTAACTGCAATGTGAAAGGAGTGTGGAGTGAACTACAAGTTCGCAACACCCGATCACCCACAATGCAATGGTTTAGTTGAAAGATTCAACAAAACCTTAGGGCATGATCAAAGGTCTCCCAGAGAAGCTTAAGCGGAGATGGGACATCCTTTTGCCCTGCCTTTTGTTTGCCTACAGGGAGGTGCCACAAAAGGGGGTTGGTTACAGCCCTTTTGAACTTTTGTTTGGCTATCCTGTTAGGGGTCCTTTGTGTCTGGTGAAGGAGGGATGGGAGTTACCTCTCAAACCCCCTAAACAGGACAAATTGGACTATGTACTTGGTCTCTGCCGCAAGATGGCTGAGTACTTGAAAAAGGCAACTAAAAACCTTGAGGCTAGCCAGGAATTACAAAAAGCCTGGCATGACCAAAATACTGTACTGACTGTTTACCAGCCAGGACAGAAGGTGTGGGTGTTGGAGCCTTTGGCCCCAGCAGCCCTCCAGGACAAATGGAGTAGCCTACATACAATTGTTGAACAGAAAGGGGAGGTCACCTACTTGGTAGACTTTGGAACCCCTAGGAGTCCCCACAGGGTAGTCCATGTCAACAGACTTAAACCATATGTTGACAGGGCAGACATGGGCTTGCTCATGGCTACTGGTGAAGGACAGGAGGAAGAGAGTGACCCACTCCCTGACCTGCTTTCTCAGAACCCTGATGGTACAGTACAGACATATGTTTTCTCTGACTCCAAGTCAGACCACCTGGTGCACTCGTGAAGTGGACACTGGTGACAGTCTGCCTGTGAAGAATAAGATCTGCAGGCAACCTGACCATGTCAGAAGTCCAAAAGATGTTGGATTTGGAAATCATTGAACCCTCAGATAGCCCTTGGGCTAGTCTAGTAGTCCTGTTACCTAAACCTCACACCAAAGATTACAAGAGAGCGATGAGGTTTTGTGTGGATACCATGGGTCTCAATGCAGCCACTAGGACTGATGCCCATCCCATCCCAAGGGCAGATGAGCTTGAGGAAATATGAATTTTGTGATCAGTTATGTCCCCTATCGTAGACCCCAACGGCACCATGTGCATGCTATAAGTAAATGTATGTTCCCTCCAGTTCCAGTTTTGAAGACGCAAATACATGTGCGTCCACCGTCAACATGTCCTCTTTCAGATCCACCATGAATGGGTCAGATATTCCATTCCTAAGTATGGAAGGCCACCGACTTTATGTGGTTCACTTTCCACATTTTACAGATTCAGGCGAGTAGGCCCTGAATTCTGCCATCAAGCCTTTCCTGCTTTCTGCCTCTGGAAGCTCCAGCCCGAGCCTGCATCTTTATCCATGAACTTTGTCCTACTCCCTGCGCGGCTAACGGTGCCTGATCCAGCCTGTTGCCTGCCAAAAACTGTATTTCACCTTCAAGATTATCTGCTCCGCTCCTCATCTGACACATTCCTGTCTAGTAGTTTAGGTAAACATTCCTCCAGCTACCGTGCAAGGGGCCAGGCCTCACTGTCCTCGTGCAAGTAATTCATAGCCCCTGTTACCATGGAAGATTCCTGCCCCCTCGCATCTCATGTAGACACTTAGACGCTCGTACACGCACTAACGGTCAGTATAGAATAGATTCCGTCCGAGAGACCTTTCCTTTTGGATAATACAGTTCTTTAAACATAAGATATTAGATATGATTTGGGATTAGGTTGACATGACCCCTCAGACTTCTGTCTCCACGTGTAGAGCTAAATGTCAAGTCCCCTCCACCCTCTAGTTGCACGTCAATCACACGTCATGCGGCTGCGCGCGCATCTCTGCCAAATATTTCTGCTGACATTGCAGGATTCTCTTATGGATCCACCCACTTGTGACATCATGTATAATGACGTTTTCTAAGTTACGCCTATATGTCCGCCTTTTTGGTTACGTATGCATATTTTATCTCTCTTATCAACTGTTACGCCTCCTGCATCTGTTTCACTATAATGCATTTCTTATAAAAGTGATTACCTGTCAATAATGTATTGCCTTCCTTCCTGAACTTTCGTGGTGATGGAATTTGAAGCCTGCAATTCGAATTGTATTTCCTTTGTAAAGGAATAAAGCCTTTTAGAACCTCTAATACCACGGATTCTGCCTCTTATATTTTACTGAGTTATTCTTACTAGATTTTACCGCATAAAAAATAGTACCGGTAATGAAATATTTACCACATAAATTGGCGCCCGAACAGGGACACTTTCTCATCTCACGCGCCGGAGGTGCGTTGCAGGCCCGGTCTCCTGCCACAGCTGAACGGACAAAAACGCGTACCTGCAGGATTTCCTGTATCTCCCTCCGGCCAAGCGGGGGTGACTGAGGCTGCGATCAACACCCAGACGAGGCGGTGAGAAGTGCGAAGTATCCCGACCAGAGCCTAGCTGAGAGAGCAAGATCCGAGGTATACAGAGGCCCACCAGGTTCCGAAGTTCCGAGTCCAGTCGAGTCGAGTCCAGTCCGGTCCAGTTTCAGTTCAGTTCCGAGGCCTTCCGTTCCGAGCTACCCGGTGAGTACCATTGCCGGGGAGGCATTTAAACGTGCACATAGTCTGTGCCGGTCAAGACGGGTTTGGGTACACAAGTCCGGTCTGCACTGTTTCAGCAGTGTATCTGTACTGTTTAGCAGTATATCTAGTATGTCTTGCATATAAATAAGTATTACCTAGTGTCAGTATTATGTCAGTAACTAGTTTCCTATTAGTCATCATTATTCGTTAAATGGTAAATGTTAAATGTTTTAATACGTTCTATACATTGTGGTGTGAATGACTGTTCATTATTGTGTTTATTTGTATTAAGTGTGTTTAAGATTAAGTAACCAGATCTAAAAATGCCGTTCTTTTCGAAATTAAGACAGATCAAAACTAGGAAAGGGGTACTCGAAGAAGCTGTTCCCATTCCACCGAGGGACACTCCAGGATACTTTATGTATCATAAGCATGGCCTAGATGCCGTGTTATTTCTTGATTTATGGGTGGACTACACCAAAGAGTTGCCAGAAAGTCAGAGGTGGCCCGCAGCGGGGACCTGGGATGCAGACTGCATCATGAGAGTAGAAGAAGAATTATGGAAAAAGAAAGCCAGACAGTCACAGAAAGATGCCATTGAATTATGGCGTAAAGAATCATATAGACGTACAGAAAAAGCGCTCAGACAGGAAGAGAAAGGAATGGGAGGTGGGAGACCAAAAGATAGATTGGACAGCACTAGAAAACGAAGAAAAGGCCCGAGCTGCAGGAGCAGGGCTTGGGGAAAAGACTACAGCACTACCAGGATTACTAGTGCAGGTACTGCCACGTTTATTAACTACGAAAAAGGAGGACTGGGGTGCAATCTCAGCCTGTAAACAAAAGCAAGATGAAGACACTAGTGATTTCTATTCCCGATTTGAAAAATGTTTTGGTATAAATGGTGGCATAAAAGCAAGTAGCGAGTCATATCCACATTTGTTTGTGACAAAATTAGTTGAAAATTCCCTGCCGCAAGTTAAGAATAGAGTATTGAAATTTGAGAGTACCTGGCAAGGTAACACCCCGTCACAGATGTTACAGATGTTACAATATCACCACAATAGAATTAGAGAAGAACAAGAACACGAACAAAGACGTATGAAAGATACAAAAATGAAAATGCTTGTTGCTCAGTCAGTTCCCGCTGATCGTCATCAAAAGGGTGATTCAACAGGTCCAGTTAAAGGGACATGTAACTATTGTAAACAACAAGGTCCTTATATACACGATTGTCCAGTTCTGAAACACAATATCGCCACGGGTAGGACTCAGGAAAGACCACGTCCACCTAGACAGGATCAGAATCGACAACAAATTCCTCAGCATGCACAACATAGGTCAGCTCCGCAACAGGCAGCTCCACAACAGACCATAGCACCACCACAAGCGCAGCCTATTGCTGCCACACAAGCGACAACGCAACAGATGTATCAGTATGCACAAGCAGATTATCCCGATTATCAGCGATACACATGAAATAGCCTAGAGAGGGAAGTTGGCTTACCCCTTATTGAGGTTCCTGTAGATCAAGAGGGACCTTATGTACATAGTGAACTATTAGGGGAAGACAGAAAGTTTTTACTTGATACAGGGGCAAGCAGAACAACTATACGACGCAGTGAAGTTCCAGGGGCACCCCTCTCAGGCTCACAGAATATTTCCCTTGGATTCTCAGGAAAGCCTATCATTAATGAAGTTACGCAACCCCTTCCACTTACGGTTGGTCCATTGACACGTACTACAGATTTATTGCTTACTAAATCATGCCCAGAAAACTTGTTAGGTATAAAAACATTGAAAGCTCTAGGAGCTATAATATGTTGTTCTCCGGAAGGAGTACGACTATTTTTACGTGACTTTAAAGGTCACTACGTGTCCAGAGACATGGATCACCGGCTGCAGAGTTTACCTACGCATTTATGGGCACAAGGCCCCACTGATGTTGGTTGCATGAACATTACACCATATCGAGTCACACTAAAAACAGGAGTAGTACTACCACGAATGCGACAATACAAGTTACCACCAGATGCTGTTGCGGCCTTACTGCAAATCATTGACGAACTCATTGCACAAGGAGTGGTTGTAGAAACCG
The DNA here is from genome assembly GCF_964204655.1 of Triturus cristatus. Classification (NCBI taxonomy): domain Eukaryota; kingdom Metazoa; phylum Chordata; class Amphibia; order Caudata; family Salamandridae; genus Triturus; species Triturus cristatus. The sequence continues at coordinate 1,059,705,150 of NC_140591.1, read as the reverse complement.
ACTCCAATGTATGCAATTCCCCGATAATTCCGATTCTTAAAAGAACGGATCCAAAAGCACCACCAGTATATCGATTAGTTATTGATCTGCGCGAATTAAATAAATGTATTGTACCACAATATCCTGTAGTCCCAGATATCTCTTCATTACTAACAGCTATTGACTCAGAAGCAACGTTCTTCACTGTAATTGATCTCAAGAATGCTTTCTTTAGCGTCCCAATAGATCCGGAAAGTCAATATCTGTTCGGATTCAGTTTAAATGGACGAAGTTTTAAATTCACACGCGCACCTCAAGGATTTACAGAAAGTCCCAGCATCTATAGCCAAGCACTAAAACGAGAACTTGACAGTATCCACATGCCAGTCAACACTGCCTTGCTTCAATATGTCGATGATCTGCTGATCACCGCCCGAAGCGAACCTGAATGTGAAACAGCGTCACTGACGGTTTTGAAATTTCTGGCCGACAAAGGGCACAAGGTGTCCCCTTCTAAGCTGCAATTCTGTGTCCAGCAAGTTGTTTACCTTGGGCACTCGCTGTCCAAGGAGGGAAGACAGCTTACACCCGACCGCATCCAGTTAATTGCTAACATGCCACCACCCAAGACACAAAAGGGGGTGCGGGCTTTTATAGGCCTCACCTCATACTGTAGGCAGTGGATCCCTCAATATGCATTTCTAGCAAAACCACTCATCCAGTTGACAACACAGGAGGCAGCCACATCGACTGTCCTCCCTTGGACTCAAGAACACACATATGCCTTTGAAAGCTTAAAGAAAGCTTTATGCCAAGCACCTGTTTTAGCAACACCATGTTACAATAAACAGTTTACACTATTTGTTACAGAACGCGAAGGTACTGCCTTGTCAGTACTCACTCAGGAACAAGCCGGATCACACAAACCATGTGCTTATTTCCCTAGTACATTAGATACAGTAGCTCAGGCTCTTCCTGCGTGCCTGAAATCAGTGGCAGCAACAGCTTTAGCAATCAGACAAAGCGATGCCATAGTGTTAGGACATCAATTGACAGTACAAGTACCACACGCAGTAGAGGTTCTCTTGAACCGCACACAAACACAACACTTGACTATAGCGAGACTCACCGGTTACGAATTAACATTGTTTCAACCACACATAGAAATCAGACGTTGTAATACGTTAAATCCTGCCACACTGTTGCCAGTAAACGGAACAGATCCATTAGCACATGATTGTATAGAAGTCATTACTATCACGACGAAACCCAGACAAGACTTGACAGATATCCCTTTATCAGATTCGGACCTGACATTGTATGTAGATGGTTCATGTATGAGAACAAGTACGGGAGAGTTAGTGGCCGCTTACGCAGTCACAACAGACACTGAAGTCATTGAAACAAATTGTATTAACACTTTGTCAGCCCAAGCAGCAGAGCTCATCGCTCTGACACAAGCCTGTATTCAAGCTAAAAATAAGAAAGTCAACATATACACAGATTCACGTTATGCATTCGGAGTCGTCCATGACTTCGGCGTGCTGTGGCGAGAGAGAGGTTATCTAACTTCTCACGGTGCCCACATCCAACACGGACCCCTCATTCAAGCCCTATTAGACGCGATTCATCTACCTACTGCAATATCAATTATGAAATGCAAAGCCCATACAAAAGTTACCGATATCATTTCTCAGGGTAACGACCTAGCTGACAGAACAGCTAAACAGACTGCTCAGAACCAGACTCATATAACTGAAGCGACAAACACAATAGTTCCGACACCAACACATTGCATGACAGTTAAGGATCCCGCCCTTGATATAATTGACATACAGACACATGCTACACCAGAAGAAATAAAGAAATGGACTGAATTAGGAGGGATCCAAACGGATCAAGGATGGATGACGAAGGAAAAATCTATATGGTTTCTTCCCGATTCCATGGTTCAAGTCATCATTAACACAATACATAGTCCAGCGCACCTAGGAGAAAAAGCTATGCTAGACAGTATTCAACACATTTGGTTCAACAAACACTTGCGAGCAGCGGCCAAACAGAAAGTACGTACCTGTATGATATGTTGTCAGTTTAATCCAGGTAAAAGCATCCCCGTAGAGCAGGGTGGATTTCAACCTCCCGATCATGCTTTTGAAGTCCTCCAGATGGATTATATTCAGATGGAACGATGTCGAGGATTCAAATATGTCCTCGTAGTTGTCTGTGCTCTTTCCCGTTGGACAGAAGCCTACCCGGTTTCAGATTACACTGCCCCGACTACTGCCAAACAGTTAGTTCGAGAATTCTTCCCACGGTATGGTTTGCCACGTGTTGTCTACTCAGATAACGGCCAGCCATTCTCATCCGAACTAATGAAACATGTTTCCCTTTTGTTAGGCTACCAATGGAAATTCCACTGTGTCCGACATCCCGAGGCAGCAGGTCTCGTGGAACGCCATAATCAAACTCTGAAAATTAGATTGTCCAAAATATGTAGAGAAAAAGGTGTCGATTGGATAGTAGCCTTACCAGTTGCACTCTTTTACATGAGAATGGTAGCACATTCTCGAACAGGGCTATCCCCGTACGAGGTGATCTTCGGTAGACCACCAAATATGTGGGGGACGCCTATACCTCGCAAAATCACTGATGTTGACTGTAATATGCTGACAGATTACCTGGCTTCCTTGATGTCTGCACTACAATCTTGTCGTTCACAGGTAGCTGCAGCTTTTCCCGATAACACTGAGGTGAAGCCCCATGACGTGGTTCCAGGTGATCTGGTTCTGGTACGGAATTTCGACCGGAAGACCCAACTGGAGCCTAGGTGGAAATCGCCAAAACTTGTTCTACTAGCAACAAGGACAGCCGTGAAGATCGAGGGACGTAAAGGGTGGTTGCACTCGAGTCATATCAAGAAATTTTATGGACTACCGTCCAGTGTGAACATTCAGCCCTGCATTTCCTCACAGACAGACTCAAAGCTCCCCTTGGTTGAACCCACGAAAACGGAACTTTATAAACTGAAATTAAGGTCTAGCAAGTCAGACAATTTGATTGTTTAAGTCCTCTCCAAGGTGAATCGGTTGAATTTGTCTCTGACATGTATCCTCTAGACCGGAATAGAGAAAGAAATCAACAGATGCAGCTTAAAAAGCATGCGTATTGTAAATCATTTCGTAGTCACTGCACAGTAACACTATTAATTTTGTTTTTTCTAAGTTTTCTGATCATTATAACTAGTATATTACTTCGTATGTATTACCCTATTTCTAAACGTGCTTACAATGTTACTGCTGAACATTCTTTTAGCGAATTACCTCCGCATGAGTTGTCTTATAGATTTGCGCTGCGCAACAACACATTCATTAGTATGTTACATCATTCCCATCAGACCAGCAATGCTACAAATTGTTGGATCTGTGGCCGACTCCCTCCCTATCAGAACTATAAGGGAGTTTTGCCCCTCTTTCCATATCCGTTCACACACAATGGCTCCTGTGGAGCATGGTTTAGTTTGATTAATTCCCTAGATTCAAATTCCGCAGTTTATCAAGACAACTGGGTATGGGGAAACCTGAACCTAGTTTTGCTTAAAGTCTGCTATCCTAACAAGGAGGGACTTCCCAAAAGAACAGGAACTGATCTAGAAAATGAAGTATATGGATTAGGTAATTTTACACTTAACCTCATGATCCTGAATGTTGAATCCGAAGCCACACCAATCTTGCCCGCTATGTCAGTATTCCCAGTTAAAGGGGAATTATGTGTAAGAAAGAATGGTTCCATACACATGGGCCATAGTAAATGCACCACTGTAATAAAATTCAGTGATCAAGGCAAGTCTACATTTAGAGCTTCCCGTCATTCCTACTTCATATGTGGCCAGACCGCATATATACGTCTACCTCTAGATTGGGATGGTACCTGTTACATAGCATTCCTTCTGCCACCTGTTTTCCTAGCTCCTCCTGATTATCACAGAAATACCCATTTAGTACACAATAGACAGCAGAGAGATCTCCCGATTGTCGATTACACTGAAACGGCATGGGAGCAATACACAGATTTCAATAAAGGTTTCTTTCCTTCTATAGGAACAGTCACTAAAAGTAAACTGATACGTAGATTAACTAGAACCCTTGAAGCAGTAGTAAACGAGACTACTTCCGCCTTAGGCAATTTAACAGAAGAGCAGTCTGCTATGCGGATTGTTGTGCTTCAAAATCGTCTTGTCCTTGACGTCATCCTGGCCGATAGGGGCGGAGCTTGTAGGGTCATCGGATCAAGTTGCTGCATTTTCATACCAGAAAATTCACCGTCCGTATATAAAGCCATAACCCGCCTTCATAAGATTATAAACCAGATACACCAGAGTCCAGGCACCTGGACTTGGTCCGGGTGGTTCTGGAGCGTGTTGTCCACCTGGGGATGGAGGATCCTATCCTTCCTAGGTATTGGCTTTCTCATACTATTCAGTTGCTGCTTATGTCTACAATGTGGGCCAGCGATTTGTGGCCTGTGTGCCACATCGTGCATCCCACCTCCAAGTTTTCGTTCAAAATCCCGGAAGAAGAAAGAAGAACAAATGATGCTATATGAACAGATCAATGGATTGATGAAGATCGATATCTCCTGAGGGTCCGTAGGGGACAAGGAGGGAATGAGGAAATATGAATTTTGTGATCAGTTATGTCCCCTATCGTAGACCCCAACGGCTCCATGTGCATGCTATAAGTACATGTATGTTCCCTCCAGTTCCAGTTTTGAAGACGCAAATACATGTGCGTCCACCGTCAACATGTCCTCTTTCAGATCCACCATGAATGGGTCAGATATTCTATTCCTAAGTATGGAAGGCCACCGACTTTATGTGGTTCACTTTCCACATTTTACAGATTCAGGCGAGTAGGCCCTGAATTCTGCCATCAAGCCTTTCCTGCTTTCTGCCTCTGGAAGCTCCAGCCCGAGCCTGCATCTGTATCCATGAACTTTGTCCTACTCCCTGCGCGGCTAACGGTGCCTGATCCAGCCTGTTGCCTGCCAAAAACTGTATTTCACCTTCAAGATTATCTGCTCCGCTCCTCATCTGACGCATTCCTGTCTAGTAGTTTAGGTAAACATTCCTCCAGCTACCGTGCAAGGGGCCAGGCCTCACTGTCCTCGTGCAAGTAATTCATAGCCCCTGTTACCATGGAAGATTCCTGCCCCCTCGCATCTCATGTAGACACTTAGACGCTCGTACACGCACTAACGGTCAGTATAGAATAGATTCCGTCCGAGAGACCTTTCCTTTTGGATAATACAGTTCTTTAAACATAAGATATTAGATATGATTTGGGATTAGGTTGACATGACCCCTCAGACTTCTGTCTCCACATGTAGAGCTAAATGTCAAGTCCCCTCCACCCTCTAGTTGCACGTCAATCACACGTCATGCGGCTGCGCTCGCATCTCTGCCAAATATTTCTGCTGACATTGCAGGATTCTCTTATGGATCCACCCACTTGTGACATCATGTATAATGACGTTTTCTAAGTTACGCCTATATGTCCGCCTTTTTGGTTACGTATGCATATTTTATCTCTCTTATCAACTGTTACGCCTCCTGCATCTGTTTCACTATAATGCATTTCTTATAAAAGTGATTACCTGTCAATAATGTATTGCCTTCCTTCCTGAACTTTCGTGGTGATGGAATTTGAAGCCTGCAATTCGATTTGTATTTCCTTTGTAAAGGAATAAAGCCTTTTAGAACCTCTAATACCACGGATTCTGCCTCTTATATTTTACTGAGTTATTCTTACTAGATTTTACCGCATAAAAAATAGTACCGGTAATGAAATATTTACCACAAGCTAATAGATACTTTGCCCTCAGCCAAGTTTCTAAGCACATTTGACTTGACAGCTGGCTACTGGCAGATCAGACTAGCTGATGATGCAAAGCCAAAGACAGCATTTTCTTCCCCTAGTGGGCACTATCAATTTGTGGTAATGCCCTTTGGTTTGAATAATGCACCTGCCACTTTCCAAAGCTTGGTGAATCAAGTCCTTACAGGCCTAGAAGACTATAGTGCAGCATATATAGATGATGTTGCTGTCTTTAGCTCCACCTGGGAAGATCACCTGGTCCACCTGAGCAATGTTTTGGAGGCCCTGCAAAAAGCAGGCCTAACTATCAAGGCTACTAAGTGCCAGATAGGGCAGAGTCAGGTTATGTACCTGGGCCACCTTGTAGGTGGATGCCAAGTTCAATCATTGCAGAGCAAAAACCAGACCATAATGAACTGGGTTGCTCCAACTACCCAGACTCAGGTGAGAGCCTTCTTAGACCTGACTGGGTATTACAGAAGATTTGTCAAGGGGTATGGATCAATAGTGACACCCCTGAATGACTTAACCTCTAAGAAAATGCCCAAAAAGGTTCAGTGGACAGTTAGCTGTCAAAAGGCATTTGATGACCTGAAGCAGGCCATGTGCAATGCTCCCATTCTGCAAAGTCCTGACTACTCCAAAAAGTTCATTGTCCAAATAGATGCATCTGAGTTGTGGGTAGGGGCTGTACTGTCACAGTTGAATGATGAAGGTCAGGATCAACCACTAGCTTTCATAAGCAGAAGGTTGACCCCCAGAGAGAAACGTTGGTCAGCCATTGAGAGAGAGGCCTTTGCTGTGGTTTGGGCTCTGAAGATGTTGAGGCCATACTTGTTTGATACTCACTTCATTGTTCAGACAGACCATAAGCCCCTCTTATGGCTAATACAGATGAAGGGTGAAAACCACAAACTTCTCAGGTGCTCCATTTCCCTACAGGGGATGGACTAAACAGTGGAACATAGACCTGGGAGTAACCATGCCAATGCAGATGGACTCTCCAGATATTTCCACTTAGAACATGAAGACTCAACTGGTAAAGGTTAGTTTAATGTCCCTGCATTTGAGGGGGGGGGGGTTGTGTAGGAGAGTAGGATCTGCTTCACAAGTTTACCCCCACTTTTTGCTGGTGTTTCACTGTTTTTCGACTTTAGTCTGGTTGGGACCCTGCTATTCAGGGCCCCTGCCTAGCTGCTTCCTCTCTAAATTGATTGCATGTACTTTAGGTACACCGCAGATTGGATCCTGAGGTACTCTTGTGAGTCCCTAGTATATGGTATACTATGTACCCAGGGCATAGATACCCCTGAGGCCTACCAGGGGCTGAAGCATGTATTATACCACCCCTGGAAAGCCACCCAAAATGACACCACAGGTCTGCTACTGCAGCCTGGGTAAGGTGGTGCATGCACCCCTTACTGAGGTATAGGTTCACTATACCTCACCTATCACTGCACATACAAACGTATCAGTCACTACTATGGCAGGACTTAACAATCCTGAAGGCAGAGTGCTTGGTTATATGTGAGAGGGTGCCCAGGCATGAGCTGAGCCCATTTGCAGCCTTCGGAATCTCTTCTCCGGGGTTGTCAGTGGTGCAGCCTGACCATATACTCTTAAGTGCATTATATCTTAAATGGTTAATGCTAACTTTGGACTGGCTGCATGGAAACATGTTGTGTTTGGTGTCAAACACCTTGGAATCATACCCCCACATCAGTTCTTGATGTGAGGATATGATCCCACCCTTCTAGAGGGAGAGACATGGCAGTACTGGTATACCCGGTAGAAATCTAATAGAGACCTGAAAACACAAAATGGATGCTGCAGCCACAGACACGGGTCTGGCCTCCTGCTGCTGACCAAAACTCCGGCAGGGGAGGCCTGGACCATAGGTTTCCTGTCACAGGGAGGTGTAACCACCTCCCAGACAGGATGATGTGTTTTGGGACTGGGTGGGAGCACTCTCAGAGTGCTTTGAAGTCCTGCACTAGGGACACATTTGGTGTCCCTGTGCATAGTCCAGCTCAAACCGGTTCAGGGGCTTCCAGCCCCTGCTCTGGCGCGAAACTGGACAAAGGAAATGGCTGTAGCCACCCCTCTTTCCAAACCCTTCCATAGGTGGGTCCCCGGAGCTAGTCCAACCCCTTCCTTAGGTATAAGTAAGGAACCTCTGTAACCAGAATTTTAGATATCCCTGGATGAAACTCTGAAGCTGAATCCTGGAACTTCGACGCTCTACTAACGACTAGAGGACTGAAGAAATCTCCCTTGGGTCAAGGAGTGACTCCACTGCTTGGCAGGCACCAACAAAGCATTTTGCCGGTCTTCATCTCCGAAGCTCCAGCCGTAGTCAGAAGTATTTGCAGCCCAGGAAGAGGATTTCCAGACATCTCAGAGGCCAACCCGAGTTCCCAGCAAAGCTGAGACCCACAGCCCTTGTGAGTAGCATGGAACCAGAACACCTTGTCACCGTGCACTTTTGCAAGTGCATTGACTTCTCGACGTTTCTTGAAGTCGTTCCTGGGGTTACTTGTAGTACCCACCTCGAGCAGAGAATCCACCGAAGATTGTCGGCCTAGTCACCCCGAGTGACCCGTGAACCGCCATTTTGTGTTTCCTCTCGAGGTCCCTTCGCGATCCCTGGTCCGTTGACTGGTGGGTCCCTGAGGGGTTAACTTTGAATTTCTTTGGGCTTGGCTGGTTGCTCCAGACGTTCCCTGGCTCCCAACCAAGTGGTGAGTCCCTCAGACCTTGCTGGTCTGCACCGAAGCATCTTTCTCCTTTTGACGTGGGTTGCTATTGCCAAGGCTTGTTGTGTCCAATCCGGACACCGATGCTGCAGCACTCCCCATCCTTCGCAGGACAGCTTGAATCCAGCTCCTGGTTGTCCTCGAAGCGTCCTGGTCCTCGTGGCCGAAGAGTCAAGCTTCATTGGAAATCACCCGACATCAGTGGGCATCCGCCTATCACCTTCCTGGTCTCTGGCAAGTGACCCAGACTCTGTCCCCTCTGCTTTCAGGTTCTTCTCGACTTCGATCCAGGCTTGGATCTCTTCGGACACTTCGCATCTTCCCGGCAGCAGCACTTCTTTGCCAGCCCCAATTGAAATCGATGACGCAACCCAACACCAATTGACACCTATGCACCCGGCTTCCCTGGGTGTGGTAACACAAGTACTCCGGTGCTCCTGTGGGTGTTGACCCTAGAACTTTCTAAGTCCCAAAGGGTTTGGTCCTGACTCGTTTCTAAGTGTCTCTGATCTTTAAAAATCTAACAGCGACTTTTCCCATAGAAGCTAACAGTAGCTCGCGGCTGTGTTTTCACACTGCACACGGCCCCCGTGGGTCCCCTGTGTTACTACCTTGGGTGGTTCCTTGCGGTCCCAGCGATTCTACAGGCTCTAGGCCTTGTTTCTAGTTAAGTCGTGGTTCTTATACCACTATTTTAGTATATGGTTTGGCTCGCCCCTAGGGCCTGACGTGTATTTGTGCTACTTTACTGTTCTATTTGAAGTGTAACTTATGTGTTTTGATCTCTAGTCTCATAAAGAGACTAGGAGGGTGTGTTTAGAAATAAATACATATATTTTATATATATACCTGGTGTGGTTGTCTTTCATTTAGCTACTCAAGAGATTATAGACTGGTAAAACAAGCTGCTTTTCATTCCTTCAATTCTTAGTCTGAAGGCTGCTCTTCATAGCTACCACTAGGATAGCTTTCAATAAAGGTTGTCTTTAACCTATAGCCAATAAGGGGTTGTTTGGACTGGTACAGGGAGCCCACTATAATTAGTGGACAGCATATACAAGGCCAACTTCTCAAAGTATACATTTAAGTCACTGGGTAACTGAGAGGGCAGGGTGCAATGTATTTAAAAGGCAGGACATGTACTTTTACGGTTTAAATGCCCTAGTAGTGAAAAAACTCCAAAATTAGTTTTTCACTACTGCAAGCCCTATCTCTCCCATTGGATAACATTGGCATTTACTTATTACATCTTTTAAGTGTAATTCCCAATCGTGACAATATGAACTTTTCAAGTTTAGTGTCTCTGGGCTCACAAGTTAAAATCACAACTGATGGTGAAGCTGGATTTTAAGTTACAGTTTAGCAAATGCTACTTTTAGAAAGTTGTCATTTACTTACTTTAGCCATCTCTGTTCAGTCTGGGCTGGGTGACAGCTGGGTTTTGTGTATTCCCTCTAGACAGTGACACACACACAGGAAGCATAGGTGTGTCTTGATGGGCCATCCTGGGTGATGGGCAGGTGAACCTGGGCACAACCTCAAACTTATACCTGAATAAGCTGTGTCCTGTCCACACACAAAGGGCAACATACCCTTCTGGAGTGAGTCTAGAGCCAGGGCAGGAAGTGAGGACCCCTGTGCTCTTCAAAGATGTTTTATTAAGTCTCCCCAACTTCAAAGGCACGACTGGGTAGAAGTACTGGACCTGTGACAACATGACTTCAGTACAACGTCTGGATCTGTGAAGACTCTGCCAGGTTGGAAGACTGATGTGCTTCTGAAGGACTGCTGGACTGCTGCTTTGCTGGGTTCTTGCCTTGGTGAGCTGCCCTGCTGTTCTCCTGCCTAAATGAGAAGGACTGGACCTGCATCACTTCAACCCAGTGTGACTCCAAGGGCTTACTGGCTTGCCTCCTGTTCTAAATCTTAGGGACATCAAATACTTCAACCCATCCTGCTACTGGACCTGGGCTTTTTTTGCTGCAAGTCTTGCTCATCCAAGTTGTGCCAACCAAGTCCTGGGCCCTTGGAAGTAGGTATAAAGTGCTGCTTCAATCAGAACTCAGGCATCCTCATCAGAACAGGTGCCTCCTTGCCTTTGAGTGAGTCAGAACCAGTGCATCCTCGTTGTTGCATGATGCATGCCTGGTGCAACCAGCAAATCGACACATCATCTGCTATGGGAGCAGCAGCCGCACATTGCATTCGTAACCAGCGCCTCGCACTCGGAACCGACACATCGTCGCAGTTGCGTGAAGAAAAATGATGCATCTCGTCCACTGCGTGGCTCATCATGGACGCATCACTTTGGCTGCACCTTGCATCAATGATGACGCATCCGGGATCAAGGTACTTTGATTGTTTCAGCATGCCCAGGTCTCTATATGGCCTGTGCTCCATCAAGGTTGGCTTGAAATTTTGACTTTGCCCCGGTCCAGCGCCACCAGATATCCCATTTAAGTGCTTATTGCTTCTAAGCGCTATTTTACATTTATTCTTTAAAAATTCATATCTCGATTTTTGTCATTTTGGACTTGTCCTGTTCATAAAATCATGATCTATTTTCCTAACCTTGTGTGGAGGTTTTTTTGTGTGTTTTCACTTTGTTACTGTTTGAAGTGTTGCACAAATACGTTACACATTACCTTTTAAGATAAGCCTGACTGCTCTGTGCCAAGCTACCAGAGGGAGAGCACAGGATAATTTAGGGTGTGTTGTAATTTACCTTGACTGGGATTGTGGTTCCTGCTTGGACAGTTTGCATACCTCTGCCAAACCGAAACCCAATTTCTCACACCTCTAAATTTAATTTCCTCCTTCTCTGGTGGAGGAGGCATGTTTGGGGACCTCTTCCCCTAATTACTTTGGCCGTGGAGCCCCTATCTAACCACTGGCTGGCACAACAGAAGTTGGTCTTGGGAACCCCAGGAACACCAGGCCCGGCACGCTACAAGACCCCTGTCCCTGTGTAGAGGGTGGTGGCTCACTCCAGCCTTTCAACTTCTTGCCTGTGCTGGCTGCAATGTGGGAACATGGCACGGCTCTTGCCCACAGGCCAGAGCAGAAACACCACTGCGCTTGGAGTGCTTTGGAGGCTGCAGGAGGTGCAGCAGATAATTTTTAATTAATGTCAGTCTAAGTCTCCTTGAGCTTTAAAATTATGAGATCACTGAATTTTCATTGATTTTAAGCCCTCACAGAGCTGTAGCTTTTGCTCTTGGGCTCTGGAGTGTAGAAACTCCTTGTGGTTAGCTCCTTCACTGCAGTAACAGTCTAATTCTAGTAAAAGAAATACTCAGAAGCAGGTGTTTTGATTGCTTTGATTATGACAATATTGACAATGTTTCTCGTTATAATGAATGCTTCTAACTAATGGCATTGCTTCCATTGATTTTAATGGCGTTGCACTATTGAAATATGAGATTTGATGATTGCTTATAGTGATATGATGACATTCTACCTGCCTTATTTAAAACGACAACTCCTTATATTAAGGTGTTGCATCTGAATAGGTGGGGAATATTGTGGCTATGTGGTTTAGGGCCAACTAGGGGCATATTGTGATACAAAGGTGACACCAAAGGTATTTCCATCTACCAGATTTACATTTTTGTAATGTAATGCTTAGTAATTTAGTAGTGTGTGTAATTAAAGTGTTTTTCCTTTATAAAAGAAAAAGCTCTGACTACACAATGATCTATTGAGTTGTTGCATACTAGCAGACTGGGGTTATTAGTCCACACCACCTCTCGTGAGTAGGCTTTGGACTGCTCTGCCTCACTACCCTGTCAAGTGCTACAATGGGATACTTGGTTCTCAGTAAAAAGACAATTGTGGATGTATTACTTGTGCAGGACTCATGTTCTTAACAAATAATAAGCCAATTTCTTACAGGTCAAATTCAGTGGCGATTGCTGACACAAAATACGGTGGTGCACCATCGCTACATAGATTAAAACACACACACACACTAAAGAACTGCATTAAAACACATCTATATAAACGTAGACAAAATAAAAAATAAAAGTTACTTGCCTTAACATGCAGCACGTCCTGAATGCTCTCCAGTCCCTGCCTCTAGACTCCTCCAAGCACAAGTTGACGTCACACAGCCAACTACCAGACGCTGCTCTCATGCTGTAAAGCAACATGAGTGAATCTCTGGATTGGCTAGAGCAGGCTGCTCTGAAAGGCACTGAAGGCTTGTGCCTGCTCTCCAACCCAGCTGTCAAAGACAGCTGGATTGAAGAGTTTGAATTGCGCATTGTGGTTTGGTCATAGCAAGGTAGCCAGCCAAACCGGGATGCACAACTCCTACTGAAGGGGCCACTCCTCATTGCTGCCAATCTGCAGCAATGATGCATTTTCCCCGCCCTGCCCTCTCCGTTCGACAGAAAGCTGGAAAAATAAAATCCTTTTATAACCATTTTATTTTTCCAGTTTTCTGCACAGCTCCTATGGAGATACCGCCACTGATCACATTTGCAAGGACCAAAGATTAGTTTTACTGCTGCATCGTGGATGCGTTGAAGCTATTTCAGCTAAGATGAGCAAACCTAGGTAGATAGTATTGGCCTTACCCAGCCTAAATAGAATAGGAGCATCAATTACTGATGGACAGGATTGTTTTGTAATGAACAGGAGGGCCTTTCTTGGTCTGTTTGAAGTACAAGTGCAACTTCGCCACAAACGTTGAGTTGTCGCATCAGCCGAGCAATAACCCTAACGTCATCTCAGCATACATTTTTTCAGGTATTTTTAAGGTTTTAAATTGAGAAATTCGGGTACACCTGTTTCCAAAGTAACCTTAGCTCACCCTTGACTGACTGACTGTCTTATCTGTAAATACCACTATATAGACAAATAGAAGAGAAGACCATCTGCGGTAAATCCAATCATGTTTTTGGTCAGTGCATGGGCGATGGATTGTGCTTCCCAAACTTGTTTTTAATACTGTTCAAAATGCTCAGGTTTCTTCCCACTGCTGGAGAGCTTGTTACTTGAATTGAGAGGACAGGCCTACAGAACTAAGAGAAGAGTCAATACATAGTGTAACTTGTACATTTTATGTTTCAGGTCTTGTATGGATACTACCATGGAATGATAATCCTGGTTTAAACAATAAAGGCTGTCTGAGTACCGGAGCAGATTTCGTCAGCTCCAACGCATTTGTGGAGCAAATTCCAGAAAATATGCAGTTGAACCAAGAATCTAAGTCAATAGCTAATGGATCAGAACATTATAAAACACCTCAGTCTCTCTGGACTGAAGTAGCTTCTGTTTTGAAGAAGATGATGACATTAGCATGCTCCGAGTTATGGGACATATTTTTGGTACGTTTGCTAATGGCTATTGCATTAATGCTGTATTACAGCAATTTTGTACTTGGAATTGAAGAAAGATTTGGAATAAAACCGAAGGTCACTGGCTACCTCCTTAGTTACAGCAACATACTTGGTGCCCTCGCCGGTTTCATTATTGGACCAATAACAAGACTCTACATGTACAACACATACCGAATGTTGCTCCATTCAAGCATTCTAACTTTTGCCTCAATTTTGCTGCATTCAGCTGCCTCCACCATCTGGCTGGTTGTTGTATCTTCTACTTTTTTGTATTTTTCAACCACGATTGGAAGGATCTGCATCATTGACCTTGAGCTGACTTTAGGTGGAAATCAGGCCAGTGGCACGCTTTTAGGCGTTGGGCAGTCAGTGACTTCAGTGGCACGAATATTTGCCCCTCTTCTTTCTGGAATTGCTCAAGAATTGAGCCCTTGTGGACCTCCAGTCCTCGGTGCATTGTTGGCTTTGTGTGCTGTAATGATGATGTTCATAAATCAACGACGCTATTGTGTTCATACAGACTCCAAATTAAAAAGACATTAGGGTTATCGTATAAGTTAAAATATCATTACAGATGGGCAAACAGTGGAGCAAGGTAAGCCAGATCTGTTTTTTCTTGTAGGTTTCATTAGATCCTATTCTGGTACCGATGCTGCAGTTAGACTTTTATACCTCATGGTGTTGTAGACATGAAACGCTGAGATGCTTGAGTAAAAGGAATCTAACATACTGCTGTGAAACTTTAAGAGATGCTGCAAATATTTATGTAAGATTTTCACCTGCAAGAAGATCAAGCTTGGTAATATTTGAGAGATATTTAAGTGCACCTTGTAAAAAAAAAAAAAAAAAATCCTTCCGGATGCGTTAGGAGAAATCTAGTTTTTTGGCTCCATAAGTACCTGGCACCAATAGTTCCAGGGGCTGTATCATATATACAGCACATTTTACTAGTTTGCGCCGGGCACAATCAATGGAAAGTGCCATATATTGGGATGAATGCGCTACCCCCAGGGCAGCCGCGAACTCACGCTGCCCTCAGGCTGCGCATTCATGTGAAAATGGAGTGCTTGTTTAGAAGCCACAGTCTGTTTCACAGTGCAGGTGGCAACCCATTGCACTTTTTAGGAGAGTGGAGATCCCAGGTGGGTGCAGAGTGTGAGTGCACCCTCCTGCAAGGGAATGTCTGGAGTATCCATGGGACCCCATTTTCCCCTCCAGAGGGCTGCCATCAGGGGGCACACTGACAGTGCACCACTTTTTAGTGCGCCTCCTGACAGCTTATTTGCCTCTGCGCCTGTATTTGTAATATGACGCGGGCACAGAGGCAAAGAGGTTCCCTCATTTGCATGGGGCCAGGCTCCCGGGAACACACTCTGATAATAGCGCTGGCGCTTTACATGCACCAGCGCTATTGGTGTTACAGAAGGGGACGCACATGCATCTGTGACCTCCTCTGTGATATCAAAGTGTCATGGGGGTGCGCAAAACAGGTGTAAACACCCGTTGTGCCCCAGGGCACTGTAGTGGAAATGTAGGAACCCTTAAATGAAATTGATGATCAAGGTATTTTTTTTAAAGGTGGCAGATCTTGAGTCATGGGTAAAATGTTCTAATGAAGAGTGACTGCTAGAAAATTTCCTGAATCTGGAATTTGCATTTGTTTTGGATAGTACTAAAGAAAATATTGTAGGCTGCTAAATGAATAAATGTATAATGGTAAACTGCAATTTTATAGATGTTCTGATATAGACCACATATTTAAATTGCGATTGAATTATTTGTGTATAGAGATATCTAAATGGATAATGAGCGCTGTAGACACATTTTTATACAAATAGTATGGTTATTGAAGAACGTATTGAAATTGCTGATATATAAGGATTTCAAAGGTTACATAAAGAGTCAGTACTCTTGGAACAAACTGCTGACCGCCCACTTTTGAAGCCACATTAGAGGCTCATGAAGTTACATGTGCAATAATACGGCAATTTACGGCATGTCCTTTCTGGAAACCCCACGTAGTGACTGCTTACGCCTTACACTTAAATTCTGTATTCCTGTTGGTGGTGTTTTTTTATATTTAATGGAATATTGAAGTGTCAAGTCGTCCATTGAGGACAGTACTATTGAGGAAGCGCACAGTGACATGCAAGGATCCAACAGCAACTGACCAGAATGACAGCGGCAGCTGTGAAAGAAGAGAGGAGGAAAGAACCAGAGAGCCACTGATGAATTTATAGCCTGCGTCCATCTGTAGGCTTTTTTTTCAAAATGGAGCATTCTGCCTTCATAGGGTATAATGTCTTCATAGACATGGAACCTGCCACAGCAGCCTCTACCGGCCATTAATGCCCTGCTCTTTTGTTATTTAGTTTCACATTCAGCATTTGCTGGCCTGAATAGCCTGCAGTGCTGGGCTATATAGCTGTATTTTACTTGACTGTTTCAGCTTTATTGACTGTATGCTATTGAAGGTAGTTTGTTAATGATGGAGCAAACAGCACAGTATGTTATGGTGTATCATGTCAAAGATGTATTTATTTACAGAGTTGAAGATATGGTTTCAGTGAAACTTTTTGCCACTATGTAGCTGATCTAGTGATGGTAGCCAAACATTTTAGATCTGTTCACTGTCCTGTATGTGTGTTTTGTGTATTTTAGGCTGTCTATTGTTGCTCTCCAGTTACTGAGCCTCACACAAAGACATATTTTATGCAAAAATTAATATATTCATTCGAAACCTACACAAATGAGACCATTCGTTAACAATACCTTCTTTAACTGGGAAAACAACCATTGAAAAAAGCAATAGGAATATCTCATTTAGAAGACTTGTTAATGGGTACAATGAAGCATTTGGGTTTTGGGCATGTTTTTTTTCATATCAATATTTGAATATGCATTTGAAGTAGATAATGCAAAATGAAAGTTTGTCAATAAAGTTTGTAACAATTTGTTTTGTATATGTTTTTGCAACATTGGTGTCTTCTAGAGTTAGTGTGCAGATATTTGAAAAGAATGTCTGTGCTAGTGAGAATGTAAATATGAAGGCTGTGAATGCTACGTTTGGAAGTTCCCAGTAGCCAGAGAAAGAAAGAGGTTGCTATACTTTCATTTTTGGATTAGAAATTGGAACAAGTATTGGAAAGACCAATAAGTCGCACCTATGTGCGATATATTGGCTTTGGTAGAGTGGAATGGTGTGGAGTGGGTGGCATTGCGGGTAGTGGCGTGACATTGTGGGGAGTGGCATGACATTGTGGGAGTGGCGTGACATTCTGTGGAGTAGAGTGATGAGTGGAGTGGAGTGGCAATCTGTGGAGTGGAATGAAATAGTGTGAAGTAGCATTGTGTGGGGTGCAGTAGAGTGATGTTGAGTGGAGTGCCATTGTATGCAGTGGAGTGGCATTGAGTGGAGTGGAGTGGGATGCAGCAAATTGCTTCAATGCCTTGTCAGAGGTAGTAAGCCCTATATAAATGCAATTGAGTGTGGTGGCGTTGTGTGGAGTGGCATTAGGTGGAGTGGAATAGTATTATGCGGCATGAAGTAGCATTGTGTGGCTGGTGTGGAGTGGCATTGTATGGATTGAAGAAGTATTGATTGGAGTGGCAGTGTGTTGAGTGGAGTGGAATTGCATAGAGTAGGAGAGTAGGGTGGAATTGTCTGAAGTGGAGTGACGTTGTACATCGTTTAGTAAAAATTTGTGTGGCATGAGCTGGAATAGCATTGTGTGGTGTTGAGTGCCATTGTATGGAGTAGAATTGTGTACAAAGGATTGGACTGGAGTGGGATTGTGTGGAATAGACTGGACTTTTGTGGAGTCGCATTGTGTGGTATGGAGTGGAATTATCTGGAATGGAGTGGAATCGTGTGGCACTGAGTGAAGTGGAATTTTGTGGCGTTAATGGGCAATGGAGTGGAATTGTGCAGCATTGAGTGGATTGGCATTGTGTGGAGTGGAATTGTGTGGCGAGGAATTGTGTGGCTTGTAGTATAGTGGAGTGGAATTGTGTGGCATGCGCAGGAATTGTGTGGCTTGGAGTGGAATTGTGTGGCATTAAGTTGAGTGGAGTGCTATTGTGTGCCGCGGAGTGGAGTGGAATTGTGTGGCATGCACACAAATCTCTGTTGCTCTTTCTCGCCGGTCTAAATTGTGCTACCACTGTCATTTCACCAGAGCTGCTTAAATGGTATAAGCTTGTTGTGATGCTCCAGACAGGCAGATCTGTTGAATTTGTTTTAATGCATTTTTTTTAAACAATACCCCTTCCAGGGGACGGCACTGTTGGTAAGCAAGACCTAAAAAGGCAGGAGTAATTTCTCATAATGGGCAAAAGTCAGAAAGATTATGTTAGAAATGGGGTTTCTGCTTGGCTAGGGTTTGCACCTAAGCCAAGCAGAACCCACAATTCTTGTCCGTGTAAGAGAGTTACACACACACACACAAGATAACCCCTCCTCACCCCATTGGTAGTTTGGCAGAGGAGTCAGGCTTATCCCAGAGGCAGTATGTAAAGTGTTTAGGCAACATACACACCAGTGACAGACTAGGCACACCACAAAAAGAGACTCCACAGAAGGTTATATAAACATTTCCTTTGTATTATACATAAAACACATTAGACCACAATCACATAAATCACTTTGCCAACCAGGCAATTGTCATAACCTCACATAGATCATTAAATCACTTTGCCACTAGGCAATGTTCATAACAGCATAGGTAGTGCAATAAGGTAAATACTCCTAAATTGCACATGTTTTACAAATATGATGAAAACGTCACCTTACACCACCACTGTACATATTATGCCACTCCTGAAATAATTCACATTGGCCTGTCACTGCTAGGCATACAACGACTAATTAGCAGAACATCAGAGCATAAAGGAAATGCTTCAGTTTTGGTTTAGGAACAGAATACCTGAATTGCCGTATGTCATCATGAACAAATAGGGTGCAGTTTCCCTGCACTCCTATATCACTTTATCTGGCACTCCCCAATAACGCATAGGGCGCCAGAATTCCTGCGGGCCTTTTCTAACAGCTACGGTGATTCCAGCAGGAGGATGAGCAGAACGGTCCCTACATGGAGGATTCCCTTACGCCCGACTAGTGGTGCCCACTATAGCCCCTAAAGCTAGTGACCAGGCAGGTGCCCGTGATCACGCAGTGCAATTACAGGGCTCAGTCCCCCCCCACAAGTATGTCACCAGAAGGAGAGGGGAGAACACACACCCCAGTCCCTAATCAGTGTGTAGCCACCACCTGGCGAACAATCCAAAGCCAGCGTCCGTGCAGTGCATCTGCTGGCCAACACAGCCTCTACAAACCCTCCACACGGTGCAGTTGGGGGCAGACCTCGCAAGGTCCCCTGTATTCAGGGAGATTAAGAGTACTGGAGGCCCCCAGGACCTGGGTAGCCTTGCGATCTGCGCTGATTCTCCCCGGTGCGTGTAGTCGGTAGTGTGGCCCTCATTCAGGACTTGGCTGCCCCCAAAACTTGATGCGCTGTACCCGGGTGGCTTCCGGCCGTGCTGGCTTTTCTGGCCAACTCTGGTTTCTTGGAGGCGGCCACCCTTGGGGGGGGGGGTTCTCATCCTGCGGCGCACCATGGAAATCAACCCTCTAGGCCACTTCATGTACAAAAGGACTTGCTGCTCTTCGGATTTGGGGAAAACAGGAAGTGCTTTCACAGTCACACTTTGGTGTCCTCCTAAAAGTCGGGTCAACGCAACGTTGCACTGTTTGTGGAGCCCACGCTACGTTGCGCTGTTTGTGGAGCCCGGGGCAATACCCCCATTAAGGGTTTAAAGGGAAACTGAGCAGTAAACAGCTCCCATCACACGCTGGTCGTTCATAACGACCAGGACAATAAAGCGCTCAACACGCACCGATCCAGGTAGCTCCTTTCTGGGTGGACAAGTGCTCCACCTGCACTTTTCTACCAAAGCTCTCACCACAAATTCATAGCAAAACAGGAGGGGTTGCACACTACCCCGTCCCTGGAGAGCAACTTGGGGGCACAAAGCAGGGAACCAGGAGCAGTCCAACACATCAGGGTCCTTGAGACAAAGTGGCAGTCCTTCTTGTAGCCCCACAGGCCAGCATGTCGAGCGAGGTTGTCCAATAGCGGTTTCTCCTGGCAGCATAACAGTTCCTTCTGGCAAGAAGCTGTAGAGCCAGCAGCATCTAGTTACAAGTCAACGCAGTGTCTAAAATCATGGGGTCAAAGCCCCTGTACTTATACCTAAAAAGTCTTTGTTCGAGGGGGGAACATCAAACAACTTTTAGAAGTGCACAACATCCTCATTCAATCCCCAACCCTGGCTTCAGACACACTACAGGGGGCAGAGATAGCATTGGTAAATACATGCAGAGCCCTATTCAAGTGCTAAGGAAACTCCTCTCACCACTGAAAATGCAGACCAGGCCTATTCAGCCCAACTATGAGTCACCCCAGAAAGGCAAGACACACCTCAACCCCCCTTGTGAATGTCTAGAGTAAATGCACATCCCCAGCTCCTGTCAGTCTAAACCAGAAAATGAATACACAACCAGGCAGGGCACAAAGAGTCATAAGCACACAGAAATGCACACTTCTAAAAGTGGCATTTCTAAAATAGTAATAACAAATACGCTTTCACCAATAAGCAGGATTTATCACCACTGTTCCAAACATGTCCACGCTACCCCTTTCATATCTGAAATTACCACTGAGACACATATCCGGAAACTCCCACTGTATACCTATGAGAGGAGCAGCCTCACAGCAGTGAGAAACCAAATAGGCTGTTTCTCACTACCAGGACCTGCCACACACCAAAGGCACATGTCCTAACTTTTTCCTACACATCACCCTATCCATAGGGCTGACCTATATGTAGTAAAAGGTGGAGTTTCAAACTTGACACTTTAAATGCAACGTCACTTTGGCAGTAATCCGCACGCAGGCCCTGCAGGGGCAGAGGCCTGAGAACGTTTTAAAAGGCAACTTCTGTTGGTAGCTCAAGCAGCCCCGCAGGCCCACTAGTAGCATTTAATTTACAAGCCCTGCGTCTATATGGGATACCACTGTACAAGGGATTTATAGGTAAATTAAATATACCAAATAGGCATCGACCAATCTTACGAAGTTTACAGGAGAGAGCACATGCACTTTAGCACTGATTAGCAGTGACAAAGTGCTCAGATTCATAAAACCAACAAAAACAGGTCATAAAAGTACAGGAGGATGGCAAAACATTTGGGGATAACACTACAAAAAGTGCCGGTTCCAATAGATGATCACTCAGCTAACACACCCATTTAAACAGTACACAACACTCATATATTGCGCCATAATGGACGATGGTTTGTTTGTGAAGCATGTACTATTCCAGGCAAGCCAGTATCCCAGAAAGGGTACCTCTTTGAAAAGAAAGTGGGGAAGGGCAGAATGTATTAACGCTTTGTCTGATTTGTCTGTAATATTTTAGAAATGTATTGGGATTATCCAGTCAAATATTACAGAAAAAACTCCAAAAGGTAATTCAACATCATTAAATAAAGCAGTGTCCTAGAATCCTTATTGTTTGGTTATTTTACATCACTCGCAGTGCGTGAATATGGCTCCAAAGCCATGTTGTGCTGTAGAACAATGTGTGGTGGAAAAGGTTATGCCACAAGGGGCAGGCAAGGCTCCACCCATGTCAGTTGTTTGGGATTAAACGTTGAATGTATGAGAAGGGGTTAAATAAACCAATATGCAGCCTGCAGTTTGTGAAAAGAAAACAATGCATATTGTAGAGAAGTTTAATGCATTTGTGGTTATAAAATGCTGCATCATAACTCAGTACTTTGCATAGAAACGGGGAATCCGGACATTGTTTACTTTGAAAGTGATAAACAGTTGAATTGTTTTCCAGCTCATCCCAGGAAGAGGGACGTGACAGATGTAAGGTACTGCGGTAGAGGTGCAGGCCGCTTGCAGTATGGCTGGCAAGGCATATAATTACGGGAGACAGACACACTAGATACTGGGTATTGCTGAGTTACCATGAGCGATTCCCCAACCTTTATTTATGCCTTCTGGCCAATCCTGGCCCTCTGGCTGTATGTGTGCTACAATGTAGGGGGGAGGTTGGGTGACACTCTACAACAGGCATTTAATGAGCAATGAAAGTGCTTCAGGTTGATTTCCGCTTCTATTTGAGTGTAATTTAAACGCTTCTTTACAAGAGCTTGAGCTTTATAGCTATGAAAATGTTCCAGAAATGGATGCAGGCAGTCAGGTTCTGGGGCTGTATAATGGATAGAGCACACTTTCCCTTTTTGCGGTAGGGTGCACCTTAAAACAGGTGCACCGTGCGCAAACAGTGAAAGTGCGCTCGATCAAATTGAATGTGCCGGCCCCAGGGCAGCCGCAGACTCACGCTGCCATGGGGGCGGCACATTCAAGTGAAAAACAGAGCAGCTTTGAAGCAGCCGCTCCGTGTTTCACTGTGCAGGTAGCAACCCACCTGCCGTTTTAAGGGAGATTAGAGCTGCCCTTGCAGGCGTGTGCAGTGAGTAACTGCACCCACCTCCAAAGGGTGACTGGGGGGGTCCATAGGACCCCCTTTCCCCACTCCAGAGGGCTGCTACCAGGGGGCGGACTGACAGTTTCTTTGCCTTTGAGCCTGCGTCTATAATATAGTCTGGGCGCAAAGGGGTTCTCATCTGCATGGCGTCACAACCCTATGCAAATGAGGGAATGCTCTCTTGAGAAAGCACTGTATGCGCACCAGTGCTTCAGTATCACAGAAGGAGCTGTACAAGCATCTGCAGCCCCTTTTATAATACCAAAGTGCCTTGGGCATGCAAAGCAGGCGCTAGCACCCGTTGTGCCCCGGGGCACGTCCGTAATATGGCCCTTGGTAGTCAAACCCCAAACATAAAACTTGTTAATACTCTTATAGAGAAATGCATCCTTCTTTGTAAGGACAGCACTGTTTCTTGTAAAGCATACCTGCCCATTGTGTGTTTTTTGAACAATAAAAGCAGTATTAAATAATGGCTGAAAAAGCATAAATAATACTACAGCTTTTAATAGGAGACATAACTTTCATACTAGCCACATTAACCCATCTCAGCGAGGCAAGCATGAAATGAAACTTAGGAGAGGATGAAAATTGCAGTGTTACCAACCATGTCTCATTGAAAAGCACATATATAAAACCAATGCTTTTTTGACTAGTTTGATAATAGATAAAATGCAGAGGTTGCAATTGCTATTATTATAAGTGCGGTGACCCACTTGCTATTAGTGTCCCTTGGGGGTTCTAGATCAGTTCTGTTACAGTAGACGTTTGAGTTCTTAAGTCTTTTTTGAAGGTCTACTGTATGACTTTTCGTCCACGAAAGCCACTCCCCAAGTTTTCAGTTCATCAGTTTCGAACCTCTTATTTCTTTTGGGTTCTCCTCAGGACCCTGATTGGTTAAATGTTTGTTCTGTTTGGATTAGAACTCATTAATTGTTCTGGGCAAGGATACCTCTTCAATATAAAATCGGTTTCCTTCTGTCCTCCTTTAAAGTTCATGTTTTATTTAAACATTGCACCAGGGCTTAGCATCTCTCTGTGCTACCATAGAAAAACACATTTTAAAGAGGCACATTAATAAAATAATTTAAGAGAGGCTAACTGCCACACAGAATGGAAATGTAAGTTAAACATGCTGTTCTGAGCACTGATGCCCTGGAAATAGGACGGTCTGCAATAATGGAATCTGCCTTCTTCTGTGAAAGGTAAAAGGCGGGCCAGGTACTGTAGAATGAAAGGAAACCACAGGTTCGAAAAGAGAGATAAATGAACCATCCTGGATACTGAAGCACTCTACTATTCAGGCAGATGTGCACATGTGATGATGGGACAAAATACCATCGCTCACAATGCCAGGAAGCCACTGGATGAAATAGGCTGATCCATTGGTCCATTCAGTAGCTGTGGTGGGCGGAAATAAAATGTGAATTTAGTGAACATTTCAATGAATGAAGAGGGTTTACTGAAAACCCCTCTATTTATGCGTTGTATGCATTATTTTTCATGATTTTTATGTTTGCATTAGGCTGGCAAGACTCTAGGCCAGAACTTAAAAGCACCTATCAAAAGCCTATATACTGTACAGCATCCTCTAGTCCACACACCATGACACTGTTCATATGTGGGTCTTTTGCAACCTTTCCTTGCACAACAGCCGGTAATAAGAAAAGGGTGTGTTAAATCAGTTTACAGCCCACAAACTCATAACACATGTTCTCATATGCAGTTGCTGTGGACTTCATAGAAGAGACCCCGTACACTCACTGACCGCACCATTAGGAAACAAGCAGTGCTTTACATGGGCCGTTACTCACCGATACTGAGTACCAGCACATCTTTATCTCCCCCCCCCCCCCCCCCAAGATTGCCTGCACTTCTCCGTTACCAAGGAGAGTACCGGTACTCATTCCATCAGGTCGGCTTTCAGGTCTTGTGAGCATGCATCACGTTTTTACACTGTGACACATGCTCACATGATGGCAATTTTACACCGGTAGTGACGTGGCACAGCCGAGCAACGTCTGAAGTCACCTGCCAGGTAGCTGTTCGGCAGGAAGGAACGGAAGCCCTTTAGAAGAGGCAGTTTGGGCTGGTTTTTCCTTTCTTGCTTCCGAGTGCAGGAGGGCGGAAAACAAAGATCAGCCGGATCACAACGGTGAAGCACAGAAGAGCACTATCAAGAAGGAATTCGCCAGCACCAGTCCAACCCAGTGTGGAACCTTCTGCATCAACTCCGGTACATAGGCAAGTACCCTTTGCGACGCACTCGCCCCAATCTACCCATGCCTGGAACAATTTAGTGTCCTTGTGTAATGCAGGGGCGGCTGCAGCGCTTCACCCGGTGCCCCGATTCTGTGGCATGCATTCAGGCGAGGAGATGGTACCCTTAAAACATTTGGGCTGCAGCGACTATGTTATCTGGGCTAGCAGGCCTTAGAAAAATCCCAGATGGAAGCACAGACGTGGAATTTTCCTGTTTGATGGCCCCTAGAATGTTATACATTTTTTGGGAGGAGATTAGTCTTCAGTATTTTGCCGTTTTGATGGTCTTCTTTGTCGTTTATAAAACTCTCAAATTTACACCAGAAGTGTTGTTTAGATTTGTATCTGACATGCAGATTAGTGTACACCATTGTTACTCGTAATCGTTTTTGTTTGCCTAGCATTGCACAAGTTGGCAAAGTGGGGAAGCCTGGATTAAACGTAGGTTTTCTGGTTTCACATTGTGCAGTTGAACTGCACAATGTGAAACCAGAACACCTGGGATTAATCCTGGATTCCCCCACTTTACCGAATTGTCTGATCCTAGGCAATTGTTTATACTTTCCCTCCTTTTTCTTCATTATCACATATAGGAGGACCTCGCAATATGACTTCAGGATAAGTGAATTACAAAACCCTGCCCTTTGTTTCATTGATAAATTTTAATGTTGTTCATGTATAATAAGAACACAGACCACTGAAGAGGATGCACATAACACCAAACTCTTAGTTCAATATTGGCATTGTTGTCAGGGTGGAGGGAAGAATTCATGTTTTTGGATTCACATTTGAAAACTACCACTTTAAATGAAAAAAATGCTTATCAGCACACTGATATAATCTGATGTAATAAGGATAAACGGTTCTGCATGTTAATGAGAACACTTTTTTAATTTGGAAGAGACTTTATATAATGTTTACACTTTTGCTACAAAATGTGTTTAAAAATGAGTGTTAAAGTTATAAGGTGCAGGACACCATAGTTACTTTCTTTCTTTAAATTCACTTAAACTTTAAATAAATGCTTGCATGTTTATCTAACATCTTTGTGAGGTCAGTGCTTAGTTGAGTAGACTGCAGCCTAGTGCTGCTGTTGATCAGGGGACGTACGTAAAGGTCAGTGCTGTATCCCATTCTGTTAGTCCATAACCAGAAAGATAAAGCATACTAAAGATGGTGATACTGGCAGCCTTAAACGTGGAATGCTTAGCCTACAGCAAACTCTTATGGGCCAGTCATGTGCCATAGGCCCTTGCCTCTCCCTCACACTGTTAGAGTTGTGCACGCAGCAGACTATTTTCACAGTGTTGCTTCTCGTTATGAAACTGAGGAAAGACACTGATACAGGCAGAGAAAGTCAGGGTAAAACAAGTTAGGTTAGATGTGCTCCACAGCTACACTGATTCTCCTCTACCCACCCTCACCACCGAATGAGCAAATGTGGCTATCAGAGCAGCACTGTTAGAAGCAAGGTAGAGCTATGAAAGCAGGCCTGCCCCAGCTGGTACTTGCTAGATGTTCAATAAGTAGATGGGGGTTTGGTCTTGTGGTTACTGAGTGGCCTAATGCATCCACTTAAAGAATGTGTGTTTGACCTCTTGGTTTCAGCTTTAAATCCCAGGAGGTTCACTCAGCCTTTCATCCTTCTGAGGTCGATAAAATGAGTAACATTGACATGGGTAATAATCTACATCTTTCAGAAAGCACCAAAATGCTGCAAGGGATAAATGTACACTTTACTTATAAGTTTTCATCCAACATTTTCTCCTGTTGAGTGCGTGGTTCTACTGCCAATTGCCACTGACCATATTGCAACCCCTTTCCTTAATTCGGACCTCCTACACTTGCTTTGCTACTACGTAAGGGTCCCTTTACTATAGTGCAAGGCATGGGGTTTCATGGCTCCGGATTGGTATCTTCCACCATTTCCCCATGCCCCAACCTTGTTTTATCAGTAAGCCCTTTAAATCAATGCCTTTGTTCACTGCCGCTCCTTTTTTAGTTGGATACTCAATGGTGCTTGTTGGGAAATCTCAGGCACTCACCACACTAATATTATTCACTAATCTACACCCTTGCCTCTCCCCATCCATCCAGCACAGGACAGCAGTTTCCTATCAGCTCAGCAAGACAGCTGTCTGTAGGGGATTCAGCTAACTGAGCAGGTTAGCCTGCTCCGGGAGGGAGTTGGGGTACTCTACACCAGATGGAGAGACAGATGAGAGGACAGGTACAACGTTTACTAAATTATGTAAACCCAGGGCAGTCGGGATGTGTAATTTCATAATTACAGTAATATTATGTCAAAGGCACACTGATTAAACACATAAGGGTAGCTCTTTTTTTTAATTTATTTTTTATTTATTTTTTATCGTTCTTCGACAAAAGGAAAGGTGATAGACAGCAGGAAAGCAATCCAAACATCTACAGCGGATATGAGAATCACCCAAACATTTCCATATTAAACATTTTCCCCAGTTAATGAATAAAGCATTTTACATCCATGCAAATCTTCAAATCAATTTGAATAGTCCAGGCAGAAATTTGAGCGCTTTCCAGTTTTATAGATTGCAGCAGAAAAGGAGAAATGAAGACCAGCGCTTCATTTAAAAAAAAGAAACAATGAAGTTCCCCCTGATTTTAATTTACCAGCTTAGCAGTTGGTGCCCAAATTCGTAACCCCCTCTCTCTTTTCTTACGTCCCTTTAATTTATAAATTGAAGACTCAATATTGTATGCTGCGAGTAAATGTGCCCGCCAGTTCGAAAAGGTCGGGGGATCAGCACTTATCCAATGAGAAGTTATACACAGGCGGGCAATGGCCATAGCAATAAACAATAGTTCTGTATCTGGTCTTGTCCAACAATCTGTTACATTTTTACTAATACCAGAAATGAGAAGGGCAGGATTAGTTCGGACTGAGATCCCCAAAATCGTAGATAGGAAAATTTCCATGTCATATATGAATTCTTTTAATTTTGGACATGAGAAAAACATATGAACAGCGTCTGCTGCATATAGAGTGCACCTATTACAACTTCTGCCCCTTGTACCTCCCCATTTTGATATCTTTGCTGGAGTATAATATAAATCAAATATTGACATAAAATGTTGACTCCTTACACTACCCATAATCAATATCTGATTTGCTAAGGATATGGAGTCTTTAATATCCAATTCATCCTCCCCCAGCCGTTTAGCCCACTTTTCTGTTTGGGTCAGTAGATCATCTGGAAAAGACTCAAGCAAATTGATATATAGCTTTCCCATATGGTCCCTTTTCTGAACCAATTCGACCAAGGGTATTTTTTCAAAATTGTAAGCCTGTCGATTTGGTCCATTCCCCAAAAAACTTCGAATTTGTAAATTTTTTTAAAAATCACCTTTGCTCAGCCCATACTCTTCCTGTAAGATTGCAAAAGATTTCATTTGCTAAAAAAAAGGGTAGCTCTGTTCTGCAGAGAGCTTTGCCCTGATGACCTTCACTAATTGTTTAATCAGATCGTTTGAAATAGCATTTTCGTTTAATTTATTTTTAATGTGAGAGTTTAATAAAGACATTTTGCCAAGAAACGTTGTTTGTTTCATGCAGCATCCATTACAGTTTCTTTTACATCTAAACAGGACCTCACATATGAGAAATGGGGGATGTCACAGATTATTTGCAGTAATATTGGTGACCTGCTGCTGTTACAATATTTAAAACACGTCACTTTCCGTGAATATTAGATGAAACACATTTAGAATTTAGACGAGTGCACCTTTGCACTGTGAGTGACCTGGCCAAGGAGGGCATGAAAGAGCATAAATTATGTGATCATAAATTAAATACGGTTTCAGACAGGGCCCCCCCATAATACATTTGGCGCAGGACCCCAAAAATCTTTACCATGTCTGTTCTACACACACAGCGTGTTTAGTGCAAGCAGCCTTCTGGCCTCAATTTGTAAAGCAGCTCTCTTGTGCACTGTAGGAATGAATGTCATATCTCCTTAAAACCACGTAGGTGGTGTTGCTGCACTGTGCAGAGTTATTCAATGAGGGTACAGAGGGAAGACTGGCATATGACCAGAGGTACCAGGGGGTAGAGATGCAGTACACTGAGGGTACAGAGGTGGATTTACCAGCGCCTTAAGACCCTCACAGGTGAGCAGCCACGCTTAACAAGCACTGATTGACTGACCAGAGGATAGAGATGCAGTGTACAGAGGGTGCAAAGATACCACATGTTAGAGATGTAGTGCATTGAGGGTGCAGAAGCAGAGATGTTACAGTGTAGAGATGCAGTGCCCTGAGGGTGCTGAGGCAGAGGGCAGAAATGCAGTGCAGTGAGGATTCAGGGGAGAGATGTCGGAGGGTACCAAAGGGTACAAGAGAACACATGGACAGTGGCACAGGATGGTGCAAGGGGAACAGACCCAAGACCACCAGAGGGTACAGAGTCAGGGACTGCTGAGGGTTCTGGTACAAAGAAAGTAATATGAAAGTAGCACCCGTGAGCAGATGGGTAGGTTACCCAGGGGGCATAGAGGCAGGGCACCAGGACTTACAGAAGAGTATCAGGGTACATAGATCTGTGAGATCAGGGGTACTCTATTCTTTTCTTACTCTTGCATATTTTATTCGGTCCATCTCTGAATACTCCTCCTTTAAGATTCATTCCCCTCAGGTACTCTTCGCAAACTATAATGCCTCTTCTCATTTACACTTTTCAACCACCTGAGTCTCAAGCTCTCATGTGCCAACCATCCAACATAAGTACCATATTTAAGGTGTGAGCATGGGGAACTCTCAATTGTGAATGTCCCAAAATGTATCTCAATAACATGGCTGCAGAATTGATGATTCGGAAACAGTGTTAAACCTCAATTTCATGAGGCGTTGTGTCCCCGAGTCAAGGCACCTCCACACACATCAAATATACAATAGATCCAGTAAAGGTCCAATCAGTAATTAAGTTCTAGATCAGCAGAATACATTTAAAAGATGTATTACATAAATTCAACCAATATGGTGGAGTCACCTATAAAGGCTATCAGTACATAGAGCATTACAAGATAGTGCAAAGTCAGAATTATTCTAAGTCCCAAATGAGCAGCAAAATCGATAGAGAAATGCGCAATATCTGTAGTAGAATTTCAAAGTCTTTGGGCAAACCCCTAAAATTGGGTTTATATAGGAAATCTTATCATAAAACAATAAAAGGTTCAGGCTCACCATGATGTGAGCAAAACTATCATCTTATTAGCATATGGGAGCACAGGTTTAAACATATTGCCTTAGTGCTTAAACACTATCCCACTATATGAATATTTATTCTGGCCACTCTAGCTAATGTCATGCGGCATGACAAGCTAGTTACATGAACAGCAAAAATGTTCTGAATGAATAGGACACAGTGAACTAGCAGAATTGCACTAGTTCATGTGCAACAGTAGTGTGATTGTGCTACCCAGAGTTGCAGTGTAAAAATCACTCAATAGTGAAGTGATACTGACGCAGACCGTGCTGCATTACACTGCAATTGTCCTTTCTTGATCCGTAATTGTCTTTTTGATGCATATTTGTCTTTTCTTGATGCAAACCCTGTAGTGTAATTTGGTCCTTTCCTGCCTCAGAACTCTAGTGGTTCTCATAAAGAACCTCACACCTGTAAGCAACCTTGATTGTTCTTGCTAATGCAGTGCCGTAATATAGGAAAAGGATCATTCATCTTTCAGTAAAACCAGTCCACGCAGCTTTTAATGTTTGTTTAATATACTGGTGCTGTGCAAGTTACAACAGCAGGCTCAGTGTAAGTGAAATAGATCTCTGTGCACAATCCAAATCAAGACTTGGTTATGGGAAGCTATATCATCCTTCAAAGCGGTTCTTCTGCTATGACCGAATTATGTGATCCTGAGCAAGTTACCTCATCTCTTTAACTCACTTGACTTATGGATGGGACTGCCTGCGGAAATATTTCAGAATTTGCCTTGGTGTGCAGTTTATCAATTCAATATCAATTTGTGCATGATTTCGTCTTGAAAAGTCAGTTTACATCATCCTTGCCATGTGTATTGTCATTGCAGATCAAAGCATTTTTTTTTCTTTCAGCTTAACTGCGTCGGGCTTCGTGAGACATTGCGAACAGGGAGAGGTTGTCTGTGTCAGACGTTAGGTTGCTACAGATCCAAGTTCAGTCTACGTGGTCAAAATGAGTATGCTGAAGTGGTTGCAAAAGGATAGTGCCTCTCAAGGCATTAAAAGAAAGCAAATGGAGCCGGAGTGTGCGGAAGATTTTGAATCTGTTGTAGCTGATGGTGGTAATACTAATCATAATGCAGATGATTATATTACTGTGGACACTACTGTGCATCAATCTAGTGAGAGTCTGTCCTGTTTACCAAACAAAACACTGCTTTTTACTACATCTGCTACAAAGGAGTTCAGAGAGGGGGACATATCGGACTGCTGGAATATTAAGCAAATGCAATATTTCTGTAAAGAATATAGATGGCAAATTGTTGAAAGAAAAATATTAGGCTGCTCAACATGTAGATCGCTAACAACAGTGGGTGCAAATAAAACCCAAGGCTTAAGATTTTCAGAGAGCATACATTTTCAACAGCTCATGCCACTACAGAAAGAAATTGCACAAGAGTCCCTGAGACAGATCATGGAAAATTATGCACATTTAATGTACATTGTGGAACAGGATACAACATGCTGCGTGTTTCGTACAGCATATAAAATAGGGAAGCATGGGTGGTCATTTGTAGATATATCTCTGGATGTTGATGTGCAACAGCTGAACTGATTAAATATGGGCTGAGTTCTTCATAGTAACAATTCATGTGCTGACATTTTAGACCATATAGCTTCAGGCATGAGGAAAAAACTTGTAAAGGACATATTCGAAAAAAGCATAAAATATGCTTGTTAATTGACGAATCTTCCACATTTAGTGGAAAATCCGTGCTTTTCCTTTGCTTGCGTGCTGCTGTCGCAAATGATTCTGATGTGCGTACTTTTTTTTTTTAACTTACTTGAACTTGATGACACCACAGCTAATGATATCCACACTGCTGTGACGGAGTGTCTACACAAGCATGGCTTTCATGAGGACTTTCTTCGAGAATGTTTGGTTGCCTTGGGCTGTGATGGTGCTTTGGTTCTGCTTGGAAAGCAAGCTGGAGTTGCAACACAGCATCAGATTCGCTATCCAGGATTATTTGTCTTGCACTGTATCAATCATCGGTTGGAGGGAACTGTGGGAGATGTTGTGAAAAGAAATTTCAGGCATAAATCGCTTTCAGATTTTCTTTGAGGGAACTGAGGCAGTGTGCAAAGGAAATTGAACAGCGTTTTTTTGTAATTGGGCAGATTCTTTCCATTTGCTGGGTTGCTTCCAGTGAAAGGAGCGTAAAGACTGTTTGGCAGAGATTTTTATCACTACACCGGCATTTCCCAAAAGCTGCTGCTGACCAAAAACGTGATTCCAGAGATAGAGGAAAATATGCTGGCCTAAACAATATTCTGACCTCTTGCTCATTTGTAAAGAATGTTGGTGATATGTTGAATGCTGTAGCAGAATTGAGTGACTTTTCTCACCAGCTTCAGCGCAATGATACAACGCTTCCAGATGCTGAAAAATTGCTGACCAGGTCAGTCAGGGTCTTTGAATCAATGGTTAGCACCACTGGTCCATACACTGAGGAAGCCGTGGAAGCCTCCAACAGCCTTACATTCAGGGGTGTAGACCTGCATGAAAAGAGTAAATTTCCAATGATAAATGCAGGTCAATTTTACAGGAGCTTAGCTGAAAACCTAAAAACAAGATTTCCCACTACAAAATTGTCCCATACCAGCACTAAAATGGCAGACATTCCCAAAGCAGACAACTTGAAATTATTTACGCAGCACATAAAACTGCTTTATCCTGTAAACTGGCCAGAAGACAACATGGATATACAATATGGTGACAAGGATGTGAGGCAGCTGTGGCAAGTCTTGAGAGTAAATGTGGTGGATAGTATCAGGGGATTTAGAGAGAACAAGGAGGTCACAGCTGCCTACATACCTGTAGATTTTATGCCGTTGATGAAAGCCGTTGAAACCATTGCTGTATCCACCAGTGAATGTGAAAGAACCTTTAGCTCTATGAATGATCTTCTTACACCAAAGAGAAATTGTCTTTCCTCAAATCGTCTGTCATCCCTTCTTTTTTTGAAATGTGTAGGCCCACCCATTCAATGGTTTGAACCACTACCATATGTTAAAACATGGCTGCAACTAGGAAGGAGGTCAGCTGACGAGACAGCTTGTCATTTGCGCAACCAGGGGTAAGAAAAGTCCCCCTTTGAAGCTATGTGGACACTTTTTTGATGTATGACAAGAAACACTGCTGATCTTTCTGTAACATTTAATGGCAATTTCCAAGCTTCCAAATGCAGTCCCACTTTTTGATTTTGTTTGTTTTGTTCCAGTACTTTAGCTCGTGCTTTCTGAATATGTTGGGTTTTAACTAAACTCTATCCTGTTAGATTAATAAACTTTTGTTTTTGCAATTGATCTTGGTGGACTGAGGATTCCAGATTGTACTTTCATTGGACCAATGCTTCTGATAAAAAGGGAAACCTGATGGTTACCTATTCAATAATCTGTCAACTAGTATTGGTTGGTAAAAAATCATTCTCTAATTTTCTTCTATAAGCTGCCCATGGTCGGTGCATCTTTGTATAATAAATGTGATTCATGTGCCATTTGTGCACCGGCAATTTCATATATGCAACATTTGAAAGAGAATGTTAAAAGTATCCTTAATACATGGAAGGGCATCGACAATACATTACAGATTGAAGCCATGTGTCATCATTCGCACCCAAAATAATACTGTAGCCTTTAAATGTCAGTAGCCCCACCCACTGCCCCGCCTCCTAGCCTTGCCTCCTTGCCACACCCCCAGGCCAAAGCTTAATTTGAAGAGTACCTCCACTTTTTTTCCCACTTAAAGCAATGGAAACAAGCATTGGCAAAGTCAGTAGGTCTCGTCTATGCCGGATCTATTCGCTTTGACAATATATTTTCAGCCATGTTGTGAGTCATTTTTTAACAACCTTTCACCAAAAACCGAGTGAGCTTAACGTTAAAGCAGTAGTTTTACGAATATGGTGCGAGGAAAGCTCGAGTAAAGCAGGGGGCATAGAACCATCTGCACTGGTTGTCTGTGCAGGGCGAATGGACATAGGGATTGAACTCGGCAGTCATTAGTTATGCCTGCAGTTCTGATTTGGCAAGGTATGGAAGACTTACAAGGACAAATTATTACAAATGTATTGGTGGTTCTAAACATACTATCAGCCCTCTATACCCTGCCTTGTCTCATGTAATCATCACCAGCCATAAAAGGTTTCTTATCGTTTTACCCATTAAAATTAGATTCCTGCACTTTGTAAGATAAAATATACAGTGTGCATGGCAGTGCATGTATATTGGGCTGGTGCTGTGCTCTACACACATTCCAAAGAACTAAGGCCCTTATCAATGTAAATCCCCATTAAGTTCTCCAGTGTTGTTTTAAGCAGTTTTGGGGCGATGAGCATAATATATTTTGGGGGTCGCTGATCGGAACAACTTTGAATTGTAATACCCATTTTGGGCTAATCCATGCGTGTGTGATGACAAACAATCTGTCAGAAATGTAAGTTACTCAAAAATATTTGAAATATGCTTTTCCAGGGGCCCAAATTATTAATTTTTAAGATGATGTTGGTCAAAGAGAGAGGTAGAAGTAGGCTGGGGGAGGGGGGGAAGTAGACATACAGAAGTGGACAGAGGTGAGACAAGGTTTTCTTTTCCAGAGGGGCCCCTGTAAGGAGAGAGCCATGGGCAATTGCCCACTTTGCCCATACCTTAAAACGTCTCAGACACTTGCCACTAATCTAACTTCTTGAAAGTGTCAGCAGAGCTGCCGCGGATCGAATAGGAACTGCAGGTGAACTTTCGCTCTAACTCACGAGAAGAGGCCCAAGGCGCATCAACCAAGACAAAGGATATATGGGAATGGGTGGTAGTGGAAGCTTGCACTTCTGCTGTATCTGATTGGCCTATGCATGAGAGGTTTTCATTCTCTTGCGTAGACTTTAAGCCAAGTGTATGGAATATCTAATGTGCAATGCAACAATAAACGAGATTGGCCAAAAATCTGGTTTAAGGGCTTTGGTTTGTATAAATCTTGTTTGCAATGATGATTTTGAATGCTGCTCCCTCAAGTTACTGGTTTACGATTGAAGCAATGTTATTTAAAGAGGTGCATGCAGGAATTCTTGCACAGTCTCTCTCACATCACTTTCTACATAATGCACAGAATGGGGGTAAAACATAATAATTGCACAGGGGGATATCACAGGAGAAACTGATATAATGTTTGGCACTGTTGTGCCGATTAAAATCATAAAGTCATCAAAAATAAGACAAAACAAATTAAATGTAATTGCTTGTTGTTTTTTTTTTCTGTGTTCTTTTTACATCTGCTCTCGTTTCCCACAAAGAGGTTCAGCCTGAGAACTCCCCTTTAGTGAATGGTCCTCCATGGAATTGTAAAATACCCCCACCATTGCTGCTTTCACCCCCAGATACAACGCCAAAGACTCTTATGATACTTTGAATAGGTCTAACATTCTACGACTTCTGGGTCACCTTGACGCATTTGTATCAATTACTTCAGAGAATATAGAGTGGGTAAAGTTCAGAATTCTGGAGAGGGACACACATGGGGACTCCACCATAGTCTGCATTACTCATCAGCAAATTCAACTGACCATCCTTGGTGAAGCCTCACGTCTTGCAGAATGAGGAATCAAGGTTACCACACTTAGCACGCCAAAATACCCTTATATTCTAATACCCAAACGTGTTCAGGGGGAATCTACATCAATCCTCAATGGCACAACAAACAATCCTTTGGGTGAGAGAGCAAGTCGGCAACCTAGAACACGAATAAAAATTCACATCACGCATAGGGATACGCAGCGCAGAGTGCAGCCGCTTCAGTTAGAGCAAGCCCACAAGGTGGAGCCTCGGCAACAGTGTCCCTAACCAAAGAGACAAGAATGTCAGTAGAGGACATATAACCCCATGCACTGGAGAACAAGATAACCTAATCCTTATTTCATGGAACATCGCAGGGCTAAAAATCAACCTCAAGGACAAGGTTATAAAAGATTATCTTGCAAAGGGGGACATTTTGTGCTTTCAGGAGACCTGGGCCAAGACAAATACTCCAGTAAGAGGCTTCTACAAACATTAAAAACCTGCTACCAAAAATAACATCTTTGGCCGCCCGTCTGGTGGCCTTTCCATATTCCTAAAGCATGCATGCAAATTCAAAACGACATTCATAAAAGTAGAATCACCTGAACTCCTGGCTATCACAATCAAAGGGCTGAGAAATGGTCCACAGCCTCAATTTCTACTACTAATTAATTGCTACATAAACCGAACAAAACTTCAAACTCAACAGGCATTGGAATCCTTCATTAACACCTTGGAAGACATACTCATAAGGTTTGAGAAACGCATTGTGATAATTACAGGTGACTTTAATACAAGGGGTCTAGAGCAAGTTCAAGTGCTACCCAGCTGTCGAAAGAAGGCGGTCTTGCTGCTCTCCCATCTCCAAAACTTTAAGCTTCAATCTGCTCACGAAATAAAAAAAAAACAGCTGTCCCGCATGGTGCCCACAGCCGACTTTTAGGGACATATCTACCATAGACTACATTTTTATCAAAAGAGAGGAGGCACTTAAATGGAGTGACTTTTCAGTGTATGATAGAGAGGAAAGCGACCACAGGCCACTGTGTGCCACTTTTAATCTGGCCCCGGAATTAGCGGATGTCCTGGAATCAATTGGTGCATCCTCAGGAGAAAAACTACATCTGGTACTTAGAAGACTAAAATGGACCGCCAATTTAAGCTCCAACCTCCTGGATTATCTAGCAGGAAGGGAAGTGGCTCCTCAGACCCAACAAACTAAGATTGTTGTTGAATTCTGGGAAACGCTGATAATGGACCTACAACACTACCTGGGAAACGCAAATGGACAAGATAGGAACGGCAACCCAACTCAATTGGTGCCGGAATGTACATCACCGAAATGCTTGAAACTACGCAAACGTGAACTCAGAAAGACTATTAAGGCAAAAAGGAATGGTGCCTCTCTGCCACAGTCGACTTCAATCTCGGCCTTGCGAACCACATATAAAAAGAAAGTGTGGGAGTGGAGAGATTTCACTCAAAAAGGAACTGGACTAAAGTGTTTGCACTTATCAAAGGAAAACACAACGGCAAGCTATGGAGCTTCATCAGCAACCTGAGTTCTTGCAGCCCGCCCAAAGAAAACAACATTTCGGGCTACGAGTGGGAACAGTACGTGAAGGGGCTGTATACAGGCGCACAGACCAAGGAGGGCCCGTCCAGCTTAGTGTGGGCTCTGATCTCAGCAACAGTTAATAAGCCACAAAAGATACAGGGAGAATCTACAGTGCTCAGTCAGTTTGATCTATATACAGAGGGTGAGAGAGCCAGGACCATCAAAGCCATCAGAACCAACGGAGCCCCAGGACCGAATGGCATTCTGGCCCAAGTCTTCAAATCGGCTCCCGCCTATTTTACCTCCACCCTCTCCCCACTATTCAATCACTCATATTTCACTGCCACAGTTCCACAGTCTTGGAAAGGATCTATGTTGATTCCTATATACAAGAAGGGTGATCGTTCGAACCCATCCAATTATAGGCTCATAGCCTTACTTGATATCAAAGCAAAGATCTAAGCCCACCTTCTACTAAGAGATCTTGAAGACTGGGTGGACAAGAACTGCATCCTCCCGCCTCATCAAACCGGCTTCAGGACAAACAGCTCCACCATGGATAACATCTTAGCGCTAGCCTACCTCTCAAAGCAAGCGGGTATGAGCAAAAAAACACCTTTACTTTGCTGCTATATAGACTACTCAACTGCCTTCGACAGAGTCAACCGCTGCCGACTATGGGCAAAGCTTGAAGCCTGGGGGATCCAGTCCTCCCTTTTAAATGTCATAAAAGCCCTCTATGAGGGGACATGGGTCCAAGTCAAACTAAGCCGAACATCGGTAACTTCAAGGATTAATACCAACACTAAGCTAAAGCAGGGCTGTGTTTTGGCCCCTCTATTATTCAATCTGTACACAGCAGATTTGGGGCATGCTTTGAAAGACTCTTGCCTAGCACCTCCAAGACTGGGACAGATGTCTCGGAGTATCCTCCAATATGCAGATGACACCCTTATCATGGATCACAAAAGGGTGGGGCTAAACGAAAACAAAACAAAGATTATTATCTTTGGTAAATACCCTCATAAAAAGCAAGGAACCTGGTCCCTTGGTGAGCATCGAATTAGAACATCTACTGCCTATAACTACTTGGGGGATGGTTTATAGAGTGCGCCACAGCCTTCAAACACATAAGGGAATCAACAAAATAATTTTGGCCCTAAGAAGCCTGAGTTACCGACTAGCAGGCCCATCATTAGAGTCCATGCTGACTGTACTCATGGCCAAACTAATGCCTGCAATTACGTATGGTCACCTAACCTTTCCAGGCGCCCTAACAAAGGTTATCAATGCAGCTCAGGTAAAAGCTTACAATACAGTGCTGCAGGCACCCAGACATGCTAGAAACACCAGGCTAAGGCTGGAGATGGGCCTAAACAGACCGGACTTGTCTCTTCAGGGGGACCTAATAAAATACTATATGAGTGTACTGAAAGCGCCAGAAAAGACCCTCAAAAGCTCTTTAAAGCTGATTTTCAGGTCCGAGGGTTCCCTGTGGAACACTAAGCTGGACCAAGCTATACATCGCCTGAAAATAGAGGCAGAAAGCATCCCCCTCCATGAAATTTAATACTCCTTTTGGGCTAAAGCCGTGAAGCGCCAAGTTCAGACTCTTTCCTTCTAATTGGATCAATCCTCACTCTGCTACAATTCTTTTACATTGCCGCTAAATAACTCATATACTCTCGGTAAAGCCCAACCCTACATGCGCGATGCAATCTCGGCCCAAGCTAGAAGGAAAATTTTGTTTTTTCGTCTCACCGCCCTCAGGATCCAGGACTTCAATCCAAAATGGGCGCGATTAGACAACAATGTTTCTTGTCGGTTATGCAATTCTCAGAAGGAATCCTAGCTTACACCTCTTATGCTGCTGCCCAAAACTAGCTGCGGATCGTCATAGTCTGTTGTGCCCAGCCCTAAAGGCCAAGGGCCTCAGAACGTGCAGGGACGCTTCTTACCGGTGTTTTTTGGAAACAACTACTGGCCAGAGTCGGCAAGTTCATTCACCAAATAAGAATAGCTCTCGATTCCCAGCAACAGGCTGCTGACCTGGGAGCTTTGTCAACCCCGTAATTAAACTAGCTGGCGCGCCATCTTTAATGGAAGGACCCGCAGAGTGGCCAAACAAACCACAAGAGAGAGTTGGTCCTCGAAGGGGGTTTAACCAGACCTGGAAACAATGATTGATGAAGTTCATGTAAATAGGGTATTTTTCTCGTTTTACAGGTCCAAGTAAAAGCTGGGGTAAATTTGAGCATCTCTATAATTTTAAACTTATGTTAACGCAGTTTCCTTCAGGAACATATTGCTAAAAACTGCGCCCATGCTGGCATTGTGCATTTTATTGTATTTTAGCTATTTATTGTGTTTTACTGTAAAGATTTTAAGTAATCATACTGTCAATAAAATAATTTACTGGGTAAGTTTTAGGCAGTAGATTATTTACAGCCTATTCTGTTTCAGCCCCTCTGGCCTCACCCCGCTACTAAGGTAAGAGTGAAACGATGGGACAGGAAGCTGGAAAACTCCAAAAGTGGTTCAAGACACTCTATGTGGATTGTTTTGTTTTAAATGACAAGGGATTTGTTATTGTGCTTGTTGCGCTGGTATGGGGTGATCAGCGCAATGTCCAAACTCTACAACGACACACCGGTCAGTTCTTGGAAAAGCCAAATCCCTGCCACACCTCAACTGAAAACAATGAACTGTTGAGTATGAACATACTTCTATTTAAAAGAGGATCAGTAGTTCAAAAATCCAAGCTTTTGAGATGAGAAAGGAAAGCAGCAAAGCTTGTTAGATGAGGCACGGTCCTTTGCACAAGCAAAACCATGCACGTGCCTGCCACGCATTCGGTACTTCTGGGATTTAGCTGCTTTACAGATCCCTTGGACAAATTTTGTCAACGTACAAGGTATGCAACACACAGCGAGTAAGCTATTATTCCAAAAGAGGGGCCATTGAAGATAATAATAATTCCTATTTGTAAAGTGCATACCTACCACCCCCTCAAGGGTTTCAAGGCGCTGGGTGCCATCAGGGAGATTAACTGCTTCGGTGCTCATGACGAGCCCAGCTCGTCATGAGGCACAGTGGAGCTGTGCTCATGACAAGCTGGGCTCGTCATAACCGTCGCGGCCCGCCCACGCGCGGTTGATTCCCTGCCTGTGCGGGAGAATCAATCAGTGGGTGGGGTCGTGACGAGCTCAGCTCCACTGTGCCTCATGACGAGCTGGGCTCGTCACGAGCACAGCGCCGCCGCCCCCCCACACACCACGGGGGTATTACCCACGCATGGAAGGGGTTAAGTCAGCTATTGCCCAGAGTCACATGGTACAGAGCTGAGCTGTTGCAAGCAATCAAACTGTGAGCCCCTCTATCCGCTCAGGATTCAACCACTCTGGCTGCTGCGCCACACCTCTCTCTGAGAGCATTAAAGCTTCTCTTAACTTCCATGGGAACTGTTTAAAAAACCAAAAAAATCACAATCTCTCCGTCCCTAAAAAGAAGGAATGCATACTGGTGCTCATGTAAAGGGCTCTACTACCTTTGGGTCGAGTTAGTTTGCACTATATAAAAAAACTTAAAAAATTAGAAATAGTACCTCAATCACAGCGCAAGCAGAGGACGGACACTAATAAAGTGTCCTCAATCTGTACTTGGTCTGTGCGCCACAAAAGGAAAACAAAATGATGCAAGAAGTGACTCCTCATACGTGCTGCCGAATTGGAAGGCAGCAAAGAAGCCTGTTTTTAGATTATTTTTTTCTTAGACAAAATAGATTGCCAAGCGACAGGGCATGTGCGCTGCCGGCAGGCTCACCCTAAGAACATACTTGATCCAAGGAGTGTAGCGATGCAAACGAAGCACCAAGAAGCCCTCTCTTGCTCTCAATGGAGAACAGATGAGAACTGACCAAGGACCAACCAACTACATGTTTCAATGAGATCAGTGGTGAACCTGAAAGCGCACTGTCTCCCTGCGTCTGCTGTGCTTATGTTCACCTTTGTGGGACCCCTTATTGTTTTGTTCTCACCCAGCAGCCACTAACCTCCAGCCCACATGCTATGAGCACAGCATCCTTGGTGCTAGAAGAAATGTCCCTGTGCCATGCTCTGAGTCCCCCACCTTCATCTAGGTGGCCTGTGGGCTTTCCAGGTCTGCTAAGTGGTCCTAATGGGTACCCTTTTTACTATAGGCCGGAGCATGAGGGTGCAGACAGTGTTTAGGGTCAGTCCCCTGTTCTCAGCTCCAGTGCCTTAATGTATTTCTCTCCTGAAAGTGGAGATGTTAAATCAGAGAGACTAGGACATAACCTTAACGTGGAGATAAATAGATTTCCTGCTACTTTGACTCCTGACTGTGAAAATGAATTTTGCTGTTTTACAACTTTTTGTTCCTCCCTTACTCCTTGGGCCATCTATGTTTAGTAATGTCATAGTTTTTCTGGTGTTCATGGATGGTTAGCAACTACAAACAGTTTTTTAAGAGTTGTTTTTTGGGGTAAGAGAATGGCATGTTCTCTCTGGTTTAAGAACAGCATAGCAGTGGCAAACAATGATCACAAACATCCTATATAGTGTGGATAGCACTGTGCTAATCTTATGCTTAAAAATTATGTCATAAAGACAGACATTTGAAGTGGGCAGTTTTAGAATGTCTGTGGTATTGTAGATGTTCAACATAACACCTAAAGCTGGGAAATTACCCAGAATTCCCTGCTTCCCTTTTTTCGCATACGTTATGCAGCACTCTAAGCCTGTAAGGGTATTGCTTTGATATATATCAAGTTCTTAAGAAAAAAGTCTTCCGATGATACCTTAGTGATAACTTAGTCGTTTGTTTCAAACTGAAGTTCCTCAAAAGGAAAAATGGCAGTTTACTACCGATGATTTTTATGCATCTTTACACCATCTATAGAACACTGGAGACATACTCTTCTAGAGGAAATTCCTTTACATAGACAAACTCTGAGGGGCCTCAGATACTTAATGTATTCTGTGCTCTGCAGCCCACATGCAATGTGTGTTTTTTAATTGGAGAAATGAACACATTCTCTCTTGTTTACGTCTTCTTCAAGTAGCAGTGTTTGGTGTATCTGAGTAGGTCAGATTTTGCATCAAAACTAACCACGGGCAGCGAACTCTGCTCCGCCAGTGGAGTTTGTGGAGTTTTGCCAATGCCGCACTCTGTTGGAAACGCGGAGTTCAGGCAAAACTCGGACCCTGGAGTGGAGTTAGCCGGCCCCAGCCCATGCCCAAAAAAATAAAAGGCAGTAGAAAAAAAAAGTCACTTACCTGCTGTGGCGTCTCCGTGCTGCCCTCCTACTCGCTGTGGTCTCTCCTCATTGTCCCCCTAGCCGTCCTCGTCCACGCAAACCCCTACAATGTACGTCTTGAGAGGACTGCGCATACACAGCAGGCAAGTGACTTTTTTTTAACTGCTTTTTAGGTCTCGGCTAGCGAAGGCTCCACTTGCGCAGTCTCACTGGCGAGATTTAATGACTTTGAGAAGTGGGGCTTGAACCCGCCCCTCTTCTCCCTCTTCTCCATTGGCTGGCCTCTTAAATGCTGGTCAGCCATTGGAGAAGAGCTTTGTCTCTCCAAACAAGCCCCGTCCTTTTCAGACTCGGGGCGTGTTTTTTACTTTCTTTCTCTCCTCTGGAATGTAAACATTCCAGCCAATGGGAAGAGGAGAGAAACAAAAACACGCCCCCAATCCGAAAATCCCACTGCGTTTCTCTGAGGCATTTCTGCTTGACCTCGGAGAAACATGGTTACCAAGTCGGCGAGCTCCTGCGGGGTCCTGGGGTCGGTGTCAGCCATGCCGCTGTCTGTGGGGCACGATTTGTTTTTCAAGCGCAGTAAACGGTAAATCGACCTCACATACAAGCTTTTTTTTTCTTTCAAAAGTGCTTTTGCACACGATCATGCCTGCTCTCAACTTAGCCGGGGAACCCTTTAAAAGAAAAGTGTTCAGAGCGAGGACAAGCGTGGTGGCCATCTTTACTTTGAGCCGTTTCTAAAATGGTAACAAACAAAAGGAACGAACTCCCACCATGGCATCAATGACAAAGTGCGTGCGCGCCCTTCGTTAGACAACCAGATTCGTCAGTTTTATTATGACGCCATGCGCATGCGTACTGTCGTTACCGGTTGTTTAGTTAGTGATTGTCTGCGCTCGCAGCTAAGGATACAGCTTCGCGCAGTCGCGGTAGCACGTTGTTCCCTGCTCTCGGCATGGCATCTCTATACACGCAAGAGATGCAGGAGTTCTTTAAAGCGAATAACAAGACCAGAGAGTTTTCAGCGCACACCGCCAAGGTTCACTCAGTCGCCTGGAGTTGCGATGGACGCCGCTTGGCGTCCGGGTCTTTCGATAAGACGGCAAGCGTCTTCCTGCTGGAAAAAGACCGGCTGGTGAGTAGGGGGATGTAGTAAGGGGGCGGGGCAAGATATTAACGTAGATAGCCTCTCTAGGGAAGCGAATGAATACAAGGCTTGCAGGGTGGGTGTGTACTTTGTTGAAGAGGGGTGGTGTTAGCTTTTCTATCCTAGAACAAGACAAGGAATCTCATTCTAATTATACTGTGATTGCATTGGCGCTATCGTTGCCCAGACCACCTGTGAACCTCCTCTAAGAGTCTGATATAACACGCATGAACTCCTAGCGCCTCTTGAGAGCGTTTAATATTATCTAATGTCACTCCCCTCCTGGTCTCTCAAAACGACGTAGTGTACGCTAATGGTCACATCAAACTCCCCT
Source organism: Triturus cristatus (assembly GCF_964204655.1). Classification (NCBI taxonomy): domain Eukaryota; kingdom Metazoa; phylum Chordata; class Amphibia; order Caudata; family Salamandridae; genus Triturus; species Triturus cristatus. The sequence goes on along the minus strand of NC_140591.1, from coordinate 1,059,661,253 downwards.
GTCACCCTCCCCAGGTGGGACACATGGCATTAGACAGCGCCTAGCCTCACTACATTTGTATCGCACATTATTCATCCAATCGCAGTATTCGCTGTTCTCGCTGCTGACCTATCCACGAACTTGTGTTTGTTGTAAGGTTTATGTTATACACTTAACTGCTTTCCAGTGACTTCCTGAAGCAAAGACCCTATTACTTATGACACTATACACTTACGCTTGTAGTTACTCGTGATTGCGTCGGGTCTGCTACCCTCAGGAATACTGGATTTTGATTGTGCGGGTGACAATCATACAGTATTGCTTGAGCACAATCGCTTTGTGTATCACTTTTACTTCCTGGTGTCCTTTTTGTGTGGCTGTGTGTGTGTGGGGGAGGCTCTGTGTGTGTGGGAGGCTCTGTGTGTGTGGGAGGCTCTGTGTGTGTGTGGGAGGCTCTGTGTGTGGTGACTCTGTCTGTGTGTGGGTAACTGTGTAGGTGGCTCTATGGGTGGCTCTATTTGTGTGTGGGTTGCTCTATGTGAGTGGCTCTGTATGTGTGGGTGGCTCTGTGTGTGGGGGGCTTTGTGTGTGTGGCTCTGTGTGTGGGTGCAAATGCAATAGGTCTCGCATCGGAGAGTGATTAAGCTATTGACATTGTAAATAACAATGCTGTTTCTTTAATTGTTTTAAAAACAAAAACATAAATAAGAATAATGTCATGAGCAATGCCAACAGCTCTAACTTTAACAATGCCGAGACCATTGCATTGTAAATGCTTGTTAGTTTTAGGGGGAGTGGAGGGGAGCGGAGGGCAGCGGAGCGGAGTTCCACTGAGTTTTTGTTCCAACTCTGTGGAAATACAAGTAGTGGCACTCCGCCAACTCCACCCGAGCTTAGTCAAAACATGGCTGTTAAGCGCTGATCGTCCTCGGAAGCACTCCCCTTACCCAAAGCACTTTGTGCAAAGTGCGCTATAAAATTACACCATTCAAGCGCAAAACACCTTTTGTGCTGCATAGAAAGTAGCATGTACGGCTTTGCGTCGCTCTAACGTATATCTGTTGTAAATATATATGGGCCCAGGTTTTGATATTTACCAAGAAAATGATGTCTCTTTTTTTGTCTGATAAAGTTATTTTTATGATGCCGGTCTTGCTTGTGTAACTGGAGATATATTTCACATATCTCGAACACGTGAGTACATTGGTTAACGGACTGACCGAATGTATTGAGTGCAGTTGAACTGTCACGTATGAAAAATGAGTGTAAAACTAGCCGACCCTCACCCCCTCCTCTTTAGTTTAGCATCACAGACATTAGTTAGACGTTTGTAGTTAAATTCAGCTGCCATGTTTTTTTTTACTTGTCAAATGCAGATTTGCTAATAGCCTTTTGTTAATAGAAATGTTCGTATCTGACAGCTAATCCTCGTAAATCTTTGAATAGATTAGTCCAAAACTGCCAGTTTTACGTCACTGTCTTTGTTAGAATGGGTCAAACAAATAATGATGTTGCACACAAGGTGTTCCTTCCTTTTTGGCACAGTATCTTTTCAGTGTTAGGTTATTACTTCTGCAGGCTTCTCGACGATAAATGTTCATTTTATAGACGGCTGCCCACGTGAGCGGTAAGCGACTCTTATATTGTATATCAGTCGCTGTAATCCTTAACCGTTTCCGGCGCCACATGTGCCTCATTGAATATATTGAAGAACGCGGGCACCCATCACGTTCCTTGCACGCACCTCCATTAATAATTACCTGATTGAGTGCGAGAAATCTACATTTTATTGATTTACCAGCAGAAGAGATTATTTCAGTAAATATGGAAAAAGAATTCGTGACTGACCAAAACGTCATTATTGAATGCTTTTTTTTTCATATCAATGACAGACGTTCTGGACGGTTCCGATATTGCACAAAAATGACATCTTTGCGCCCGTCACTATCTACCTACTTTTGCTACGCTAGCGTTGTTTTAACATCTGTGATACATGTTACAAATCCCTTTAGCTTCTCTCTAGTTTAATAGAGCAGTTGTATAAATTTGCCACCAAGTGGCAGCAAAACCCTTCTCAACAAGTTGAATGTATTAAAATAGAATAGTGTGTGCACCGTCTTGTTTGCGAGCTCTACAATAATCGGTTTCAGGATATTTTTTTTTATTTGTACAGTTAATTAAAACCATTATAAAACCAAGACAATAAAATGAAACAAGCAGAGCAAAGGTTAAAATAGCACATTCACTGCGTGAATTGATTCTGTAATACATAAAGTAAAGTTAGCTGCAACGTTTAATACATCTTCCACTGAGTGGTCTTTGAAAGTGATTATGTGCTAGCAATAAAAGCTGTTTATAATAGATTATAAATAACATATCAGGGGCCCTATTATTAGGGTGACCAGAGTTCTATGTCATGACCGGAGGCTCCGATTATGCTTCTCATTTTCTTTACTGAAAAACTCAGCAGCCAATCACAAAGTAGAAAAAACACAATAAGAACTACAATACCCATAAACCTAGTAGGTATCACGACACAACCATAGAGTAGTCCCCTATAAATGGAGCACAAGAGAATACAACTTCCTCTTTCTTTGCTGCTCCGCAGCCAGTTAAGTACTTTCACCTTTTTTCTCTTCTGAGTGTTTACAAATTGCTTGCTTACTTATTGTGGCTTTGTAGTTGCGGCGCGCGCTGCTTGTATTACTGTCTATTCTTGTTGTAGCTTCGGCGGTAACGCCTGCTTGTCCCGCGCTCTTTCGCGTTTCGGACGGAGTGTTGAAACTTACCGCTTTGTTGCCTCTTGCAAACGCGTTGTATTCCGTTGCCTTGGGAGCGCGTTTTTCGCCTCCCGCTTACGGGCGCTTCTCGCCCGTTTAGCCTAATAGTGGAGTGGGAGCAGGGGGAGTGAGGACGCGCACGCGTTGAGAGCGCAGTCCTTTTTCTGGCTTGGTTTTGGCCGTCCGCGCATGCGCGGCTGCCATATTTACATAACCGGCAACTTTCTCCTCACAGCACCGGTATTTTGAACGCAGGGGCAGCATTTTTCTTTGCCTTATACCCACAAACTTGCCAGTTTCTCCCCAGTGATGTCCAAGTCCACCAGAGGGCTTGGGCTGTATAATTTGCATAGGCTCTGCCTAGAGTGGCATTATTTGGCAAGCCCTCCCTCCACATTTTAAAAACTTTACATATTTTCACATTGGAATTTCCTCATTCCTATGTTGTTTGGCTTGCCTGGGGTTTGGCCACTCCCCTTATTTATCACTGTCATTATTATTTTTTACTACTTGATACCTCTGACAGTGCTTATTTACTTCATTTATTTCCTCCTGTGGGTAGATTTTATCACTTTTAGTGATTACAATGTCCGAATTCTACTATGATGAGGCGGACTATTTTGAAGAGGAACCCTCTGGGTCTTTAGAGTATGAGCTCGTCGAAGCTCTTGATGTGGGAGTTCAGCACTCCGTTAATAAAGCGATGGTCAGGGCTATTGAACCCTTGAAGCGCCATTTATGTAACTATGCCTTACAGCAGGGATGGCTTCCAGCCTCATCACCCCGCACTTCTTCTGGGGTTAAACGCAAGAACCCTCACTCTTCAGACTTTGCGAAACTCGCTAAAACCATGGCTTCAGACCATTCTTATGGATCTACGTCCAAAATTACTCCTTCTAGCTCCCCTCCCGGAGATGATGGTAATACCTCCTCTGGTACTTCGTCGGAGTCCGAGTCTTCTCCACCTCCAGCAAAGAAATCACGCAAGGAGCGTTTTGTGGACGCCCCCCGCATCCCTCTTTATTAACCTTTGAGCCTTCTACAATTGTCCATCCGAACTCTTCTTCATGGCTCCCCTCAGGTGAAGTTGCGACCTACGTCCATTTCCACTTACGTCAACCTTTTGACAAGGATGATAGAGCGTGTTTGCGTTCTGAATGTCCATGCCCAGACCTAGCGGACAAGGTAGCGGATACTCCTGATGTCGATCCTTCCATGCTTACATATCTTAAAAAATATACAAAGGATCCGAAGAGAGGTCTTGATCGGGCATGGAGATCCTGCCAAGATAAGTTGCTGGATTTGTCCGGCCCCCTCACTAAGATTTTGGATTTGGGTTATATTGCCAAAGCCTCAGGGCAAATTATCAACCCAGATGATTTAATTGGTTGGGCCCAACGGGCTATATGTTTATTAGGCAATGCAAATTGTGCCATGTCCAGTGAGCGCCGCCGCTCTATCCTTTTAAAACTTGATCCCAAACTAGCTGAGTTGTCTTCCTCGGAGTCCGGCCCTTTGGCTCAGGGTCTCCTTTTTGGTCAACCCTTTTTAAAAGAGTTAACTAAGTTTGTCGCGACCTTCAGCGGTCTGGATAAAGCACAAGGCTCCTTAAAGCGGGCTTTCCGCCCGGTTTTTGGAAGGGCCGGACGATACAGGGGGCAGTCATTCGGCCGAGGTTTCCAAAGAGGCACCCAGCGAGGCTATGATGCTCACCGTGGAAAGTACCAAGAGTCCACTTCACCTGCCAATTTCTACCCCACCCGGGGATCCCATAATTCCAGCAAAAAAGGACGTTTTGGAGGCAACCAAGGAGGTCACCGCGATGCCACTCCTTCAGGTGAGCTTAATTCCCTTTTCAGAGGTTCTATTGGGGGGTCGTCTCCAGTTTTTATCCACAAATGGCAAGAGATCTCACAGGATGCGTGGATCCTGGACAAGGTGCAGGGATACAGAATAGAATTTCTTCATTCTCCCTCTCAGAGTCTTGCCCCACGTCCGATGGTTTTTTCCCATCTAGATCGGGTCTTCATTTCCAGCGAGATAGATTTGCTTCTCCAAAAAGGGGCCATAGAGCAGACGGTTCGTCAGCCTCAGGGCTTTGTCAACAACGTCTTCCTAGTTCAGAAGAAGGGGGGTGGATCCAGGCTTGTTTTAAATCTCAAGGACTTCAATGGATGGGTCGTATATCGTCACTTCAAGATGGAGGGGATCCATCTTCTTCGCGATCTTCTTCAGGAAGGGGACTGGGTGGTCCGTCTAGATCTGAAAGATGCTTATCTGTCAGTACCCATCTTCGGACCTCATCGTCGTTTTCTCCAATTCCAATGGCAAGGTCTATGGTACGAGTACAAAGTCATTCCTTTCGGCCTCTCGTCAGCACCTTGGTGCTTCACGAAGCTTCTGGGGCCTGTGGTCAAGTTTCTTCGGGTCAGGGGCGTTCGCCTCATTATTTACCTAGACGACATCCTCATCATGGGTCAATGTCCTCGTGTTGTTTTAAGACATCTTGCCTGGACCACGGATCTCTTGCAGAATCTAGGATTCTTGATCAACCCTCAAAAGTCAATGTTGATTCCTTCTCAGTCGGTGGAGTTTCTGGGTTTCCTTGTCAACTCCCTATCTTGTCAACTCCTCTTACCCCAACAGAAGATCAGATCGATCAAGAGAGAGTTGAGGTTGATTTTGAACAAGCAGACTGAGTCCTTGAGGTCAGTAGTCCAGGTTGGCTTCTTCTATACAAGCAATTTTTCCGGGTCCTCTTCATTACCGAGCGCTTCAACGCCTAAAAATCCGCCATCTCCAGAAAGGCCTCAAGTATTCCGATCAGATTCCTCTTTCAGAGGAGGCGAGGTGGGAGATGTTGTGGTGGCTGGAACATATGGAATCCTGGAACGGTCGAGCCTTATTCGGCACCACTCCGGAGGTAGTGATCGAATCCGACGCCAGTCGGTGGGGTTGGGGAGCCCGATGCGGTCAAGTGTCGACGGGCAGCCATTGGTCTCCGGAAGAATTGAACCTTCACATCAATTGCCTGGAGCTATTAGCGGGCTCCTTTGCGATTCGTTGTCTCTCTCCCCGCCAGACAAATTATTGCATCCTTCTCCGCATGGAAAATGTGTCGGCGGTTCGGTATGTCAACAAGCTGGGGGGGACTCGGTCCCGTCTTCTGGCAGAAATTGCCAAGGACTTTTGCCACTTTTGCCTTCAGAACAGTCTCTTTGTAGTGGCGGAGTACCTTCCAGGGTGCAGCAACCAAGTTGCGGATTGGAATTCCAGACATCTCCGCGATTTCAGCGATTGGCGGCTTCACCCTCGAATGTTTCGATTGTTGGACAGGTTATGGGGCCCTTGCCGGATCGATCTGTTTGCCTCCCGACTCAACAAACAAATTCCGGAGTTTTTCAGCTGGCGTCCGGATCCGGAGGCTCTTGCCACGGATGCTTTTCTGCAAATTTGGCCTCCAGTGATGTGTTATGCGTTCCCTCCATTTGTAATGATTCCCAGAGTACTAGCCAGAACCAAATGTTATCGCTCAGAACTGATTCTGATCACTCCTCTTTGGAGGGCACAAGCATGGTTCCCAGTAATTCTAGAAATGTTATGTGCAGTTCCGGTTCTTCTTCCCCTTCGTTGGAATCTATTGTTAGACCCTCTCCAATCTCCACATCCGTTGATAACATCAGATCAACTACGGCTGGTCGCTTGGCGAATTTCGGGGATCGTTGGAAAGTCCCTGGCCTTTCGGGAGATGCTACCAGATTTATCAATGAGGCTTGGTCGCCCAACACACACAAACGTTATGCTACAGCATGGAAACGATGGTGTGATTGGTGCTCTTCATGGGATGTGGATCCCTCTGCAGCAGATGTCTCCTTGGTAGTGAACTTCTTAGCGTCCTTAGCCGCTTCAGATCTTGCTTATCGTACGGTTAATAATTTTCGATCAGCCATCTCGGCAGGTCACGTGGCCCTTGAGGGCAAACCGATTGGTGATCATCCTTTGGCATGTAAATTACTTAGGGGTATCCGGTTGGTAAAACCTCCTTGTCCTAAATATTCCGAGCTCTGGGATGTCTCCATTATACTACGTTTCTTGGATTCCTGGCCTGTCAATCAGAGTTTGTCTCGCAAACAGCTTTCTGCCAAACTAGCGATGTTACTTTGTTTGGTATCATGTAAACGCATATCTGATATTCGCGCTCTCGATCTAGCGGGTCGTAGTTTTTCCCCTGAGGGAGTTACGTTTTTGGTCACCAGACGCACTAAAAGTAACACCACTTCTGTCACATATCCTGCGTTTCCTGACAATCCCAAACTGTGTGTGGTACAATGTATCCGAGATTATGAGGTAAGTAGTAAGTACTGCAGGTTTTTCGTCAAGATTTTACAGGTCAATTGTTGATTGCTCTCCAGAAACCTTTTCATCCAGTGACCCCAGCTACACTGGCACGCTGGGTGCGTTGGCTCATGAACGAAGCTGGTATTGATGTTTCCAAATTTGGTGCTCATTCTGCTCGTGGTGCTATGGCATCCAAGGCTTTTTCTATGGGAGTCACTTTAGTGGACATTATGAAGACTGCTGATTGGTCCTCTGAATCTACATTTAAAACGTTTTATTATAAACCTATTGTTAATGTTGCATCTGTTGTGGTGGCACAGCTTTGAACAAGCATAATCGGAGCCTCCGGTCCTGACATAGAATTAAAAATTTGCAAACATTTGTGACAAGAATTTTCAATTCTATTAAGGACACGGAGGTGAGGATTATCCCACCCATATTCTGTACTGTACTGTTTGATTTGCACTGTTTCTTAATGAAATGTATATTTATGCTCATGTTTTTTCCCTCCCCTTTTTTGCTATATCCCTTCTTGGGAGTATGATTTTACGGCTTTATATTTCTATTCCAGGTTCTGATCTCAAGTGAGCGCTGCTGCCTTTTCATCTTAAGGAAGGATCTTCGTTGTCTTCCAGGCCATGCTGTTCCTTTGAAGTTGTCTTCACGTTTTCGTTGCTGCCTTTGGCCTTCGGATTCCTTTGGTTGAATGGACTTTTCCAGTTTCCTCGCATTCCAGACTGTGACTATATTTTGACTTAACTTTTCACACAAAGAAAGAGGAAGTGGTATTCTCTTGTGCTCCATTTATAGGGGACTACTCTATGGTTGTGTCGTGATACCCACTAGGTTTATGGGTATTGTAGTTCCTATTGTGTTTTTTCTACTTTGTGATTGGCTGCTGAGATTTTCAGTAAAGAAAATGAGAAGCATAATCCTCACCTCCGTGTCCTTAATAGAATTGAAAAATCTTGTCACGAATGTTTGCAAATTTTTAATTTTAAAGCCAAAAACCGGGACATTTCACAAACATAGACGAAGGACTACAATTTTACTTCAAGCGAGCGCACAGAATGAACAGGCAGTAAGAACATACATAACATGCAATTTTTAAACCCAGTAGCTTGCCTGCTAATTAAATTGCTTCCTTGAAACAACTGCTAACTAGCCCTGCTTTCTAAATCATAAAAAACACATCCTGCCATTTTTAGTCGACCCTCTCTAAAAACCGGGACATGAGCAACATTTTTTGTAATCTCCTGGGACAGCTGGTGAAAAATCGGGACCGTCCTGACAAATCTAGGATGCGTGGTCACCCTATGTATTTTGCATTGTCGTGCATTTTTTCTGTTTGCTCCAAGCACAGCTTTTAAAAGGTGCACTCCTGCAGTAACAAGGAGAGTGTGCCGTATTACATGGATGCACTGACCCTCCCCCCCACCCCCCCCGGACAGCTGCAAACTTGTGCTGCCATCAAGTGAAATACAGAGCGGCTTCTTCAAAGCCCGCTCCGTGTTTCTCAGTGCAGGTGGTAACCCGCCTGAATTTATAAGGGAGATTAGAGATCCCCTTGAAGGTGGGTGTAATGAGTGACTGCATCTGCCTGCAAGGGGATGTCTGGGGGCCCATAGGATCCCCTTCCAGTGGGCTGCAATCAGGGAACGCACTGATAGTGTGCTACTTGATAGGCGGCGCACTGTAAGTGCACCTCCTGAGAGCTTCTTTGCCTCTGCGCCCGTGTCTATAATATGGCATAGGCGCAGAGACAAAGAGATTTCCTCATTTGCATGGGGCCTTACCCATACGCAAATGAGGGAACACCCTCTGGTGATAGCACTGGTGCTATCTATATGTGCACCAGCGCTGGAAAGAGCCGCACAAGCATCTGCGGCCCTCTCTGTAATACCAAAGTTCCCTGGGGGTGTGCACAGCTGGCGCTCATGCCCGTTGACCCCACCCGGGGCACTTTCTGTAGTACGGCCCTTGGTCGATTAACATCAAAAGACATAGAAAGGAAAAGTTTTATACTGGGTATGACTTTACAGAAAATAAAAGGCTGTTAGTCACGGGCAATGCATGCTTACCCAAAGAAAAATGCTACTATTATGTCATGTTGTTATAGTAGTGCCATAGCTATCTCCATGAACTTGACAAATCTGGTTACAACTTGCAGGTGCTTAGCCTTTAACAGCAACAACAACAAGGTGATGGATGGAATGCTTGAATTGATCTCAGCCACTGGAGATCACTATGGCCACATTTGAGTCATCATTTTTCATCCACCAAGCCCGTCTAGGCAAAGTCTCATCTTAGGCAAATCAGTACCGACCCTGCTCCTCATGGGAACAGCCCAACCCGATCTGCCAGCCAAGACCCCTTCCCGAAAGGAACACAAGGTCTATACTGATTGTCAAATGGTGGGCTATGTCCAGCATGGCATGGTGAGTGAAAAATAGTGGATTGGAGTGCGACCCGAGCGATTGCCAATGGCTGACATTCATTCAAGCATTCCTACCATCACCGTCTTGTTACAGTTGACTCCCTAAGTCTGTGACTCCCGAAGTCTGATGAGAATTCCCAAACGTAGGTCCTGTTCCCACTGTGCCTCAGGACTCAATCTATGCCTCACTGATGAGACCTAACTTGGTCTAAACTGGTCTGGGGTTGCTTGTGGTCCTTTCTGGGATGAGCCTCACCTGGCACTTTGGGAGGGTCTGTCCCCATGAGGAGCATGGTTCGTACTTATTTGCAAAAAGTGGGCCTTTGTCTATTGTGGAATGGTGGTAGCAAAAAGATGGGCTGGAATGCAGCTCTGAGCAATTGTCAGTGGTTGTGATAAATTCAAGAATTCCATATATTACCTTGTCATAGTTGCTGTTGACATCCTTTAAACAGAACAGTAAGGCTTGACGGTTGCTGAATATCTCAAAATGAATGAAAGATTCACATAGCCACCTCCTGTGTTCAATCCTAAGAGCTGGACAGGTATATATATGGAATACGTGCAAATGTTTTGAAAGAGTTTGCACTTTTCCGAAGATGCGAAGTATGCCTAATTTAGAAAAAATACCCTTAAGTTGGAATAAGCCCAAACCTTACGCGCAATGACTTTTGTTTAATAGAACACCGAAAATGAGTCACTAGGATATTTTTGACTGTGTACTTGTTTCTATGAGGTAATTACAGGCTAAATGTGACTTCCTTTGCTAAAGACAATAAAGGAGGTTTATTGCCAAGCTTTGTTTACCTTACATTTAAATACAGTAGCAGCAGGGTGTATCCCAGAGCTCAAGAGCCCTAATTCAACCTTCAGGTAACTCCTCCATGGATTTCCATTCTGCCTGTTGTCCTTATCTATCTTTTCCAGTAAACAATGTTACAAAGCTATATATTGTGCATTCTGTATGTCTTTGCACAAGAAGCTTCCATTGTACATGGTTGCTTTACTAATCCATGCACGATTCTAATGTCCACCTGCAAGGTCGATGGTGGAAGTCCGAACAGGCATCTAGATGTGTTATAATGGGTGAGGTCCGACAACCTTGTGAATTTTCCTGGAGATGCCTCTATTCTGAGGAGCAGTGATGGAAATTACCTTACTTTATGCACTGTCCATACCAGGTTGAGTGAAGGATTGCTTATCATTTTTGCCAGGGTGCTCCAGGCAAAGCAGAGTTGGTTTTTGGTTTTAGTGATGAGAGGTGCTGGTGGAATCCACCTCTTTTCTCAAACCAAAGCCCAAGAACTTTATGGCCGGTGATCCCATTAGTCTGTGTATCACCCCCTCACCCACCAATTATAACCAGTGCTTTAAATGGCTCGGCCTCAGGGCTCGTCTATCAGCCCGATTTTGTTTAACGTTTATATGCAACCACTAGTTAAACTTATCAACTCTAGTAACATCATGGCTGTCAACTATGCTGATGACACGCAGCTGATTGTTTCCCTGGAAGATGACCAGGAGGACTCTTTAACTCTCTTTCACAATTGCATGCGTGAAATGACCTCATGGCTGAGATCTAACGCCCTGCAGTTTAACAGTGCCAAGACTGAGATTCTACACTGCTCAGTGGGCAAGGTGCCACAAGTTTTACCTTCTAATTTTTGGCCCTTCCCCTTGGATACTCCCTTGGTTCCTGTGAAAACTGTGCGTAACCTGGGGGTATGCTTCAATGAGAAGCTGAGTTTGGAGTCTCATATCAACAAGGTGGCCTCCAACTGCCACATGATCATGAGAGGCCTACGTAGACTCCTACCATTGCTCCCCCCCCATGTTAAAGGTACAGTGGTCCGCTGCACAATTCTCAGCCGGCTTGATTATTGTAATGCCTTGATGCTCGAGTCCCCGGGATACCTGATCCAGCGCCTCCAACGCATTCAGTCAGCTGCGGCAAAACTCGCCCTTTCGAGACCTCGTATTTCATCCAGCTCCAGAGCACTATCTGATCTCCACTGGCTTCCGGTGCAACGGAGAATTCTGTTTAAATCCCTGTGCATAGTTTTTACGGCTCTGCATGGCCTTGGTCCTAGACCGCTACAAAATCTCTTCAGCTGGTACACTCCCACGCGCAGTCTGCGCTCTTCAGCAGCCAGATTGGCCATTACCCCCAAGATAAAGAGATCAACCTTGGGGGGACGTGCCTTCAGTGCTGCGGCAGCCCGTCTCTGGAACAGTCTCCCTATGGAGCTCTGACAGGTCCAGGAACTGACAGCATTCCGTAGGCAGCTCAAGACCTGGCTCTTTCCCAGAGTCTAACCCCTTTTTTCTCCTCCCTCCCCTCACTGTGTCGTCAGCGCCAGGATGCCCGTAGGGTTGCAGTGCGCTCTATAAATATTTTATACATACATACATACTGAGTACCGGCACTTTTTTTTTGAGAGGGAGATTACTGACACATCTCAAAATTGACATAATACTTTTAATTGGAGTGTACCGGCACTTCTCAGAAACAAGCAGGTACTCTGGTACAGAGTACCGGCACTTATATTTTTCCATTTAAAGCACTGATTATAACCATCTGCCAGTACCACGACAGATAGGAAGGGGACACCCTACATCCACATCTTTTGATGCAGGGACTCAACCATGCGCTGTTGTCATTCAACTTCCTCCTGCTTCTACCCCCTGTGTTCTGGTTTTGGCCAATGTTCCTTCTCTAAAGCAAACAGATTCTGTCTCTACCTCAGATTATTCCTTTGTTAATGAACTTACTATAACCTGTAGATTGGGGTGGATTGGCAAAACCATGATGGGGTTTTATTGTTATTCATTTTTCTATCAAAAGGCAGATGGGCTATTTTCTAAACCGAGTCATTCAAGGTTCTGCACCCAGTAGCAAAATATCATTACTTCCCCAGGGATTTTCCTACAATCCATTAGATTTGGGGAGATGGGGCGGGATATTCGATTTCTGCCCAAGGAGTGAGTGTTCGTCATTGTCAGCAGGTGAAGGCCCCTAGCCTATCATTATCTAATCGCTTTGATATATTAAGCAAGTTAAATACTCAGGACTGTTTTGCCCTTGGGCTGGACAATTCAGTTACGAGTAATCACCTAAGTAACTTTAACATCTTAAAGGTCATCAGCTGGAATATTGTAGGGGCTCATAGTAAATTTGATGATGAAGTATGTAAGAATTTATTATACTCCTTTGACATCATTTGCCTTCAAGAAACCAGGGATTCTTTGGGCAATTTGTTTTTGAATGGCTTTGCTTTATTTGGTTCTAATCCCATGCCATCTATTCATGTCAGAGATAAAGGGGTTCTAGCCGCTTTTATAAATTTGAGCCTCAGCTGTAAAATGGAGAGGGTCTTATCAAACATAGCCAACATTCTGGGCACTCGTTTGGTCTTTTCAAACTCTAACAGAGTTTTGATTGTGAATGTTTATATAATTCTATTTCAGCCAGGAGGAAACATGATGTGATATGTGATCTTGGGTACTTTTTGAATGATTTTATTTCTAGCTCACCAAGTTTTACAGTAGTGATTCTGATGGGCGGAAGATGCAGCAGCCGAGATTCACCCGCTGCCAAGTTTAATAATAGCGGATGCCCCTGCGCAAGACTATCTGGTGCGGACTGCTATGTGGCCCTATGAGATGAAAATGGTGGCTCGCGACTCATACGCAGCAATTTTAAACAAACTTGTGAGGTGCATTTTCGGGCAATTAGCCCTGCATCAACCTTTTCAAGACAAGTCTTGCCCCCTCTGGCTGCATTCTGAGGAAAGGTGCCCCGAGCTGGTTTTCTTCAAGTTACAGCATACATTTTGAGGGGAAGAGGAGTTTACCCTCAACTGTTTTGCTGCTTCAGCCTTTAGCTGCCTTACCTTCCACTTGACTCCAATGTTTCCTGGAGTCCAGCGAGTGAGGCCTTTCTGCAGATGAGGTGACCTGTTCCGCTTTTGGGCTAAGGAGCGCCCGCCATTTTAGTGTCCTGACTAAGAGTGGGAGAGTGGACTGTGCTGTGGTGCGTAGGTGAGTCCGGCTGCTAGCAAACTTTTCAGGCGAACGGAGCACTGCCTGCGTCCTCCCTTGGTGGATTTGTGGTTTCCTGGCTCATCATCTAGTACAAATTTGCACTGGTTACTGGGTATACTGTTGCGCCTTGCCTCTGGACGCGTGGGCGTATGTGCGGCTAGCCTGCTCACACGGAAACGACTCATTCTGGAGGCCGCCTACTGGTGATGAGAGTGGAGAATAACACAGTTGGGTGATACACTTCCCATGACTTACCTGGTCAGTCTCAGTTTCCTGACCTGCTGGCCTGAGCTGATTTGTGGCTGGCTTATGGTGACAGCGGGGACTTCTGCTATATTGCACCCCTGAGCACTGACCACAGAGTGCTGGTATACCATTCTGTTGGATTCTCCTTACTTGCCCAGTGCCCCCTATTTGTAGCCTTTAAGTTGCTTCAACAAGTGTAGGGGCTGGCTTGTGAGTGCCTAGAGACGTCTCGTACATCCCTGGTTGACTGAAATTTGTTGTTGCTTGGTCTTCTTCTTCCATCGCTTTAAGTCAGATTGGCAACACTGAACTGTCAAAAAAGAACTGTGTGTCATTCCTCTAGGCTCTCCATGATACGGTATCTGGCTGCACTCTGAGAAGAATTTGTGTGCCTATGATCTATGCTTCTCCTCAGTAGTGACACACTGCAAAACAGACAAAAGATAACTTACAGCCAACAACAACACTGACTCTGATAAGGTAAATTAACCTTCGACGACAGGTACTAACGTTCATTATCGACTTTACTATAAACATCAAGTTTACCAAAGAACCTATATGTTAAAGGTTGACACAGAAGAGCCGGTGATGCCTTCTAATAAGGCATCTAGTAAACCCGCTAAACAACTTCTCTTTTCAGAGGCCCTAAATCGGGGCCGTCTCGCCTCAGATAACAGTGGCAACACCCTCTCCACTCCGAAATTAATTAACCCTATGTTGACAACCTCGACGGACTCTACTATGGAATGAATACTCCAGGAAATCTCTGATATTGGCCGACAATTAGAAGGTATGGAGACCTCTATACCTACCCTCATGAATGAAACTAAATCTATACGTACAGACGTTGCTGGATTCCAAAGCCGGATGGACGGCCTAACTGCGCGAATAGTAGCAGTTGAAAACCGGCTTGATATCATACCAGACGGAGACCAAGAGCGTCTATTCCTCAGGAATAAGGGCGTAGATTTGGAAGATATGTCAAGACAATGTCCACTTTTTTGGCTTTCCGGAGAGAATAAAAGGCTCATACGCAAAATCCTTTCTTAGAGAAACCCTTCTAAAGCTTACAGGTATTACCTTCGATCCACAATTGGAGATGCAGAGAGCTCATCGCATTGGCTCGCCCAATACAGGGAAAAATATGCGACAACGTCCACTTGTTGTCTGCTTCCTACACCATGAACAGGCTTGCCAATTGATCATAGCGGCTTGTACCCATGGCCCGTACACATTTGAAGGTCATGAGATCAGAATGGCGGTGGATTTCTCTAAAGAAACTAATGACCAGCACAAAGCTTTCCTTTCCTTTCGCTTTCGCTTGCGTCAACTTTATATATGGCTTCTTTGAGCCTGCATGTTTGCAGATTACCAAAGATGGGATCTCCAAGGAGTTCTTCAACCCAGAAGATGTTTGTCATTTCTTAGACAATCTTTCTCCTCAGAATATGGAATACACTACGATATCCACAGGTGGGCCCTGACATAATCCAGGCAGATCCCAGAGTAGAGGTCGAGACTTAGTCCGAATTGTTCACCCCTTGGGAGATCAAGCACAGGCCCTTCAGGCAGTAGCTGCTCTTGCACAGGAAAGAGACAGAGACAAGTCACGCTCTCCTCTAAAACCCCCTTTATCAGAGGAGGATGTACCATGAACTGTGTCAATTGATAAACTCCCCTATATTACTAAAAATCTGGAATGCCATTGCCTTGTAACCTATTGAATATAAAGAAGTCGATTTAAAACATGTACTTTAGGCAGTGGCAGCCTTACATTGGAAAGAGACAATGACAAATCAACTTCTCCTTTGGCACTACCCCGCTTCCCCCATCATCTGAGGAGGGTGTGTCTTTAACTTTGATTGAACATTTTACCTTCTTATATTTATGAATTGATGGAGTTTTTGCTGCCTCTCAGCCTACTGAAGATAGAACCTGGATGAGTACTTGAACATTTATTCACTTTTTATACATTACCTACTTTATAATATTCCTATTTCATCCCACTCCCTTTCCAGTGTATACCTATTATAACATCTCATTTTCCTTCCGGCTTCTTCCAGTGCCGGTTTACTTATGCTTTTTGTATTGCAAAACCTTGTATGACATGAATTAGGATGACAGACTATATTCTTGAATCCCTGTTTACTTGTTATGCTTTATATATACTATAATGTTCCTCCTCTTTTGATCCTTTCCTACACCTCTCCCCTTCCTCCTTCTTTACTTAACAAGTATTTATATTATTATATAACTAGAATAATATTTAATGTTTAATTGGGCTAATATTTAACTAAGATATTATTTATCTGTACTAATATTTAGCTATGATATTCAACTGTGACAGTTTGTGGCTATGATAATATTTAATATTTGGTTGTCATTACTACTATGTTATACTATATTTGCTCAATTGTAACACAAATGGGATATTTTCATATAACACAGAACTTCCCCTTCTTCTCCCTTCTTCCTTTCTTCTCCTTCTCCTTTGATCCCCCTCTCCTTTAATGACATACTCCTAGGATGCTCGTCTCTTTCCCCTATCCCTTCAATTTTTTAACCTTGTTTTTTATGCTATGGGTCGAATATTCGAACACTTAAATAATTGAGTACTCTTATAAACTCAACAACAATACAGTTAATATTAATACATCGATATGTCTTTTTGTATTAACTTTGTTGCTGGACCGAGCTCCTCCGGTGCGCATAGCCCGAAAGTATAGACCCGCAGAGAACAGTCCTATCCCCTTGGCACTGAGCTATTTCTCCGTAGTACTTTCACAGTTTCTCTTCTCTTATCTTTCTTCCAATTTCTCCCGAATCTTGCTTTTCTTCCATCTTGCTTGCTTTCCAGTGTATATATAAGCAACTATCCCATTTTCCCTCCTCAACCCTCTAATCTTTTTAGAATTTCTGAGAGGATTATAAGCCCCATCCTTGATCTTTCTCCTTACCCTGAACTTACTTTCTTCTTTTCCCTTTCCTTTTTTCCACTTCTTTCCCTTACATAGATTCTCTTATTATTCATTTTCCCCATCTACCGTTCCTCCTCTGATACCCCATCATCTGCGCAACTTTTTACCTGCATACTTTATTTCCTTCTTTGCTTTCCCTCCCCCCTAACTTAACTTAATACCTCTTATTCTTTATATCAGATTTTCTTTTAAAAAAAAAAATCTCTCTCGCTCCTCAACGCACATATAACAGCTAAAATGTCTTCCTCCTCACACCCATTATGCATTATCTCATGGAATGTTAATGGACTTACACATTTTATTAAACGCAAGAAAATACTCTTTTATCTGTAAGCAAAAAGAACTGATATTGCTATTTTGCAAGAGACTCAGTTGAATGCTTTGAAATCATCTAAATTACGTCGAGATTGGGTGGGAAAAGTTATTCATTGCGAATTGACAACACCCTACAATCCAACAGGCCCTGGTACTTTATAAATCCACCTTAAGACAGGCTAAAAGAGAGTGGGACGAGGAACGTTGGAAGGATCTGCTGAGAGCATGTAAAGGCAGGAGCATGACCCAATTTTGGGATTTAATAAAATGGGGGAACGGGCAAAGGTCGTCAATCCCAATTAATAATGTGGAACCCCTCCACTGGGTTGCCCACTTTGAAGCCCAGTACCAGCAGGGCCCAGAGAGGGTCTCCTCTGTTCCATTCATATCCATAGATGTTCCTCTGCGGTTTAGTACCAAGGAGGTTGAGGCAGTTCTGAAGAATATCCCGAGTGGTAAGGCACCCGGACCTGACTGCATTCCAGCGGACCTATTTAAGCAGGATGGTGATCTTTGGGTCCCTTACATAACGAATTTGATTAACTCATTGGCGGGGGGAACTCCATTTCCCAATTCCCGGTCCGGTGCGGAAATAATCCCGATTTATAAAAAGGGGGATCGCTCCGCACCGGGCAATTATAGGCCAATTAGCCTTATTGACGCCTTGCAAAAGATTATTGCCCGCGTCATTCTAGGAAGGATCCAAAGTTGGATGGATGAAAAGAACATTCTATCTACTTTCCAAGTGGGGTTTCGGGCTCGTATGGGAACATTGGATCAGGTTTTTAGGTTTGTCTTACTTTATTGGAAAGAGGTCCTTTTGGGCAAGGGGCTTATCGTTGCAGCTTTTGTGGACTTAAAATCCGCATTTGATCTTGTCCCCAGATCTAAACTTTGGGATGTTTTATTAGGGTTAGGGATGCCTAAGGAACTAGTGGATTTTGTGATTAAGCTTCACAGTTCCAATTATGCTCAGGTTCGCTGGGGGAAACCGGGGGAGGTCACCGAGAGATTTAAAGTAGAGAAAGGTGTCCGCCAGGGGTGTGTCCTGGCCCCAACCCTGTTTTCCCTATTTATAAATGGGGTTGTACAGTATTTCGACAACTACCCTACAGATGCTCCAAAGTTGGCTGGCCAAAGGGTGCCCCTGCTCATGTTCGCTGACGATACCATGATATTATCCAAAACGCGGCAGGGTTTGCAGCGGGCCCTGTCCCGCTTTGAGGTGTTTTGCAGCGAACATGAGCTGGAGGTTAATGTGGAGAAAACAAAATTTATGGTACTCCATGGGGCTGGGGCTGTGTCGGCAAGAGTTTTTATGAGCGGGAAGCTCCTGGAGCAGGCCAAAGTCTTTACCTACCTGGGTATTACCCTTGGTGAAAAGTTGAGCTGGACTCCTCAGGTGAAGCTCCTTGCATTGAAACACTCACAGTTAGCAGGAGCCTTACTGAGGGAGCATAGGCTCTCTCAAACTAAGCCAGTGGCTCCAGCTGTCAAGCTGTACTCCCTGAAAATAGTCCCGGCTATTTTATATGGTGCTGAGATCTGGGGTTGTAGTAATTTGTCTGATTTAGCTCTGATTTAGCTCTGGCCCAAAATAAATTTTTAAGATCAATTGTGGGCCTCCCACGATCAGCTCCACGAATTCCTCTTTTGTTTGATCTTCGTTGCTATCCTATTGAGGATATTGCACAGTTCAGAATGTTGTCCTTCTGGAGAAGGCTATGGTCTACTCCCGAACTACACCAATTCGCAAAGGCCCTGTCTGAAGTAAGGGGGTTGGACCACTCAAATAAGATCACATGGCTAAATACCATTAAAACCCTACTTATTGACATGGGGATGAGGGATTTGTGGGAATCTCCGGAGTCGGCTGATTTTCCATCCAAAGCGGAATTTAGAGTAGCCTACTGGAGTTTAGTAAAACTTAGGAGATACTCTACTCTGGTAGGCTCTCCACTGACTAGAGACTTCTGGGATTTAAAAGATGAACCATCCCTTGAAACCTACTGGGACTTAATTACGAAACCTAGAGACCGTAGGTTGTACCATCAGTTTCGGGTAGAAACGCTCCCACTTGGGGAATTCACCAGCAAATGGAAAACTGGTAAGGGAGATAGGTGTCCATTTTGCCCTAACTGTATAGAAAGTGTCAGCCATCTCCTCTATGTTTGTCCTGCTTATTATTCAGCTAGGAGCGTGTGGCTTAAACCCCTGAGCAGAACTCTTGGCACGACCTCTGCACTGACTGCTAAAAGGTTATTGAAAAATGGTGATAACAAAACTATTATTATAGGGGTAGCCAAATTCCTTAGCTGGTCCTGGGCTATTCGTGAAAGAAATGGAGGACTATAGTAGCTTGTAGATTTGTTGGGGTTTTTTTAGCTCTAGCTCTCTTTTAGAAGTAATTTTAATGGCTATTTTAAAAATAAAAAAAGTTTTTTATTGTGTTGTATTGGCTGTGTAAGATTTTTAGACTCTATGATAATTAAGTTATGGCCATGGAAATTTCACATTGTTTTATTTGTATATATATGCCTTTTATGATGAACAATCGCAATAAAGACTTTTTTGAATTGGAAATTGAATTGAATTGACAACACAATCTCCCCTAAGAAGGGTCAACCATGGAAATGTGGAGTGGCTATTCTCTTACACAAATCCCTGCCCGTCACAATTGTCAAGACCTGGGTTGATCCAGAAGATAGAAATGTCTTTGCTAAGTTGAAAATAGGGGATAGGATCCTCTGTGTGGGCTCAGTATATGCTCCAACGGGAGCTAAATACTCCTATTTTCTTAGCCTGAATTGCCTGTTGGTGGAAATCAGAGCATTCAGCTATGTCATTGGTGCAGATTGGAATCTAGCAATTCTAGACAGAACAGGTCCCTTGGATAGATGTAATGAGGGAGACAGAGCCCTAGTGGGTGACATAACATCGGACCATGTACTGGTGGATCACTGGCGCCTTTGTCATCCTTCAGATCAGGAATATACCTCCTCTTTTCCGCTCATGGCACCTAATCTAGGTTAGATTATTTTCTTATCTCTCATTCGAAATTTGCTATTACTAGTGAATTAAAGCTGCCCTCTCTGATCATTCCCCGGTTCTTATTGCTCTAGAAACAGGCTTAATCTCCCCAGGTTGTAAACCATGTTGTATGAATATTCAGAGATATTGTTCACCCCAGGGTAAAACCCAATTACGTTCTCATCTCTCTGATTATTTAACCAATAAAAAAAAAGAACTATTTGGGCAGCTGCGAAAGCAAGTATCCATGGACAGCTGATGAGAGATGCAGCTGAAGCCAATAAGTCAGCATCCCTTCATCGAATTGAACTTGAGGCTCAAATTATCTCTTACATGTATATATTCATCCCATCCCACTGTACTCCACCGTCTAAACATAGAATTAGCCCAAATAGTGCTTAACATATATTTCCAAAGCTGAGTATGCTCTTCAGTGTTTAATAGGAAGACATTATGTGCAAGGGGAGAAAGCAGGCCGATTACTCGCAGCACAGTTGAAACAACGTGAGGCAGCCTTGGCTATACCTGCAATACAGACGGACACAGGTGTGATTTGTACTAGACCACATGAAATAGTAAATACTATTGCATCTTTTTATAAAAAACTTTACACCTGTGAGACCCCGGCAACTGAAGATCAATTGTCTGCCTGCCTCACGGTTATTGATCTTCCATACCTCACAGATGAAGGTAGAAACTTACTTGACAGTGATATTAACAAAGAAGAAATTGCTGCAGTCATTGCCAAACTACCTTATCACAAATCCCCAGGTGAAGATGGATTCCCTGCAGAGTATTATATATGGTCAGGGAAAGAGACAACTGCTACTCTAAATTCTGCCTTTAATGAGGCTGTTCAGACATCCTCACTTGGCCCTATTTCCAGTTAAGCGTTAACTGCAGTCATCCCTAAGCCGGGCAGAGATCCGCTTGCTTGGAGTAATTTTCACCCTATCTCCGTTCTAAACGGAGATATAAAAATTTGAGCAAGTATCCTTGCGGCTCAACTTATCAAAGTCATCCCATCCCTCATACAACATTCGCAGGTTGCCTTTATTTCTGGCAGCTCCTCAAGGAATCACCTTCAAACATTAGCTCATATTTTATAGGCTGCAAAAGAGATGACAGAAGATACTGTAGCTCTTTCCTTGGACGCAGAAAAAGCATTTGACTGCATTGACTGGGGTTATCTCTTTGCCACTATGAAACGCTTTGGTCTATGCGATCAGTTTATTTCCAAGGTTTGCCTGCTATATGACAAGCCCGTTGCCCAGGTCACATGTGGCGGTTTTCTTTCGGATGCTTTTCCAATACAAAGGAGTACTCGCCAAGGCTGTCCCCTTTCTCCCCTTTCATTCTTATTGGTGATGAAACCCCTTGCCTCACTCATTCACCACTCACCGCAGATTAAAGGTATACTATAGCGGGAGGTGTATCTAAACTATATCTATATGCTGATGACATTCTTCTTACTCTTAAGGATCTCTCACATTCCTTGCCAGCCTTACTTGAGATTATTGATAGGTTTTCGGTTCTTTCCGGTTATAAAGTCAATTGGGACAAATGTAAAGCTCTTCCAATCTCTTCTGGTACTACTAAAGCATCAACTGATGGTTACCCTTTTTGCTGGAAATCGTCGCAATTAAAATATCTTGGAATTTTCGTTAATCGCGGATTGGAAATTATGATCTCAGACAATCTCTCACCTCTTATAGCGCAAATGAAAACTGATTTTGCCAAATGGTCTCTTTTGGGATATTCTATGTGGGGAAGAGTTCAGGCGGTAAGAATGGTCACTGTACCTTGCTTTCCTTATGTTCTCAGAATGCTTCCGATTGAAGTCCTTTTCGCCACATTGCGCTGTGTTGATGCCCAAATGTGGGCCTTTTGGGGGGATCCGTGCGTCCTCACCTAGCTGCTGCCATATTAATAGCTCATCGCTCTCACCATGGTTTAGGTTTGCCATTACTGGAGCATTACTCTTTAGCCTTGCACCTCTCACAATTGGCTTATGTACTCCCAAGTGCAGCCAGCTTCATCTACTGTTGGGGCCAGCGCTTGAGAGACGGAGGAGCGGACCGGGAGTGCAGCTAGAGTAAGAACCACTCTCCCCAGGGTCCTTTGCGGTGCCCAGCACTGTCGCGCACCCGCCAGCATCACCAGGGTGGCAGGAGGCGCCGTTAAAGGTTTCCAGGGGCTCCCGCAGCGTGGGAAGCCCAAGTGCAGCCAGCTTCATCTACTGTTGGGCCAGAGCTTGAGAGACGGAGGAGCGGACCGGATTTTCAGTGAGAGTAAGAACCACACTCCCCAGGGTCTTTTGCAGTGCCCAGCGCCGTCGCACAGCCGCCAGCATCACCAGACCGGAAGAGACTGGACTGGGCCACGACTCTAACATTTGCCCCGTAAAGGAACTATGACTTTGATCTCAGCGTGTATCACCAGAACTAGCAGGGAGCTTTGCTATTTTATGTGACGTTACAATTTATTTAGCTAATTATACATTACTACACATATAAATTGTCACATATAGCAACTAAATATATCTGATAACTGAAAGGAAATTCCACTGAAGGCTGACACCGCTAGTCAACTGGGTAATTACAACCATGGGGAAGAGAAAAACTTTGAGCAGATCCAACCAGAAGCAGCCTCAACGAGGGATCCAGCCATGTCAGACCCTGCTTAGTTATTTAACAGGAGCGGTGGGAGCTATAGAGCGTCAGATAACTACTGTAGAAGAGGCAATGAAACCAGGACATATAGGCTCAGGGGAAGAAACAGCTATAGCACAAACATCAAGCAAGGGAGCCATTCCACCCATCGCGGCTCCGAGATGTACTCAAGTTGAAAACGGGTGTATTATAAATACATCTGACAATATATCAGGCAGTGATCTTGAGACCGATACACAACGGCCTACCAAGCGGGCTAGGAACCCAGATATTCCAACATATGTCATAGGGGAAATGGACTTAATGGACAGGGAGTCACCGCTTAAAACACATAAAAAGACAAACAAAAAGGACAAAATACCATCTAAACAGCATTTAGTTAAAGGGGGAAAATCGACAGAGAGTGCTAAGGCATGCACACAGAATGAAGTGATACAACTAAAAACCAAAGTAGAAGCCATAGATATCTTCCTTAGAGAAAGCTTAAATAACCTGGCACATAGAATTGGTTCGATGGAGGAGCTGCTGTCAAAGTGCTTAGCCAACATACAGTTACCCGGCAACGGGATAATCACAGCTCAAACTGGCAATCAGGATGATCTTTTAAACAACCAACGGCGCCTAAATACTCAGCCTGTCATTGGCGGCTGCAATTAATTACCGACTGTATCTAATAACTCTGTCCGACCCACCTGTAACGTAAAACTCATGCCACTCTCATCCACTATCCCCATAGTCCCAGCTATCTCTAAGGCCTCTAATGCTTTAAGGCTTGGGAAAGAAAACATGGTGGAGAGAAACTTAACACGCTTGGATCTACCACCAGCGGCGACTCCACATGTGGTGGTTCTAACTAATGTCCCTACTTTACAACAAGAGGTAGACGAATCATGGGAGACGCTTAGGAACAATTTGTTGCACTGGCTTGGGGGAAGGACTGGCCTTATTGAGAAGTTATTCGACAAATTTAGGATAGCCAGGAAAATGAGCTCGGTGGGCAGGGGATGGAAAAGCTTGTCGGTGACTGTGTGGTGTTGACCTTTAAAACTTCCTCCTTGGTGGAACTCATCTTGAGCAGAATGGGAAGCCAACCAAATTTAGGGTACAGTATTAATATAGTTCCATTAGGTTACTTTTACAGGCCAACATTCGATATTAGACCTACTAATGGAGTACCACTAGTTATGCATCACAGGCATTGGTCCAATATTCCTACATACAATCATTTCGATGCATTAGCTAATCTTGAGTCAGTGGATTGACAGCACACGATAGCCTCGAAGCAGCATGACTTGTTAGGTATAGAGGAGTCTACCCTTAGTGTGGGGCATAGGTTGCCTTTGTCCACTAATGACAACATTTATCACTACCATGAGGATGGGACAATGGACGTGGAGGCTGTTATAAATATAGCATCGAACAGGATGGCCTTGTCCATCTCACCCCCTACTAAACAATCTGGCCAAATATCATCGACCTGGGTTGAAGGAAGGGGGAAAAATCAATGCCTAATTAGAGATACCAACAGTCAGTTCCTGTTTTGGAACATGGCAGGATTAAACTCTAAAGTTACGAATACCTTGTGGTTTGATTTTATTAGTAAGTTTGAACTTTTTAGCCTGCAGGAGACCTGTGCGGAAAAGCTGATTCATATCATGGGCTATAAAACTTTCCATACCCCAGCAGTCCCATCACAATATGGTCGAGATAAAGGTGGTTTATGTACATATGTTTCGAACCTTCTGAACATAGGAAAGATTGTTCTAAATGTGTCAGACCAGTACTAACAAATTATCAACATGCACATTGATAAAGAATTCTGTATTGTGTTAATGAATTTTTATAAACATGCGGCACTTGAACTGTTTGAGGGAACCATGAGACACTTGAGTGGGGAATTGCACAACTTACAAGTATGTTTATCCAAAGAAGTTTGTGTTATCTGGGGGGGGGGGTATTTTAAATCTTACACATGCCAACATGCTGAAAAAGGGATCTGTGGCATAGGTTACGAAAAGGGCCCAAGCATTCCCCATTTTTCCCACACAAGGCAAGGAGACCTCCTAAATGACACCATGTTTGAACTCGATATGGGCTTTCCTAATAACTTATGTTCCCCTATAGTTCCCTTTCGTCCGACTTTTAATGGGCGAGGTACTTTCACGATAATAGATTTTGTTCTAATTTCATGCAAATATTCCACCCACATTAAGGATTTTAGGACACATGAGATTGCATTAAGCAATCATTTCCCTATTAGCATGGAAATGAAAGTGCTATAATCCTGGAACTTGGCTGGGATACACTCACAACTGCAAGACTCTGAATGGTTTATCGCTCTAGGAAATATCGATTTTTGTGCTTTCCAAGAAACATGGGCCGTAGACAAGGTGCATATCAATGGCTACACCTCATATTGTGTGGATGCCCTCCCTCCTAAAACGTCAGGTAAGGCTAGTGGTGGTCTGTTAATTTTGGTTAAAAACACTCTAGCCTGTAGATACAAGCAACTTATAATAAATTCACTTGATATTATGGGCATCCAGCTCACATTCCCATCTGGTCTAGTCCTGACCGTACTAAATGTTTATGCAAGGTCAGAACTATTCAATAGCGAATCCATAGTAGTTTCATTATTAGATGATCTAGTAGAGGGTTTCCAAGCAAACTCTAAAATTATAGTTGCCGGGGACTTCAACACTGCATTCGAGCCTTCCGCTCTAATAAGTGCCTCTCTTGAAGAGGAGGACGAGATATGGGGTATCCGTAATGTGGTCGCTGGTAAAAATGGCAAATGCTACCCAAACGTTTCATTACAGATCGCTTCTCTAACTGCTAGTAGGAACCTGATGGCTTGTAATGGAAGAACATATTTCAGAAATAGGAAGGAAGTCTACTTTCAAGAGGGGTGCCTACTGAAGCATAATAGATTATATTTTTGCTGATGTTAGAATATGGCCATTAATAGAGGATATGATCATTGAACCGAGGACAGACAGTGACCATAATTCCTTGCTTTTAAAATTAAAGGGCAAGGCTTTGGATCGGGATGCTCATCGCCATATTTCCAGATTAATAGAGCCAAGCCCAACTAATAATCGTAGAAGAGTCCCATGGCTGAAAGTTCAAGCTGACCATGACCTCCACGATAGAATATACAAATTCCTAGTGGCCTTTTTAAGTAATTTGTGCAGCCACAAGGATAGTATTGATTTAATTGATGTCCTGTATGTTATCTTAGCACATAAAGAACTCTTTAAGGTCCTACAATCAGTTTTTCTAAAACAGAATCGTGCTGGAAGACCCACCAGTGCAAGGGATCGCAACTGATTCAACAACGGCTGTAAGAAAGCCAAAAAAGCATTACAAAAAGCAGGTAGGGAGCGTTCTAGATTGGATATAACTTTTGCCCGCAACACCTATAGAGTAGCAGTAAGCAAAGCAAAGCGTGAACATGCTTACACGAATTGGAACGATCTGGTCCTAGAAGCACAAGCCAGAGATAGCCGCATGTTTTGGCTCATTGTATCTAAGGGCAATGAGGAAAACTCTACCCCTAATAACCATCATATTCAACAGGAATTTTGGGTGGAACACTTTTTGCGCCTAAATTCTGATGATGTGGCTACTATGGACCCACACATCGACCAGGCTGCCCCAACCATAGTCAACACTGTTTTTAATGAGACCATAAATAATCCTCCGTTGGTCTTTAGCCTAGAGGATACTATGTCTGCAATTAGTAAACTAAAAGCAGGCAAAGCCCCAGGACCCGATCTGATACCGGGGGATTTGTATAAATCAGAATAAAAACGATATGTTGACCATATATAAATCTCCTATCTAACTGTATACTGGCTGGTGGGGATATTCCTGAAACTTGGAGGGGGGCAGAGGTAATGACTATCTTCAAAAAGGGCGATCCTGCTATCTCCTCCAATTATACACCTATTGGTCTAATAGATAATCTGCAGAAGATTTTTGCCAGGCAAGTTTTAGATAAACTCCAAGAATGGATGGATGATAATATGGTATTGTCCCCGGCTCAGACGGGCTTCCGTGCAAAAATTAGCACGTGCGACCAAGCCTTCAGGTTTTCCCTGCTGACATGGAAATACGTGCTACTTAGGAAACAGCAGCTCTATGTAGCATTTGTGGACCTGCGGGCCGCATTTGATTTGGTTACGCGTAATTTGCTATGGAAGACCATGCTTGATCAGGAAGCCCTGGAAAAACTGGTGTCTATGATTGCCAGATTGCACAAGGACAATTATGCCCAGATCAGGTGGGGGGAAAATGGGGAATTGACAGAGAGGATTCCGATTCAACGTGGGGTGCGTCAAGGGTGTGTTCTCTCTTCCCAGACCTCTGCCTGTACTACTGGGCCTCCCAACTAGTAACCATAAATCACTGGATCCATGGACCCCCAACGAACCCAGCCTTTCACTTAGAGAAATATCAAACGGGCCGGGAAGGCTATATGGGAGCTCTCTATGGCAAAGTTCGCAAACACCGATACCTGGATCCCATGTCACATACGGTGGTAGTTTGGCACAAGGCTAACAGACCACTGGGGTGGGCGTATAAATTTACCAAGGCAACGCCGCTGTGGCCTTCGCAACGGCTAGGATCACTCTGCTTCCATAAAGGATTTGATAGATGGGACACTATCGGCATCACTAATCTGGGGGACCTAGTGGCTAAAGGGAGGATCCACAATTTTAAAGAACTACAAGCCAAACACTCTCTCGCACAAGGAGAGATCTTCCGATACCTGCAAATCCGACATGTAATTCTCACCAGTATTCCTGACCTTTCGTCCCTACCAGATGCCTCCCCTTTAGAGGACCGCCTACTTACAGAACCACTTTTATCGAAGGCCATCTTTAGCACCTATCGTAAACTCTGCAAGAACCCACCCAACACTTTTCTAGGCTTGAGAAATCGCTGGCAAACAGACATAGGGGAGTTGGACGATGAAGACTGGCAGACTGCCCTAATGTTCCCCAGAGAAACAGCCGTGAACCACCGCTTCCGTCTTATTCAGCTCAAAATACTCCACAGAACATACCTCTCTGGCACACTTCTAGCTAAAATCGGAATCAAGAGTGACGCGTTATGCCTGAGAGGGTGTGGACAGGACGGCTCCTTCTATCACATTCTCTGGGAGTGTCCTCACATACGTCCGTTTTGGGCTAGAGCTACCACAAAGATGAAAGACACATTGGGTAAACACATTCAACTGTCACCAAGAATGGGGCTCCTAAACATATGGGTACCTACTGATTTAATGGAAGTTGAGCAGCAATGGTTGGCGTTGGGATACTTATTGGTTAAGCGTGCAATTGCAATGTCCTGGGGCTCCAGTAGACTGCCACTTACGACAGGATGGGTAGCTGAAATTGATAAATGCATGATTGCAGAAAAAGAGGTTTATAAACATAGGGGCTGCCCCAGGAAGTGGGATAAAAAGTGGGGAGGGTGGAACGCCTTTAGGGGGGAAATATGTACCTCTCCCACAGAAGATATGGCGATGAGACGGCCCAGGCTTGAAGACCCTGAATGCCTTATTATGTGATATGCTCGACTCTACATTCTATACTGCTTAAATAATACACTTCACAAATGTACTGTATTAATGACATTTTGCTTGCCTTTAATAGTTTAAACTAAAAAAAAAAAAGGGTGTGTTCTCGCTCCCACACTGTTTTCCCTGTTTATCAATGATGTGGTTAGTTGTTTAATGTGTTGTAAGAATGATGCCCCTTCAATGAACGACACAAAAGTCCCCATCTTGCTCTTTGCTGATGACTCTTTATTAATATCTACAACTCCCATGGGTTTACAGGCACTACTGGATACATTTCTGTGCTTTGTAAAGAGAGAAAACTGGAACTGAACACCTCCAAAACGAAAGTTATGGTGTTTGGAAAAGTACGGGGCGGCATACGAGAGGTTAAGATTTCACACGAACCATAGGAGCGGGTAAAAAGTTTAGATTACTTAAGCATAGGTTTAAATGAGACGCTTAGTTGGGAACATCAGCTGAGGAAGAGCGTTCTGAAACTTTCTCAAAGATCTAAATCAGTATTAAGATTTTTAAAACAAACATATATCCAACCCCTCTCATCGGCCCTTGAAATTTATCGTGCAAAAGCTCAAAGAGGTGCCCTCTATGGAGCAGAAATTTTGGGATATTTCTCTGTAAATAAATGAACGATTTGCGAGAATAATTTTGCAAGGGCTCTCATCTCGCTACCTGTTACAACACCGCTCACCCCACTCTTTTATGATGCCTTTGGACCACCCTGCACTTAACCGATTATCGTAATTCACCACAGGAGGTCCTAGTGCTTAATGGGGCAAAACAACTACCTTGGTTCAGACATATTGTCAAATGGTGCAAACTATTGAACCGGACTGGCTTGTGGGAGCACCCAGAAAGGGCCACTAAACATGATATCTTGACCCTCAAAGCTACGTATTGGAGTGTAGTAGAGGAGAACTATACTAATAATCAAAGAAGTGGACAGTTAACATTTAATTTTTTTAATATTAAATCTAGCTTCCTGTTTGAACCCTTTCTTGACCTGATTTCACCCCCTCTTGCTAAGAGTTTGTATATTAGGTTTAGATACAGCAATCTGCTTTTGAAATTCCCGGGGAAAGAGGCGACTGGCCTAGCTTTAGATCTCTGCCCTGTTTGCCACGAAATTAACGAAACTGAAATACATATTCTATTTTTTTGCACTAAGTACCACCAGATGCACAGGAGATGGATTCGACCATTATGCCTAAATCTGGGTGCTAGACAGCACCAGATTGCGTTCAGGATTTAAAAAGAAGACACCTCAGGGCCAATAGTTATTGCCCTTAGTCGTTTTTTATTTTCTTTTTGGCTGAGTCGCAAAAACGTTTTAGTATAACAATTAAGTTATTATTTAATCCTTTCCCACCTCATGCTTTACATGTATCTTAAAATATCAAGTTGGTACATGTGGTTCAGCACCTCAAATGTCTGGTGGTCTCTTAGCACCCATCTTAGATTGACTAGGTCGAATGAATTTGTGATTTTTTATGTTTGTTTTTTTAACCTGATTCGGGATGTCATTTGTACCTGTGCTCACAATGGTTTAATACTATTTTAATTGTATATATACATATGTATTTATCTTTGTATACTTTGATGGTGTTTTGTACAAATGACCGAATAAAGTTATATATATGATATATATGATATGAAGGTGCCTAATAACTTTAAAAAGATCGGTGGCAATTCTATATATTCTGTGGAAAACATTACCCTGACTAGACAAAATGGTTACGCACTTAAATGGGCAAAAGTGGATCCGGGGTCTTTCATGGGGAAAGTTGTGAAAGGATGCAGTAAAGAGCTTTTATTCTGCTTAAATGAGAACTCATCACATCAAGAAATCGTAAATTGTTTTCTAGCCATTTCTAACTTTGTCAAAGATACCCTACACGTGAAAGGAAGAAAAAAAAGAAATACTAAACAAGGGTGGTTCGACAACAAGTGCACGAAGGCTCATACCAATCTTAAAAATGCACTCCATGCCAATGTGAAAGATCAAGAAAATATCAGAAAGGCAAGATATTAATACAAGAGGGCATTAAAGGCAAGAATGTCTGCCTTAATAGATGATGCTTGGCAGGGCTTACATGATGCGTCAGTTAACCGCGACTCATCAGCATTTTGGAAGGCTGTCAATGCCCCTTTCCTGGCTGAAACTGATAATGCCACAATAGAGATAGCAATAACTGAACATGAATGGATCGCACATCACTCAAGCCTATACAGAAATTCGATCCAAGAAGAACAGGATAATTTGGTAACTGAGGTAGAAATTGACCACCTTTTAATTTTTAGATACTTACCTTTACATTTTACCCTCAGCGAGGTAAATTCTGCTATTAATTCAAGTCAGGGGGGTACGGCTGCGGGGCCTGATGGGATCCCAGTAGATCTTTTAAATTTAATGTAAAATTCTGGGGCCCGCTATTAAAGCAGGTTTTCAATACATGCTGCTCACAAGGCTTCCTACCGACCTGGTATGAGTCCATAATAGTGCCTATTTTTAAAAAAGCGACAGGGCAAACCCAGCCTGTTACCGCCCAATTTCATTGCTGGACTCTACAGTTAAGATCGTGGGGCGAATCCTGCATGATAGGTTACAGCTATGGGTGAAAGAGAAGTCAATATTAAGTGATCTCCAATATGGCTTCCGAAAAAGCTTGGGTACAATAGCACAGGGCCTAAACTTACACATTTTTATAGACAATTACACAAAGGCCAAAAGGGAAAACTTATACCTAACATTTGTTGACTTAACAGCGGCATTTGATTGTGTCAACTACAAGATGCTTTGGTCAGTTTTAGAGGAAATGGGAGCAGATGTGGTAATTGTCACTTTTTTAAGGCAGCTATACCTAGGGGAGAGGGCCAGGGTTCGATACGGAAGGGGGGGCGAGTGCTCTAAGCACTTCAAAGTGATGAGAGGCGTAAGACAAGGGTGCATTTTAGCCCCGTTCCTCTTCTCATTATATATAAACAACTTAGAAACCATTCTGGTTAAGGAGTGCAAGGATTTACCAGCTGCATCGACGCGACCTATCCCAGCACTTATGAACACGGATGATGCGGTCCTCATGGCCCGCACTCCGATTGCACTGCAGAATGTTGTCAACACGTTTGTCAACTTTATGTCAGGATTGGGGCTTACCATTAACTGTTCAAAAACTTTTACAATGAACAGTGGGGCTGGACTAAAAAAGAAGACTAAAACCCTTTTTATACATTCCAAGCCAATAGATAGTGCAATAACTTTTTCCTATTTAGGAATTTTATTTGACCATTCAGGTTCCTGGTCCCAGGCGATTAAGGCAGAAGAATTTTATTTATTAAATCACTGCTGGCTCTGCTAAATTTTAGCAGAAAATTAGGTAGACACTCCCCTTCTGAAATGCTACAGATTTACAAAGCAAATAGCGTGGCCATTACCACCTACGGAGCAGGAATATGGGGTTATGTAGGGGTGAACATACTGCAATCTGCTGAAAATAAGTTTGTCAGGTCGCTCCTGGCTGTCCCAGATAGTACATCTAACTATGTATGCCACCAAGAACTGCGTATGCCCTAGCTGGAGGACTTAATTAAGATCCAACCAATCCTCCTGTGGCACAAAGTCTGGACCTCAGAGGAGATGGCTTTTAACCGCCACATACTAATAGATGCTTTGGCGTTGGATGGAGTAAGTCGGATAAGATGGCTAGAATACGTAAGAATATTCCTGACTAAATTAGGCCGTCCTGAATATTATAAAGATCCACAAACACTGAGTACTGTGTCCAGGAAAGATCTCAAAGCGAGTTGTATACATCATCTGGTCGAAATTAGAAACACCTTAGAACAAAAGAAGCCTACGGTTCAAACATATCATATGACCCAAACAACTACTGCTATACAACCGTATATCGTATTGACAACTAACGACCCTGATAGGTTTCTGTTAACCCGGTGTAGATTGAACATTTTATACAGAACTTTAAGTTTTCCTGCACCAAATGTTGGTCAAGAGTCTTATGTAAATGTCCATGTGATGATGTCTCAACCCTATCGACAATACATATAATGTTCTTCTGCAAATTTTATTCAAACCCAAGAAGAACATGCATTATCCCAGTTTTAAAAAGATCGGGTTTGAGACAATGCCACTCAGCACTTCGTTTTCTGCAATCACTAGATAATTAATTTATCATTGCTTCTGTAATTGTATTTTTAAAACATGTTTTAAAATATCGTAAATCTATTTTGCAATGATTTTTATAATATTATTATGATATAAGGAATTGGAATTTTAAATTTGTATCATGTAGACGAACTATTATGATCATCTTTAACAGTTACCGAATAAAGTAATTTGATTGATTGATTGACTTATGTACTCCCAGGCAGTGGCGGTCCGTCCATTGGGGGCGTTGGGGCGTCGCCCCCCCGCCCGCGCCTCGCGCCCGCAGCTTCCTCGGTGACGACGGTGAGGGAGAACTGTCAGTCAGTATGGCGTTGGACCGCCCACCCCCTTCAGAGTCTGAAGGGGGTGGGCGGTCTGGCGTCATGTTGACTGACAGGCAGCCAGCAGCACACAAGTGCGCATGAGTGGGGACGGAGGGCGATTTTTGCACCGTGCCCAGTCATGGGCACTAGTGTTTCCCGAGTCTGGCGCATGCCCATTAGGAGAGCGAGGTTGAGCCAAGGCTCAAACCTCGGTCTCGTAATGGGTAGGCGGGCGGAGCGTAAGCCTGCTCTAAGCCAATCCTGGTGCTGCTCCAGCACCAGGATTGGCTGAGAGGGGTCAGATGGGCTGCGCCTGTTCCAGTGAGTGAGTGTGTAGGCGGCGGCGCCAGAAGTAACAGACCTGAGGCGAGGCAGCGCGGACCCGGACCTGCTCAGGACAGGTAGGATTTTTTTTTTTTTAAAAACACCCCTGCGCGACTCCCCCCCCCCCTTAACCCCCCCACACACGACACGAGCCGCGACTGAATCCTAGTAAAGATATCTCTCACGGACGGTAATGCAGTGACTGGAACATTCTGTGACCAAGTATTTAAAAATCACGTGGTTCTCACTTTATGTGGATATATTTGGATGCCAGAAATGTGTGCTCTAGATATCAAATAAAGACATGTTTACAGTTAGTTAAGATTGGAGCTTAACTAAATATTTGTAAAAAAAATAACGTATAAGCGAGAGGCCAACAGAGTACTTGGTTCACGTTATGTTGCCCTTTTTGGTGACAAAGCTGTCCATTCCAACAATGCGTACTCAATGCTCCCAAATCAGTTTCTATAACTATGTTACTCCACTTTAACCACCTGGCATTAAGATTTCTTATATATCGATTATTATGTGTATTGACACAGAATGTAGCTCAAAGTTTGCCATTGATTCCATATGCTGCATAGTTTGTCTTTATGTACCGCATAATTTAGGCAGCCACGCCACATAATATGCTTCTCTGATGACGGCGATTTCTGGACCTTTGTGACATAGTCTGACTTTGCACTGGCCATTATTGCGTGTGACAACTACGTCTCACTGTTGGAGTTCAAAGCGTCACTCCCACCTGTTTGAATTGGCCTGACTGCTTTACCACGCTAACATTTGCGAAAGGAAACTTGGCTAATCAAATTGCAGCGCATCCGAGCCATGGGGCACGGACAACAAACGAAAATAACCACCAAGGACATTGTTCAATCATCCCAGGCTAACCCGGATAAAAGGCTTGGCATGTGAAAGAAATGTTTACAGAGCCATGTTCTGGTAGCCCCTTGTGTCCTGGGATGAAATGTACAGCTTCAGTTGGTCTCAGACTGGTTCCACCGCCTCCCACCGCTGCAGGGGCATTTTAGTAAGAAGTGACGTGTTCCAACATTTCCAGTGAGCAGGATGGTATTTATTTTTAATATGGCAAAAGCATTTCCAAGTCCACTTGGTGGCATCCTAGCTCTCACACTGAAGCACTGTATATTATGGCTCTCATTTGTGGTCCTGTGTCCTGTGCTCATACTACAGCAGCATGGTATGTCCTAGCTCTCAAACTGCAGCACTGTATATCGTGGCTCTTATATTGTAGTCCTGTGCCATATCCTCAATCTCTGGTGGCATGTGCTAGCTGAGCTCTCATACTGCAGCTCTGTATATTATGGCTCTAATATTGTGTTTCTATGTCTTGCACTCATACTATGGTGGCACGATTTGTCCGAGCTGTCATACTGCAGCACTGTATATTATGGCTCTCATATTGTAGCCCTGTGTCATGTACTCATATTACAGCGGCATGGTATGTCCGAGCTCTCACACTGAAGCACTGTATATCGTGGCTCTTATATCATAGTTCTGTGCCTTATGCTCAATCTCTTGTGGCACAGTATGTCCTAGCTGAGCTCTCATAATGCTGCTCTGTATATTATGGCTGTTATATGTTAGTCCTGTGTCTTGTGGCCATACTGCGGTGGCATGGTATGTCCGAGCTCTCATACTGCAGAACTGTATATTATGGCTTTCATATTGTGGTCCTATGTCTTGTACTGATACTATTGTGGCACGATATGTCCTGGCTCTCATGCTGCAGGATTTAATGTTATGGTTCCCATATTGTGGTCCTGTGTCTTGTGCTCATACTACAGCGGTATGGTATGCCCTAGCTCTCATACTGCAGCACTGTATATCATGGCTCTTAGAGGGGGCAACATTGCCAAATATAGTCACATAAAGTGAAGAATTAAAAAATGGGACATTTTTGCTAATTTTGAAACAGGTGGTACTGGAATTCCCATTTCAAATACATATACATCTATGTGTTTGTGATTTTGGTTTTTTAATTTGAAAATAGTTTGGAACTGGGCGTCTTTCTTGTTTCCAGCGAACGGCTTTCTCCCCTGGAACTTGTGTGTATTTCTTTGTCATTGAAATTGCATTTTAATATAGTTGTTACTACCACTGACAAAGCGGTTTCCTTCACAAAGGCAAGCCTTTCTTTTTATCGCAGATTAGGCGTCTCTTGTTTCAAAAATATACAAACGCGTTTTTATGGGAACATCATCGGAGTAAACAACTTTTAGTCTCTTTCATTTTAAGAGTTGTTCTTTATTCCATTAAAGGCCAGATTTCATATTTTGTGGATTTCGGTTAAAATAAATATTTTATGGTTTATTTTATGCAGACAAGAAGGAAAGTGATCTGAAACGGGAATTACGTTACACAAGGGGGGAGTTGGGAGGAGTTTGCACCATTCGGCGACTCTAGAGACTCTAGATGGAATCATGATTCAGATTTAGGGACACAGACGCTCGTTGATCAAGAGCACGTTAGCAGTCACGCCAGCGATTTTGCTTTCAATATTCACATGAGGCAAGGTTGGATCAGGGTGTCAGCATATTTCCTCGCAGTCGCAGCATAAAGAGTTGATTTTTTTGTGTGTTTTATGCTGAATATTTGTAGAAGTCGTGGAGTAAGTAGAATATTTGTAGAAGACGTGGGCTACTTCAGGACACCATTTGGTTGCGACCTGCGATGCATTACTGTGTTTGTTCAATACGTGTTGGGTTATGCAACACCATCAGGGTACAGTGTTAGTGCGGGGGAAGGAGGGTATGTTTTTCTGTAAGCTGTGAGACAGTTGGCGGAATTCTCAAAACATGGTGGATGTATGCACAAAAAACATTGGCAGATTCAGGATATTTTGAGACTCTAAAATGTCTTAAAAAAGAGTATGTTCAAATAACTTAACAAGGCTCAGGATTGTAATACTAAGTGACTGACTGTTCGTGATGTGAGCCTACTCCTGGCAGTAGTAACTACCTCCAGCGCGCCCTTGCGCCTGCAGCGTGCTCTTGCACAGGAATGTTGTGTGTTGGCAAACTCCCTCAGTGCTGTTATTACGTAGCACATTAATATAAAAGAGCATCACTGCTGCAGGTTTATTAGTGGGAAAACACAGACTGTATCGGGCAAACTGTACGTAAATATATATTTTTAGATGAGAATCTAAGCCAAAAATACCATGTACATTGAAGGTGGCAGATTACTGGATCACAGACCCGGTACAATGGACCAAAAGCATGGACCCGGGGTATTGGAGCTTTTGGCGGTAAAAACGGTGTACTATATTTGAATTTATTTAGTTTAGACTGCAACAACTTGTACTGAAACTCTTCCGACCTCCCTCTTCCTAATGTTAGCACCAGAAGCACATTCTTATTATCCTGCCATGTATGCGCTAGTCTACACAGCCCTGCGAGAGACTAGATTTCAAAAGTGCAGTTTTCATAAGGCATATATGGAATGAAGGGATCTCTGATGCAAACAGAGCACTTGCCCCTTTTCTGCTGTTAGCAAAATGATTGTAAGGATGTTTACAATGATTGACCCGCTGTCAAATCCAAGGTCACAGCTTTTGACCCGTAGGTTGGGCACAGATTCCTGGCATGATGTGAGTACATTAACTCTCCATCAGCACAAAACATTTTTGCTCCCTCTGTCTCTTTGTCATGTTCTTCATTATGTTGAGTCTCAAGATGTGCCTGTGTATGTCTGTATGTGTGTTATGGTATGTATGTCTGTATGTGCGACTGTGTGTGTGTATTTGTGCTTTATTGTACGTGATTCTTTTTTTTGTTTTTACAATGTGCTTAATGCATGTGTGGATGGTCTATGAATGTTCCTAATTTTGTCTGAAAATGTAATGAAGAAACAGGATGGGGAACTCATTTTCTGGGGATGACTCTCTTTGTTAAGTGGGGAAACTGAGATTATAATGTTAATGCATTTTAGTTTCAGCAGGACTTCACCTAAGAACATACCCTCTGCAGTGGGCTCTATGTGTGTTTGCAGCTCTAGTCTCTGTGCTTCTCAAATTTGCTTGAAAATGCACCCTTTACCCACTTTTTTTTCAAAATTTTCTCGGGGGGAAAAAGCCCCCCGAACCCCCTCTAAGGTGGTCGAGCTCGCTCGCTGCGCTCGCTCGCCACGGTGCACTCCGACAGAAAGTTTACGCCCCACCACTTTCAAATGTCACCATCAGCCACTGCTCCCAGGTATGACTAACACTCCACAATGGGTCACAGCAGAGCACTCACTACTTAATCGTGATGACGGCCTTACATTTTTATATGGAACCCTTAACCCACAAACATCTCCTCCACACCCTGTGATTCAAACTACATATTAAGCATAGTATAGAGCACACAGTCTCCTATGGGTTGCTCACTGTTTGTACTCTAAAGCCCTGCTTTGGGGTAGTGAAAGTATTTGTTAGAATCCGGGTTCTCTGGTTGGCACAGGTAGATACTTGTGACAAGCAGGGAACCTTTCCTCTAGTCAGGGTAAGGGGTTACACTCCTAAAATAACCCCTGCTCACCCTCTAGGTAGCTTGGCGCGAGCAGACAAGGCTTATCTCAGAGCGTTATAGGTTAAGCATTTGTGAACACATACAGTAACCCAGTGACAACACTACAAATGGACACCACCCAGATAGGTATATTAAAAATAAGGATTCTTTATATAGGATTATCACAAGACCATTAAACGATTAAAAATACACAATACGGTTGCTTAGTTGGTAAAAGGTTGCTTAGTTTCTCTCAAGTTCTTAAATGCGACACTTTAAGTCAATGTACCTTAGATGCGACACGCAGGGCAACGAAAGTGTTGCAGCGATGCAGATGCGTTGAAGTTCTTGGTGCAAAAGAAATAAAGACGGGATCTTCCAGATGCGTGATGCTTCTCCGAGGTTGCGAGAAGGCCCGACTCGATGCGTCAGCTACACCGGCGCCACCTTTGACGAGATGCGACGACAGCGGCTTTGGCAGCGGCACTCTTCTCCGACGTTGCGAGACGCTTCCGCTCGATGCGATGCTGCAGCGGCGACACCCCTTCTGCGAGGTGCGTCAACCGCGGCTCCGACGGCGGCACGCTTCTCCGTGGATGCGAGACACTTCCGGACGATGCGAGACGCTTCCGCTCGATGCGATGCTGCAGCGGCGACACTCTCTGCGAGATGCGACGGCAACAGCTCCGACGGCGATACGCTTCTCTCCCTTGCGTCGCGCTTCCAGCTCCTTGCGACACGCTGTCCCTCAGAAGGCCCAACAACAGCAGCAGGCACTTCCAACAGACTTTGGGGAGCTGGGGATGAAGTCCACTGGTCCTGGGACTTCGTTCAGGGGGCAAGCTCAGTTCAAGCCCTTGGAGATCTTTAAGCACAAGTTGAAATAAAAGTCTTTGTAGTCTTTTCTCCTCTCCTTCAGCAGCAAGGCAACCACTGCAGGCCAATCCCCCAGGTCAGGGACAGTTACTCCTCTTACAGCTTTTCCAGTTCCTTCTCTTCTGGCAGAGGTTCTTCTTGTTTCAGCAGGATCTGATCTAATTTCTTGGGAGCAGGGTCCCAATACTTATACCCCTAATTCCTTTGTTCCTCTGGGGTAGAGGGGCCTTTGCCCAGTCCAAACCAGTTCTTGAGCACTCTGTTGACATGACTCGGCCTTTCTATTCAGGGTGCAGGGCAGAGACATCAGCCGCTCCGCAGGAGGCGGCGCCAGCATTGTGGTAGCAGAGCACAACCCTATTCAGAGCCCAGGTGTACTCCTCCCACCCATCTGACTGCCAATCTTCCTATTCACCACCAGGCTACCTAGCCCTGCCCCTCTGGGTTTCCCCAGCCCTGTCACTCACACAACCAGACAGGCAGATACACATCATAGCAGAGGCGGGCTGAAATGGTCAGGCAAGCAAATACCAACTTTCTAAAAGTGGTATTTGCAAACACAGAATATTAAAATAAACTTTACTAAAAGATGTATTTTATTATTCTGAGTTCAGGCATACTAAACTCGAATTTCTACCATGTTCCCTGGGTCTGTTAGGATCATAGAATGTAACAATTCTGACAGCCCATTCTGGCCTATGGAGAACAGGTAGCCTTACAATAGTGAAAAACGAAAATGGCAGTAATTCACTATTAGGACATGCCACACACATCAGGGCTTGTCCTACCTTATGCTTACAATGCACCCTGCCCTTGGGCCTACCATAGGGGTGACTAATATGAAGTTAAGGGAAGGTTTAGGGACTGGGAAGTGGGTGCACTAGTCAGCATGACAGTACCAGACTGCACGCAGGTTCTGCAGTGGCAGACCCTAGACACATTTTACTAGGCCGCTTCTGTGGGTGGCACAACCAGTGCTGCAAGCCCACCAGCAGCATTTGTATTTACAAGCCCTGGGCACTCCTGGTGCACTTTACTGGGGTCTGACAGTAAACCAAATAAGCCAATCATGGAATCCAACCAACATAAACATTTTAAATAGGGAGCACTTGCACTGTGGCACTGGTTGGCAGTGGCACAGTGCCCTGAGCAGCTAACACCAGCAAAAACATAGGAGGCACAACGACAAAATGTGGAAGGGAGACTCACGCCAAGGTGCCAGGTCTAACAGTATTCAAAAAAATGGTCAAGCCCTTCACTGGTACATCTGGAAATCGAGAGAAATTCTGACATTAGGCCAGGTCATACTAAATGGAGAGTTGAAATCCTTTGACCTGCTCCATGAGGAATTTAATCTCCCATTACGCTAGACTTTGCAACACTTACAATTACAACACTGCCTGAGACAATGACTGGCTCCTCTCCCCTGGATGTTAGAAACCTCTCTGATACTGGATTATCTTCTTATTTGGGGACGCCATAGAGGAGTGATGTTGGTATTATATAGTACTTTAACTAATCACTTATATTCACAACCAATTCGTAATGCTCTTCGTGAGAAATAGCAGGAGCGCTTACAATTTACCGTAGATGAAGATGTATGGTCGAACATATTGGAACCCTTAGATAAGGGTACCTGGGAGGCATGTTTGGAATTTTGTCTTTTCAAAACTCTACATGACTGGTACTGGACACCTTTGAAATTACAGCGTGCTTGACTATTACCACACTCCAAGTGCTGGAGGTGTTCTGGAGTTAATTGTGACCTTCCTTATATACTCTGCAAATGTCCTTCTATACAGGATTCAAATAGGGGTTACTCTAAAGGAAACAATTCTCCTCCGACTTCCCCTTACCTCTTCCATTATCTTGTTCCATGATCTTAGGAGTCTACCCGACATTACACGCCCACAATGCCATCTTTTATATACTGCTCTTGCTACAGATAAAA
The DNA here is from genome assembly GCF_964204655.1 of Triturus cristatus. NCBI lineage: Eukaryota > Metazoa > Chordata > Amphibia > Caudata > Salamandridae > Triturus > Triturus cristatus. Next base: position 1,059,620,700 of record NC_140591.1, on the reverse strand, counting down.
TGTGTATCCTAAGATTGTGGTAATCAATCAAAAATACTTTATTTCGGTTCTGTTATAGACCATAAAAGTACATATACAATATAAAATACATATCACACATAAAGACACAATTCAAGTAAAGTGCCAAATAACGAATAGTTATACAGTTTACCACAAAATACAGCATTACTAAAGATAAAGGCATAGGATGGTGCAAAATACGCAATGAGACGTTACTGATCCATACATATTCTCAATTTAACAGTTAGTTTTAAAAATTCCTTCATTTGGAGGATACAATCACTGTGCAAGAGTTGTAGGTACAATAGTGCCGGTCTGATTTGAATAAAATTAAGTTTTTTTAAAAGATTCACCAGATAGCGCTTACGGGGGAACTCATAGAACTTGCATAAAAATATAAAATGCAGCAAATCCTGTGGAGACTTTCCGTCGCAGCCGCAGGGTGCTGCCAGTTTATGAAAAATATCTGTTTTTGGTCTAATCAGCAGTTGATGAAAAAGGTTCAGCCTAAACCTTGTCAGCAAAAATTTTTCATGTGTGGTCAATGAGCCAGACAGGTACGGTTCTATAGTTTCACAGGTTTTCAGCATGGCAAATTTCCTCATGCTTTGTTTCTGGAGCTCCACGCCTTCTCTCCGGAGCCTCCTATCCATAAGGAAGGCCCGTTTAATGAGCTCCAGATCCCCTTGTACAATTTTGTTCGGGTGTTCAAACAGTTCTGGTCGACCAAGCCTAGAAAATTTTTATTTCAGGTATTTGATCCAAGGAGTACACAATATCTTATCCCGGCCCAGAAAATCCCTCATGATCAAATGCGTTAATGGTATGTCCTGGTTTAACCATAATTTAAGCCAACAGGTCAAGGGACGTAAGGAGAACAAATCACTTAAATATTGCGCCCCTAGCTCTTCGTGCACAGCAAAATTAGATGTTCCTGTAGGGACACCTAAGAGGCGCTTCAAAAAAGAATTCTCGGCAATCTGCAGACGCTCACCGTCAACATATCCCCAGATTTCGCTGCCATAGATTGCAGTTGCTACTGACTTAGCATTATACAGTTTAAGCATGGCACAGATTGGTTTTTTCCCAATTTTGGCAGCAAAGTTAAAAATTGAAGTGTTTGCCCTTACATATTCTCCTTTCTTTTTTACAAGATGAGGGGCCCAGTTAAGCTTAGTGTCAAAGAGAACCCCAAGATAGGAGAATGATTTTGTTAACGGAATTATAGCTTCATCAATTTTAAATGTGAAAGTCCTCTTTGGTTGCAGTCCTACTTGCATGACAAATGATTTAGAGCTGTTAACCATACGATCTCTATCTGTCATAAATAGTTTAAAAGCATCTAGGAGTGACTGAAGGCCCTTCTCCGTTCTTGAAATAGGAACGGCATCATCTGCATATACAGTAAGATAGGAATTCCCCGCCTGCCGACTCTGGGATAGTCAGCTGGAACATTCTGTAATACGCTGTCTAGCTCGTTAATATAAAAATTAAAAAGAAAAGGGGCCATAATACATCCCTGGCCTACACCTTTTCTAATTTTAAAATTATTTGATACACACAGTTCTTGGGAATATCTCACATTAGCTCTGGTATTGTTGTGTAGGTCGGCCAAAAAATCGACCACACCGCCATCCACCCCCTTCTCCCTCATGGCCTGCCACAGCTTACCCCTGTTTACACAGTCAAAAGCTGAGGACAGGTCCATGAAGGCGAGGTGGATGGTACCCTTCTGTACTACAGTGTACTTACTTAAAATTAGAAAAAGATTAAGACACTGAGTTATTGTGGAACGACCTCTACAGAATCCATACTGTGAGATGGACATAATATTATTCCCCTCTGCCCAGTCAGAAAGTCGCTGCAATAAAATTCTGCCAACAATTTTGACCATAGAATCTATTAATGAAATAGGTCTGTAGCAATGTGGGCTGCCCTTGTCCCCCTTCTTAAAAACCGGGACAATTGTAGAAACACCCCATGATTGTGGACACCCATCTACCACAGCAGCATTAAAAACAGATTCTAGTATGGGAGCCCAAAAGTTAGGCTCAGACTTATACAAGTCCGGAGGGATCCCGTCAGGTCCAGGTGCCTTACCTGCTGTTAGCCCCACAATACCCTCGATAACTTCACCTCGGTTAAAGGTGATTGTTTCACCCCTAACAGGAGTGGCAGAACTAGAAGGCTCGATTACCGAGCTACAGTACAATTTCTCATAATGTGCCACCCAGGCCTCCTTAGAAATATGACATTCCAGGCCATCACCCGGCTCCTGAGCCAAAAAAGGTTTCCTCATTACTGCCCAGAATATAGAGCTACACTGCAGAATAGAAGGGTCAAGTATCTCCCGCCATGCCTCTTGCCTAAGAAAGTCCTTATGTCGGGCAATAGCGGTTTTACATATCTTTCAGCATGCCTGGACTTCTGCCTTTATCCTAGGTTTGGCTGCCTTGGCTGTTTTTAAATTTCTAGCAGATTTAGAACAGTCATGATTAAACCATTTGGGTCCCCTAGACTCCATCTTCTTTGCTGGAGCTGACAACAGCTTTGAGACCTTAACCGCTAGACTTTGAAAGGCATTAAGGACGTTATGTGGCTGCACCCCGTCTTGTATACAGACCATGATTTCATCTGCACATGCAGCTTTAATCTCATTGGACAGTAAAACTGGGGTGATTTTAGACCATTTTAAACGACGTCTTCCATCTGTCGTACTCACCCTACCTGGACAGGTATGCATGCCTTCTTTTACTAACCACGGTCCCCTCATATGTATAGTGAGGGGGTTGTGATCACTGAACTCACTAGCTTCAATGGTAAAGGAATCCACAAATGACTGCATTAATGATGATATTAATACAAAATCAATGAAGGTACCCCTCCCGTGCCCCTTAAAGGTCGGTATCTCAAAAGACATGGTGGGGTCAGTCATAGCCATTGTTACCATTAAGTCCAGATCATTAAGCATATCATTTAAATTTTCCCCCTCATTTGTATGTTCAAAGTGAAAATCAGCAGATCGAGGACAATTTAAGTCTGTAATGCTTTTAAAAAGAGGATCCTTACAGGGATGAACGTTAAAATCCCCCATGATCAGAAGGTTATGAACACAATCCTTCATGGAGTTACTAACAAAGACATTCAATGCACCTATCTGACTGTGAGCTAGGCAAGGATTAAAAGCATTATAAAAATTTACCAGACCGGCCAAACAGTTTTCCCCCATTAAGGCTAAACCAATGACACCAGTACTACTTGTTGCGATTCTAAGTACTTTACAGGATAATGCAACCAAAATAAATGTAACCATGCCCCCTTTGGGCCTGCCCCTTGCTGTTACTGTAGTGGGCACATAGTAAGCTTTATACCCTTCTAGAAAATGATTACAATCAGTAGACCACGTCTCCTGCAAGCAGATGATTTGGTACTGCTTAATAAACCTGATCCAGTTGCAATCCTCCATCTTAGCACCCAAACCCGCAATGTTCCACGAAATAACATTGTTTAGACTACTTTTCGGCCAAATTGGCACAACACGACCCATACTCCCATTTGCCTGACCCGCCAATTCCTCACGTCAATCACAAGATTCTAAGCCTGAAAGGGTGTCAAATCTATTATGTGTTACAATATTGAACCCTGGCCCACACTGTTTATCAGCATTGAACAGATATGCGCCATTAGAGAACGGCGGCTGAATAGGAGTGGAGGGTCGAAAAGGGCCAGAGAACGGCGGGGCTTTAATCAAGTTGGTATAAAAATAACCAAGGGGACGTACACTTATACCATTCGCATTGTGGGCTAAGGCGGTCGCTCTTAATAAAACTGTGGCAGCATGCCATGGATGCTTAAAATTGACTATAATACAGTCACCCGCTATTGATTTCCTAGATGTACCTATCCAGCTCACCCTCCTGGTTGACAGTATTTGGTCAGCAAGTATAACTGGAATCCCACAGTTTTTATGCAACCATGATACAGTTTTATTTTTTAGTGAATCATGGGATTCCTCAGTTGCCTGATGAGAGAGTCGCTCAATTGGAGGAACATTTATAAGAACGGCCACATAAGGTGCGCAGTCAGGAGGAAGGTTAACATGGCAATGTTCCTTTACATGCATGAGAGCTGGCGGGCCCTCAGAAACTACTATGGCCTTTTTATGTTGAGTGGGTATGGAAGTAGACTCTGGTGGGACTAACTTAATTACGGATATTGGTTGAGTAAATTGCTGTGAATTTACTCTTCCAATGCCCTGCCCCTCAGCTTCTAAACTCCTGTACGCTACCTTAAATCTTTCTTCCACTGAGGCCTGGTATGATACTAGAAGCCCACCCAGTCTCTCCACCTCTAGTGCCACCATATCTAGTTTAGAAATCAGGGGTTTCATCAACTCTAAAAATGTTGTTCTATCTTAGCTTCTATGGAGCGAGTTAAAAAGGCAAATTGCTCTATATTTAAAAAAATTGTACCTGCCATATTTGTGCTTTCCTGGCAATCTATAATAGCCCCAGTACAATTTGAGGCAGAATGGCTTTTATCTGCGCTTTTTTTGCAAATCTTCCCCCGCGTTTAGTTTGTGCCTTCCTACATAGGCGCACTGGCCTGGGGGAAGTTAATATCTCTTCTACAGCTGAATCGTTGCTTATATCAGGTAGGGCATCATTAAAAACAGCATGAACTTGTACTTGTGCTACTGCCGTAGAGGATTCCCTATCACCCCCCCCCCCCCCAAATATCAAAAACCGGCTGATCCGGCAATGGAAGAGGGACCTCCTTGTGTGTAGCGGGATGATTGCCTTTACCTAATGAAGCCCTGCGCTCATTATTGATTTGATTATCCTTTTTGACCAAAAAGTTATCCATAGTTCCTAGCCCAGATATAGTTTTATCAATTTTTGATTTGGCCATGAACCCACGTGCCTATATATCACAAAGCACAGCAAAAAATAAAACAGAACAATCCCAACATACATAAACACTGGCAATTTGCTCTACTAACGGATCTCAGGAACTCACTACATTCATCAATTAGGCCAACAGGTCCATAGTTCGTGGCCCAGCCCAGCCTCCTCAGGCCTCTGAGGGCCACAGAGGGCCCGCCCTTTGCCCGGGATTAGCCCGGCATAGCCCGCGTGCGATCCCGCGACGCGGGGTCTGGCGTGCACTTTTATGCGCCCCCGGGCGCGGAAATAGCGTCGGCGGCTTTCCTGCCGCTGGGAAGCCTGGGTATTGAAGTCCCCGCCTCCACTCCGCGACCGCAATGACTGAAGCTGCGGCGGCGGGAGGCGGGAACGGGCTGAGGATTCTGCGGCACAGGTAGAGGTAAGTTTGTCCTCTGCAGCGATCACCCCCATATAGATTTTTTCTGGTTCCCGCTCTGCCGGGTCTGGCATGCACTTTTATGCGCCTCCGGGCACGGAAATAGCGTCGGCGGCTATCCTGCCGCTGGGGAGCCTGGGTATTGTAGTCCCTGCCTCCACTCTGCGACCGCAATGAGTGAAGCTGCGGCAGCGGGAGGCGGGAACGGGCTGAGGATTCTGCGGCACAGGTAGAGGTAAGTTTGTCCTCTGCAGCGATCACCCCCACATAGATTTTTTCTGGTTCCCGCTCTGCCGGGTCTGGCGTGCACTTTTATGCGTCACCGGGCGCGGAAATAGCGTCGGCGGCTATCCTGCCGCTGGGGAGCCTGGGTATTGTAGTCCCCGCCTCCACTCCGCGACCGCAATGAGTGAAGCTGCGGTGGCGGGAGGCGGGAACGGGCTGAGGAATCTGCGGCACAGGTAGAGGTAAGTTTGTCCTCTGCAGCGATCACCCCCACATAGATTTTTTCTGGTTCCCGCTCTGCCGGGTCTGGCGTGCACTTTTATGTGCCTCCGGGCGCGGAAATAGCGTCGGCGGCTATCCTGCCACTGGGGAGCCTGGGTATTGTAGTCCCCGCCTCCACTCCGCGACCGCAATGAGTGAAGCTGCGGCGGCGGGAGGCGGGAACAGGCTGAGGATTCTGCAGCACAGGTAGAGGTAAGTTTGTCCTCTGCAGCGATCACCCCCACATAGATTTTTTCTGGTTAATCATCCAATCCTCCCTCAAAAGAGGATTTTTTGGTACCAATGATTCAGACGGCATCCCATGAACGTATAATATATAGGTTACAAGATCTAGAAGAAATGTTCCATCAAGTAGGGGCTCCTTTTCTCCGAGACCCCTGAATGTTTTTCTTTTATTGCCTTACTCCTTCCTCTCCTCCCCCTATCTCATCTTTTCTTTTTCACCTTCTCTTCCTTTTTTGTCTCCCTCACTTTCTTCTTTTTACCCCCCCCAATTTTTCTTCTCTCCTTCCTTTCCCAGGTAAGGAGACAACATTTCTCGACATTTCTCGACATCCGTCCCAATTCATCTATATATTCATTTTTCCATTTATTCATCCATCCATTTATCCACCTATTTATTTATATATCTATTTATATATTTATATTTATTTATTCACTCACCTTTTTATCTATTTATCTAATTATGATTTTTTATGACCTTACATCATCCTTAATGTTCATCATATCTTACATATCCACTATTCTCATGGTCCAAATGTATTTGTCCCATCCATGGTCCATCATGTCCACTTCACCCAAGGCAATGAGTAACTAGAGTTATAGATTTCCAAGAATACTGTGCAAAATATCCTTCTCCTCCACTATTTATTTATTTATTCCTTATGTTTTATCTGATCCTTCCTTTTCCCCTCCTTCTTCCTTCCTATTATTATATGTAGTTTTCTCTCCTTTATAGCACACTAATACATGTATTGACAAATTAATTCTTGTGGGTTCATTATTTAGTGCTGCACTTTTATGTATTTCTCTACGTTTACATTTTCAATAAAGAATTACGACACAAAAAAATAAAAGGAGGATGTTAATGATCCTGATCAAATCCCAACTTATAAGGGCGCAGGCTCCAGTTCGATAATTGTTAAGATATTTGTTTCTACTTGCCTTTTTTCCACCCTTTTCAACTTCCATGTAGCCTGGCACCCGCAAAGTGATCATAACCCTTTATCGGCCGTCTTTGAGTGGTCCCTGAGACCGTCCAAGGCCGATTTGTCTATTTAAGCAATCAGTCAGTTTAAAATATCAGGGGAGAATGGGAGAACGTAGTTCTAGACGATTTTAATTTACACCTGTTTTCCTCATGTCAATCCAGTTTTTATATTGGCCTAGATAAGGAGGCTCTCGATGTCAACCTTTTGGATTCCTTTCCTAGTCTCCAGGGGTGTATTAAGGCTGCAAAATAAAAGGTTTCAGCAGGGCTCTGAATCTGGCATATTCAGATGTGTAGAACCTAGTCTAGAAAGGTATCTAGGTCCTGTATCACATGGACCTCCACGAAAAGTATTCCTGGGGACCCTTTTTAGGCCTCCCTACATGCAGCTTTATCTTACTGGGAGCACAGATTTAGTTTACATATACGATTTAAATACAGAGAGAATGCTTTGGGTTAAGCTGCTTTAGCCATTGCCTCCTATGTTGTTTTTGAGGTTTGTCATTAGTTGGATGTGCAGTCCTACACGGCAATAGCATGTCGTGGAAGATTACATTGTTTCATTAATGTTTCCATAATGAAAGGTTTGAGGAAGTAGTTCTGCATATTTCTGCTCCCTGTTTGTTCACTTTCTTAATCAATGTCATCCCACCTCTCTCACTTTCTGTTTTTTTCTATGCTTTTGTTTGTACTCTTCAATCCCCTTGCCTCTAATCATTTTGCTTTCCTGCTAATTTTTCATTAGATTTCCTCCCTTTCTTCTGTGTTGTTGCTCCTGCTTACCATCTCTCTCTGGCATTGCCTCCTTGACCATTGCTTCTCATCCCATATTAAGAGCACCCTCTGGTGACCGCAGGAAGCGGCAGGAAGCTCAGCGCGAATGGCAGTTCACACTGCACTTTGCCACTTGCGGAACTCGGCAGAGTTTATTTGTCACTTTGCGAAGTTTCACATAGAAGAACTCTGCAAACTCTGCCCAAGCCTAGCCTCCTCAACACATCCTCCTATTTTTGTTTTACGTGCCTATGTACCATTGACTACTGTGCATATTGAGCCAATAAGCAACTAACAAACTAATATAGTTGACAAATAGTTATAGGAAATTTGGTTACTAGTTGAGAGAGGTGGAACCCTACTCAAGCATCAACCTTAATCCTTGTCAGGGCGAATGCACAAGCAAACCCCAAATTAACTTGTGCGCAACCTCTGGTAGTTTTTTCATAGAGCAATCAGGCTTAACTTGAAGGCAACGTGTAAAGTATTTATGCAGTACTTCAATCAGTAATAACGTGAAAACATAACACAAGAAAAATCCCACACCAATTTAAAACAATAAAGTAAAATTCACAAAAATTTTTGACACTAAATTGATGAAAGCCCAATCAGTAGAACCAGAGATGGGTTATTTTAAAGATTTAAGTGAAAATAGAGCCAAAAATCACAAAGGGTCGCTCATGGCTACATCTGTTTGCATGAGACCGGGACAAAGTCACAAGTTCAGGCTGACCTCGATGTAGTGTGACTTTATTACAGGGACCAGGTTTGTCCTGCTCAAAGAGTTACCTTTTCAGTTTAATACCAAGAGTTCCATTTGCGATTGAAGGGGCCTGGAGCCAGAGGGACAGTTCTGTGGTTGTCAGTCGAAGTTGTGCAAAGGGCTGGCCGGGCATCACAGATGGTTGTTGCTGTAGTGCGAAGATCCTGTCAGCGCTCTGGGCGGGCTTGGTTGGAGTTTCATCTTGGTGGTCACCACAGTGGTTGATGCTGTTGCGCGAAGAGTTGCTTCACCAGAACTTTGTGTTGGCATTGGACATCGGCAGCGCAGTCTTGGCACAAACAGGCCAGTTCCCAATGAGTCCAAAAACTTCAAGGGATATCAACGGAGGCCACACAAAGGGCCCAGGACCTGAGAGGAACCACTTGGGGATTAGGAGCTCACATCAGAAGAGGCTAGCAGGACTCAGCAGGTCCAGTTGCATGTCCAGGTAGCTGGTCATGTGAGCCATTCCAGGGAGCCTCTGGAGCTTGTTATGTCCCTGTAGCTCAGAATAGGATGTCAGCTGGCTGATCCTTGGATGCACTTCAGCCTAGAATGAAGGGTGCAGGTGAAATCTTCCATCTCAACAGCAGGGCAAATGGCAGCAGAGCAACAGAGTAGCAGAGCAGCAGAGTGGCAGTCCTTCTGGCATCAAAGCAGCCCAGTGGCCCTTCTTCTGTAGTATCGACAGGTCCAGAAGTGTACTGAAGAGTTGGTGTCTGAGGTCCAATATGTATACCTGGTGCCATCTTTAAAGTGGGAGAAACATCCAGAGCATTTCTTTTGAAGTGTTCAGGTTCCTTCCTCCTCTGTCCTGGCTCCAGACTAACTGCAGGGGGTATGCTGCAAAGCTTTGAGTGAAGGCAGGACATAGCCTATTCTGGTGTAAGTGGGGCTGTGTGGAAATCGGCCCTCCCTTCCTGTCAGTGATGGACCATCCAGGTGCGCCGAAACTCTCTATTGTGTGTGGATGTCTAGGAGGAATACTCAAAGACCAACTGCCAACTACACTCAGGCATGTGACCCAGATAGGCTGTCAGAACTAAATGGCTAGGGCAAGAGAATCTATATGTGAGTTTTGACCTGCACACCTAGTTTTATCAAGTTCAGAAAATGTAATCTAAGTTAAAAATAAAATTAGTCCGTAGAGCATGCAACTGTATAATTGGGTGTAGCCCTAACCCCGAATGTGATAATTGTGTGTTATGAGGACACGGAACAATCCGAACCTGAACAGTGCAGAGCTGATGTCCCTAAGGTTTTAAATACTTTGTCTTATTTCTTTACATTACATACAAGAAATAAATGCTTTTAGACAAGAATAATTTCCAAACAAAGTCCCTATTTCATCCTTGTGTATCACAAGATTTTTACAAACAGAATATTGATTGTGGCAAACATAATGAGTACAATCCTTGTACTTAAAACAATGGTTACGTTTCTTAACTCTCACAATTTGAAACATAAAATTACCCAATGCATTTCGGGTTGAAAACCCTTCTTCAGGGGTACATATTGCAAGATAACAGTCATGAGCTGCAATTAATAAACAACTGACAGCTGCCTCCGTGCGGAACTACAAAGGTAAAATGAACCATTATTGTATAATATCAATCAAAAGCACAATAACCAGTGTAGAATTTACACACACCATATCCAATCAATAAAAAAGAAGGAGAGGAGCAAAAGCGGAGCATGCCATCATGAGCTTAGTGAAATAAATCGTGTGATAGGTGATATGTAAGAGAATAGACCCGTTGATTTAACATCATTCCGGTGACACTACTGCCCAAACCATAACTTGTGTGGTGTCTGAACACGTATGTGCGCGAAGAAGAATGCTGCTAGTACCTTCCAGTTTGCTCGAAGTTAAACGTTTCTACAAAAGAGAGCTAAAGTGAGTATGTGGTAATGATGCTGGAGGGTTAGTGTTAAAGTTGTGAAACACAGAATGCTAACCACAAAGATTTAGAGTGTTAAATTCAAGATCTGCGCAAAAGTAAACAAAGAATAAAAATAAGCGAAACATGATGGTCCCTGCGTGTTACGCACCCCGTGCCCTATGATTTCGAAAAGCGTCTTATAGATATTATAACGCATTTTTGAAGTTTTTCATCATTTACGAATTTCGCTTCAGAATAAAGAAGCACTGGACAACATTGGATGGAACTGCAGTTTCCATTTGGACCTTTGGATTCACTGAATTTAATTTGTGTTTATGATGATTAATAACTAAAGATTGATTAATAGTGTTTAATAATGATATTATAATATGTGACACACTCAATGTTGAGTGCCTCAGGTAGTGCTCACTTTGTCTAGGACAGTTAGGCCCTGGTCTTCTTTCTCTTTCAGAACCGGTGGTAGGGTGGAACCACCTCAAAGAGAGCACACCAACAGCGATTATTTTTTAATAGTGTGTTTATTTGATTAGCATTAAACCGAGTGCACCACGGCTGTTATCTTACACGATTCAACTTTATAAAAGTGGCATTTTCAAAATTGTAACAAAAAATCCGACTCCATCGTAAAAGTGGATTTTTCATTACAATTCTAAAAACACCAAACATAAACTCTTGACCTGTTCCCATGTGGAAATTGCAGTCTATTATATGTAATAAGGTAACTCCAATGTTATCCTATGGTAGAAGCTGGTCTTTCAGTAGTGAAACACTCATTTAAATTGTAGAACTTAAAATGACTTGCCCTACTTTTTAAATACATTTCGCCCTGCCCTGTCTAGGGCCTGCCCTTGGGATTACTTATTTGTTTTAAAAACGTGGATTTGAGCCTGGCAAAATGTTTATTTTGGCATGTCGGAATGGCAGTTAACAGGCAGGCTGGAGACCGGATTGCAAGGCCCACTATTCGCATTTAATTTACAGGCCCTGGCTACATGTAGTTCCACTTTACTAGGGACTTATTATAAGTAAACTAAATATGCCATTTGGGTGCAAAACAATTCTACCATATTTACAGGAGAGAGCACAAGCACTTTTGCCCCGGTAAAGTGCACAGAGACCTAAAGGCCAGAAAAATGTGTTAAAAAAACAGGAGGGTGAATGGAAAAAGTTTAGGAATGACACTACAGAAAGTGTGATGTTGAACAATATTGCAAATCTTTTTATACGTTTCTAAGAGTATGTCTCGTGGTATCTATCAATCTGGCAGTCATTTCTTCTTTAGGAACATAAGCAAGTTGCACTCATACTTGCTAATGACTCTTATAATAATGGCACAGCATTGGCATATTTATTTAAGACCTAAAAAAGCAAAAATTATTACACTTGCAAAAGTGAATGTGAAACATTCTGTTGAAACCATGCCCATTCTATTATCTGTCCTCCATGCTTTCTTCTCTTCTGTCATTGGCTTCACTTTCCCTCTTGCATCAATGGCCCCATCCATTTCTTGCTCATGCTACCCTTTCCCTTTCCGTGTTGATGCTTTTGTTCCTCTCATTCTCTCATTGAACACAAAAAGATGCATAAACAAGTATAATGCAACTCCTAATTCTATGAATGCCTAATTAATCCTTGGGAAAATATAAAAAAGGCATATTAAAATTGCTAACAAAAAATCCAAAACTTGGGATCTGAAAGCCTATATACATGCAAAATAGAAAAGTTCACATAACATTCTCCACAATTGTTATTAAAGCTCCCATACACAATAAACTGTGGTACAGATTCCTATTCTCGCAGCTTGTATGTAGACTTTCAGATCCCAAGTTTTGCATTAATTGTTAGCAATTTTAAATTGCCTTTTTTAGCAAAGTGGACCGTGCAGGGGAGTGTCGTTTTTTTTACCTCGCTCGCATTCATCAAAGTCAAGTTGGCGAACGTGAGCGAGGAAAATCAACCTCCTGGTGAGATTTCTCAACGTGGGGGTCAGGTTTCTCATTGTGAGTGGTCCCGTATGCTCGCGACCGCCTGCGTTGAGAAACAGCCCGTTCGCATTGAGAAAGCTGCCGCTCAAGTAAAAATCTACGTTGTGCTGTGCATGGTGCCCTTCACGATGATTGCACAGTGCGGACAAGCATTCGGCACTGTGCAATCACTGTGAACGGCATTTTTCTATCCTACCTCACTGCTTGCGGAGCTCCGCGTAGTGCGGCAGAGTTATTTTTGCACTTGGCGGTGTTCTGCGTAGTGCAACTCCGCGAACTCTGCCCAGGGTTACTCAGAACCCACAACTATAGTTTCTACTGCAACGGGGCTGGGCGGTTGATCCAGCCATCCATTGCCAACTTCCTTATCCCGCCCTTTCATAAGTGCCCGCTGTGACCAGCATTTTAACCCACTGCATGGCAGGACAGTGAATGACTGATGAGTGACTGGTGCCACTCGTCAGGCATTGACTGTCCAACTACGCTTTGCATTATTTGTGCATTTTGGTAGATGGGCGAGGGGAATGCAGAAACAAGGAATTGACAAAGGGCCTGATGTTTCTCTGTATTTTTTATCAAAATGTCAATTATCTGTTCAAAGTGAAGTTAGACTGTCGTTCCTTTGACAGTGCTGCCCCATTTTGCTTCCTACTGCAAAGGGACTGGTGAGAGAAAGAGAAGATAGACCACTGCTGGTGCATTGCCTTCCTGTGTGAAACAAAAAGTGAGGAGAAGGTGACATCCTCTGTCCTGAAAAAACAAATCAACCTCTTCAGCTGTTCCTATGTGCTGGACTGACACTAGCACCCTGCGAGTGCGCAGGCACAGTTATAATCTCTGTTAATGTCAACCCCACTTTCTTTTTGCCATTGGCAATGTATTACTAGCCTGCTTCACAGTTTGACTTTGTTCCACTCAGAAGTATGCATTTGTATTACTATGTCCCAGTGGCATACCACAGGCCCCTGCAGCTCTCGCACTGCGGGGGGGGGGGAGGCAGGGGGGCTAAGCTCCATGGGGCTCCCTCAGCACAGTACTCTGGCCGGAGAGCTCCCGATTGAGCCCGGAGGGGCCCCTCCACGTACCTTGCAAGGGAGGGGCCCTTCTCATTTCGTTACACCACTGCTATGGCCTCCTTTCCCATTATTGTTCCCTTTCTTCTGCAGTCTTTACAGTCTGTCATCTGTAAAGTGGGTATCAAATCAATATGGCGCTCCATTAATCTCATTTTTGCTGAACTTCTTAGTATGCTCTACAGTTTTAGTTTTTTTTGTTCTTTTCTCATCTCAGTGCCTACTTCTGTGTGATGCTATCCTCTTTTCCAAATCTGGTGTTCAGCTCCTCGGAAACATTGCGTTCCAAGAGAGGGAGCATCAGCTGGTGGCACAGGAGGGCTCCCAGCTAGTGTTGCCAGATGGAGGCAGGGCAGGAAGCTGAATCTGTCATGGCCTGGAAGCAGGCGAAGGTGGCGGAGAGTCGAGGAATGAAAGAGATCACTGCAGCTGAGGAGGAGCAGAGGCAGTCTGGATTTAATTGTTCTGCCACGGTGCACACCTTTGCTGCATTTCTTCAGACCTTGCCCCTCAGTTTGGCCTTATTTTTTATCAATAAACTGTCTCGGTCCTATACGAAATAGGTCTATTATAGATCCCTCTTTGCTCTTATAATTTTTATTGTTCCTGCATTAGACATCTCTTCCTGTTATAGTCAGTTCTAGTCTTTCTTCTATTTTGTGTCTCTTTGCAAACGTGAGGAATAAATCAAAAATGTAGAGGTGCAATCAGCTGCATACAAGAGCAGTTTTGTAGCCAAGTGTTGAGAACATTGTGTTGAACAATATACTCCTCGTTTAACCTATACTAATATTTCTTTACAATAGCAACCCATATGTGGAGGGCGTGGCTTGGCTAGCACACCGGGACCCTATTGGAACATTCCAGTAGTGTCCCAGAAGAACCTGTTGATATTAAGCCAATTTAAGAAAAAATCGTGCTGCAGAATTCCACAATTTGGCTTTATTTTCCAATGTTCTTGGGGGTGGAGGGGCAACCCCTGGGCTTCCTTGCTTCTGCTAAATCAGCATTTCTGTGTGCTCCTCACTGTTATCAAAGTTCACTCGTTGCCCCTTATCAATGCATACATCTTTAAAATGCTGCTATTGCTTCCATTGTGGCTCCAATAGGTTTGTCACTGGACACTGAGAGGTAAATAAAATGTGAAGAGATAATTTAAAACTGTACTGTGCAGATGTGTAAAGTATTGGAGTCAGAAAACAGTTAAATAAAAAGCACCATAAAAAATGCACACTTTTTTGCCTGTTAAGAAGAGACTCATTTTAATTTTTTTTACTTGTTTAAAAAGTGTATTTTCCCTTTTAGCATATCCTGTGCACTTTTTTGATGTAAAAATAAATAAATGCATTTGGTCATCATGGGTGGGTGAGCCACATGGTTTGCTCTGCTTTGGCTCAAGGTCCTTTTGCACCCTCCAGCGATGACCTTGTACGATGACACCTCCTAATCATTCTCAGAGGCTACTGAGTACCTACCCCTGTAGTGTCCACTCTGTTGAAGCAGAGGGCGATATTCACAAAGAAAAAGATATCCTCCCATATAGCAGCTTCGGCCACTGTACTGTTGCACAGTGAAAGTAACCACACAATCAGGTATGCATTCTAACGTGCTTCTGTCGACCGACCTCGTACCCCGGGCTCCAATCTCTGTTATTCACTATGCCAGGTAACCCCAGACCCAACCAACACACACCCAAACCGAGAGAGTCAACATTTCCCAGAAATGTATTTGGTGCAACCGTAGTGTTGCACAAGGGCAGCACTACAGGTGCCTGGAGCAGGTGAGAGTAGAGTGACTACCTTGTAAGAAGGCAAATTCTGGACAGTATGGGGTCGATTACAATGGCGGGCAGATCGCCACCGCCCGCATGGCGGTGGCGAACCTCCCACCATAATCAACCACCCCTTTCCCCCCGCCATATTACTATGGCGGTGGGGTCGGGGACCCCGGCAGACGGAAAGACCGTCCACCGGAAACGACATATCCATACATACAGACAGAAAATCACAGTTTTTTTTTTTTTTAAAGACAATTTTTTCAAAGAGTGGGGAAGAGATACATCCAAGACTCCAGCCCGGAGCATCCGTCTGGCAGGTTACATTGTGTCTCTAGACGATTCTGGAATTAGAGCACATCGGTCATGCCATGTAGGCCTTTCTACTTGTGCTCTTCGTTCTCCATTAATTTGAAATGTTGAAAGGAAAACTTTACAGAAACACTAATTATAATAAAATTAAATCCCTTCATTCATAGACTATGCATTCCTACCAGCTGTCCCACAATTAGCTGCTGAAGTGCTTTCACCTCAGGGCTTGGGCACTGCACAGGTTGCAGGAATGATAGCTACAGCCCTAACAGGGCTGGCTTTAATGCTGGTGGCATATGGTGTGAGTATTTTGTTGTACCCGCCCCCCCCCCCCCCCCCCCCCTCCAAAGACCTCCTTCTCCAAGCATTCAGTCAGTACCACCTTCCAATGATGCCCCTCATATCTACACAGACCCGCTCTACATGAAGAAGCAATTCTTTGATCTGCATGTTAGAGACTGTACTTTGCTGGCGGCACACTGTCCCTCTGTTCTACTTTATGAGTGAAAACTCAGAGTAGGCAAAACTGAGATCTCTGGAACAGATACAATAATCACCAGAGTTAAATTGATGTTTTTATTATCGCCTACAAATTGCTGGCATACAAGGAACTTTGAAGTCCGTGCCTTTAACCCTGTAAGGAGTGTCAACATACAACACCCCAAGGCTTGGCTCCTGGTGCGGTGACACCAGCCCCTAAACAAAAGCATAATGCCATGCCTAGGCTTGGGCTGGAGGAGGCCCAGCAAATGCTGCAATTGCACAGAGTCCCATTATCATTCTGTATGTGATAATCGGACGGCAAACAGATTGATAAGGGGCCAATAGCAATCTGTGCCAGGTTTGGGAGGGGTGGCTGCAGGCCCTTGAGTTCACAGCAGGAGTGCGAGCTGAGCTTTCTCTCAGAGGGCAGCGCATCTCGCTGCGCTGTCTCAAATTATGAACAAAAGGTATCCATGAAAGGGATCATCACGGGTGATGGACGTGAGGCCCAAATTAGGAATGGTACGTAAACTTTGCAGATGGGTGCTCACCCTAGGCGAAATGGCGGCATCTGAAATTAGATGAGCAGAGGGTCAGTCATGCCTCTAGGCTTGTAAGCTGACATGAAATGACTCACCTCGCTCCCCCAACTGACCATCGCCACACAGGAATTTTAAATAGTTAGCTACCACCAAGCTCCCGCCTCAACCACATCCTGCAAGCACGGCAGCGCTGGAGCTTTGAACTTTGCTGGGTGACCTGGGAACAATTCTTGAGTTTGCATTAGTGATGCTAGAAAAGAGCATTATCTTTCAAGCAAACACAACCCTGCTGATAATTGTTTTCCAAACTAACATGAAACAGTCTTCAACACCCTTCTTATAAGAACCCACACTAAGGGGCATATTATCAAACACGGCGATAATGGGCTTGATAATATGCCGCAGAGAATTCCAATAGAAGCCCATGTTGACACCAGAACATGAGCTTCTATGGGAATTCTCCAGGGCATATTATCAAGCACATTATCGCCGCTTTAGCTGCAGTTTTCTGCCGCTAAAGCGGCGATAATTTTAATGCCGTTTCTTGATAATATGCCCCTAAAATTGGGAGAGGACCTCGACCTCGGAGCTGGGGAACTGGGTTCGAGTCTCGGTAATGACGCTGAACTTCCTGTGAATCTGGGCATATCACTAAGGGGCATATCAGCAACAACCGGCGATAATTATCGCTAAGCGCACTTAGCGCTAGAATAATTATCACCGGCTAACGTGGATTTTTATCGCTGAGATAGCGTGCTATTAGCAACGCTTATCTCAAAAGCGATAAAAGTCCTAACGCAAACTGCCTAACGTGAGATTATCACTGGAAACCCAGCGATAATCTCACGAAATGTGGCGTTAGCTTGTTGATAGGGACTCGCAAACTTAGCCATGATATCCACCTTCCATAGGATATCATGGCTAAGTCAGTCCTGAAGCAGGCGTAAGGAAAGTAGCCATAACAGGGGTTATCGCTACTTTTCCTGCCGCTATGCTTCATACCGTTGGGCTTGATGATAGGAGAAATGTCGCTTAGCGACATTTCTCCTGTCATGTCAGGTCAGGAACGCCCACTTTGCATCTCATTAGAGATGCAAAGCTGGGCGTTAAGATTCCCGGCACTAAAGCAAGGTTTTCGGCCGAAAACGGCCGCAAAAGCAGCGATATTAAATATGCCCCACAATCTCCCCGTGCCTAAGAAAAAAAATGAATGTGTGTCCTCATGTAACGTAACTGGTGCTATGTAAAGCGCTCTGATACCTGATTGGATTCGGGTCAATTTCGCGCTATATAAAACTCTGCAAAAAAATAAGAGAAATGATGCCGCTTCTCAGCTGATTAATCCTCTCTTCTGACCTGCTCTCCCCTAGTTATTTTTTGCCTGCTTCATTTGCGTTGTTCGATTTAGTGTCTGTAAAGAACAGACCAACAACATAGTAATTTGGTTCTATTATTATCTGATTACTTTTTATTTTAAACGGCAGAGAACATTCCGTGCGTCGGGCAAAGTAAGGCGAAACAAGCATGCTGAGAACTGTCCCTAAAGTGAAGAGAGCTCAACGTTCACGCTTACTGTGATTTTAGCTCACGCCCACTTTCAATAGCGCCGACGCACTGAGACATCCTTAAGCAACACAGAAAGGCAGTCTGTACACTTGGAACACTCCCATCCCTAAATGACAGACTCCAACTAAAGCAGCGTCATGTGTGGAGCCTGGTGTGGCCTCCCCACAAATCACCCTCTCTCAGTGCGTTTACCTTCACCGTTTGTGTAGGGAGCCCCTGTTACCAAATAAGGTTCCTCTCAGATATAGCATATACATGGTTCCCCTAGGATCGATCATTGGGCAATGAAGTTTCAATGCGTGAATTATGTATGCGGTATTAGAGAGTTTAAGCTAATGTATAAACCAGCATCCAAGCTGATGATAAACGTGATTGATTTATCTATTTACAAGGGAAAAATGAGACCATTAGGAATGATTTTTTTTATTATTGATTTTAACCTAGTGGGCATATAACTAGTTTATGGCATTTACATGCAAACAACCTTTGTACTATGTGGTGAGAAGCAAAGAAGAGGCTTCAAGTGCGGAAAATAAGATTGCATCGAAATCCGCATGACTTGTATTTTCTGGGCCTCCCCTCCCCCCCCCCCAGTTAATGTTAGCAGGTTTGGCTCACCCACATTCACTTGGGGACATTTGCGGTAGTGTGGTTTTTGCTGCCAAACCCGTAACTGAGACACGTGGTAACAGGAGTTACCCCATTTATCGCAATAAAATGGGGCACCCGTAATCACGCAACAGTGTTAATGAAAGGGGGGGGGATTAGTGTCTGCTTTGGTTCTGATGATGAGTGGGCTCTGCCAATAAAAATCAGACACCAGGGTGTTCAGAATTTATCAGCTGCGAAACATATCACATGTTCATAATTTTGGGGGAACTGCATGTGTTTTGTTACTCACTGCACCAAATTCTTTATGTCCAGGTCCATACCAGGCTTTTACCCCATGTTAAATTCCAGCTGATTTCACCTGCTGAACTGTAACAAATATTACCTGGTGTGATAAACGTCGTGCCACTTGTATTTGTGATACCTGTGCAAACAGGCGTTTGCTGTGGGGTCACAATTAATGAGCCACTACTAATCTTCTAATCAGGCACTTAGAGGAGGAACTGATAAACGAAGCACATACATTAAATTACCAGTTCCAGGTTACAGTACATGCAGAATCATTTGCACATTTTTACATAAATTATACAGAACTTTAGTGCACTGTACACTTCAATACCTGTTTAGCATATACACATTTTTTTGGCGAAGCCTTCATCAGGCAACTGCTTTTAGGGTACCATTAAATGTCACTTCTTCAGCACTCAAAAATGTATGTCATCACTAATGTTAACACTTGATCTGAAGGACATGTTGTGGTAAATGAAGATGCAGGGTGACCAGTAGATCAGGTGATAACAGGATGCTTTGGGCCATATGTACAAGCCCCTATCGCCACGGGAACGTCACTTTTTGTGATGTTCCCGTGGCGATAGGGGCCTTGCCTTATGTACAAGGCAGCGTTAAGCTACTTAACGTGGCTTAACGCTGCCTTGTACGAAAGGAACCCTTTCACGCTGTATTTAGTGTGAAAGGGGCGTGCAGTGGGTGTTGCAGTGGGCGTTCCAAATTGCAAATTAATCCAAATGGTTAACACTTAAAGCAAGGCTGTGAAATGTTCTGAAAGATCCAAAGATCAAATGACTGCATTCTCCACTCATAATGAGTCTTGTAATCATCCCCTATAATGTGTTACTGTTTTAAAGTAGTTAAGTAGGGGTGCTGTTCGTGTATTAGTGCCTACATTTCGGCTTTCCTACTTGCCATATCTGCACATCCTGCCACTCAAGAACATGAACCCGGCTACTAATAAACAAACAAGAACACCACCTTCAGCCTGTATTCAAACTGCACAGACTGTTACTTCCACACACAAGGGCATTTCTGTTTAAGATGGTATGTATGTTTTAATGCCCGACAAATGGCTTGAAGAATGTTATTGCTTGCATTCCAAAGCGCGCCTGCTTGTAGGCCCCTAGCCCCTTGTCAGGCCATAAAGACACAGCAAGCACACAAATGCCCTCATCATGATTAAATATCTCGTCAATTGGCTGGTATTTTTTGATGAATCTACCTTGTAAATGTTTTTTTTGGGAGGGGGAGCATAGACACACCGGCCAGTTGACTAGTCATTTCACCTTACACTGCATTTCCTTACAGGCTATAGTAAGTGCGCAATCAAAAACAATTATCACGCAGTGCAGAAATTCATATTCACAACAAAATGAAAATGAAAATGTGTATCTTACAAGCGGCACCTGAGAGTGCAAAGAGTGTGTAGGAAAAAGAGCCCCAATAGCCAAAACTATACTAGTGGTTCTTTCCTAGTGCCAGTGGCAGGAATGGCCACCGCATTTCGACCCCTACCTCATCATCACAACAACATGTACAGATTGGAAAAACAAGCCTGTGCACACGTCATAATAGTAAAGCACAGAAAGTTCTCTATCTATCACACTCCAGCAATACAGTACAGGTATATATTATATGACACAATCACAGGTTCAAAGTTTTAATGTGTTCTTTTATTCTTCGAAAATTTCCCAGCCAACACTTGTTTCGTCTCGATGAGTAACCATACACTTCATCAGGGCTGTAAGGATAAGCAGTAAACAAAAGTGTCTAAGTCACATGATTATGGCAGTAACCTCAGGAAACTATCAAATGCAACAATTGTGGATCAGGGAACACCCAGGGTGGGTAAACACGTGACAGCCTTGTGTGTGAGCAACGCAACAGTGTAAGGTGATACATTGTCGTGACTGGCCCAACTACGTGGTGAAACACAGACGTGGGAAATATACAAAAGTAAGTCAGTATCACAACCTTCAGTAAAGACACAGACAGGTAAGGCTGACATTTTGAGGAGACTATATGATAGACATAGTGAAGTACAAAGAGTAATGTGAAAATGGAAGGAGAGGGAGACAACAGGAGAGTGTCAGAGCGCCGGAGAGTTGCGCGGTGAGCCGAAGTAAGAAAGAGAAGATGCAAATATGAACAGTGCACTAGGACAATGCAGAGCGGCAGCATGTTTCAGTGGGGAGAGACAATAATTCACAGGTGACCACTATTTATAGCCCGTTGACGTCTGGTCCCAGACGCTGTGATTGTCCTCGCTGCTCTAGCGTACTCGCTGGTCAGGTTCATGCTGCCTTTTATGCCTTTTCTGTCGCAACTGACGAGAGGTGTGTCATTTCATTTAGCCTGCATCCTAGTGTCACCTCTCCAATCCTGTGTCTATATTTCACCGTTGGGTCACTTAGGGGCATATTATCAATGGCCAGCGATAATTATCGCTGGCCGTACATAGCGATAGAAATATTATCGCCAGCTATCGCTGAATATTATCGCCATGATAATGCCATATTTACAACGCATAGTGCTATGGCGATAATGTTTCAGCGATAGCGGTGTTTTCAATGGAACATCGCTGGTTTTCCAGTGATGTTCCATTGAAAACAGCGATAACATTGCTGATACGACCCTGTGGTCCTATCAGCATAATTCATCTCCGATTAAAAGTATGCCTTAGTCAGGAATTTAACAGATGTTAAATTCCTGAGTTAAGGCTGAGGTAGCGCGATTTGGTTTATCGCTGCACCTCCTTGTTAATATCGCGAAGCTGCCTTCACGATATTAACATGTGTTGTTTTCACAGCCACGCCTTCTTTGCATCTCATTGCATCTCATTGTGAAAAAACGGGCTCTACATCAAGGAAACACGCGCTAGCGTGTCCTTGATGATATTGCGATATAATTATCGCTGCTTTTTGCCCAAAAACAGATGCTAAAGCGGCGATAATTATATCGCCAGCCCTTGCTAATATGCCCCTTAGTCATTTAACTATCTCCTAACAGGCTTCTTGGGACCTTTCACTCATCACACCTTCTGGGCAGATGATGAGTATATTTTCTCCCCCACTGGCCGCAGCATGATTTCATGCAGTCAGGTTTCATTGTTATAATGTTCATCCGTACCGGGATGTGCCCTCCGCTTTAGTTATAAGTGGGGATGATTCCACTACTTTCAGGAATTTTATTCTACATGAATTCTTTTGCATTCAAATATACCTGTGGGAACCAGTGTTTAAGTGTATGGTTTTACTTCTCATGTTACAGCCTTACCAGCCCTTTGGCTGTTTCCATTTTAATCGGATCTCTTTAGATAGACCATATTATTGCCATCATAACTATTTGAACTCATCCGTGTGACCTGAAACTTATCACCATTTGAAGGTGAGAGGGTATACCTTTCCATTTATCCCTTTGGACGGTCACGTCCCTCTGCTCTCCCTCACATTGGCTTTACTCCTTTTAGTCAATTATATTGTCATTTACCTTCGGAACCCGTATCAGGATTTCGTGGTTCTAATCAACCTCCTTTGCCAGCCGGGACGAAAGTACAACTGGCAGAGAGGTGAGCTCCGTTCAATTTGCTCATTTACATGTTCTCCCTCACCCCTCCTTCATACTCTGACATCTCCCTCATAATTTGTTTCTTTAGGTCTCAGATCTCCTTCACTTGCCTCCAGATAGAACCCTTATCCCGGGTTCATTATCCTATTGGTTTCACACCTATGGATTATTGTCTCTCCCCACTGGAACATGCTGCCGCTCTGCATTGTTCTAGTGCACTGTTCATATTTGCAACTTCTCTTTCTTACTTCGACTCACCACGCAACTCTCCGGCGCTCTGACACTCTCCTGTTGTCTCCCTCTCCTTCCGTTTTCACATCATTCTTTGTACTTCACTATGTCTATCATATAGTGTCCTCAAAATGTCAGCATTACCTGTCTGTGTCTTTACTGAAGGTTGTGATACTGACTTACTTTTGTATATTTCCCACCTCTGTGTTTCACCACTTAGTTGGGCCAGTCACGACAATGTATCACCTTACACTGTCGGTTACTCACACACAAGGATGTCACATGTATACCCACCCTGGGTGTTCACTGATCCACAATTGTCGCCTTGGGCAGTATCTTGAGGTTACTGCCATAATCATGTGACTTAGACACTTTTGTTTACTGCTTATCCTTACAGCCCTGATGAAGTCTAGGGTTACTCACCCAGACGAAACACGTGTTGGCTGGGCAATCTTCGAAGAATGAAAGAAGAACACATTTAAACTTTGAACCTGTGATTGTGTCATATAATATATACCTGTACTGTATTGCTGGAGTGTGATAGATAGAGAACTTTCTCTGCTTTACTCTTATGACATGTGCACAGACTTGTTTTCCCATGTTTAAGACCTCTGGTCTTTAAGGTAGGGGGCTCAGGGTTAAGCCCTTCCTGGACGTACCGTCTTACCATTTCGACTAAGTGAATCGCGCTTCACCCTGGGCAGGCACCGTTTTCTACCTACTTACGAAAACCCTGTTTCTTGCTATAGTATGTACAGATTGGGCACAAGCACATAGTCAAACCAGATGAAGTATAAGATGCCCCTCCGCCCCTCATCCTAATAAAATTCTAAACTTCAGTTTGGAAAGAATAAAAAACGTTTTTAGCTAGAACTATTATGATTTTCCATTATTTACATGTTTCAGGTTCTTTTCTGCCATGCTTTCCTTTACCACAACTTCAACTCCTTTTGTTTTTCAAAAACGGCAGCAGCTCGGTGAAACCCCGATGTATTCTGGTAGTTGTAGCCTCTGACTCTCTGGCTATGACACTATGAAAATGACAGATATCACCAGATCAGTATCAGATTTAGTACGTGGGTTGCTAACCTCACGTGGCCCTCAAGTCAGGATGTGTGACGCACAGCAAATTACAACGGTTGCCACTCCAGCTGACAAGCATGTCATCAGCAGCAGCGAAAAGCTTCCTTCGGTAAGCCACGTGCGGGGCACATTACTGAAGCCAGTGGCACCTTCCTCATGCAAAGCTGGCACATTCAATACATGAAAAAAAGTTAGACTACTGTGACTATCTCACCTACTGCTCTGGCAATCGCCTCATTCTTCAGTCAATCTGTGACATTGCTCGTAAATGCTGAAGCTGTTACAGCGTGCCCATATACCAGTAGCCAGAAATGGAGTCATTGTGCTTTGTGTTGCACCATTGCTCAGTGCTCACTATTTGTAGACATTTCCAAAGGGGTAGATCCCCACCTGCCTTTTAAAGTGAACTATGAGACACTTGTGAGAAGTTGACGCAGATAGCACAGGTGCACGTAGTTGTAGAATAAAACAGAAGTGTTCTCTCACCTGAGCCTTCCGCTATGACTACTGCAGTACATTCTTTGCACGCCAGTGCTGGTTTCCCTCCTGAACGATAACAGCCTGCTGCATGCTGATTATCACGAAATGAAATCGGAGCTACATAGACAAACTCTTCCACAGCCCACTCCTCCAGCTTCCATTGTCCAATCAGGAGGCTTAAACGGTAGTGCAAACATGAAGTGAGTGATTCGGTTGTTGCCACCCACTTCACTTTGTCGATGAAGGCCAGCCCTGCCCCTTACCATTTACTTCAATGGCGATCTGCTGAAAATGCCTGGGCTACAGCATAAGCGCCCTATTTAAAAGTAAATCATTGCCGCTTTCTCCAGCTACTCCCATCATGCTGACATCACTCTCCTCGTGTGTGCCTCGAGGGCGAGCAATAACCCTCTCCCCCGGCCAGCACATGCGCAGGAGGACTCGTCTCTGACCTCGCCCCCCTTTCTTTAAGAAGAAAAACCTAGAATTTGTTTTGGAGTCAGAACGAGCGCTTAATTTAAAGCTGCTCCACATGGTGTATATTCTCTCTCTGTCTTCTCCCGGATGTTGGTAGGGCAACGCCCTGTTCGCCCAATAAAACCAGCCGCCGCTGCACTCCAATTAAGGAAATTGTGTTCAAACGCAAGCAAAGCATGTTGGCTGGGACATCAACTAATGAAACAATGGCTCACAATGGATGAAACTACCTCAAGTAAAAAATACTGTTGAAAGGAGCCTTAAGTACAATCAGAGGCATTTTGTATTACTTGATCCTGGAGGGACTAGGAGAGGTCCTGTAGGTTTTAAGAAGCTCTGTGGTGATTGGTACACCTCCATGACATCGCCTCCACCTTATCACCGTCAAATACATCACATCCCTTATATTGCCACATTTTACACTTCAAAGGTAAGGCTTGTAAAATAGATTAAGAGTGAGGTAAGCAAATTGAAGTGGAGTTGTGAGAGGGTGCAGTAAAAGGTGCCGCCATCTCAGAGGATGTAGTACCATACAACCAAGATGAAGATTGGCCTCATTGTGCTAGCATCTCTTCAGTACTGGAAAACAGGTGATAAAAAAGATCTGTGAACATGCATAAGTGAAAAGAAGAAACGTGCAAACCACCAAATTTGTTGAGGTGGCCTTAGAAATTGTCGGACTATTCAGCCATTGAACTGGTCACACCACATGCAAATAACTGATTAAAATGGTGGCTATCTAGCAACCAGTAATTGACTACTTGAAAGTGGCAATGTTGTAACTTCATGTCAGATTCAATTACGAGACCTGAAGATGAAGATACAAAGCAATTAATAAATTACATAATCTTTAAAGGAGCAGGCCATGAATTCAGATATTATAGTTAATATAGGAAATTAATCCTTACTGATAATCTAGGAGGACCTACCATTGCAATGGTCTCACTGATATCACAGCATAGATTGAACAGTGATGGGATGCGTGTAGCTGGCAGACTTTTTAGTTTGAAGGTTGTTAGAAATGGGCTTTCTGGTTGGCTGAGGCTTGCGCCAAAGCCAGGCAGAAGCCACCACTCTAGTCATGGTAAGGGGGAAACACACACTGTTGATAACCCCTGCTCACCCCCTTGGTAGCTTGGCACGAGCAGACAGGCTTATCCCCAAGGCAATGTGTAAAGTATTTGCACCAACACCCACAATAACACTGTGAAACACCACAAATTGACACCACACAGGTATTTATAAAAATAAATATCTTTATCTAAAATTAAGCATGACCAAAACGACATAGATCCAACATACACAATTAATGCTCTTCTTTGAATGGTTCTTTGGAATGTTCTTTTCAACAACAAACTTGTAGATTCTGTATTTCACTGATGTTACCAAACATAGCTTGTAGGTGTAGTCTTTTAAGCAAATAGAGAGTGATTAGAACAGTCTCAAAAATACGGCACTTGCAGGGACTGTATTTCTTCTATTTGATAAGCGGTTGCTCATTAGTGCCTGTCACGTGGCACCGGGGTACAAGGCTGGCTGCGCTGGGCCCTTCAGTGTTTGCCCACAGCTGACTGCGCCAGCGATAATAACCAAATGCCCCCCAAAATGCTCACAGCCAAATCGGGAGACCGGGACAGGGCCTCAGTACCGCAACCCCCAACTACGCTACTACGGGCTGTAATCCGGGCAAAGTTAGGGAGGTACAGTTCGGCTCGCCGCCTCAGACCACTGAAGCGAGCCTTACCTGCGGTAGTGGGCTCTTTACTGCTGCCTGCACCTCGGGTTGGAAACGGACGAGCCCTCTCCTTGCAGACGCTGCACAGGAGGAATGGGGCGGCCTTCTCCGACTCGAGCACGGCTCCACTCTCTACGCGGTGATGACGTCCTGCTGGGCGGCTCCCTTTGTTGACGGCGACGCATCTCTGGAGGAATCCCGGTTGCTAGGCAACGCCTCGCAGCCTAGGATCACAGCACAGCTTTCCTTTCTTCTTGCAACGGCCTCGCTGATGACTCGGGCCAGCGGGGACATACACGCAGCACTTCGATGATTACACTGTCGGTCCACACAAAGGTCACGGTGCTAGCTGGACTATGGGCAGACACAAGCAAACAGCATTGTGGCGCGCTGGCTCCACGGAGCTCTTCAGTGCAGGCAGGACCGTGTGCAGGCACAGGCACACAGCGTCGAGGTTGGGTAAACTCACAATCTGAAAATAACACGGCAGGCTTCACAGAGATTACCAGCTGTAGGCAGAGACACGCTTACAGCTTTGCAGGGACGGTTTTGGGAACTTTGATATGCCTGAGTTCCCACAGCAGGAGGCCAGCTCTCCTCAGGCCCTTGGAGACATTTTACTTCATGCTACAGAGCACACAGAAAAGTCCCTTCTTCAAGCAGGTGGGGGGACACAGCAGACAGCAAAGTCCCCCGTGTCCTCTTCCTCAGTGAAAACAGCAAACTGCAGGTCATCCCCAGAACACACAGCAAGGGCAGTCCTCCCCAGTCTCTTCAGCTGATCTTCTTGGGCAGGGATTCCTCTTGATTGCAGAAGTAGTCTTGGGTAAACTTTTGTGTTCCTGAGTTTTAACAGGAGGCCAGCTCTTCTCAGGCCCTTGGAGACACTTATTCCTGGACACAGCACACAGCAAAGTCCTTCCTTCAAGGAGGTGGGGGGAACACAGCACACTGCAAAGTCCCCTGTCCCCTTCCTTATTAGTAACAGCAAACTGTAGGTCAGCCCCAGAACACACAGCAAGGGCCGTCTTCCTTTCCAGTCTCTTCAGCTGAT
The DNA here is from genome assembly GCF_964204655.1 of Triturus cristatus. NCBI lineage: Eukaryota > Metazoa > Chordata > Amphibia > Caudata > Salamandridae > Triturus > Triturus cristatus. Next base: position 1,059,592,958 of record NC_140591.1, on the reverse strand, counting down.
CTTCTTTGGCAGGGATTCCTCTTGTAGGCAAAAATAGTCTAATTTTACTGGGGTTTCAGCTCTTACTTTTATACCCGAAAAGTCTTTGGGGCATATTTACAAGGGCTGACGCATCTCTGAAAATCAGCAGGGATGCGCCAGAACACTTGCGGGTAGAGCGTAATTTTTGTCAGATTAAAACAAAATAGTCACCCTCCTTCTTCTTTTTACTTTTTAATCAGGTTGTGACCTCTCCAGAATAAAAATAATTATAGAGGATTCCCTTACCTGTTTTAACCCACTCACCACATCTACATCTTACCAGGCCCCTCACACCCACGGCATCTATACGGCAAGGAACAAAACATCTCCGATAAAGAGCCCCTTTATGGGTGCCCGTCGAGCATTGCAGCGCCGGCTCGACGAGGAGCAGACCCATATGATGAAACATGACACCTAGCTTGCTGGGTGTGTGGGGAGTCCTAGTTCTGAAAGGAGGTATTTCCGACCTCCCCACCACTCTGAGTACTCACCATGTGGCCAACTTGCCACCCGGGAACACCGTACCTCTTTTGTCTTCTAGACAGGCAAAACCACCCGTGAACCACCACTGATGCGCCGCATTTACAATGCGGCGCGCCATGGCGCACTGATGGGCAGATGCGTCTCGCCGCATCCCCTGTCGTAAAGGCAGCGCATTGCTGGAGTCGCGTCACAAGCGCGACGTGGCTCCAGCAAGGCTCAGGGGCGCCCTATGCCTAACATGCTGCGTCACTCCTTGCGCCTGCTGCAAGCAGGCGCTGGGTTTTGACGCAGCATGGCCGTAAAAGTGACTCAGTGAAATTTTGTAGATTTCACTGCGTCACGTTTAAGAGGCGTACCTGCGAGGGAACGCCCACCCTGCGCCATAACGCCCACATGGAACCTGACGCAGGTTTCATGTGGCGCAGGGCTATACAACGTGACACATATCCTTAGATGCGTCACATTGTAAATAGGGAGCAACGTGGCACAAGATTTACGCCGCCGCTGCGTCATAGAAGTGACGCAACGTCGGCGCAAATGTGGCGCAAGGGGTTTGTAAATCTGCCCATGTGTTCTTACATGTGTGAGGGGTCCTGGATCCAGTCCAAACCAGTTCTAGGTGCCCTCTGCCAGGGCATGTCTTCTTCCTTTGTGAGTGTGGGCCAGGGCCATCAGACGCACCGCAGGAGGTAGAGCCAGCATTGTGGAAGGCAGGCACAGTCCCATTCAGGCCCAGGTGCAACTCCTCCCACCACTCTAAGTGCAGATAGGTCTATTCTGCCTAGTGCTGACTCACCAAGCCTCCTTCAGCCACTCCCAGTCCCTGTCACTCACAAACCAGACAGTCAATACACAAACAGGCAGAGGCACACAGAAATGTTGAACAAGAAAATAGCCACTTTCTAAAAGTGCTATTTTCAAACACAGAATTTAAAAACCCTCCTCCCTAAAAGATGTGTTATTAAATTCTGAGTTCAGGGATACCAGATTTCAATTTTCTATCTTGCTCCTATGGGAAAATATGCAGATACAAATGGGACACAGCATCCCCCATTCTGTCCTATGGGCAAGATAGCCTTACAATAGTGAAAAACGAAATTGGCAGTATTTCACTATCAGAACATGTTACCCACACTTGTACATGTTCTACCTTTCACATACACTGCACCCTGCCCAGGGGGGTGCCTTGGGCCTACCATAGGGGTGTCCAATGTGTAAGAAAAGGGAAGGGTCAGGCCTGGCAAGTGTGTACACTGGCCAGGACAACATGGCAGTTCACAGACTGCGCACAGGCACTTCGGTGGCATGCCTGAGACACCATTTTAGGGCTACTCAGGTGGGTGGCACAATCAGTGCTGCAGGCCCACTAGTAGCATTTGAATTACCAGCCCTGGCACACTCAGTGCATTTTACTAGGGACCTACTGGTAAAACAAATATGCCAATCACTGATAACCAATCACAATAGCAATTCACAGGGAGAGCCAATGCACTTTAGCACTGATCAGCAGTGGAAAAGTGCCCAGAGTTCTATAGCCAACAACCACAGGTCAGGAAAAATAAAGGGGGAAAAAGCAAAAAGTTGTGGGATAACCCTGCAAAAAGGGCCATTTCCAACAAAGGTCATGTCCGTTTTTTAATTTGACCTGTGGATTGGCATTGAAAGCGAATAAAGAAAGATTATCAGTGTTCTGCATTTGGATTATTTTTCTAAGCTTAGCCCTACCTACATGTGCAAAGAACAGAATCCATGTTCTTGATCAGAAAAAAAACCCTTCCACTCCATACAGAAGGATGGACGATTGAAGGAATGAAGATTACCATGCTTGCTAAGCTTAGCTTTCCAGGTCCATATTCTTTACAAAATTCTCGGGGAGTTGTAGTTTTGTTTATACCATTATAAATCAGTACTTTAAGCCCAAAATGCAAAGAAAAAGTTGGAGTAGAGCAGCTGCTGGTTGACCTCCTCCTATTCCACTGAAAGAGCAGTGGCGGCTGGCAGGGAACGGGGTGGCGGGGCAGGAAGGGGGTCAATGGAGGAACAAAACATTCAAAAAATAATTAAAAAATACTTACCTCTTCAAGGCCGCCTTCGTCTCTCCTCGGTCATTGCTGATAAGTCCTGGAAGCACACAGGCTCCCCTAAGCCAATCATTGTGATTGGTCTGAGCGCCATGGTTTGGCGGTCAGACAAGGACAGGGAGCCTGTGCATGTTCCCCACCAGAACGTGTATTACAACCTGCTGGTGAACATGCAAAGTGCGCATGACTGTTTAGTCTGGCCAAGGCGGATGGCCAAACTGTCAAGCGCACTTAGAGTGTGCATGAACCACTTTTCCCAGGCTCGGTCACCAGCCCTGCCCCATCCCTAACCGAGCCCCATAGCGAAGAAAAGTAAAATGATAATAACGAGGTTATTATCATTTTCCTTTTTTTCTTGCTCTGAGAGTAGTGGGGCCACGCTCCTCCGCCTTAGCGGAGGGGCCGCCCCTGTGCAAGAAGGTTCAAGATGACTTCCTACAGTGCCACATGTTGCATTGACTGGTTTATAGTACATGAGTAATGTATTTTGTGTAGGTGTCTCATAGAAAATGTATGTCCCCTTTCAAAGCCTGATGTCATTGACCTCCTATGCTCTGGTGAGAGGTAGAAAGAGAGGGCATCCATCTTCTCTTTGTTGCAGTTCAATCACCAGGGAAAGATTCGGACTTGAATTGTTCTCAAACTCAAATGGAACGTGCTTGCTAGGATATGGGATTAACAAAACAATGACTCACAATTGATGGCGCTACCTCAAGTTCAAAGGACAGTTTAGTCAAATAAATAAAGGGTGAGGTTAGCAAATTAAAAAAGAGCTGTGAGTGGCTGTGGACAGGGTGTAGTGAAAAGTGTTGTCATATCAGAGGATGTAATGACATACAACCAAGATGAAAACTTGCCTCGATGTGCCATCAAATTGTTATGTTATTGCTTCAGGACTGGAAAACAATTGATAGAAAGGATCTGTGAAAGTGCATAAGTGAAAAGTATATATCAAACCACCAGATTTGTTGAGGTGGCATTAGAGATTGTGGGACATTTTGTCCACTGAGCTGGTCACACCACACACACCATACAACTAACTGACCACAATGGTGGCTATCTAGCAACCAGAAATTGACCACTTGAAAGTGGCAATGTTGTAATTTCACGTCTGATTCAATTACAGGACCTGAAGGTGCAAAGCAATTAATAAATGGCAACATTTTTAAAGGAGCAGGACTTAAATGAAGATACAATGAATGATATAGGAAATTCATCCTCAATGATAATTAGGGCTCCCAGTTGTATGGTATTTATTTTTTTGCCATTTCCGTCTGTATTTATCCATATTTATTTTTTGCTACTTTTATCTGTATTTATCCATATTTATTTTGGGTTTCGTGGAAAAATTAAGCTGAAATTAGTATATTTCCACATTTATTTAACCGATAAATATGCGCTCTTGCTTGAATGTGTGCCAGGTTTCAGTGCTGTGAAAACCCGCAGAAGATAAATCAGTGCATTATATGACAATATGCTAATTTCAGTATCAACCTTGTGCATAACTACTGCTGTTAAAGCCTCTTTACTAAAATTCCTTTCTTTGTTAACCCCCTTATTGATCAATCCACACATCTATTGGCCTGGCAGTCATGGCAAACAGTGTTTAGAATTACTCAAAAAGCACTCCAATTTCCGTTTTTAGCCACATTGAAAAATAAATACAGACAAAAAAATAAATGTGTTCTGTCTGTATTTATCTGTAAAAATCAGTAAAAACGGAAAACAGGGAGCCTTAATGATAATCCAGAGGGACTGAGTAAAGATAATTTTTTTTTTAGCTGAGTTCATTTATGAACTGATTTAACAGATGTTTAAGCAGAATCCAGTTCAATGCATAATGAAGTCGTGATATCTTCCTAAAATTTTAAATTAATTGTATTCCTGGGCAATAGAACATTACTTGCTTAACAAGTATGGTTAAATTAACTACGTTTTTATTTCTATATTAATACCATTGCTGGAGGCTCCTCTTGAAGATTTGCAAGACCCCCAATTCTCAACCTCATCCTTCTTAACTGTAGGATTGCCCAGCTGTAGGTGTTGCTCTGAGTTCTTCTGCTGGTCTCCTCATGCTTGTTTTCGGTCCAGGGAAGACCTGGCCTGGCAGTTCGGGCTGAACTGTTCCCATGAGGCACAGGGTCAAGATTGATTTGCAAATAGCTTTGTCTGAACTGGGGCGGTGAAGTGAGATGAAGAACAATGATGGATTCAACCCAGATCTGTGACTGGGGGTGTGTGTTTGAAAAGTTTCAGCGCTCCGTCCATCATTTCCTTGTGTTTGCTTTGTTCGCCCTAAGTTGGCAGGGTATGCCCAGACGTGGGTTCCTTGCTCACTTTGCCACTGGATTCAAGCTAGCCTGGCTGATGAGGGCTGTTAGCCTGAAACCGGTCCCAGGATGCTTGTTTCAGGTCCAGGGAAGACATGGCTTGGCAGGTCGGGCTGGTCTGTTCCCATGAGGCACAGGGTCAAAACTGATTTGCGTATAGCTGTGTCTGAACTGGGATGGTGAAGTGAGCTAAAGAACGATGATGGATTCAACCCAGATCTGTGACTGGGGCTGAGTGTCTGAAATGTTTCAATGCTCCATCCATCATCTCCTTGTGTTTGCTTTCTCCTAAAAACACCTCTTATGTTTCCTGGCTAATCCATTGGCACATATTGTATTATGAGGCCAACATGTATAGCATCAGTCTTGCTTCAAAGCAACATAGTGCTGCCCCCTAAGGACTAATAAGGTTTGGCCCCATAGTTACCAGGCTCCACTAAAATGGGTGTCAGGCACTTGGCTACCAGACCAAAGGTTTGCTGTTGCCACAGAAATGAGCAGCTGGACTAATTTATTCCAGGGTTGAAATGAAGAGGCTTGCATTCCTGTCAAAGATCAAATATTCCACAAGGTGGGTTAGCCCCAAAAGGACATACAGATGGTTATTTGCAGAACTGCATTTTTAGGTCTTCCTAACTTCAAGGAAGTAGCAGTTTGAAGCCCCTTGGGTATCTCGAGAACAAGGGTTTCACTGCTTATAGCTATAAATCAACTTTTGCAACAGAGTGGACATCTCTCAAGAGATATGCTTTCTTGCAAACCATATGAACTCGAGCTTGATCTATGTTTCAAAAATGGTGGCTCAGAAAGGGATGTTGTGCCTTTGTTCGGTAGGGCAATTGCTTTAAAGAGTCTGCAGCCTGAATGCCGTAATGTTGTATGGGCTATGTGGTATGTTGCATGTGCATTGAACATGTTTACCCTTTGGTGATACATAGATGAAGGTCTCTTCTAATGCTCCGCCATCGCGAGGTAAGTATCCGAGAAAAGAAAGGACCTCTTGGATGGGTTTTTCTTTTGAACTGTTTACATCCCATGGCCTTAGCGAAGATTCAGACATGCAACAGAATTTTCACCCGCAGTAAGGAAGCAAAAATAAAATGTACAAAATGATATGCAGTAACTTTAGCAACAAAACTCTAATCTTGGTACAGTATGACAATTTGAGTCCTCTAAGTAAAAATTAAATATTGGGCTTGAAACATTTTTTTCATCTCTCTCTCTGGGTCAAATTACATGTACTAAGTGAACTACTTAATGTGCAGCTAAAGCTGTTAAGTAATTATTTTCGTTACTTCTTCGTACATGACAGAAGGAAAACAAATGGCTGCTCATAATAACTTATTATTAGGTCAGTTTTCCAAAGTTTACAATGTCATCACTTTACAAATAAAAACACCGTCCCTGTACACACCACGATGTTTAACAAGTACAAGGAGGAGTTCAGTGTTCCAATTTACTTACTATTATTCCATTCAATCTTGGAATTAATTAAAAAAATTAGCATGTAAAATAATGTTTTGGGGGGCAAATTTAGTTTGCATTATCCTTCAGAATTGTGTCAATCCGCTGAATAAGGACTACAACCAATCCGAAGACGAGGGCACAGATTCATAAAATTTCAGTTTTCACATTTCCAATGAGAATTGTGTTTTTTTCAGTTGTGTGGCCATAGTTCTTTTTGTCTCTGGTCCCAATTTACAAACAAATGTGGCCAATGAGAATACGAACATTGAGCCCAGATGCTGCACTCCTAGTTTGATCCTGTTTCTCCATACATAATAAACAATCAAGCCAAGCCAGCTGCTCTGTTCCATTGGCTTTCTTGAGCCATATCGGGTTGGTGATGAGGGCCTCCAGATGTGAGTGGCTCACCCACGAGAGCAGAATTGACAGGTAAGACCTCAAAGAGCCCATACAATTCAATGGTTAGATACATATGATCCAAAATGGAACTTAAATCTGTACTCCATCGCTCATGATTTTAGATTTAAATCTTTTTATTGACTATCAAGGTGTACAGCATACAACATAAACAACATAAGTGTATTCCTTTGCCCTGCAATCATCCTGCCCCCTACCAACCTCCTTTAACTGATATCCTTGTACCCATTCTATGCAAATCCTTGACCTAGAGTCATCTGCAGAATACTCCAACACCGCTCCAAACACTAACTTCGATAAGCGATTTCAATTATACCCATTCTGTTCAGTGAAACATAGTATTTCGGAAAGCAAGTTTCCAGAATTCAATCAATAGTAATGTTGATGCCTGGTCCCAATCCATCGTTCATCTTCCATTTATAAAAATCCTCTATCCCTAAGCGACAAAGTTGTAACTGCATTTTTCTCTTTCAATATATAGCAGGATAGGAAGGAAGTGGAGCTCTTGCTTACAATTACTATTTCTTCTACTTTCCTACATGTTCCCATTATTGAAGTAATATAGACTTCTTTTGGTTGTGTTGCCCAGAAAGCAATATTAGCATCCACGTAGAACAGTTTCCAATGGTTGGGTCCAAGAAGCACCACTATTTTCCCATTTCAAGTTGCCACAATTCTGCCTGGAAGGTAAGTTAAGTGTCTTGGTAGTCCGCAACATCTGAGAACCTAAGGCCTCCTTGCCTTATGTGTCAGATCATCTGGATTACACACAATTCTTCACATCGAGCCATTCACAAGACTTGAAACGAATAGTCTATTTAGCAAACCTGTTCCAACGATTCCATGTCGACATGAAGGGTGGACTGAATATTGGTCACGAAAGAAAAAACATTTGAATTAAAGCATCACAGATGGAGTGGGTGAGCCTTCAACAAGGAGTTAACATGGGGTATTAGAGGGGCCACTAATAAAGGTCCTAACCTCTAATAAAAAGCTGTGAAGAAGCTTTCTGGACCTGGTGGTTTTGCTATCCTTGGTTTCGAATATGTGCTAATTGCCCCTTCATTTGTGATGGAAGCTTTTAGCTTAGCTACACAGTCCAGCTTGATGCTCCATTCCTTCTGATCCACTATATAAATTGAGATATAAATCCTCCACTGCAAATGACCCAGCCATGCTACCCACTATATTGATCCACCCTGTCACACCAACTACAGTCTGCTAGCAAGACTTCTGCCTGTTTTTTTAACGCTTTCATAAAATGTCTGTTTAAATTTCAATAGAGTTGAATTTGACTTGTTCGAAGTCAATGCTATTCTCCATCTTCCCTTTGTGGGAGCTGTCTATATCCTTTTCACTGTCATTGACTATGACCCTGGCCCCAATAAGATAATCCTTCAACATCCACATCTGCCGCCTTGGAGCTGGCATGTTTAGAGGTAACCCAAGGTGGACTGGACTGTTGTCTTATAGGACAGTGTTCCCTCTGCCAACTTCTAAATAATCCTATCACTTAGCGATTTCGCAACCAGAAAATAATCTAGTCTGATATATTACATGTGGGATGCAGAACAGAAAAAATAATGTAACTTGTTAGCATGTATGACCTTCCAAATGCCCACTGAGCGCAATGAGGTCAAGCATTCTGTTCTTGGTAGAGACTAAGCCCCCACTTACTTTGACCTAAGTTTGGTCTTGTCCAACATGCCGTCTGTTATGATAGTTAGGTTCACACCTATGTTCAATGTCTTGGAGAAAGTATTCTGGACCCCATTGGGAGCATACATTTTAGCTATTATAAGTTCGCTCACTCACTTTAATTATTTCTAACATAGCTTTTGGAGTAACAGGTACATCTATACAAGTACTGCACCTTAACCAACCTTAGCTGTAGGACTACACATTGTATGTTTGTCATCTGGTGACTGAGGATCTCATTCCCTACTATCCCAACTCAACTCATCTCCCTGCAAACTGGACAGCACAATTCTCTTTGATCCCAACCCCAGCTTTGTTATTCCCCTTACACCTCTTTCCTCTTATGTCTCTCATCCCCTCCAAAAATATTGCCCCTTCCACATACCTATTTGCAATCTGAATGCTTTTACTGAATACTCCATTCGCTCCTCTTTCCTGGACCTGCCAACTCACAAAATCTCCTCATCACCATGTCAGGCCATATTGCCCTCACACTACGTCTTGTGTTTGTGACATTACCTCCTGTACTGAGGGATGCCCCTCTTAAGGGCATCCTACATGCCACGTGTTGTCTCCTCCAGGGCCTGAAGAAATATGATCACATCATCCACATCCTGAAGGAACTTCATTGGCTCCCAATAACAGATTGCACCATCTTCAAAACCAGCTGCATAATTTACAAACATATCACAATCAGCACCCCTGCTTATCTTGTAGACAAGATTGCCATCAATGGTGGTTCTTGGCACAGCTGCAGCCGGGACAGCATCAGACTGCAGACGAAAGCTCACTTTCTATATTTAAGCATCCAGGATCTAAAGCGACAAACACATATGCATCTAGACCATCCTAATGCAGATCCAATTTAGGAAAGAGTTGGAGCCGTACCTCTGTAATGAACATTGCAATATACAAACCAGCTACCTCTCCTATCATTCATTGACTTTATGCTTTTTGTTTTACATGTGATGCACTGTGCTGTCTTTTGGCTAGGTTTGTGCTATAGAAATACCACAAACATAAACACAAGCAGCACATTCTCCATATCTGGGTTCTCACTGCCATCTTGACCAATCATGCCAACACTCTTCAAGTTTGAATGAATGAAGAATGCAGTTTAATCAGCACCTGCTAACTACCTTGGTACGCTTCAGGTGCATAGTTGAGCCAGGCACAGATGTCTGTTAAAAGTGCAAGGTGCATTTAAACAGAACATTTTGCACATGCATCATTTCTTTTTGTAAGTTACCATATGCACAGAATGTGTCTTTTCCGCAATTTGAGCGAATGAAGATGGGAAACAGGCTCCTGCAGCTTTGCCCCAAATTATTTTGCCGGTGATGTAAAAATAAATAACAGGTAGGGTGTGATTTAAAGTTCTATAATGTTATTTGTGAGATCTGGTGCCATTTACAAAACTCTTGGCCTTTGACCCCTTAGGTTTTTTATCATATCACCAGAACACCCTCATGGCGATATAGAACCATAATACATAGTTACCTGCTATGTCACCTCTGTGTATAGATCCTATTACATGGTCGCACAAGGTCATAACATAGAGGTCAGAGATACCACCAATAGTCTTGGTATTTCATCTGGGTTGTACTTTTTTTATTTACCCTTTTATAAGCAGCCCTTTTAATACTTAAAAAGTGCATTCATAGCTACAAGACACTGTGTTTCAAGTTTCACCCATACATTTGTATATTGGTAGAACATTTATTCTGCTAGTCTTACTTTGTGCGTTTTCACTGAGGAAGGTCTGGCTTCACTCACACATATTGGGTTACCGGATGTCCTTCTTCTTACTCCCTATATGTAATGACCTTAAAATGCGACTAGCCCTACTCACACTTGGTGCTAAAATTCATTGACTTTAAATCTTCCATTCATCCTTCTTCCAGGAGTTGTTCGGAGACAGCTTCAACCTACCTAAGCGTTGTGTACTATGGAGAACTATTTTTAATATTTGACTGGGTGAGTGATCTAGTGTTCAATTAGAATTCCTTTCTAAAGGAGTAACTGACCACACTTTCGTTTCCTTGACTCCTGTACTTTGTGTGTGTATGTGTGAGAACATTTTTGGAACCACTACTGCAACATATCTATGTCGTTACCACCATCAAAAATAGGTTTGAAACCGAAAGTACATTTTCAAAATAGTAGTCACCAACTCACAGGCGTTTAGAGTATAAACATAAATTTGTATGTAGACATACATATGGATTTTAGTTGGTTTTCCTCTTCCCTATTTAACGTCCAGTGCATTTTTGTGCCTTCTACATTAAAAATATAAAATTTAATTTTTAAATATTAATTAAAAATTATTGAGATGTTAAAGAGATTCCGCAATTTTTGCCACAGTCATTGCCAAAGGTATGTGAGTACAACCTAAAGCTCTACTTTGGCAACCTTGAAAATGGCTTATCGGCCCCATTCTTGCCTCTCTGATTCTCAAAATCTGATGTGTGTCTAGTTCTTGGGGGAGGCACTGGTCTTTCAGGCAAGTGTTCCTCTCGCAGTGTCCCGAACCTTGACTTTGAGAACAGCGGTTGTCTGGAGGCAGTGTCTACCACCTCTTCGTTTATCGCCATTCTGGGGTTTGAAAATGCCCTGGTGCCAATTTCATCATCAAGTTCGTTTTTCCATGTCAGGTTACTGTTATATGGCTGCCGCTTCAGTCTCTGTTCCCTCAAGATTGCCCCAGCTCGTGGTTGTAAACTGAGGGTTGTTGATTGGAATTCCATTTCAGAGTCACTATCACCAACTGAAAAAAGCAAACAAAGGGATGACTGAGAAGCATTTATATAACCACCATCCAATAGCTAAGTTTTCTCTGGGCTAAATATGGTTCTACACTTAATCCATCAGGAATGTCTGCACTGCCCTGACAGAGAAAGTAACAATGTAATTCAAACAACAGATAATAGAACATAGTGCTCCTATATGGTATAACATGTGGAAATGTGGTTTTAACACTAAAGTAGTTTAATAGAACATGTCCTCTTTATACATCCAACCCAACGTTTACATCCAACCCATACTATTTTATTTAAAGTCATGCATCATAGATGAGTTGACTCAATTGACAACCTTGAATATACAGTATAGATTATTATTCATTTTTGAAATCCATCAATGTCATTGTGAGGACAGAAAAGGTTTTCTTTGTGGCTTAGCCCATTAAATGCAAGTGAATGCTTTATATGAGACAATTGATCAAACTGTGACTTTTCTGCGAATCAGTTCATTAAGACCTTGCATCCTGCATTCCCCTCATACCTAATCTAGCAGTCACTTAGTTAAAATGCAACCTATGGGAGTCTAAATTTTACATAGCTTACAAATCTCTTTGCTTCCCGGTAAAAGGGGTGGGAGGCCTAAGGTGACCCCTTTTGGCTATGTGGAATGTAGGTTCTGGAGCACTGGCCCACCAGTGCCTCTTCTGCTTAATCAAGTTAGTTGGAGAAGTGGAGAGGTAGAACCCCACCTGAGATGTAGCTCTGTATAGCGCAAACTTAGGAATGGCCAGCTGCTGCAATGTAATCCATGTTGGGAATGCATTATAGGAACCCATTAGTAATATGCTGTGGGTAAATACAGGAGCAGCTAGTATACTGGAAGAGCGGGGGCGGGCAGGTGGGTGGAAGTGAGGTGGAGGGGCACTAGGGGTCGTGGGGGAATCAAAAAAACCGTACCATCAGCCGGCCACGTCCCGCGTAGCACTCCTCTTCAACTCTTCAGGAAGGCACGGGCTCCCAGAATGCCCTGCAGCCAATCCTGATGCCGCTTTCGCACAGTGAGCAGCTTCAGGATTGGCCTGAGAGCCCGCAATTCGCGCTCTAGAACAGACTATGAGTCTGTGCCTGCTCTGTCCAACCCAGCTGCGTTGCTGGTTTGGAGATAGCTTTCACTGCACATGATGGTTTGGCCAGCCTGAGACGGCCAGCCAAACCATCATGCGCAGTGATGGGAGTGCACTACCACTCTCCTCAGTGCCTGTCACTACTAGGCCCCACCAAGACCCGGCAGGAAAGGAAAAATAAAACAAGTGTTGTTTTATTTTTCCTTTACTGCTTTTTTTTTGGGGGGGCGATGCTCCTCCGCGAGAGTGGAGGAGCCGCCCCTGTGTAAATGCAAGAAAGTACATAGAAGCATTTTTTCTAACCACGGTATGCTGCCACCATCGTTCTATGTGCTGTACCCATGACAGGGACAGGAACCTACTGTCATTGCTGAGAGCTCACTTTGTGCGCCCCGCCAGGTCACCAGACAGGTCCAGACCAGTAGTCAGTAACAAGCCGATGCTTCTGCCACAAACTTAGATTATCATGACACCATGACTAAAATAAAAAGTCATGATATCAGATATACATGCATTAAGGCACACATAGCAGGAAGGAAAACATGCCTGTATGCCAAGCAGAAGACATTCTCATCCCAACACTAATCTTCCCCAAATGTGCTGATTATTATGCAACCGTCAACTGAAAAGCCTAATTGAGTGAATCCTTTTATCAAGTTTGCTACCATGGCTAGCAGAGAGGCATGTGCATACAGTGAAATGGCTCTACACGATGTGTGTTCACAACTATGAAATAACGGGAAGAGAAGAAAATTCATACTATGCTTCCCTTGTCTTGACGATTTACACTGCCCAACCTCTTTTATTTCTTCGGTCTTCAAATGGAAGATTTAAAAAAAAAAAAGAATACTGATAGATATCTTTAGTTAGCTTGTGGATTTTAAATAAATGACTGCTAATTCATACAAGAGTTGGAAAATGCATTTATGTCACACAAAAATCATAGATAACTTGTTGCCCCAGTCAAAATTCCAGTTAAAATCATATAAAAGACCTAGGGGGTCGATTACGATGTTGTTCGGAAAGGCTCTGAATCGGATTCGGGTCTGCCGAATTGGATTCGGACCGGTCTTTCCGACCGTTTCGGAAAGCTTTCTGAACAACCGATTATGATGTTCGGAAAGCGTTTGGACTTTCCAAGTTGGTTCTGAATGGCATTCGGAGGAACCGAGTTGTTCGGAGCCGACTCGTACAAGTCAATGGTCCGCGTGTCTGTCCAAGTGATTACGATGATAGATTTGGACAGCCTTTTCCGAATTGGTTGTTCCGACAAAAACCTGCTGTCAGAATCTAACTTTGGGGGCCCGTAGCAGGCCCCCCTTCCCCCAGGGCCTTCCCAATGGGGCCCGTGGGGGTGCCCAAGGGACCCCTCTGTGCAAACATGCACAGTGTGGTAGGCACCATGGGGTGCCGCCACAGGGTGCACAATTTTCCCCATCCATCCCTTTCTTCAATGGGAGCCTGTGTATTCGGTCAGAACACAGGCTCCTATTGAAGTCAATGGGAGTCTGACCAAATCGTATTCGGAACAATCGTAATCGGTCAGGAACCATTCTGAGACCAATTCGGTCGGAATGGTTTCTGAACGACATCGTAATCGACCCCTTAAAAGTACACATTTTGGCGAGTGCGCACAGAAACAACTGTACTATTCAGCCCATGCTTTCTCAATTATACTGTAAGAAACTTATGTTAACAGTAAGTCCGAGATATCACATTCATCTCACTATGGGATCTGAGTCAGTCTGGCCAGCAACTCCTATGAGAATATTTTTTAGTATGTTTAAAAATCTGATTACTACTTCCCACTGTTTAAATTGCTTCACTATGGCAACAGATCCCTGAGAGTCCTGGTCTCAGTTTATCTATTTTTCCATGTAACGCATATTGCTCCCATTTACAGACAACATACTAGCTCATACATCGGAATCTTCTTCCTCAGCTCATTCTATTGCCTACTCACAACATTCTTACTAACTTCACTCCTATTCCCAATGACAACTCTTTCAAGCCTACTTGCCGTTTGACCAAGATCTTCTTTGGACCCGTGACCCATTCACATTCGTCTGCAGGGTTTTCAAATCATCTGTTCCTCTCCAGTGTTTCGTAACATTCTCTAGCAAAAACGTAATTTTGCCAACTTCAACCAGATTTGAAAAAACCTTTAAAACTTTGCCCACCCCTAGCACCAAAATAGCCTAAAGACAAAAATGTTTAAAAAAATGGTCTGACTACAATGAGTATCAACAAAAGAGCTGAACTATAGAGTGTTATCTGCAAAATGTGGTGGGGCGAGACACGAACAGTCTATTCCAATTTCTTATTAATACGATAAAGTTTTTTTTTAGCTGTAGTAGAATATCAACCACTTGTATACATATACCTTTGAGTTTATAGACTATTGCCTTACTGATGTTCCCTGGAGAAGTGTTTCTAGATCTGAATGAATCACATGACCATTACAGAACCGAACGATCTTAATTAAGGTTTTGGTATGTCTACGCACAGAGAAACTTACACAAGAATGGAAATGCCCAGAGTTAGATAGGACTTAAGACCAATATGCTTTGAAAACCTTCTAGAAGACTACATTATTTCTTTGAAAAACATATATGTATAGTTTTTATTTTCCAAATGAACAAAGTGTTAATCAGAGTAGTTTTTGTTAAAAGAGGGGATCAGCTAACATAGATCCTATTTTGGAAGTTGATTTTTCAAAGTAGGAAATTAATGCAATAAATGTGAAATTGGCTGTTATGCACTTTGCTTGCCCACAATTCACCAACCTAATTACTTTAGTCCAGAATAAGCACGGTGGGAGCATTACTAAATTGCATGTTTTTTTTTTTCATCCAATGCATCGACTACCACTACATGGTCAAAGTAAGCAGATGCGGTATACTTACCTTGAAGATGTTGTTTTAGGAGATGTAGTGGATGCAATATTTTTATAGGTCACTTTTAACAACCTTGATACACAAAACAGGAGTTGGCGGTTGGGAATGACAGCACACACACTACAGTAATGAAACAGTTCCAATTGTCTATATCCAAATGATGCTCTCAAGTGTCCGGAGCTCAAGGAGGAGGAAGAGCCACCTAGTCTTCCCCAGCTGGAACAGGTCCAAATGAAACAAAATGAGATCTCTGAGCACTACAAACAAATCAACGCCGAGTACTTGGTATTAACAGCCTTTATTTTCACAAAATGTCACAGCAGACGGTTTCAGGGGTGGTGTTGTGCCCCTTTGACATAGAATAAGTCCTTCTTATTAACACATGTACGTAACTGTAGTTCCTTGCTGCGCCTACTTGTCGTGTACATGCTAGGTCACTCTTTTACATTGGTAGGTCCAGTCTCTGAGGAGAGTGCTCCTGACCCCTTGCCCTGTATCATAGGAGAATTCTGGCAAGAGATCAAACATGTGTTGCATGAGCACATTTGAGAGACTTGTGAAAATAAAGACTGTTGATGCCACTTACTCAATGTTGATTACTTTGGAGTGCTCGGAGATCTCATTTTGTTTCAACAACCTTGATATAGTGACACACAACCAGTGGACACTTTCAAGATGAGCCTTGAAACCTAAGTTAATCAAGTATGTAGTAAGAGCACCCACTAACAGCCAAATCAGACGTAGTCCCAAGGAACCTTTTTGTCTAATATTCCACTGTGGTTGGCCTAGATTTATAAATCATGCTCTCTTGAAGAGACAAATTAAAAAAAAAAAACAGGTCATATCCACGGAGGTAGAAGCCCATATTTCCTCTGGCTTCCTTTTTTTTAGTACAGAGGATGCCTTATTAGAGCATGATTACAGAGAACCTGGCACTCAACCTGGGCAATAGCATACTATCAGGTTCTTAATATGGTTTAGAGCCATGACTGAAGTATTAATTGATAGATATCAGTGATTTGAAAGTTGAACCCATAGATAGTGATTGAAGCGCACACTGAGGCTAGAGCCAATATTAGGGATTCTGTCTGATATTTGTTCAGACCAAATTTGCTGCTGTTCAATGAATTCCTAATAAAATTGATAACAAATGTGTCACCTGAGACACTCCAGTATGTCTTGGTTTTGTCTGCAAATTGATGTATGGTTGGCACTTTCAGAATCAGAAACTCTCTACGCTCTCGGTGGGTGTCTGTGTCATTCGATATATCCGCATCATTAGCAAAAATACATTACACATCACCTGGAATAGTTCACCTAAAGACTTGTCCATTTTTACAATTCAGTCAATATAACAATACCAGCAAGAGGAAATATCCTACTTGTACAGAAAGGGAAAAACTCTGCATGTAGAAAGGATTTTTTTGGGATAACTGCTCCAACACCTAGATCAGATTGTTCCACAGCGGCAAACTAAAGATCTCAATATATCCTTTACTTATTCTTATGCCATCAAAATAAGAATCTTAGGTCTAAACCAAGTTTATAAAATTAAACGTAGGTAACTACTGTATCACTTTCTAGAAGATCAATAGAGGTTGAGCTTGTGACACTTTAGAGCAATCAAAAGCACTATAAAATATAGGGAGGTTGCATCTTTTCTGAAATAGAATTGCAACTCAATCCTCATCTTCAGATAATCTTATTGATAATTTCAAAGTCCTAGGACAATACAATTTTACAGCTCTCAATGCTCTACAATGCTCATAAAGCTCCCACAGCTGTTGGTTTGTGTACATGGGATCCCTACATCAGGCTTGACTTCAGGCTTGCCATCCAATGGCCAATTCCAGCACACGGGTGGACTACTAACCTTCTCACTTCTTCTGTTTAGAACAAGGACCAGGGAAAAGAACAAGAAGACTCCAAGCGTCAATGTGCTTCAGTTTGCAGCTCTTTTGCCACTTTATTTTCCTGAACCTGACCATGTTTTTCTAGTTTCCTAATAAAGCCTTATCTTTCATTTGGTTACTTTGTGAATCACAGGTTATCACTTTTTAACTTGATAAATGTATTCAAGTGTGGAGTCAACATATGATGTTTAGGGTTTTTATACTTTTGTAATCTCTCAGTTCTTTTCCTGAGACTAGGAGTGAGAATACAGATGATAGAGAAGTACAAACCTGTGATAGGGTACTCTGAGAGTGTATGTCCAGATATTTTCTAATTATTTTAAGTTGTTTGGCATCTCACAGGATACATGAGAAGTACTATCTTGAATGAATTTTCTGAGTCAATGGTTGGGCCTACACATGGGGCCTCATGATAATTTGCCTCTTATTTGGGGTGGAATAACAGAGGGCCAGAGTCTTGGATACAGGCCAGTATCCTTGCACCAAATGATGGGCTTTAGAAGTTATTCCCTCTAGAATGGGAAATAATATGCGGTCCCAGGAAGTTTAAGACTTTTTCTGTGTGAAATCCCCAGAGCCAAATAATGAGGTATTTTCTGCTGCTAAAATGTCCGGGGTGGAGTATTGTGGATTGGGGGCTTGGGAGTGCATGGAAGTTCTGGGGGCGGTAGTCTTCTCTTCCTCCCCCATGGAGTTGCATGTGCCAGACTATGGGGTAGAATACGATGTCATTCAGAAAGCATTCCGACCATATCGGTCTTGGAATGGTTTCCGACAGAATCGGATTTGGGGAGTACGGCTGACCGTCTATGATTGTTCCGAATACGATTCTGTCGGACTCCCATTGACTTTAATGGGTACCTGTGTTCTGACTGAATACACAGGCTCCCATTGAAGAAAGGGGTGGGGAAAATCATGCACCCTGTGGTGGCCACCCCTTGGTGCCTGCCACACTGTGCATGGTTGCAAAGAGGTGTCCCTTGGGTACCCCCCACCACGGGCCGCATTTGGAAGGCTCCAGGTGATGGGGGGCCTGCTACGGGCCACCAAAGTCAGAATCCGACAGCCAAAAAATCAGAACAACCGATTCGGAAAGGCTGTCTGAATCTTACATCATATTCGCTCAGTCATAAACGCAGACCATTGACCTGTAAGAGTCGGCTACGAATGACTCAGTTCCTCCGAATTCCATTCGGAACCGACTCAGAAAGTCTGAACATTTTAGTCGGTCATTCTGAAAGCTTTTTGAATCGGTCGGAAAGGCTGGTTCCGAAATGGATTTAGCAGACCCGAATTAGATTCAGAGCCTTTCCGAATTTCATCGTAATCAACCCCTATGTCTTTGCCCACAGCATCTGCCTGCAATTTCACAATGTCAAATCTGTACCAGGTGAAATTAGGATTTGTGATTCTGGACCATAGATTACCAGGCCTGAGGTTTCTCGGTCTTGTAATCCTAGGTACAAAAACATTGGATCATACAGAATAACCCTTAGCAGTGTCCTGCTGTGGATACCTCTATAGCCCACACATAATATGGTTTGTTGTGCAATCCTTGTACTTCTTGTAATCATAGGAGCAAATGTAAGATATAAAGGGCCATATGTAGGTAGCTAAATACCGGTCGGTAACGGCTGAAAATCGGTAATTTTCCCGTTACCGACCGGTATTTAGCCCTTTCTAATGTAGGAGGCAGGTTTTAAGGATTCGGTAATTTACCGATTTCTAATTTTAAGGAATCGGTAAAATACCGAATCCTTATGTTAAGGAATAGGTAAAATACCGAATCCTTAAAAGCTATGTAGGAGGCCCTCTAGTGAGTGCATTTTTGCATTCAGGATTCGTTATTTACCACCAACTACAAGTTGGTGGTAAATATCGAATACCTTTAAAAAAGCAATAATTTGCTTTTTTCAAGGTGCCATGTGGCAGACATACATGCCCTTAGGGCATGTATGTGCGCCACATGTGCACAAATGCACGATTCAGGGGTGCAACAGGGTGTCAATGTGACACCCTGCCACCCTTGAATATGCTCTCCCTATTACCGATTCGGTATTTACCGAATCAGTAATAGTGAATGGCTTCCCATTCATTCCTATGGGCCTCCAGGCCCATAGGAATGAATGGGAAGGTGATTCCTTATTACTGAATCGGTATTACTGATTCGGTAATAACGAATATTACCGATTCAGTATTTTTTACCGAATTTTTAGCTACATATGAAATACCGATTCCTAAATACCGATTCGGTAAAATTCGGTATTTAGGAATCGGTATTTCATATTTACCTACATCGGGCCCCTAGTGTTGTCTTTCAGGCTAACCCTTTAAAGGTATGAAATATCATATCCAAGCTAACTTCTAAATTACCAGCTATGCTTCAGCTCATTATATTTTTTAATTAATCTTGCCACTTTTACTAAGGTTGTATTTTCTGTTGGAGCCAGAAAGCTAACTGTTCTTTTCTCCAATCAATGGACAGTATCCACCTATATGCCAGGGATGGGTGTTATAGCACACTAATTACCAGAAGCAATATGCCATTTAATTCTAATGGCTGGTGGGCACACCTTGTTTGTACTGAAGATTCAAGAAGACATATCTATCTGCCAAATTCATCATCATTCAATGCCTTGCACCAATATGCAATATTGTGTCCAAACTCAACTTATATTTACCCCAGCACATACACACACACAAAAACATACACACACGTGGCGGGTCGTGGGAGCTCCTCCAGGCGTGTGAAGGATAATAGGAGAACATGACGGCCCGCTAGAGGCGGGTCGCGGGAGCTCCTCCAGGCATGTGTGTGAAATACTGGGCAGAAAAACATGTAGAAAAGACAGATGAATTTGATTAGCGTTACCGAGGATCAAGGATCACTGCTGCAAACCAGGAATACATGCTGTGAATTGGGAGTCGGAAAGCCGGGAGTCAAGTGCGGCAGAGTCTGCTGATTGGAGGTGTAGTCTCCAGCGGCGTACTTTCAGGGGGCGGGGCTCTATGCCGGAGGCCCGAGAGTCGAGCCGAGTGTAGAGTCGAGTGGAAAAATAACAGATTATCTGATTTTGACAATCAATATGGTAAATTGATTTTAGACCCCAGTCCGGCCCTATTCCAGCCCCCCTCTATCTTTTGAGAGTTTTTAAGAGTGATAGTGTGCAAAGGCGGAGGGGTAGCAAACAGCGTTGGTCTAGAGCTGTGCTGGAAGTGAAAAGAGGGAGACAGGCAGCAGCAAGAATCCCATACCGGGGAGGAGGAGGTGGGGACAGCCCAAAAACACAAAGTAGAGCAGTTGGAGATCTGGACACAGAGAGTCCCGAAAATGCGGGGGGAAGTACAGAAAAAAGGCTGGCCCTACAACAGAGTCTCAGACTACAGGGAGAGAGGGAAAAGAAGCCCAAAAGGGGGCAGAACGGTGAAAAAAAGCCACATTTAAAACAAAAAACAGAAATTACACATATTAGTGAGCCTAAGCAGCTGGGGCTAGGAAGATACACATTAAGGGGTGCTAAGAGGGGTAAAAACTTGTCAGGATAGAGGGCAAGTGGAGGTGAAGGGGTGGTGGAGGTGGAGGTGAAGGAGATGTAGGAGAGGAGGAAAGAGAAATTTCAGAGTTCAAAACTCCAGTAGTAAGAATCCCTGTAAAAAGAGAACAGAGAGTGGCCATGCAAGAGGGGCTGATAAAACACCGTATGAACAAAACCCAGAAGGTGACGGTTACTCCCTCTCTTAGGACCATTTTTAAGGTGTTGCCAAGGACACTAACATTGAGGGAAGGTAGGACAATAAGTAGTGAGACGGATAAGGGTATGGAGGGACAGTTAGATCATGAAATGGAGAAATCACCGGGGGAGTGGAGTGATATGTGTAGTTCCAACAGGTACACAATATTGCAAGAAGAAAGTCAAAAAGATCTGGAGAGCGTAAAAAACGCAAAAGAGATAAGAGATAGGTCCACCACTCACCCACCATTAGATGAAGATGAGGGAACTAAGAAAAGGGGGACAGAAGAACCCAATCCAGGACAGAAATTGAACACAAAAGAGAGAAAAGAAAAGACTCAAAGCGAGCAGGGGAAAGAAGTTAACACGGGGAGCAGTCCTGGGTGATCTGATAGCAACACTTATGTCTGAGATCAGAAGCAGGCTTGAGGTGTCTGAAGGGAGCCAAAAAGAGATTGAATCAGCTTGTGAGGCGCTAGAGAGAAAATTGGATGATCTTACAGGAAGAACAACAGTCTTAGAGGTGACAGTAGAGGAACTTAAGGGTAAGATACAGACAAATGAAGAAGAAATAAAAGCCTTCAGATTGAGAGAACACGGGTGTCAGGATTGGGAGGAAAGGATGGAGAACAACCAAAGGAGAAATAATCTACATATTTTAAATGTGCCAGAAGGAACTGAGGGAGATGACCTGAAAGGCCTGGTAGTTAAGCTGATTAAAACAGGGCTCCATCTAGAATAGTCTGAGCAAGAGTTTGGTCGGGACATTCAGAAAGTACATAGGGATCCCTTCAGGCCAAATAGAAGTAAACCCAGGAGGATTTTGGTAAATTTCCTTACTTACTCTCTGAAAGAAAAGGCATTATCTCGCACTCTGAAAATGAAAACAGTAAAGGGATATCTTGCAAAATTAGGTCAGATATTTCCTACATCAATGGGAGTTGGGCAAGAGAATGGACCAGTTGAAGGAGTTAGGAGCCTCGGTGCAGATGAAATTCCTGGCAGTGCTAAAGGTATGATGAATAACAAGATGTATGATTTCAGAGTGGCGAGTGAAGTGGATGACTTCATAGGATCCTGTAAATAGATTTGTAAATAGATACATGAAGGAGGTAGCTAGTTAGGAAGAGCAATAAGTAGTGGTTTGAAATGTAATTTTTTAGATATAAAAGTAGAGATAGAAACACACCTGGGGAAAAACTCATAGGCTTAGACTATTAAAAAGTGGGGAAGGTTCTCCATGGGGGGGAGGGGAAAATGTAGGGGTCACTGGGTGGGGAGCATTAGGGAAAAAAGAAAAAAATTCCTCTGAAGTGTCAGATTTGCTAGTTGAGGAGATTACTAAAATAGAAATATGGGAGAGGGACAGAGATTGAGCCTGAAGATTTTATCTTGGAACATTAATGGGTTAAGGGTGAGGCCAAGGAGAGAGCATATCCTCAAGTATATAAAAGATTGTAATGCCCAGATCTGTGTGCTTCAGGAGACGCATTTGTCTGAGAAAGAGTGTAAGGGAGTATATATGTCCTAAAAGTGGGTGAAACAAATGGTGTGCACTAAGCAAGCCTTCGTGACCAAAGGAGTGGCGATATTAATAAAACAAGACCCAAACATTTCTATTATACAAAGTAACTCAGACACATGTGGCAGATGGGTCGTAGCAAAATTAAAAGCTAGGGGGCTTGGTTTCATGTTAACAGGGTATTACGGGCCTAATGTGGATGATATAGCACCACTGCAAGAGTTATTAGTGGAGCTATCTTGCTCCTCCGGCCCAATTATTTGGGCGGGGGATTATAATGTGACTTTAGATAGTACCTTGGATAGATCGGCTGGCAGTAGATTAAGTGCAAACCAAAAAATGAAGGGTCAGATGAAATCTATGATGAAGCAACTGGGACTATATGACAGTTGGAGATGGAGGATGGGGGATAAAAGAGGATACACGTATGTAAACAAGAAATATCATCACCAGTCGAGGATATATTATATCTTGTTGGACTTAGATTCACGGGAACAAGTCAAGAGTATTACACATATTGAGATCCACCTGTCAGATCACTCCGCAATGCTATTGGAGATCTGTCTCAAGGAAAATAGTTCACCCCCATGATGGACGCTAGACCGTACCCTGTTGTTGGATGAGGAAATTGTGAGGAGATTAAAGAAGGATATAGTTGAATTATTTGACTTCAATTGGGGTTCGGCGCCGGCAGGGGTGGATTGGGACTCTTGCAAAGCATACTTGAGGGGGAAGCTAATAAGTTATGCGGTTGGGAAGAGGCGAGTCTTTCGAGAAGAGATAAGAGAAGTGGAGGAGAGGATAAGAGTACTAGAAGGAGAGCTGGTCAACAACATTAACAGAGAGAGTCTAGACAGTTTGAATTACCAGATTTGAAAATTAAACTTGCCGGTATTCTAGACAAGAGGGTGAGGGAAAGGTGGGAGACAAGCAAGCTAACGCGATTTTCGTGTATGGGGAAAATTGCGGAAAATTGTTAGCTTGGCAGACAAGGAAAGATCAGGTGAAAAACCTAATACAAGAAATTAAATGTCAGAATTCGGGTAAGGTTTTAACTAACAGAAAAGAGGTTTAGGAGGCTTTCTACAACAATTTTGGTACTTTGTATGAAGAGGATTTGGGTCTATCTGAAGAAGAGAGAAATAGGTGGCTTAGTGGGGGGTGCGACAGTGGCAGTGGAAGAGGAAAAAACTGCTTTATTGAATACTCAAATTCAGGTGGGGGAGGTAGAGCAAGTACTGAAGAAGGGCAAGCGGGGGAAAGCACCTGGTCCAGACAGTCTGCCCTTAGAAGTATACAGCATACTAAGGGGGGTGTTGACCCCAATCTTGACTAGATTATTCAACGAGCTGTTTACGCAAGGGATAGCCCAATCAGAGTCCTGGTCAGAGGCTACAATTTCCCTAATCCTAAAAACAGGGAAGAGCAAAAACAGATGTAATTCTTATAGGCCAGCGTCGCTCTTAAATTGAGATTACAAGATTTTTTCTAAAATTCTTGCAGATAGACTCAAGGGTCTAATGGGGGACTTGGTACACGAGGACCAGAAAGGTTTTTGCAAGGATGGGCATTACATGCGCTAACTTACTCCCTGATAGGGGCAATAGATCTGGCGGTAGCGAATAATGCACCTTTAGCAGTCATAGCCGTGGATGCCACCAAGGCGTTTGATCGTGTGAATTGGTCTTTTCTGGCATCCATCATGGAAACTGCTAAATTGGGTGACAGATTTTGTAGAATAATTGCGGGGTTTTATAAGTCATCAAAGGCAAGAGTTTTGTGAACGGAGCTTTAACATCAGCATTTACCATTAGGAGAGGGACGAGACAAGGGTTTCCGTTATCCCCACTATTATTTAATTTAGCCGGGAATAATACCTTTTCAGTGTATGGATTGGGTTAAGAAACTGTCATTATATGCTGATGACTTGTTGATCTATACGGCGGACCTCGGAAATACAATGAAGCATGTAGTAAAAATTGCAAAAGATTTTGAAAGAGCATCAGAGTACAAGATAAACAGGGGGAAAACGGAGATTATGGCGTGGAATTTAGATGAAGGGGCAGAAAAAACTACAACTGAAATGACGTATCTGGGAGTGAGAGTGACTCATGACATTAATAAGCCGGTGGAAACTAACTTTAATAGAGTGAAAAAAGAAGTCTGTGATCTAATGGCCAGTTGGATGTACTTACCCCTGACTATCTTTGGTAGAGTAAACCTAGTGAAAATGATTTTAGTACTGAAGCTGACCTTTTTCTTTAATGCTATACCTCTGCCATTTAAGGAAGAGGGGCTTATGAAGTTGCAGGGCAAGACTGGCTCTTTTATCTGGGCAGCAAAAGGAGTCCGTATATTGTGGAAAAAATTGCGGCAGAGGAGAGAGAAAGGGGGCCTGACTCTTCCGGACTTGCAACTATATGCGTGGGCTTTCAAGCTTAATAATAACAGGATACTCTTGGATAGGCCCTTAGATTCAGAAATTGGGAAGCTGTTTATGGGATTGCTAAAAGGTATAGAAGGAGGGGCTTCAGGAATTATGATGAAGTATGCAGACCCTAGATATTTAAAAAAGTTAGACTGAAGATTCTTAGAGGTGTGGCAGAAATCTGGTATAAGATCAGAAGGAGATCAAAATGGCTATATTATAGCAATATGGCTCCTATTTGGGACTCACCTGGATCACCGGAATGGAAGAAGGACAAATTGGTTGGGGCACTAAGGAAGGCTCGAGTAGAAAGGTGGGAGGATCTACTAGAGGGAAAAACATTGATTTCATTGGAGAGTTTTCAAAATAAAACAAACTATCAAGTTTCAAGGTTCAAGTATCTTCAGATCCAAAGTTGGTTTCAATCATTAGAAAATAAGATAGGAGGTGCCAACAAACTTGAAGAAATGCTGATTCTGGATGGTCCTAAGAAGAAGGAAACATCATATTGGTATTGGCGGATGATGGAAGAGGAGGAGGGGGATTTTACTCAGCCACAAGAGTTATGGGGGACTGACTTGCCAGGAGCAACGCTGGAAAACTTATGGCAAGTATCCTTTTCTATACTTCATAAAGTGATCAAGCCCGCTTATTTAAAGAGAAACAACCTTTTTTCTATCTATAGAGTGTACTGGACTCCATATAAACTGTCGAAAGTGGGGAACAGAGGAGAGGTGGCGTGTCCCAAATGCGGCCTGAAGCTGGCGAATGTCATGCATATGTTCTTGAAGTGTCCAAAGATTCAGGTAGTTTGGGGAGAGGTGTGCAGCGCCTTGGCTGATATTTTGAAGATACAGATCCAGGTAAGCCCTCTCCTTGTGTTCTTTGGGGTGGAAGGCGAGTTAGTAAGGGATAAACAAAAATTTATTTCTATGCTATGCTGTTGGCGCGAAGAGAATTGTGTAAAAAATGGACTACTCGCACGGTTTGGTTAACCCACATCTTCGCACCATACTTGAGCTGAGATCGTTTTTTGCTATAGCAGTGCAGGCTGCGTTTCAATGACAATTCTGCTGCATTGCCCCGGGACCATCCAGACCATGACAGGTTGTTCAAAATTCGGCCAGTTGTGGAACATTTGTCTGCCAGGTTTGCATAGGTTTAAACTCCTGGAAAGAATATAACCATTGATGAGTCCTTGATCTTGTATAAAGGGCGGCTGCTGTTCAGGCAGTACATTCCGAGCAAATGTGCTCGCTATGGCATCAAGCTGTACATGCTGTGTCAGAGCTCGACTGGCTATGTGTACAGCTTGAGAGTGTATGCAGGGAAGGACACAACTCTAAACCCTGTAGGTTGCCCTCCCATGCTAGGGGTCACAGGAAAGATTGTATGGGAGCTTGTCCAGCCACTCTTTCACAAAGGTTATAACTTTTATGCGGACAATTTCTATACAGGAGTAGAGCTGTTCAGTGAGCACTGTGGCCTGGGGTACAATTCATTGTCGCTGCAAAGGATTCCCACAGGAGCTTGTTTGCAAGAAGCCCCAGAGCACTGCTTTGAGTTTCAACAAACTGCTCGCAGTTAAAATCTCAGATAGGCGTGACGTGTAAGTCCTCACTACAATTCATGCTGAGAGCAC
The DNA here is from genome assembly GCF_964204655.1 of Triturus cristatus. Classification (NCBI taxonomy): domain Eukaryota; kingdom Metazoa; phylum Chordata; class Amphibia; order Caudata; family Salamandridae; genus Triturus; species Triturus cristatus. The sequence continues at coordinate 1,059,566,463 of NC_140591.1, read as the reverse complement.
TTCCCCCGTCATGGTTTGGGGTCATATGGCCAAAGTCCACAAGCCCACCTGTATACTTGATTACAACAAGTACATGGGCGGTGTGGACAAGAAAGACCAGGTTCTTCAGCCATACAATGCGAGTCGTAAAACTTGCTCTTGGTATAAGAAACTGTTTACTCACCTGATCCAGATGGCAACATACAGTGCATATGCTGTTTATCGTCAGACCACCACAAGAGACTCATGTCTTTCCTTGACTTTCAGTTGTGATTGAAAGTCTCAATGCTACAGAAGCAGCAGCCTCCACTTCATGTGTTCTGGAGTACGTGGCGAGGCTGCAGGAGCAACACTTTGCTGATAAAATTCCTGAAAAACCTAAAAAGGAGTGACCATGTCGTTGTTGCAAAGTGTGCTTGATGCAGGGAAAGAGGCAGAAGATTCATGTTTACTGTCCCCAGTGCCCAAGTAAGCCCGGCTTCTGTTTTCCTATTTGATTTATATTGTATAGTAAAACCAAAGTACTGGGAAATTGACTGAGGTGGAGCTGCCAATAGGTAAACCTTTCAATTGGTGTGACTGGATAGCTACTGTGTGTCGGCCACTCCTTCGCTAGGCAAGCAGCTGCAGAATATTTGTTCCTCTACTTCAGGAAATCATTGACTTCTTGACACCTTTATCTGCTTTCAGAATGTGGTAGTTGTTCTGTTCGCCAATTGACAAGTGCATTATAGTCCCCACTCTGCACAAACTGGTGGACAGAACATGCACCACTTTCTCACGGAGTACCCTGTTTGCCAAAAAGTTAAGGGCTTGACTGGATTTTGACGTGCTTGTTAGGGAACTTATCTATACTACACAGGGACCACCCTGATTGCCATCGAGAACCGTAGTAAGCATATTAAATCAAACAAATATACAATGGGACTTATTCACCAACATTTCTACATGTTTTGAAAGTGTGCAAACTCAATTATTAACTTTTATCATAACCATGTTATTGAAAAGGGATACAAGATCAGAATATCTTGTATGAAAATTGTTTTCACATCTTTAATTTAAGATGTGAAAACATTCACCATACATGATATTGAGTTGTGTACCCTTTCTCAATAACATTGTGTATGATGCAAGTTAGTAATTGAGTTTTCACACTGTCATAGTAAAAGTGTTGGTGAATGAGACCCACAGGACATTTGTTTGGCTTATTACTTTAGGGATGTTAGACAATATACCCCAGCGTGTTTGCCTTATTTTCAAACATATATATGCTCGCTCCGTTCGCGATATGGCCTACTGGGATACTTGGACACCCCCCAACTTGCATCCATAAACTGGAAGGAGTTAGATTTACTACAGTGAAAGCATTGATGGCACGTGACAGAAATGTTTTCTCGAGCTTCAAGTAGCTAGAGATGGAAGGATTAGTATAGGGTCACTTGACAATTAGACAGGAATAGTCAGGACACTGATGAGGACAGACACACAAACAGGTTAGAACAGCTTACGGTAGGTCGGCTTTCCCAGGAATATAGCATAGGCAGAAGGCAGATAGTAAAGGTACTACAGATACACATCATGACTTCATCTTCACCAATGGATTCAAATTCATTGCTGCCATACTCGCGCTGAATTTACTATGGTACTTATGGGTCAGTGCTGCTTGCCATGTTCATCCTCTATCAGAACTTAGTAGGTGTTCAGTTTGCTGTATGATAAGTGCATTACAGTCACTGCACATAATGGTGGATTGGACATATGCTACGTTGTCACGGACTACCCGTGTTTCACACTATACCGTTCTTCATAGTTTGTGATGTTCTCTTTAGAAAGCTTTGGAAAATTTCCAGCATTTGTGCCTTATTTTCAAAGGTAGATGTGCTCTCTCAGTTCGAGATATGGCTTTGCAGCCTACTCGGGCACCTCCACAAACTGGACGGAGTTGGATTTAGCACAGTGAGTGCGCTATAGGCACATGGAGGAATGTCTTCCTTGTGGCTGTCATGGGAGCCTTTAGTAAAGGTTCACTCGGCATGCTTTTGTAACGATCAGGAAGAAGGAGGCGGAGACTTGACAGGTGGTAAAATGTAGTCAAACTCATAGGGGCATATTATCAAGAACACGCGATAAATATCGCAAATCGCGCTTAGCGCGTTTTTCATTAGTTTTCTGTAGGTGCAGGCTGAGCTAGGGTTCAAAATCCACAGCTAGACAGTTTGCAAAATATTGCTAGACTTTGGGAAATGCAGGGTGGGTGGAAGTTTGTAGATCTATGCAGATTTCAGAACTTTTCAACACAGAAATGTGAGGAAAATGTGTTTTTGTTTTAGAAAGTTTGAGGTTTGCAAGGGATTCTGGGTAACAGAACCTGCTGAGAGCCACACACATCACCCCATCCTGGATTCCCCTGGGTGTCTAGTTTTTGAAAATGTATAGGTTTTCTAGGTTTCCCTAGGTGCCGGCTGACCTAGGGTTCAAAATCAACAGCTAGGCACTTTGCAAGAAAAGGGTCAGTTTTCACTGATTAAATATGGTGTGTCCACGTTGCGTTTTGGCCCGTTTCCTATTGCAGGCTCTAGGCCTACCCACACAGGTGAGGTACAATTTTCATTGAGAGACTTTGGGGGGGTTGGAAGTTTGTGGATCCACACATGCCCTCTTCTTTGCATGCAGGCATAGGTATCCACATGTACGGAGTTGTGCAAATAACCACTGCTTCTAAAGTCCATATGTTGTTCCTATTTCGGAAAAACATAGTTTTCCTTGATACCGATTTTTCACTCTTTATATTTTACCAAGTGAATTGCTGTATACCCGGCACACAATGAAAAACCATAGCAAGGCGCAGCTCCGTTATTGGCTCTGGAGACTTCGGATTCTTGGTGAACCTACAAGTCCTGTATACCCCTGCAACCATAATGCTCCAGTGGATATAATGGTATATTGCTTGTAAACTTCTGCCATACTTAGAAGAAGTTACAGGTGCAAATGTAGAAACAAATGGCAATTTTTTTCAACTCATTTTCAATTTGTTTTAATTTGAACTGTTACTTTCTATAGGAACACCTTGAAGAATCTCCAGAAATGACCCCTTGCTGAATGTAGAATTGTGTCTACTTTACAGAAATGTATAGCTTTCTGGGATCCATTATTGGTTTTACATCAATTGTAAAGATGTTTTCTTCTTCAGCACTTTTTTCCAATATTTTACCAAAAACCCAAAATGTAGCTGTATTTTTGCAAATTTCTGGGTCTTCTCCAGGGGAATACACAAACCCTTGGTACCTTAGAATCCTCAGGATATTGGAAGAAAAGGACACAAATTTGATGTGGATACCTTATGTAGACAAGATGTTACAGGGGCCTAAGCTCACACTACCCCAACTAGCCAAAAAGAGGGCTCAGCACTGGGGGGGGGGGAGGCCCAGCAGTTAAGGGGTTAATACTCAACCAACAGACTAGCATTTACAACATATTGGTAACAAGCAAGCTAGAAATATTATTCTCGTAGGTCGAAAAATATTGTACGTTGGTCAGACATGAGGATCCCATCATAAGTTAGCTCTTAAAAACTAACCATAGAGCATGAGGCACATCAAGAGTGCACAGTTTAAAGATCAAACTACGGTGTTAAGCACCATCCGCAATATATAATTCTGAATCTGTGCTATACCATTGCAAAATCTCTGCATTTCACTTACTCTCTTTCCTACCTGTCTACATGGAGACATGGACATTGGAACAGGGATGCATGAACACTAACAAAGGAAAACAAGGACACTGGGACATGCAGACTAAGAAAGGGACCAAAGGGCATTATTCAGAGATTGGCAAACAGGATATTAATGCACAAGTGTGGCAGATATTCCCATCCACAGTATTAAAAGTGCATTATAGTCTATGACACTAGTTATTCAGAGGATGGATGAATGCCGCGTTTTGACGGGGTATTCCATTTACCCAACTCCAAATAAGGCCCCTCAACACTTCAAAAGGAAGGGGGGACATGGTTAGTGGCACAAGAAAATATTTACTTTGGGAGGGGACACTTATCTATAAAGAAAAACAAAGCCATTGTGACAGTAGGCAAAGATATAGACATCAATAATAAAAGCCATACATAGTCATTCAGGTCCTAATTACAAGTCTGACGGCCCACTGACTGCCATACTCATGGTGGCGCGGTGGTGGTGGTCTTCCGACCGCCCTATTATAATTAGAGCGGTCGGACCGCCATTGCCCCACCACCGCCGCCAGGGAGCCACCATTACCCATTGTTGTTGCAGCGGCCAGGAGGCTGCAATAAGCTTGGCAGGACTGCCAATTCATCCAAATTGCTCGTTCGGACTCCCCCGATCCGAATCGGTTCCAGAATGCTTTTCAGATCAAGGGAGTCCGACCAAGCGATGCGGATGTATCCGGATGCTTCAGGATATGATTTGGTCAGACTCCCATTGACTTTAAGGGGATCCTGTGTTCCGAACGAGAACACAGGCTCCCATTGAAGAAAGGAGTGGTTGGGGAAAACCTTGCACCCTGTGACAGGCACCCCATGTGCATGGTTGGAAAGGTGGTCCCTTGGGTACCCCAAGGGCCCGATTCAGAAGGCCCCAGGTGAAGGGGGTCCTGCTATGGACCCCAAAAGACAGAGTCCGGCAGCCGATTCGTTCAGAAGAAACCGATTAGGTACGACTGTCCGAATCGGTCATCGTACTTCCTCGCTTGGAAACCAAGTCCATAGAGCTGTACGATTCGGCTCCGAAAGACGTGACCTGTCCCAATGCCTTTCGGAACCGATTCAGACAGCTCTACCATTTTCCAGGCATGGTACTCGGTCATTGAGAAGTGTGTACGATTCGGTCGGAAATAAGGGTTCCAGATTGGATTCGGCAAACACGAATTCGATTCCGAGCCCTTTCGAGCGACATCGGAATCGACTCGGAAGAGTCAGAGAACACTCTTTCACAATAATAGCAATAACATTAAACGTTAAATGGTATGCATGTGCGTTTTGATTTTGTCTTTTTGAGAAGCTTGATATTGATGGAGCAGGTAGTACAAAATGTTGTATACCCCCCATTTCTGCATGTTCATACTAATTAGAATAATCTATCAGAGTCCGGCAGCCGATTCGTTCTGAAGAAACCGATTAGGAACGACTGTCCGAATCGGTCATCGTACTTCCTCGCTTGGAAACCGAGTCCATAGAGCTGTACGATTCGGCTCCGAAAGACGTGACCTGTCCCAATGCCTTTCGGAACCGATTCAGACAGCTCTACCATTTTCCAGGCATGGTACTCGGTCATTGAGAAGTGTGTACGATTTGGTCGGAAATAAGGGTTCCAGATTGGATTCGGCAAACACCAATTCGATTCCGAGCCCTTTCGAACGACATCGGAATCGACTCGGAAGAGTCAGAGAACACTCTTTCACAATAATAGCAATAACATTAAACGTTAAATGGTATGCATGTGCGTTTTGATTTTGTCTTTTTGAGAAGCTTGATATTGATGGAGCAGGTAGTACAAAATTTTGTATACCCCCCATTTCTGCATGTTCATACTAATTAGAATAATCTATTAATTGTAATAATATTAATGTGTCTGAGTGACATTTAATCAACATTGCTAATTTATGAAACATACGTGGGATTTGCATTTGCATGGCGAAAATAATTAGTAACTAACCTATGTACGCATACTAATATTCGAAAAATAGAATATCGCATGATATATGTTGCTTTTGTGACGTTTTTCGTATGTTGCACCAGATGATATCACTGGGTGAATTCATTGAACGCTTTAAATGTCGCCATATGCTAGATAATTACAAGCACATAGGGGAATTAGTGAGGGTTTAACATTTTATTCGTTATTTCAATGTTTTAATTACTTTTTGTGTTTGTTTTGCTTAAGTTACCCTTTGGGCCTAAAAGACAAAATGGCCGCTTGATATACACGACGTGACGACTACCATTCCACGAGGTATAAGACCAAGTGCGCATGTCCCAAGCTCCTGTACCAGTAGCCTCAAGATGACCCCACACTCTCTGTACCCAAGCAAAGTCACGACTGGATGACTGCCAAGAGCTTTGACAATAGACATTTATGAAAACCGGATGGTTCATGCCTGACAATATGACTTCATAGACTGTGTGAAACCGAAACGGACGAACTTAACCAACCAATTGAAAGAGCCCAAACTAAGCAAATGTTACTTTTTGTCATTACTTTTATTACAAAAGACGGAAGAATAGGGAGGGATTAGTTCCGATGCTGAATGGCATATTTCCATGCTGACGGAGACGACAGTGATGCTACGTGACGGCTGAATTCCTGAATCTTTGACAGACTGAATTGCTGGCCTGTTTCTTAATGAACTACAGATTTCCAAACATTCTATGGGCACTGATAGATATTTGCACGTTTCTGGTCCTTGACTTGAGCTTTGGGACTGTAGCGTACAGACGACTAAAGTTGCTGACTTAGAGGACGAATGATAGCCAGAATAGGTAAATATAATGTTATGTGATTTGTGTAAAGATTAATAAATTTACTAGATGGAACTAAATTCTTGCATTATTAGATAAACAAAACTATTGATTAACAAGAAAACGTGTTTGGTCGTTTATTGAAAGGGTGCAGATTAGGAATTTTGAGTATGTTTCGCTGGACTAAATCACTAAATACAAAACAACTAATTTTATCTGTCGACTACGTGGAAGGAGTTTCTTGCTGTTTAAGATTAAGATGTGCAGTAATAGGGGTATTAGTGTAAATAAGTTCTCTAACTATAGGTTATAAGGTATTCCTTTCATGTCAGCGCTTGGAAACAGTTATTCCTCCCGTAAGTGCAGGCCAGTGAGAAGCGGAGTGTGAATGTTGGTGTTATGGGCCCCACCAATGATTGTACGAGTGAATGTGTTAATGTGATATTTGGTCTGTGACGAAGGGAGGATAAATATTAGGTACGGGGTTTTCGTCTTGATTCCTGTTACCCAGGTTTCCGCGCTGCAACAATATCATAGTTGTTCTACCACACTATTAAGTTTTTATATCGACCTCTAGTATGAGCCATTAAGGTACATTGATATGGAGGTAAAAATTGGAAGTCTATACTTACCGTTATATAACTACCTTGGCTATAGAGGATATCAATTCTAAAATCTTGTTTTATCATATTATTATGTTCAAAATATTGTGATTTCAAAAATATTAGGGTACATAATATCAAATGTAAGTTTATTGTTTTTTATTGTTGACAATACATGTTGACGTAAAATTTGTAGGGTACAAAAATATTTTGTATATGATATAGATAGGCCCATTGGAAATATGCAATTCTGCACCCAGAGTGCTTCTGCATAGTTACAGATTCGCAGCGCTTGCCACATAATCTGTAATCCGCTGAATAATTTGAAGTTTTTACCCCAAAATAATATTTGTAGGTTAAGTGGATGTAAAGTTACTAAAAATGCAGTGGCGGGTGTACCAGCAGAGTGGAAGGCCCTTCACAAAAGTCAACTGATCAAATTTGATTGCCTATTGCTGTCTTTTTGTGTTAAACTTTACCTTTCAAATGCCTATTGCTGTATGTGTTAAACTGTTACTAACTAATGGTGTTGAACTTTTTCTCAGACAGTGTTAACATGTGTAAGAAACAACTAAATAATGCAGTAATACAGTCACAAAATGTGACACATTACACCACGTAATCTGCCTTAATTTGCTGCAAAATGTAGTCAATCACGCAGCATAGATTGGTCCTCCCCTGTAACTTTATTACAGTGGCCCTGAATATAGATTATATGTACATTTTTATATACTTTTTTGTTATAATTTTATATACATATTTTTTAATTTCATTTATTTGAATTATTTCTTTTTGGGTTGTTGGATATTTTGGGGGCTCTGTGTGGGTAGTATTTTACAAAAAAATATATGTTTATTTTGTGTTTATTGGATTCTTTTTGGTGAAGTGGCGAGTAGTGTTTTAGTTAAGAAAGATTCATTCTATTGGTGGCTTAAAGTAATATTGATGTTTTTATAGCAAATCGTTTGCAGATGTTTTAAAAATTCTTATTATAAAATAAAAATTGTTTACAATTAAATTTATAATCTAAGTAGAAAAATATTGTTTTGAAACAGTTAATGCAGTTTTGGTATTTTGTACTGTTTCTGTGTATCTATTTATTTGTTGCATTGTATTTTGCTTGATTTAAATGTATTTATGAACCAAAAATTAAAATTGAGATAATATATTTAAAGTACTTGTTAATATTGAGGTGTAATAAAGATTACTTTTTATTTAAAAATGATGCTTCACAATGTTTACGCTTAGAAAAGTAAATATTATCCCATAATGTAAATACTTACTCCAATTTATGTGGGATTACATTATGAGGCAATCTTTCCCCAAAGTATGCAGAATCAGAGTTAGAAGAGTAAACACGACCCCTCCTATTATACGCACTTTCCCCACCGAATGTGGGATTGGAGTTGGAATAGTAAATGTGATCCCTTCCCATAAATGCACTTTCCCCAATGTATGTAGTTTTTGATTTAGAATAGAAAAATCCACCTCCTCCAATATTTGTACTTTCCCCAATGCGTGAGGGATAACAGTTAGAAACATAATAATGATCTCCAATATATGCGCTTCCCCATTGCATGTGGGACAGGAGTTAAAACAGTAAATAAGACCCCCTGCAATATAAGCACTTTCTCTGATGTTTTCTGGATTACCGTTAGAATGTTAAACTGAACCCTTTTATTTATGGGTTTTACTTACGGCTGGATTATGATTTTGGTCGGAAACTCTTCCAACCAACTCAGTTTAGGAATCGGTTCCGACCGACTCGGGTTCGGCGAGTCCGACCCACCGATTACGATGTATCCAAACACCGTTCGGTCGGACTTCCATTGACTTTAATAGGAGCCTGTGATCCGAACGAGAACAGAGACTCCCATTGAAAAAATGGGTGGTTGCAGAAAATCTTTCACCCTGTCACAGGCACCCCATGGTGCCTACCACACTATGCATGGTTTTAAAAGGGGGTCCCTTGGGTACCCCCACGGACCCCAACTGGAGACATCAGGATGAAGAGGGGCCTGCGACAGGCCCCCAAAGTCAGTTTCTGACTGAAGTTTCGTGTCGGGCAGACTGACTCAGAACGGCTGTTAGATTTGGACATCGTAATCGCTCGATTGGAAACGGTGTCCATAGACCTGTACGAATTGGCTATGACCGACTCGGGGTCTCTGAGTGCTGATCAGAACCAATTCAGACAGCCCGAACGGTTAACTTCTATCGTAATCGGCCGGTCGGAAAGGTTTCCTAATTGGTCGGAAACATAGGTTCCGAAGCGATTGAGGAGAATCCGAATGCCTTTCCGACCAACATCGTAATCAGGCCCTTAATGGTTTTATGACTACATTTAGGGGTTGATTATGATGGCGGGTGAAAACTTTCTGCCCGACGCCAACTCGGAATCAGGACTGACTGGCTCGCGGTCAGTGGTACCGCATACCCGATTATGATGTGACCGAACACTGTTCGGTCGGATTCCCATTGTTTCCTGTGGGAGCTTGTGTTCCGCCCAACAACTGGCCGTAACATAGGTTCCTATTGGAAAATGGGATGCATGTGGAAAACTCTGCACCCTGTCGCGGGTACCCCACGGTGCCTGCCACACAGTGCAGGGTTTTACAGGAGGGTCCTTTAGGTACCCCATTGGCCCCCAACCAGAGGCTGCAGGATGAAGGGGGCCCTGCTAGGGACCCCCAAAGTCACTTTCTGACAGCCTTTTTATTCCAGACAGGCCGACAGGGAAAAGCCATTGGAAATCGACATCGTACTCTCGAGGTCAGAAACACAGTCCATAGAGGTGTACATGCGGTTATGACCAACACTAATCCTCCGCGAGCTTGTCGGAACCAATTCAGAATGACTGCGCGGTTTACCTGCGAACATCATAATCTTGTAAACCGACCGAGTCGGTTGGAGGGCTCTGACACAGTCAAGGAGAATCCGACTGTCGGGAGGAGGCTTACCGCCCAACATCGTAATTAGCCCCTCTGTATAATTTAGAATAATAAATATGATTTTAATAACATTTTCCTTATGTAACTCTTATTTCACTTAGATAAGTAAATATGAATTTTCCATTGAGTATTAATGTTTTACATTAAGGGCCTCATTACGATGTCTGTTGGAAAGCATTCCGACCAACTCGGTCTTGGAATCATTTCTGACCAAATGTGATTTGGAGAGTCCGACCGACCAATTACGATGTTTCCATAAATCCTTTCAGTCGGACTCCCATTGACTTTATGCCTAAAGCTCAACTCTGAGAAGACAAAGGTCCTCATCCTCGGACCCTCCTCCTCCACCTGGGACAACACCTGGTGGCCCTCAGAAACCCACCCACTTCATCGGACCACTCCCGGAACCTCTGCATCATTCTAGACTCCTCCCTCACCATGACTCGCCAGATCAACACCGTCGCCTACATCTGCTTCAACTCCCTCCGCATCCTCTGCAAGACCTTCAAGTGGATCCCCCCCGAAGTCCGAAACCCACGCACTCATTACCAGCACATTGGACTACGGGAACACCCTCTACACCGGTATCAACAAATCCTGCTACACAAACTCCAGACTCATCCTCAGAACCCCATGACATGATCACATGACCCAGCACCTGCAGGACCTCCACTTGCTCCCCATCGAGCAGTGAGTGACTTTCAAGCTACTCACTCATGCATACAAATCTCTTCACAACATCGGACCCAATTACCTCAACGCAAGAGTTTCATTCCTCGTACCCAAAAGAAAACTATGCTCCACCGACCTCGCCCTAGCAGAGATCCTGCGCATCCGCAGAACCAGAGTAGGCCGAAGAGCCTTCCCCTATGTCATGGCCAAGGCCTGGAACGAGCTCCCAGTCAACATCAGACGCTCCCCTACCCTTCACACCTTCAGGAAGAGCCTCAAGACCTCACGGATGAGTAGTGCACTTTTAAAAAAACCTGATTGATTGATTGTGTTCCGACTGAAAATTTATTGTATTTAAAAGTAAAGAATAGTTTAACCATGTAAATATCATTCTAATACTTTTCATGTAGAAACGATGAAATTTAAATATAATATATACATTTTATTATATAGAATTTATTTCTTCGATTTGAACCTTTTGTCATGTAAAAATGTTTAAAGATATGTTTAAAATGTTTTAATTAAAATTAAGTTAATTAGCAAAATATTTTCTTTTTTACATGGAATCACTTTTTCGTATTTAATTGTTTTTCGAAATCTGTCATAATATTGGGCCTCATTATAGTGGCGGTGGGACCGCCATCGCCAGCCTGTCGTCTTAGTATTACCGCGTGCCGCATTATGATGGTGGGTGGATGGTTGGCCGTCGGAGAGACCGACCGCCACAGATCCGATGGGCTCAAGTAGCCCGTCGGACGGTCAGAGGGTCTGCTATCCCTAAAATGGTGGCAGTGCCTGCCAGGCACTGCCAGAGGGATTACGATGTCCCTTCCCACCGGCCATTTCATGGTGGTTTACCAGTCATGAAAAGGCAGGCAGAAAGAGACATTGCGGGCCCGTAGTGGGACCCCTTTTCACCTTGGCCCTCAGACATGGTCCCTGGGAGCACCTATCGTGCCCCCCTACATATCCCTGCACCATATGGCAGGCAGCACATGGTGCCTGCCACATAGTTCAGGAATATGTACAGAGTGTAAATTTTGTACTGCGGCATGTGCTGCAGGCCACAGCACACGCCGCAATACTAAAGAAACAGATTGCGATCGCCTTGAAGGTGATTGCATCGTGATACCGGTTGCAGGACCACCGTCAGCTAGTTGGGCAGTCCCGTCGACTGACATCTAAATCAGGCCCATATTTTTTAAAATTGGATTATCATTATGCCTGTTTTTATTAATATAATATTTTTGTTGTCTATATAATTCTAGGAGATATTTCTGCACTTACTACATTTTTAATGATGATATTTTGGTGATCGATTTTTTATCAATTACTTTGTATGTATTAAATAGCTATATTTTGTCATTTTGAATAGATATTTTTGCATCAAGATGTTTCTGTAGTATATATTTCGACATACAACAATGCCTCGGTAATAGAGTGGTAGTTGATATTCTCAAGTCTGTATTTTTGTAGGACTATTTAAAACAAAATTATATTTTGACATGCAATAAATACGTTATATTGTACATGCAGAATGTGCTGCGCTTGTATTTCAAAGAAAATAAAATCATAGGGTAGCTGATGCTCTTGTTACCTGTGAAAGTATGTTGTCCTCCACGTCCTTCTGAGAGCCTGGTGTGCCCTGGTAGTGACAGATATCTTGCATGGTGTGTAGTTGCCTAAGTTAAAACACAGACATGATAGCAATGGATGAGTTATCTAAATTCCTATTACATTTTCTGACAGACAGTGCAACATGTGCTACTAAATTAGTTCAGTTGTGCAAAATAAATACTTTGTGTGATGATGGCTTACAATGCAGAATGTGGCGTAGCTAAGTACATAAAATGAGCAACGCTGAAGTCGTAGTGTGATCAGAGCCAAAATGCAAAAGACATTAGTGCAGGGGAAGTGATTGTGAAAATGTTTGTTGGCCAACTGAATGTGTGAGTTCAATCCTGTTAGAGAGTGAGTGGTAATAGAACTTGCAAGGCAGGTGGTGACTGAGGATGTTTTCACTCTAGGAAAATGTAGCAGTGCAACAAAGATTAGAATGGTTATGATAGAATGGACATTTATATAACATAGACCTATACCAGTAAACTGATATTATGTTATTTTAGAAGCAGGTGACACCTACCCAGGGGATGGCAGACTCTTCTATTGAGTACTCTCAGTGGCACACATTTTACTCTCTTGACCGATTGTTTCCGGTCATGGAACCATATATGATTCAGTAGACCGAGTCCCCGTGAACTGGGAAAATACCTTTGGAGGGAAGCAATCAGAATTAATGAATTGGAGCAGAAACCCTGAGTCCAGCTTTGGATAGTCACTGAACTGAGGCTGACATGGCCTTTGGGGTTTTGCTCTTCTAAGTGGTGAACTCGCCTTGACCTTGCTATACTCAGGGCCTAGGAGGACGAGAACCTTTAGAGAATGCTTGGGCCCAGTATGCAAATCACTCAAATATGATTGTGTTCTACTGCTCAACTAAAAATGCAAGCAACATGGCTGGAATAAATATCCTGTTGAGATATACTTTTGAGTTGTATGGACGTGGTTATTTTCATACATGTATTATAGTATATCTGGGCACTAATTCTTTCTCTCCTCCGTGGGCCACCATAGGCATACTGGCACTGATGACTGGGGATGTCCTCCCTCTCCACTGCAAGACATAAAATCCCTACTCAACAGTAGATGTAATTACGTTATTACCCCTCCTTATCTTTTTTCATTGTGTGTTCCTGTTCACTGCTGGTGTGTAGTACACTGCTATCCTTTGTTACTCTGTTCCATATCATGACAGGGACACAGCTTGGTATGTTTTGTCTGCAGGTGTTCATGGCGTAGATCACAGATACAAGCAAAATCATGCACAACCACAGTCATCAAACTATCAATTTAACAATCAGTTCAAACACTGTGAAGCACCCACACTAACTTAGAGAATCCCTGCAAGTTTGTACAGACACATCTGCCGGACCACAGGATGCACCATAGAGAGCCACATGCTCCATGATTCTGTGCCGCTTTGCATGGGTTCAAGTATTCTAAGAAATCTGCTTCTGGTGTAGATTTTCTGAAGTACCCCTGGAACTCTCAGAAAATTCCAACTTAGAAATGTACTCTAAAATGTAGGAGAAACTTTACAGGAGCAAATTAATTACTGACTTACTCAGCAGCCATTTTGTGAATCAGGTCCCTGGTTTAAAACCCTATGTTCTGTAGCTCTCCTCTTTCCTATTTACTATTCCATGCTTAAGATTTCAGTGTAAGGGGCAGGTGGAGCTACTGCATTCTTACCTTGCAGATAATTGTATTTAGACTGACACAACCTGCCTTGTGAATCCTCTGGGTGTAAGAATGTGGTTAAGGCCTTTTTTTACGTAGACTTTGCCGGTAGTGCTTCTTGATGTTGGTGGGGGCAGATATCACAGATGCCACCAACATGTAAACATCTGCAGTGTTTTGAAGCAAGTCAGAGATTGTGGACATTAAGAATATGGAGTAGAGGTACAGAAAACTTACCACACCGAGGGTGCCAACATACCTTGAAACAACTTTTAGTACGGCTGGCTTGATATGCCATCACTATGCACATGGGGGAACCGTGTAACTAGCCACTTTTGACATAGATACTGGAGCCTCCAATTGGTAAGAAGGCAGCTTGCAATATTCTAAAGTATGACTCAGCTCAAAACGTGCCTGAAGATGGTAAGAATGCTGCCACTAGTAATAGTCCTTAAATGTGATGCAGTGGAGACATTATATTATGAATCCCAAATCTCAGTATAAAGGAAAAGTTTTGATCCTCCAGACAGTTAATGAGTGTGGCTATTAATACAACACAGCTACATGCTTAGAGTATTAATAATATACCATATTTTTGGAGGTCAGACACTAGTCACTTAAAATATGCAGTTACCTCAAGCTCCTTTCATCATAAAGAAAATGTGTAATGTCCACCTCATTACATGTACTATGTGCATGATTACGATGTCGGTCGGAGACACTGTTTCGGTGGAGGTTCCGCAAACCGAATTACGATCCAACCAAACATAGTGCAGTTGTAAACTCCCATTTCTCAATGGGAGCTTGTGCGGTGGATGGAAACTGCCCACAGTACAAGCTCCCATTGAGAAATGGGAGTTTGTAAACATCACTGCACCATGTGGCAGGCACCGTGGCACAGGCCCAGATGTGGAGGGCCAAGAGTGAAGGGGGCCCGCCCCCAATGTTGTTTTCCGACAGTCTTTCCATGTCGAAAAGGCCGAGATGGAAAGGCTGTCGAAAACCAACATTATAATCCGGATGGAAGAAACACCATCCTTAAGGGATTACATAGAGTTATGAACTGCTTGTCGGAAAGCATCAGTTGGTCACTCTGACTGATGCGTCTGACCACACAAATCGTAATGCGTCAGTCGGACCTCAACAGTAGATGCGGTTCGGACTGCAGCTGACCAGCCGTCGGTTGCGGCCTGAACCGCATCGTATTGAGGCCCCCAGTGTGTAAATTAATGTACGTGAAAGCTGAAGACCATTTCCATAGATGCATGAATAACTTGAAAACTGGTGTAAGGGTTGGAGATGATGAAATGCAATATTGAGAATTGTTATCGGTTAGCTGATTTTTGTTCTGAAATAATTTGTAAGGTTAATACACTGACTGTTGAAATTCAATCAGATCATCACACATATGGAAATGGCAAGAATAAAGTAATGAATATGGGTGTGCACTATAGCATATGAAGGACCCCAGATAATTGGTGATGTGTTTAACAATGACATTTGAAAGGCACCAACCCCCAAAATTACTCAAGATTAGAGTTAAGCATTCTAATAAATGAAATGTATTCTTCTGTTCTATGAGGGCATGGGGTACCAGGACATTTTCAGGACTTGATTATTATACTCTTATTGATCAATGTTAGACAGTGTAACCTGTAAGAGGATAACAAAACTGAGATGTTTCCTCCAATAAGAAAAGGCCAGCGCAGGCATTGCCTAGAGATGAATACATCGTTATTGAAGAAGCACTGGCATAGCAAGGTTATATCAGCTGAACTGAGATTGTCAGAAAATATTTACATGGGATAAAGTACCCTTACCATACATGATAACGATATTACAAGTCCCAGAGGAGTTCCATGACCATACAGAGGAACAAGGCAGAAGGCTGAGTTCCTTCATAAGTTTATGCAACTGTGAGATGACTTGCAATATCCTTTTAATGCATGGCAGAAGATATTTTATCACTCATTGAACATGGTCACCCCATTATCTTTCCCACAAACTGCTTAAATCCTTATTGGCTTGCTCTTTCGTGTTCATTGCTAGCGCAAAGAATGAAAGCAGAATTTGTATTGCAAAATTAAAAACAGAAAAAAGCAGTTAGTAATTTGTACCAAAATATATTGGGAATAGTATCATGTAAGTCAGATGGAAAAAAATCTGTGCTGAAATATGCTAAGCTTCTATCTTTTCTGTAATTACCTATAACGTAGATGTTGCCATAAATATCTTCTTTCTGCTAAACAATTTCATTTTTCAAAAGCATATCAGAAGGGTAAAGCAGTTCAGATGTCCCTTGTTTAAACCACAGCTGTAATTGTATTCCATGACCTGCCTTTCACCCTAGCAGGCTTCGTGACGTCAGAACTCAACTGTAATACCATATTGCAGTTGAGTGGTCACATCATTCCTTTATTACAAGCAACTAGAGGTGTTAAAAGTTGCCTGTAATAAGGAACTTTGAGATGGGTTTCAATAGAGGAACTGCATGCTTTCATGTATTATAAAGCCCTACACTGCACCTAGCATAATGCATAAGACAATAACGTTGCTGGGTTCAAAGAGAAAGTTTAGATTCATCGTAATACTAAAGCTTTTAGGGGCATATCAGCAACGAGGCGATAAAAAATTATCGCCGCTTTTGCGTCCGTTTTCGGGCGAAAAGCGGCGATAATTTTATCGCCTAATCAGCAAGGTCACGCTATCGCGTGAAATCTTGCATTAGCACCTGAATTCTGAACGCCCAGCTTTGCATCTCTAATGAGATGCAAAGTGGGCGTTCCTGCCCTGACATAACTGGAGGAATGTCGCTAAGCGACATTTCTCCTATCATCAAGCCCCACGCTATGAAGCACAGCAGCAAGAAAAGTAGCGATAACCCCTGTTATCGCTACTTTCCTTACACCTGCTTCAGGACTGACTTAGCCATGATATCCTATGTAAGCTGGATATCATGGCTAAGTTTGCCTTGCCCTATCATCAAGCTAACGCCACATTTCGTGAGATTATCGCTGGGTTTCCAGCGATAATCTCACGTTTGGCAGTTAGCGCTAGGATTTTTATCGCTTTTGAGATAAGCGTTGCTAATAGCACGCTATCTCAGCGATAAAAATCCACGTTAGCCGGCGATAATTATCCTGGCGATAAGTGCGCTTAGCGATAATTATCGCCGGTCCTTGATGATATGCCCCTTAGATTTCACATCTTTGAGGTCAGGTTGCAAAATATCAAAGGTGATTACTTTAGGGAAACAATTGTTACAGTGTATCCTTTCTCATGCCCAGTACTACACACCTGAGGTAATTGGAGTACGTCAGCTAACTTTCTTTCTTTGTTAGCTTTCTGTGAATGCTAACATCTGTTATCGACACATTATTTCTAGTGCTTCATTCTTTTCGACTCGCACACATACATACCCTTAGTTTGCAAGAGCAAATCCAAAACAATTAAAGAAAATATATTTTGAATATTGTTCAGGCATTTGAAAGGAAAAGTACCGCTCTGGCCCGGGATAAGCTTCGATCTTTCCTCAAACTCTCTCGCATGCTGTGCCGACGACGGATAAGAATTTCTTTTGCTTGCTTCTCGTTTGTTCCTGTGGTCAAGTTGTGCCTGTTATAGGACAGCGTCTGGAACACAAATGACATTGGAAAAGTTGAGAAAAAATGAAACATTTTGATTATTTAAAAAATTTGTGTCACCGGTTAAACATTTCAACAAAGTCATTAATACTAAAATATGAAATTGCGATACTAAGTACAGAGGGTCTTGGGCACTTGACCATGTTTTGCTGCAGACTTTTTATATTCCCAAATAAACTGTTACGAAAATTCTACCAGTCCATCATCGTCAACTCAACCAGTTGCATTCTGAATGACACCATTCAAGTTTAATTTTTTTATTAGCTGGGACCTGCAGAGTAAACAGATTTCTACAAGCCAAATTAATTGAAAGGTTTTCTCTGAATTACATATTTGCATTTTAAATATATATGAAGTACAGGATGGTGAAATTGCGTACTTGATATTTCAATTTCATGAATATTCGGCAGAAGTTTGCAAGAGTAAGTAAGTAGTGTGAAATATGCCGTGCAAACATGTTGTGTGACTTTTGAATGTGAGGGAGGAACATTTTGTAGGTATGTAGGTAACCTAACATTTACCGATTCATAAATACCGAATTTTACCGATTCGGTATTTATGAATCGGTAAATGATATGTAGGTAATCTATCGGTAATATTTACCGATTCGGAATGGGTCGGTAATTTAGAATCGGTATTTACCGATTCAGTAATGATGCATACCTTCCCATTGATTCCTATGGGCCAGGAGGCCCATAGGAATCAATGGGAAGCCAGTTACCATTACCGAATCGGTAAATACCGAATCGGTAATGGGGGGAGCACAATCAAGGGTGGCAGGGTGTCACAGTGACACCCTGTTGCACCCCTGATTCCTGCATGTGTGCACATGTGGCTGCATGTGTGCACATGTGGCGCAAATACATGCCCTAAGGGCATGTATGTCTGCCACATGGCACTATTAGTTCAGCAAAATATTGCTTTTTGCAATGTATTCGGTATTTAGCACCAACATATATTTGGTGCTAAATACCGAATTATTTTCCCTACACATCACTCATTTGAGTGTCACCTACATATCATTTCAGGATTCGGTATTTACCGAATCAGTAAAATTACCGATTCGGTAATTTTACCGATTCGGTAAATTACCGAATCCTGAAATGTGCCCCCTACATAGCAAAAGCCTAAATACCGGTCGGTAACGGGATATTTACCGAAAATCGGCCATTACCGACCGGTATTAGGCTTCCTACATATGGCCCTTTGTGTGCAAAAGTCATGCAAAATATCAGCAGGCGGCTGACATAAATGTCTTTTGTCATTTGCCTTTGCCTCGAAGCATTTTTGGCTCAAACTCGTTTTCCACAGGCAAAAATTACACAAAATTTCATAATGCAAAATTTCTCAACATTTTGTGAATTTTACATAGCATAAAATTCTTGATTTTTTTGAGATTTCGCTACATAATTAAAATTTCCCATAGGCTTAATATTAACGTGTTGAAATACAGAGTGCTTGAAACGGATTAAGTTATACACTTGCAACCAATAGGACATCAAAAGGCCTGATACAACTTATGTCACTAACCAGAACTATACTGATTACCTGCTGGAAAATGTAATAATAAAGCAATGGCGGATATTGATCGTCTTAAAGTGACCATTACATTTAAAATTGATAATATGGTGACCAGTGGTTAATTTGCAGTGCTGGGGCTCTTGTGAGGACGCAGCTTGCACCATCCCATTTCTCCTGTTCGAGCGGCCAAAAATAGGACCAACTGCTAACCATGAAAGTGGGGAGAGGATTGGCGTAATGCCCAGAGCTTACAACTTTGGAGCTGAGGAACTATCCTCTGACCGTGGACCAGTCACTTAATCTCCCCGTAAATGAATGTGTCCTTAACTGGTGTTCATGAAAAGTGCAGGTGTTGATGATTAAGTGCCGGTGCTCAGAAACCACCTGCTCAATTTAAGCACTGATAGCTACAATGTAGGACATTGAATACATGTCCGCATAGAAGAGCCATTCCTGCCTGCCTGTAGTTGTTAAAGTGAGATGCCACGAACATCTGGAGAAGACTGTAATTAGGTGTTATTGCCAGGCTTGTGCCTCTACAAAGATGCTATATCATGCATTGCAATAAAAATCTATCCATAAGATACAAATCAAGTATTTCAACCTACATAATTATGTATAACATCTAGAGTCAAGGACCCTCTGATACTGACTCTCAAAACTCCAAAAATGACAGTGAAATAGATGTGTGTTGAGGAAATAAAGTATGCAGAGAGACAAGTTCTGAAAGGTGACCATATAAAAAAAGAATCCTGGTAATCTCAAGCCCAACTTTTATGTGGAAAGTGCTGCAATAAACAGCAAGCTATTAAGTATTATGTTAGAAATTTGCTTGGGAATAAGTGCTATCATTAAGCAACATGGAATGTGACTAGAAATTCATAAAGCAATTCAGGAGGATCTTTAAAGGGGCGTAAACATAATTAGTTACTGCAATTAAAGGGTCTAGTAAAATGAATTCATAGGCTTTTATGTAGGCTGAAAGAATAAAGAGAAGAAGTCCCATTATTTCAAACACAGTGTGAAACCAATAAAGGAAATTGGTGCCCTATTCAATATTGCCACTCTGGGAAATGCGCAAATTATCATATTTAATTTGTGTAAGAAACAAAACTCTATCCAATCATGCCTTTCCCTGTCCACCACCTGCAGCCCAATAATCTGGTGCTCGGAGAGCCAGCCCGTATTAATAAACATGTCCTGCCTGAAAATGTATCTATAGGGAGGTAATGATGGATGGAGGCAGCAACAATAATAAATTCCACTCTGCCTCCCTTGGCGGTAAAATTGGCCCTCTTGAGAGCCTATCTTTATCTTTTCCACCAATGGAGATGAGGGATGTTTAGTGCATCACTTTGACCAACTGCTGTTCACTGTCCGTAAAGGATGGTGCCACAATCAACATTGCGATCTAGCAGCCAATGAAAGATGGGTGAGTGTTCAAGTGGACACTGAAATGTTGAATGAATATTACAGGAAATCAAGAAAAAAGCCAGCAGTGCCAGAACGATGGACTGCTATGTTCTCTACTTTTGCGTAGATGCAGGCCTGTGGGTCTGGGGTCCAAAGTAGGCCACGGCAAAAAGGGAGATGATCAACTCAAAATAGTTGCGTATGCCAGGAGGAGACAGACATTTAAAGATTACAATCACAACTGGAGAAAGAGAGATTGACAGCGATGAGGGCATTTGAATATTATAACTGTGATGGATCACCAAGCTGTTCTGATGACATTTGTGATCTGCAAAGCAAAATGTGACCTGAATTCAGAGATGGGAACTTCATCTTCAAGAGTACTCCTATGAGATACTGCATAGTCTTTGGAAAGATCACAATCAGCTGACTACATGTCCTGACATAAATAAATGAGAACCTCTCCCACAGAAGAACATGTACATTAATGATAAAGCACAAGGTGCCAAAATCTGTACCTATTAAGACATCACAGAAGCAATTCTAACCGACCTGACACTGACTGAAGTCAATAGGAGGGTTGACAAGAACGAATGGATATGCTTGACTGTGATTTATTCCCTGCAGTGGTAGATGTCAAGTAGCTGATAGCCTTCATGCAAATGTATGGAAGTATTGTCAATGACATTCGGTTAGAAACAAGCACATTGTCATCCCAAGAAAGTTATGGCACCGAGCCTCTCATATATCACAGGAAATATTTTGAGAGATAGGGGCATCAAAAAGAGCCCAGAGGGACTGAACCTCGTTCCCAGAATTTGAACTGATGGTTAAATGCTCCTTACAATGTCATGTCAGGTAGACAGACAATGGTACAGCCCCCTCTCTCACACTACAAATGTCCCCCTCCACCACTCCCCAGAGGGTTCTTGGTTTTGCACAGCTGTTGACTCTGGTCGGGAAACATGGTTACAGTGGTTGAATATTCAAGATTCCCTCCAGCCAAAGAAATCTCTTCAGTATGTGCAGGAACAGTCAAACATGGTCTAGATGGGATGTCTGGGCACCTTGTGAAGACATGACATTGGATATCCATTCAGTGGCCTCTGATTTACTGTGCTTGTAGATTACTTATGAATTCCTAACTCTATTGCCAGAAGTTAACAGTATTATGAGTGGTTCTCATCAACAGTCAAGGAGACCCTACTGAAAGCCTAGGAGGACCTTCTGCCAGTACAATCACCTTTAAAACAATGCTCCTAACTTACCTGAATGCTCCATACTGTACCACAGGTCATTGCCTGGTAACACACATGTTGAAATGAGCGATCTATAGAAGAATGCCCACCTGCACCAAAACACCGAAACATCTCTTCATCCAAAAAGGTGGACTGAATAGGAAGAGCTGCATTTTAGGCATCAGAGAGAAGATAACAAAATGAAATGACATGCAGAGGAACAGGAATCCAGTATAACCAAAAGTGACTGGTATATCAAGTATAATCAAACAGGCTCGGGAGCGGAAGACAGATCCTTGTTATGCAGGGTGAGATTTGAGAGTATCTGCTTAAAAGGGACTGATGGTCACTAGGGGTGAGATGACATACACCCTGACCAGAAATGTTGTTGTTTTTAAAAAGAAGCCCACAGAAAACAGTGCTACTTATAGACCAGAAGTGAGAGGGAAAGGCAGATGAGGATATCCCCTGTTGTCTAAGCAAGGGGGAAGATATCATGTCAAGGGTCAAAAAATTAAAAATCAAAGATAAACTTGGAGCATGGAGAAACACCCATTGGCAACCTGGACACCACTTACTGTAGCCAGATCAGAAGGAAGAAGAAGTGAGGGGAAAAAGACATCACAGCTAAAAAAGAGGAGGGGTCACATTGGTGGAGAGAAGCTCCAGCAAAATCTGATGACCATTTATAACAAAGAGAATATATTACTATAGAAGTAGCTTGGAGACATACTTGTGTAAGGGTGGTCATTTTATCCTCGACAAAGATGTCCTTCAAAAGAGTAGAATATGGGGGGCGGAGTTACGCTGCAAGGAAGATGGTGGCTCCTTAGTGCAGCTCTGGTAGGCCTGCTCCAAAAGTTATTTTTATGGCCCGATGCTGCTTCCTCTGGAGCCCCCAGATGGGGGCACCATTGCTACTTTTATCCCCAACCTGGTTTTTGGTCCCGCCCATTTGCCCACTGCACGGGGCCACGAGAATAACAGCGTGGCCTACTAACACTGAGGTGCTGAGGTACTGAGGCGGGGGTTGGAAGTGGCCTGCTGATGGACGGTAAGCTGCCTCCCGCAAGGATTTTTCCTCTTCTGTTGCCACCGCTGGGACCACTGAATTCTCCGACCCGTCCCTTCAGCCCAGTCGAGCGCCTGACTGCTAATCACCTACTGGGTCCGCTGTAGAGTGGCAGTGGATCCTTGAAGGTGCTGGTACTGCCGAGCATGCTCTAGCTGGTAAGCTGCCTTTCGAGGGAGCTGATTTTCCTCTTGTTGCTACAGCCAAATTTACTACTGACCTCTCCTGTTAGCGCATCAAATGACTCTTTACTCCTTGTTGGGTCCGTGGTTCACCAAGCCTGGTGAGGCCTCTTCCAAGACAGCGTATACGTTCCTGGCCCTTGACTCTTCTTCATTCAATGTAAGGATTGAGAGGCGCTCTGTCAAGAGACAGCTTGACCACCCAGGGGGTACTGGTGCTGTTGCACGAACCCCTACCGGCAAGCTGCCCATCGGGCCCTACCTACCTACTGGCTCACCCTTAGACTACGGGGACACTCCACAGCTACTGCCATCTACCCTATCCGTGCCACCACATTGTTTTCTGACAGAGTTCTATAGATCCACATAAAGGCAAGATGCCCCTGAGTGTGAGCCTTCATCTGCTGCTGCCTGGAATGTTTCCTGCTGCATCATTGATACAACCACGTTAGTAATGGGAAGATCCCTGCTTCGAACACAGACTAGCCGTCACCATCCTATATTATTCTCCTAATTGACAGCAGTTACAGGGCGTGGTGCACACTTCTTTGACTCGTTCTCCTATGTCAGGAGCCTCCTTCCTGCTATAAGGGTGCAAATGCCACTTAAGGAGGCACGGCGTCAGCTTACTTTTGCAGAAGCAGTTAAACTCAAGTAGTCCATTGACCCTGCCAGCCAGACAATGGCATCTAGGGTGATGCTAGATTCTATTATGGCTGAACTCAAAGTTATCCAGTCTACGATCGGCACAGTTGAAAATTCAACATCGGAAACAAAAAAAGACCTAAAGGCAATCAAGGACGAGATATTGCACCTTTGCACCAGAGTGGACACTAACAACAGGCTTCTAGACCAGCTGGATCTTAGAGTTACAGAGGCTACAGCATTGAGCACAGAACTCTGGAATACTAAAAAAAAAGATGGATTTGGAAGATGGCAAACACAGCAACAACATCCATATATTTGATCTAACGGAGATGGAGGACACTAAGGACGTTGTGGTTTTCCTTCAAAAGTTTCTTTCAGACCTAACTGGTCTCACATTTGCGCCTCCCTTAGCGTTTCAGCGAGCACACCGAATGGCGTCTTGCAACACGTCTACCCATACCAATCGGAGGCCATTGGCAGCTTTGAATGGTTCCAGCACACATGAGCCATTTTCTCCGGGGCACGTAGGAATGAGCCCTATACGTAGAGGGAACACTGAGTCACCATCGCTGCTGATTTCTCTATGAAACATGCATTCTCCTAAAGAAGTTTCTTGCACTACGTGCTTCCCTCAGGATGCTTGATCTGCTTTTTGGCCTGCTGGACCAAGTGATTATGATAGTAACAGTGAATGGTCAGATCAAGGAATTTCATGAACCGTGGGAATTGGAGCTATGACTGGAGTTGGAGGAGACCCACTAAGCCCACATGGATACATTTGGATCCTCTTCTGAGGAACCCCTTGGCCTCCCTCATTCCTAGTCCCTGGTAACGAAGGGCCAGACATAGAGCACAGCAGACAGGAAACTCACTTGATTACAACTGACAGGGACAAATCTCGCTCTCCTTTGAAACCTTGATGCCCAGAGGTTCGTAGCTGGTAGAGGATCCTTCCCAGGCAGTGACTTCCTCTTCATCTACTACCCCTCTCCTCTTCCATGACTCTGGATCATTTCTCTGCATCCTAGATGGGGCAGGTCTGAATTGCTGGTTGCTTCTACTACCCCATCCATGGATTGTTAGACAGAGGGGCCTTTTATTGGTAAGGCCCTTTGTTAGATAGACACTTGCTTCTTTGTTGCAGATCTTTCCAAACCCCCTTTCCCCGTGGTCCATCACCATGATCTGCCATCAACATCTGGATCTACATATCTAGTCTCTTAATTTCAATGGTATGAGCCACTTTATCAAATGGAAACAGGTACTATCATCCCTCGGTTCTAAACACCCGGACATTGCCCTGTTACAGGAGATGACTTTATCTGCCTTGGAATCTGCCAAATTGAAAAGTGATTGGATAGTTGGAGAAATATCAGCCTCTAGATTGGATGAGTCCTCTGAAGCACCTGCTAACCCTGCCAGTACCCCTTGAAAAAACAGAGTTGCCATACTTCTCCATATGAAGCTACCGGTGAGAGTTCTGAAGACTTGGATTGATGACCATAGTCGTTTTGCCTTCACAAGGCTACGCATTTCAGACTATACTTTTGTGTTGGGCTCTGTTATGTCCCATTGGGCAATAAACTGCAGTGGTTCGTGAAACTGACCAGGCTTTTGACTGAATTTGGCTCAGGCCCTGTCTTTATCAGCGGTTACTGGTACATGGTGCTGGGGATCCAATACTAGACAACTCAGTGTGAGATAGAGCCTTTCTAAGTGACATTAAGGCTATTTTTCTCTCCTTTATTCCTAGCACTTTTTACATTCTAAGGAGAGAGAATATACAAACATATCGCATCGCGGTTATTTTTAAATCTTGCTATCCCTGTATTTTTGCTAAACAGGTCGTAACCGGATGCGAATGAGCACACTTTAAGATTTCATTGAGCACCAACTACACGATGTCAGGGCTTCTAGTATACCGGCCCCCTGGGCCAACCACAGACTTTAGGACTGCCCTCATGAAGACGGCCAGCGTGTTGGCGGCAAACGCCGCTAACTTTACCGTCACTGGGGTTTTGAACCTCCATCTGGATAATCATGATGAAACTGACGTGGCTAACTTTGTAGCTGATCTTGTGGCTTGCCAGCTTGTGCAACTGGTTTCGGGTCCGACGCACATTGCCAGCCACCAGTTAGACCCAGTCTTCACAAACATACCCTCACTTACAGTACACACGCCCATCCCCATGGGATGGTCAGACCACTATCTAGTCCCTATGACACTCCAGGGTATAACCCCGGTAGGGAGTGAGGATCGTTCGATCTCCCTCAAATGCCCATGGCACAAATTGAACTGGACACAATTCGACGCATGCCTCACGGTTACTTGCCTGAGTCTGCCGGTTGATACCAACGAGGCATACAGGGTGTTTTCCGATTGGATCAGACATCCGTTAGACAGCCTAATTCCTGAGAAATGGTCTATTAACCGCAAATCTAAAACTAGACCATGGTATGATAAGGCAAATTGGCCGTTATGCGTAAGAGCTGTAAGAGGCTGGAGCATATATGGAGAAGGGACTTCAATCCCGCGCAAAGGACATCTAGCGGGCGGCGATTAAGAGGTACCATAAGGCCATTCAATTGGCCCGAGCGGCATTTTACGCCAATCAAATCTGCAAGAGTGATAACCCTGCAAAGAGCGTGTTCTCAATACTCTCTAGCCTTCAATCCCTGCAGACTGCCACTGGGCCGACCATCAAGTCAAATGAGCAGTTTGAGGACCTTGCCACCTTCTTTGTTAGGAAAGTGGATAACATCTATAGGTCCTTCCCAACGACACATAGTAGCAAGCAAGTGGCACTGTGTCCTCAAAAGGTGAATACCTTGGATAACTTTCCGCCTATCCCCGCCAACCATCTGCGAACACTGTGCAATAAAGTCAAGTCAGGATCCCCGGCAGACCCGCTCAAACCAGACCAATTTAGGAAAGTGCTTCCTACAATCATATCCTCCATGGGCCAGGTGAGAAACAGGTCACTTGCCACAGCCACCGTGCCCAGGGCATGGAAACAGGCCAAGGTGATACCCCTGATCAAAAAACCTTCTCTCGACCCTGCCAAGCCAGAGAACTATAGTCCTATTTCCTTGCTCCCTGGGCGGCAAAGATCCCGGAGGCCTATGTCAAATC
This sequence comes from Triturus cristatus, assembly GCF_964204655.1. NCBI lineage: Eukaryota > Metazoa > Chordata > Amphibia > Caudata > Salamandridae > Triturus > Triturus cristatus. The sequence goes on along the minus strand of NC_140591.1, from coordinate 1,059,539,618 downwards.
CCTCCTGTTGGACTTTCTGACCAGGAATAACACGCTGGACCCCTCCCAGAATGGCTTCTGACCAGGTCACAGCACGGAGTCTGCTCTCCTGGCTGTGACAGAACATCTCTGAGTGGCACTGGATGCCGGTCGAACGTCAGTGCTGATCCTGTTGGATCTGAGCGCCGCGTTTGACACGGTGTCCCATGCCATACTGTTGCGCCGCCTGGAGGAGGCAGGAATCACTGGTCCGGCTCTGGAGTGGCTTGCCTCTTTCCTTCATGAGAGGTTGTTCATGGTAACAGTCTTCCCGTATGCTTCAGGTGAACACCCCATCAAACAAGGGGTGCCACAGGGTTCTTCCCACAGCCCCCTGCTATTCAATCTTTACGTCCAACCCCTGGCCGCAGTAGCTAACAGCAGAGGACTGACCATGGTCTCCTACACCGACAATACACAGTTGGTAGTGGCGCTCTTGAATAACACAGAGCAGGACGCCCTTAAGTTTCAGAGTGACCTAGCGGCAGTCGCCGAGTGGATGACCACCAACTGTCTCCAGCTGAATGCCAGCAAGTCGAAGGTAGAATAGAATTGAATAGAATTCAGGAAGGCCATTAAAACTCACCTTTTCCCTGCACCATAGTCCTACTTTCAGTTCCACACGCATATGTCAGTTGCTCTGCTGTCAGCGCCGGGACTCCCCTTTGCTGGGGCAGCTTTTGCGCTATACAAGTTGTGGTAACATAACATAACATAACATATCTCTAGCACACAGCACAGAGTCCAGACTGAACTTCTTTCTCACAATGACATCTGAATTGCCGAATGCTCCAGACATGTGATATCCAAGCAGGAAGTGTCTCGGATCATTCCCCGATTACTGTCTCCCTGAATCTTTGCATGGTATCGTCCAAATCCTGCACATGGTGCCTAGATGCATTTAAATTCAGGATGCTAGAAGTCAAACATAAGCTCCTTTTCTGGCGCATGGAATATCTGTAATTTAATTATTCCCCCGGACAGCTCGCTTCGTAATAAATAAATACAAGTTGACTACGACCTAAACATTGGTTGCGGAGAAAGCTCTCATCAGGAATAAATACGAAAACTGCGAGCAGAGTGAAAAGTGGGGCGGCTCCTCGCACTACAGCTCAGACAAAGAGAGGCCAAGACAGCAATTCCTGTGATAAATAACGCCTCTGGCTCCATGCTCTCCCACGCCAATCTTATCTCGCTTGCCTTTGCTGTCTTTTATTTCAATCTTTACTCATCAGATCACCTGGATGATACAATCAAAGAAGGATCCTTTTTATTGCAGATTCACCTTCCTGAGCTCACCGTCCACCCTAGGGAGAAGCTGGAACAGGACATTTTGGAAGAAGAGATGGGAGAGGCTTTGAAACAGATGGCAATGGGCAAGACATCCGGTGAAGATGAATACCCAGTACAATTTTACAAAATTACACGGTCGATCACATTACCACTCTTTGCAGTGATGCTTCAAGTGGCTGAAGTCACAGGTTCTTTGCAGGAGAAATTTGATAGAGCTCATTTCTAAGCCGGACAGGGATCCACTTTTTTGCGCTAACTACCATCTAATTTCTCTCTTGAACTGTGACATGAAAATCCTGTCCAAGGTCTTGCTAATAGACTGGGAAAGGTGATCCATCTTTTTGTTAATGAAAATGAAGTAGAATTCGAGCCAAGCTGCTCTTCCCGTCATCATTTACGCACTCTGCTGCATATCCCATGGCAGACCAGGGTGGACATTGATGACAAACTATTGCTCTCTTTGAAAGTGTTTGATCAGGGGAGTGGACCTATCTTTTTCATATCTTGAAGATTTTTGGGATAGATCCCACCTTCCTTCTGATGGTCCACTGTCTATATGCAGCTCCAACACCCCAGAATCTTTGAAATGGCTTCCTCTTGGACCGGATACTAATTTGACACAGCACGAGGCAGGGCTGCCCTATGTCACCGTTGCTTTTCCTGTTGGCCCTGGAACTTTTAGCCATCGTCATACAACCGTCTACTTTGATATCTGGAATAACGACTCCAAAAGATGGTCTCAAATTGCTCCTATATACAGATTTTGTGCTCTTTACAGTGAGTAATCCTGAAAATTCAGTGCGGGCCTTGATAATACTGATTGAGAATGATTGTTAGAAAGGAATTTTTAATCAAACAAGAGTTGCGTAAACGTATTAGAATTTCACTTTAGAAGGCAATTAAACAAGAAACTGCATAAATAAATCACACATAGGGAAAATGTGCTTGCTTTAACCCGTTGACCGCGCCGCGAATTCCGCCGCGGTGCGGGTGATTTATGACTGGGCGTGGTTAGCACGGCCCCCACACGCCCACCGTGACGTCGGACGGCCGGGGGCCGTCCTCCGCACGCAAAGGGTTAAACATGTAAGAAAATTAATGTGAAGTGCAAAATGCAGTAGGCTATCATTCTCAATGTGCATCTGTAAGTAGGCCCAGACTATATTTTCTTTCAACTCTTGCTTACAGCTAAAAAGATGTTTCGTCGATATTTTGCCAAACACCAGCATTCTACCAAAGAATGTGCTGACTTTAAGACTATATTCTTTTGCTTCATCACACGACATTACCTCACCCTGCATTGACAATTAATTTGCTGTTGATTAATAATTAATAGACTGTTAGAATAAAGAACAAATTAGATATATAATGTTTATGCTTAACCAGGACATTACCGTTAGAATTGCTACATTACATTTGACTAGCCCTTTGTCTTCACCACAGGATATTGGAAGCAGCTAATAGCTTAGGTATGAAAGTTCTTATGAGAACCTTCTCTCATGTATCTAAAACTGCAACATTAGTTTAAATGCTATGAACCAGCTTGTTTGTTTACCACTGGCTGAAGAGGATATAAACCTACTAATTTTCATTACATTATTTGTGTATTTCATATTATAATCGAGTGTTCCTAGCTAGAGAGACTTAGATTTGATCTTGGCATCATTCATTCATTCTTTTTGAATAGAGAAGACCCTTTACCTTGCACGACGCCTAACACATAAGGCGTTCGGTCCTTATTACTGAAAGCTACCTCTGATTTTATTTTAACTGCTACTACTGCAGCTGCAGGGAACTCAGTTGAGTTTTCCAGAACAACCCTTCATGGGAAGTTTGAGACTTTGTCTATGCTCCGAGAATCTTGTTCTATTCCAGAACCTTCATTAGTTTCAGGTAGGTTAGGCTCTTTAGATAGATAGGAACTGATTCCTTTGTGGAACACTATTTTGATTTATTCTGACACTAATTAAACCTTTTTTTCACATTTTTGTTATTACACTAATCTGAATAAATTTGATAAAGCAATTCTCAACCTTTGTAGATAAAGTTTTTAGAAACGTCCGCAACCTCTCGACAGGAACTGATAATTAGGAACCCAACAGTTGATGATAAATGACTTGTAATTTTATTTTAACTCCATTCCAACATTGTGGCAAAGGTGTGTCGACCTGACGATGAAGTACCACAGCAGTTCGAGGATCCCAGTTGTAAGTTTAGGGTGATTTTCTCAAGACCTGATTTTGACCAATCTTCAGCGCTAACATGGACTTCTCTGTTTACTCTGAGTACAAGATTAATTGGGCCAAAACAGACGCAATGCCCATGACACCGACAAATCCGCGTTCGTCTCTTTAAGAGTTGCCAGCAAAATGGATCCCCAAAGGCTGAAATACATGGGGATATGGATTAGCACTGACTTTTCCACCATTGCCATATGTAGCATCCTCCCACTTATGGAAAAGACGAAAGTGGGCTTCAAAACATGGAGATCTCACCATATCTCCTCGTGGGGCAGGGCCCAAAACGATGAGATGGTGGTGGTCCCTAGGTTCAAATATGTTTTTGGCATGATCCCATTTAACATACTGGCAAGCAACTTGAGATAGATTGATACAAGTATCCAGTGGTTTATTTGGGATTATAATGCCCCTAGGTTGGCGGTGCCCAAGCTACGTGTGGCCACAACGGCTGGAGGCCTTCACTTGCCACACCTCCAAACATACTATAGGGCTCGTCATATAACCCCAATGGCTTACGACCTGAACTCTCACATGGAAAACCCATTTTAGGTCAGGCTAGAAGACAGGCTATAGCAGGTGGTGAACAGTATGTTGCTTTTATATGCCGGCCCCAAAATGTCATCAGATCCTCATAACCCTATCCTCCTGGAAATGCACAAAATCTGTAAATCGTCATGAGCTCCTCCAGGCGTATGGGCTTAACCAACTCAAAGCCCCGTTAAGGCATAATGCAGCTGTGTCCATTGACTCTAACTTTGGCTAGACTGGGGCCTTGAAGGCATTCTTACAGTGGATCACATTGTAACTGATGGAGCCTTGGCACCCTTTACAGTCCTCTCAACCACGTACAACCTACCCAGATCCGTTTTTTGGATGTACTTACGGCTACAACACTGGTTTGAAACGATGTGGAATACATTGCAAATGGCTACATGCATAGTCTTTGAGACATTCTTATTTGGTTCACTGGGGCCATTTAAAAAACTGATCACAGGACTCTATGACATACTCATCAGCAGACTATTCTCACCCCCACTGGAGCGCCTCCTCTTATAACGGTGGCAACAACGGCTTGTCATCTTCTAATCCCCGATGCAATGGGCACACCTTATGGCTGACCATGACAGAGAGCTCTGAGAATCACAGACGAAATTCAGTTGTTTTAAATTCTCCATGATTGGCATTGGTCACTGCAATTACTCTTTCGGGTAAAATTGGCACCCTCGTACAATTGCTGGAAATGGGCTCCTTCTCACAGCTACATTCTGCACATTTTATGGTCCTGCCCATGACTTCTGCACTTTTGGACGCATGTACTGCAAATCCTTACACACACAGGCTACTTAGGCCAGGTGCCTTCAGCTGCCCTTATGCTGTTACATGACACATGAGGGATCCCCCCAGTAACCAGGGACAAGAAATGGTGGATGACTACGGCTTTGGTAACAGCGAAAATGTGTATCTTCCAAGACTGGTCCAAGCCCTCGGTTCCCTCCCTGGAGGACTGGATGGACAGCATGGCGCAGACTGATTTAAACATTGAATGACCAATCACAGCTTTTGTGGGACATATGGAATGGTTTTTATGCTTCCCACGATATGTCAGAGGGCCTGTGTTGATTAGCCATTTACCCTGGACACGTGAGCAGGTGTACTGTCTCCTGGTGTACCGAACTCTTACAGGTGCATGTATTTATCCCCCCCCCCCCCCCCCCGAGACCGAGCTATGCTTCACTGCTCCTCTCTATGTGATGTTTTGCCGCTGGCGCTGTTGAGATCAAGTGGATAGAACGAGTGGATAGCGGGGTATGTCATTATTCATTCTAGATATGCTTTGTTGTCATTATGTTGCTTTTATGTTGTCTTTTTGTTTTCTTTCTGCATAATGAAAAAAACTGTATGTGATGATGTACTGGATACTTTATTCTGTCCGGTTATTATTACAAATATTTCAAACCACAAAAAAGTAGCATGACTAAAAATAAGAGCAGGAACTTCTCAGGACTCAAAAACAAACTAACACCTTCAGGCATACAGTCGATGCCTTCAAGTTGTTTATTTTTAATTAATAATAAATACATATACACATACATATATATTAACTTCAGCATCCAGTTTGTGGTGCACTTGGTCCAATGCTCAAGTCTGCTATTAATATCCTTACTGTAACTAAACTGTAAATAAAGTGGAGAACAAATGAATCGGTTCTTACTCGCTGTCGTATCTGATAAAGATTCCTTGTTAGCAAATCCCGCATTTCGTCCAACTCATCTGGGGAAACTGGCTTCACTTTTTTTTCATCCAGGAAATGCCTGTTGAGGATTAAACAATCACACCATAAGCACACATGGAAAAAAGCATAACAAGCGTTTTCATTTAACTATAGAAGCAGGTTTAGAAGACGCTTCAATCATGTTAGCCTCAGTGGCGGATGGTGAACATTTAAAGTGGTAGGGCACAAATTGATACACCTAAGTACAGGACCCCTTCCAAGGAGTTGCAGTAGTATCGAGGAAGCTTCCCCAGAGAAATGTGGAAGATATAACAGGGTGAAAATGGGCAAAAAAACACAGTTTACGGTCACAGGAAAAGGGTGAGAATGGTACATGGATAAAGAAGAGGGTGGTGTGCCACAGTAAAAAGAGGGGGTGAACATTCAAATTACGTTAGAAACTGAGGGCCTCATTTATGAGGTTTAACCATAGGGCAGCGTCGCATGCCCCCCGCTGCACTGCCCTACGGAGAAAGAAAAGGGCAGGAAAGTGCTGTATATATCAGATACGGCACATTCCTGTCTTTTTCCCCTGCGCTGGCGCACAATGGGCTGCCATGCGCCAGTGGCGCGATGAGCCTCATAAATGAGGCCCTGAATGGGAGCCTTTGTTTTGAGTGCTGACGTTCATTAAGTCTATCCCTGCAAAACCTTACAACTTCAGGCGTATGCTTTGCATGTAGCCTGAAAGGCTGCTGCATAAGATAGGTCCTTTGTTTGGTAACAAAATAAATCAATTTTTATTGTGTAATCACTGTATATGGAAAGTGCGGGGAAAGTTGATGAGGTACTTCAATATCCGAAATGAGCCTTTGTTTTGAATTTTTATTGTGCATCATGTTTTATTAGCAGCTGGGATTGACAATCTGTTTACCTCTGTGTGGGATGGAAAATTCCCTCACATGGTGACGAATGCATACCCCAGCCCTGAGTTCTGCGCTATGACCTAGGCCTATCTCATGGGCTGCTGTCTGATTAGACCAGGAGTAGCAACTAAGGAGCATATCAACAACAACCGGCGATAATTATCTCTAAGCGCACTTTGCGCTAGGATAATTATCGCCGGCTAGCGTGAATTTTTATCGCTGAGATAGCGTGCTATTAGCAACGCTTATTTCAATAGCGATAAAAATCCTCACGCTAACAGGCTAACGTGAGATTATCGCTGAAAACCCAGCGATAATCTCACGTTAGCTTGTTGATAGGGACAGGCAAACTTAGCCATGATATCCTCCTTCCATAGGATATCATTTCAAGTCAGAAAAATACCAGACGTAAAAAAGCAGCGTTAACCGCGGTTAGCGCTGCATTTTTTGTCTCTAACAGGGTTAGCGACATTCTTGATAATAGGAGAAATGTCGCTTAGCGACATTTCTCCTATTATTTTACTCTGGAACGCCCCCTTTGCATCTCATTAGAGATGCAAGGGGAAGCGTAGAGTAAAAGGGTGCTAACATGCGAATTTGCATGTTAGCACCCTGTTGTTGATAGGGCGCTGGTTTTATCTCTCCTTTTTTGGCTTTTAAAGCCAAAAAAAGCAGAGATAAAGCCCTTGTTGATATGCCCCTAAATTGGTACCCTCAGGAGGTGTAACGCTACTGTCTTCATATGGAGTTAAGTAGCACAAGAACGGTGGTGGCAGCATACCGTGTTTTTAGGAATTAGTAGAGTGAACACGTCCTATTTACCTTTGTCACTAAAGGGTGGCTCCTGGCCCACCCTGGTAAAATTCCCCTGGTGTGCGCTTATCCTGACCCTTGGTCTGCATTGTGTTGCATGTACAGAGCGAGAATGTGCGTGTGCCTGAGAGATAGTACAGTAGAGGAAAAATAGCGCAAGCAGTTGAGGGTGCTGATGAGGATGTTGGTGTGCCTGAGAGATGGTACCGTAGAGGAAAAATAGCGCAAGCAGTTGAGGGTGCTGACGAGGATTTTGGTGTGCCTGAGAGATGGTACTGAAGAGAAGAATGTGTGATGCCTGAGAGACGGTATAGTGCAGGAGAAATGGTGCAAGCTGTTGCATGTGCGCACAAGGGTGTATATGTGACTGAGAGATGGTTCCGTGCAGGATAAATATCATGAACAACTCTGTGGGCGTTATGATTAGGGCTCCTGGTTTTATGGTATTTATTTTTTTAACATTTCCCTCTGTATTTAACCACATTTATGTTTTGGTCATTTTATCTGTATTCATCTACTTTTGTTTTTTTCGTAAGCAAAAAAGACGCTGCAGCTAGTATTTTTTCAAATTTGTTTAAATAGACAATGCACACTTGGTTGCTTTAGGTTTAGATAGATGTATGTAGATGAGTAAATGGGTTACTGCTTTTAACAATGAGATCCTTCTGCTACTTGCAGTTCATCAATTATAATCCTTCTACTATACCACAGTAAGCTATGAAGGAAATGTGGCTCCTACACCTTGTAACCCTCACAATCTTATTTAACACATCCTACGTCTTGAGTTACATACGATTTATTGTCAATGTTTGTGCATGTGATGTGAAGTGCTCTGACACCCTGCATTGGGATAAGTAGCGCTATGGCACTATAAAATAAATAAACCAAAATAGTGGTATTTAAATTGTTATTTGTGCAAATACTGAGAGAGACCAACACATCTAACATTTCATACACTGCATGCATATCTCTTGGATCCAGGGACTGAACAAAGTCAAAAACATTCCTCTTTTAAGTACCTGTGAAGTGACAAGCTGTGTGCATTTGTTTTCCCGCCATTGCTTTTAGGTGTGCGTCTCACGCCTACTCCTACTCCGCCCCGCCCTCCCACAGTTTCTATCCAGGATACTCCTTCAAAAGAAGGCCTGATGGGCCCTTAACGTCGGCCTTTGTAATGGTCCCAGCTGAAATCCGATAAGCCCCCTCCCCACCTGCACGGGACAGGCTTGTCTAAATAAAAACCCGGTTGTGGGAGGTCAATGCCGCACAGTTTATTTCATCTAATGGGAGCAGTGCTTTGTCACAGGCAGTAGCAAAGTGCCTTGTGCAAGACTCTGTTAAATGTACCTGGCAGCCAGGTCTACGTGACCCAGGTACACACCTGCACAGGGCCCTGCCCAGCGTCTACTGAGGATGCTAACCATGGGTGGGGGCTATGTGTGACCATCTATGAATTAAAAAAAAAAACAGGATGTTTAGTAAGGATTGTTTTAATTTCTCTGTTTTAGTTTGGAAATTATGGTACCAAAAGCTGTTGTTTCAGATATTTTATAGCATAGGTGCTGACGCACCTAATGGCTTTGAAGTTCACTTTACCTCTCCTGTTGCCAACCCCTTTGACCTCCACAGGGTCCATATTGTGGCCCCTTCCCCTGGACCTACAAGTTCTAGGTAGCCCAAGGGCTCTCTGTGCTTTGAAGCCACCCACAATGACCTGTTCCAACGCATCCTCTCCCCAATGACTCCATCCTACAATTTTCAAACAACAGCGCTCCCCTCTTCTCCTACCCTAAGAAAAAGCTAGCTTCTTAAGCAGCTTGAACCTGGCTGACCAATCCACAGAGTCAAACAAGTGAGGTTATTGTAGCTAAAAAACAAAAATCTCTCCATTAATCATATTTATTGGCAGTTTTCAGTTTCTATTTATAAATACAGACAAAGGAAACATATTTTCCATCTGTATTTATATGCAAACATACGTTCAAACGAAAAACCGGTAGGCGTGGGGCCTGATTACGATGGCGGTGGGACCTCAACAGACAGCTCGTCGGTGACAGCCCCACCACCACGTAATGCTGATTCCCGCCTGCCACATTAGGATGGCGAGCAGATGGCTGGCGGTCAGAGAGACCGACCGCCACGGACCCGACGGGCTAAAGGAGTGCATCGGCCTGTCAGAGGGATGTGTATTCCCTACAATTGTTGCGGTGCCTGCCAGGCACCCCCGTAGGGATTACAATTTCCCTTTCCACCTGCCTTTTCATGGCGGTTTACCTGCCATGAAAAGGGAGGTGGAAAGGGACATTGGGGGCCCGTAGCGGGCCCCCCGTCCTCCATGGCGTCCGACATGGGCCCCAACATATTCCTGCACCATGTGGCAGCACCACATGGTGCCTGCCACATAGTGCAGGGATATGCAAAAAGTGTATTTTTTGTACTGCTGCAGCCCGCAGCACACAGAAAATACACTTTGCAACCGCCTTGAAGGCGGTCGTATTGTAATTCCAGTGGCGGGACTGCCGACAGCAAGTCGGGCGGTCCCATCCCCGATATGATGAGGCTAGGGCAAAAGTCTGACCGCCGTCATAATGAGGCCCTCAGTTAGGATGTGTGTGGGCCTGCAGGAAAGTACAGCACATAGATGACTGCATGCATCTGAATGCGTGTGTGTGTCTGAGTATGTTTGCACTTGTGAAAGAGCACAATACGTGGTAGACACTGAGTTTCATTGTAGGAGACCCAGGACTTGCTGGAAGAGCAGTGAGAGATGGAGGTTTCCTCAAGACAGATTGGAAGATTTGAAGATTGCTGCTTTTCTGCGAGCTGGGTGGGACACACATGAGAGGAAGAAAGAGCTAGGCATTCTTAAGTGCACTTCAACAGGAGCCCTTTGATTCTGAAAGTAGGTCACTGGTCAACAGGGATGGGGAACATCTGAGGAAGGAGATGGGGCTGATTAGAGAATCATAATGTTTACCCTTTGGTAACCATTTGAAGCACATATCACTGAGGTTGACATCCAGATGTGACCCTCGAGACACTCTCCAGTCTGTGTTTGGGGTAACAAAATTGGAGAATGTCCTGCTCTGATAGACTGCTCTCTGGAGGTGAGCACAATAAAGGAATGGGCACTTCTGTGTAAGCAACCCTCAAAACACAAACTTCAAATACAGAGACAATAAATCACAAGTGTTTCTGGAAACCGATCATAAAAAGGGGAGCTTGAAACTCCCAAATTATCAAACTGAAGCTGTATATCAGTGTGTAGAAGCTCAGTGCAAGTTCTGCCTCTTGTGACCATGACTGGGGACTAAATATCTGCCAGTCTCCCATGTTGGGTGAGGGGGCACTACCAAGGAGGATCAAGAAGGCTTGCCTGGATCCTCTAGTACCAGCTTCTGCCTGAACAAAGATCAGTGGACCCTGTGAGGTGAAGGAGATTGCTGGAGGGAGAAAGGTCCAGTGGGGATCTGGTTGCGTGGATCCCGGGAATAGAGGCTGAGATTCTGGTCTGTTGGGACCACCGATCGGGCTGCCAGCTTGTGTGCCAAAGTCAGCGATTCCCTTGCCAGGTGGGGGCCACAGTGAAGAATATAGCACAGTGGCCAAAGAGTCATCATCTTGGTCGTGCTACCTGAGATCCCGTATGCCAGGTTGGAGCTGCGGTGAAGAGAGAGAGACGTCACTTAGTTTGTGCTGCTGTGACCCTACCTGCATGTCAAGAAGCAAGGGACGGGAAGGAGGAAGAGGGCCGCCGCTCTGACCCTATGTGCAGCTCTGAAGACACTGCAGGCCGTGACCCATGGAGAGTGAGAGCAACAACTTTAACTCCTCCGTCTGGGAGCATTGTAGACCTGCCCCCGGATCCCAGGAGAGACTTACCACATCAGAAGAGCACCAGAACTGCTCCTGCTGTGACCGCAGATTCCTGGCATCTGCGCACAGCTGGGCTATCAAGGATTGCTCAGGCACTCTGTCACTTCATGAGAGCAGATATGATTGACAAACGGGCTGCGAGACCCTGGAAAACCTGCTCTGAAATTGACGTGTTCCAGCACAGAGACTTGAGGTTTCTACTAAAGATCCATCATAAAACTATTGAGACTTGAAAGCCTTAGTAGGGCTTGGCTTGGATGTTGTCCCATGTGAATCGGAAATAACTATCAGCTACAAACTGGGAAATGGGTCTGGAAAGCTGACCTGGGTAACACTAGTGGGCTTGCCTTGAGAAGGCTGTGTATATTGTTTGCAGTGTGTTGTATTGTACTTTGTGTAAGTACATAAATATTCCTTTTGACATAAAAGCAAGTATTTCACTGGACAATCATTTATTGGGGTTGCTGGATGTATTTTGAGTTGTGTGTCTATGCTCACCCTACACCTACCTCCTCTCCGAGAACCCCTGGACTGCACTACGTGTACTATCACTGAGAGTCAAGTGCTGAGGACGCACTTGGCCCAGTTGCTCAAAGCCCATAGGATGCAGGGCCCTGGGACATCACTGGTGAAAGGCATCAATCACCACAGTTGGATCTCATTAATTCCTTCTTACCCCAGGACTTTCTGAAAGGGATTTTGGCACTCTGTGTTCTGATTAACCTACTTGTTGTTCTGGGTGTTCATCTAAGGTTCTCTGAACCCATGAAAATCTAGGTTTATAGTCATATAGAGGTTTAGAGAAAGATAGGATAGCAGTTGAGATTAAGGTGAATGTAAGGTAAAAGTATATGCTGAGAGTAATTAGTAAGAACAAATTCATGATCGTGGTAAGAGAAAGGGTGATTGGCTTTGACTTAAAAGGGAACATTTTAGGAGGGGGGAGGGATGCTCATGTTTTCAACAAGGAAATGCATGGAATACGAGAAGAGAATCACAGATTACCTCTCGTTTCTGCATAATATTTATTCCTCTCTTTCATGCTCCTTTCAAAGCCTTCCATGTAACACATACAATTCGTCCTTACCTGTAGTGAAGGCAGCGATTTAGATACATACATTGCTATGTTAGCATAAGCGTGTTAGAGGTTAGAGGTTTTGCACACGACACTACAGCGACATGTTATTATTTGAAAACTGCTTGCTTGCCTTTTTCTTCACATGAGAACTGTCTGTTGTTCACATCCCTAGACGTGCATGACGACCTTGGTCTGAACATTGTGTGCAGAAGCACTCTGAGCCGCCAAATAATGTATGTTTTTGAGTTCAGGTTGATTGGCCCACTCTCTAGCCATAATACGCACACAGCTGCAAATACCTGAAAGTCGAGAGCCTTTAATATTGCAGTTTGCATGCATCACACACACATTCTGGAGAAGAACTTTTCCAGGCGCAGAGCAAAGCTGATCCTGTGAAGTGATTCCCCTAAGCTGATCTTTTCGGTATGGGGTTCCCCATTCAAACCTAGAGACCTTCTATTAGTCTAATAATACCAGCTTACTAGTGAAGGGAAGGTGGCTGTATTCCACTGTCATTTATACTATGATTTCTCCCTTCATTTTCTATGGTATTGTAACAATGCTGATGGTTTTAATTTTAATCGTTTGTCTGCTTATGTTAGCCAAAGTACTGCATCTTAGGACACGTAGTTTATAAAATAAACATTTTAAACTTTACAGTGTCTCTGATTATTCTTGTTGTGGACTGATATGAGAATAATAACGAACAGGTATTTCTGATTCCCACCATTCCTGAGAGTACTCTAAGTCGCATGTTCTGGGTTGTCTAATCATTGGTAGCTTCGAGATGATACGGAGAGCGAATGAGACACTGATGCTAGTCGGAGAGGGGTTCTGGGTACTGAGGTGAGTTTTTGGTACACCGCAATTCACTGAGGTCCTGGTTTCCTGCGCATAGTTCTGTGCATGAGCAGAATCCCTGCAACATGGTCTTTTTTAATGTTTAATCTTTTGACTGTAAATGACTATTGCATGTGAATTATCACTTTTGGAACTAACATAAGTATGTTTAGAGTCATTTTCCTGTCCGAAAATGTTCGAAATTGAAGCTTCTGAGTAGGAGGAAAAGTCTGTAAAAATGGAACTTTTGGTCACTGTATGGCTTTAAAAAGTGGTTATTCAACATGAGGCACAATCCAAATGACATTTTAAACCATTTTGTGCAGGATATTTTGTGTAGCTGATGCAGTGATTCATCAAGGGTTGTTAGACCTGTCATTCTTAGGGTGGTCTTCCCCCAGCTTTTTGCCTGTTTTACCTCCACTTTTTGATGTCCCTTTTTTTTGGCCTTAGGACTCTAAGTACTTTGCCACTGCTATCCAGTGCTAAAGTGCATGTGCTTCTCATATAAAATGGGGCATTGGTGTATACCTGATTGGCAGATTTAGTTTACCTATAAGTTCCTTGTAAAATGGTGTACCATATTTCCAGGGTCTGTAAGCTAAATGCTTAAAGTGGGCCTGCAGCATTGATTTTACCACACACACAAGTAGCCTTTCAAACCTTTCTCGGGCCTGCCATTGCAAAGCCTGTGTGTGCAGTTTACTGCCACTTCGACATGCCATTTAAAACCCCTTTCAAGCCTTAAAATCCCCTTTTTTTATACATAGGACACCACTAAGGTAGGCTCTGGGTAGCCTAAAGGCAGGGTGCTGTGAAAGTAAAAGGTAGGACATTTACTTTCAATTTTTACATGTCTTTGTAGCAGTGGTTCATTTTTGAAAAAATAAGTACCGGGGCTCTCATTAGGAGGCAGCTTGAAGCAGCCCATTACTCCTATTAGCGCCACCTATAACATAAATAACTACTAACCATGAAACAATACAAGTGGGAAGAGGATGGGGCATAACAGCCAGAGCTACTGACTATGGACCTGGGCAACCATGTTCAATTCTCGGCATAGCCTCAAGATCCTGTTATTCCGAGCAAATCACTTAATCACCCTGTGCCTACAAAACATGAATGTGACCTTAACTGATACTCAGGAAAAGCCCTCCAATACCTTTGGGTTGAGTTTGCGCTATAAGTGCCGGTGTTGACAATTAAGTGCTGATGCCAAGCACTGGAAACCACTGGCTCAAATGAAGCACTGCCTGGTAGTCACAAACAGCTACATTCGTTTTTCACTACTGTGAGGCCTACTCCTCTCAAAGGCTAGCATTGGAAATTCCTTAAAAAACTTTTGTGCTGTAATTCCTGATTAGAAAAGAGTAGCTAAATCATGTTTCATATCTTTGAAATGATAATGATAAATCCTCTTTAGTGGTAAAGTTGGATTTGACATCACTATTTTAGAAATGCCACTTGTAGTAAGTGTACATTTCTCTGCTCTTATCTTTGCTCTGTGTGCCTGCAGCCTGCCTCCAATACACGTCTGTGCTGGGTGATAGCTATACTTTGTGGATTCCCTCAAGACAGCAACAAACACAAGAAGAGTGGGTGTGACAGAGGACTCATTTGCATTCATCTGCATTCTGAAGTCAGGAAGGGGGAGAGGGAGCTCACACTTACATCTCAAGAGGATGTGTCTTGTCCCCACATAAATAACTGATTACCCCCCACAGATAGCCTGGCAGACAGGGTTTAGATCAATGGGGACCTGCGCATTTCAAGGACCTGCTTTGAAGTCACCCTGACTTCAAAGGCACATTTGGGTATAAGTACAGGGACTCTGACCCTGCCAAATCATTACACTACTGGACTTGGGAAGAAGTCAGCTGGAGTAAAGACTGCTGTGCTGTAAGGATTGCAACTTTGCCTTGACTGACTCCAGCCAACTAGAGACCCCATTGTGTGTGTGTGTGTGTGTGTGTATATATATATATATATATATATATATATATATATATATATATATATATATATATATATATATATATATATATGCGCGCTCAGTCCCAGTCACATCAGAACTCGGGAAAGCACTCACGGGACACTTCTGCAGTTCTTAGGTCGTTTATTGCATAGCGAGCATGGAAAACATGACGCGTTTCGGCTATGCCTTAGTCTGATGTTTTACAAATTTCGCGCCAAAGAAGCAGCATATTTCAATGAAACGTTACGTGGATCACATGACATCACTATTCATAGACATCATAGAAGGACAAACACATTGAAAGAATCACTGTTGGTAATTCATCGCCATTTTGGAATGTGAAAACAATTAGATAATATTGCTTATTTCGCCGTGTATCGGCTAACAAAATCAATTCCAAATTAGAAGTAAGGTTAAAAACTTCACACATATCGCCCTGTATGGGCATGTGGTGTCCCTCAAAAATAACAGAAATAAAGCCGTGTATCGGCAAACCAATGTCACATGATAAATATCCTAGCAGCACAAGGGTCATTTAAATTACTCAACACGTTAAATAACAATAAGTATGTTGTAATAACATCCTATCACCTGTCTTTCGTCCTTTATTCAAGTAAAACTTAAGAAAATCACGCCATGTATTGGCTAAGACCTCAACATTGTTGCTGGCATCGAAAAGTATGATGATCCACATTTATAATAACACCATTTAAAAAAGATTTTTTCACAAAATGTCCAAAAGCTAACGTGTATAACCAATCCCACAAATTCGATCACAGAATACCTTATGGTCACACCATGTTGTGAATTACATTCTCCAATAGCCTATCTAACCTATAGTGTATAAATTCTTGCTACTCTTTAATCTCCAAGATGAACTGACAGTTCCTCCCCCACATTCATCCCCAACGGATTCTTAGTTCCTAAATCGATGATGTATCGCGATTCAAGCCTGCGAAGTTGTTTAATCCTGTCCCCTCCCCTGATGTTGGCGGGGACCTGGTCTAAAACATAATAGCGTAGCAATTCCCTATTGCCACTATGCTTCTTAGCGAAATGCCTTGCCACCGGATAGGTAACATCGTTCTTGGCTATCGCTCGCATATGTTCTAAAATGCGAATCTTAGCACAATGAATCGTGCTGCCCACGTAGCGTAACCCACATGGGCATTCCAGGCAATAAACCACATAGTTGGTATTGCAGGTAAGGAACTTTTTGATGGGCCGAGGGCTCTTTAGACCAGTGACCCTATAGGTCAGTGTTCTCTTGCTGCCAACGCAAGCTTTACACTTGGCACAAGGGAAGAAACCTCTAAGATCCCTTAGTGTTCCCATCGCCTTGGGTCTAGTAGATAGGTGACTTTGTACCAAACTGTCCCTTAATGATCTGGCTTTTCTGAAAGTTACTAAAGGGGCAGGAGGGATGTCCGGACCAATGGTATGATCCGTTTTCAGGATATGCCAATTTTTCCTCAGAATCCTCTTTACTTGGTTGGCATCGTTCGAATAAGTTGTAACCATCCTGAATTTGTTAGTTTCTTAAGTTTTACTTGAATGTAGGACGAAAGACTGGTGATAGGATGTTATTACAACATACTTATTGTTATTTAACGTGTTGAGTAATTTAAATGACCCTTGTGCTGCTAGGATATTTATCATGTGACATTGGTTTGCCGATACACGGCTTTATTTTTGTTATTTTTGAGGGACACCACATGCCCATACAGGGCGATATGTGTGAAGTTTTTAACCTTACTTCTAATTTGGAATTGATTTTGTTAGCCGATACACGGCGAAATAAGCAATATTATCTAATTGTTTTCACATTCCAAAATGGCGATGAATTACCAACAGTGATTCTTTCAATGTGTTTGTCCTTCTATGATGTCTATGAATAGTGATGTCATGTGATCCACGTAACGTTTCATTGAAATATGCTGCTTCTTTGGCGCGAAATTTGTAAAACATCAGACTAAGGCATAGCCGAAACGCGTCATGTTTTCCATGCTCGCTATGCAATAAACGACCTAAGAACTGCAGAAGTGTCCCGTGAGTGCTTTCCCGAGTTCTGATGTGACTGGGACTGAGCGCGCATTTATTAACGCGAACGCACCTTCGCGTTTTGAAGCACCCGTCTTTTGAGTGCGCTGGTTTGGAGGTGCAGCGGGAGCGATGATTGGATTTACCAGCGACACCGTCGAGGTGTAAAAGGGAAGTAGAAATTTGGATCGACCGCGAGGACGAGATTGTCGAGTCCGGAAGTTTGTGACGTATTTACAGCAAACGAAAAGCGGCGACCGGTAAGCGAGCTACCAACGTTTACTCGTTTTCCATTCCCTGAAACCATTTGGGCAGACGAGGGACCCTGCAGTTTGGCCCTAGGAAAGAATTTCCTATGCGAGCATGTTTAACATATCCGAACGCCGTGAAGCGGCTCAGGATATGTTCAAGAGCAGTGTTTCTACCGATACCACACAGCGGGGCAATAGAGCGCTCCCTACAGTTACGAATTTGACCACGAAATTCATGGCACTTGAACGACTCTACGAGCGGGAACAACGTAAATGGTGGGAAGCCACCTCCTTGCAGAGCTACATCGACGTCGATCGCATCCCCAGAGGGTTGCGAATTTACACCATTCCGGCCTATGAGAACCCGGATCCTAAGTTGCTAGATGAATGGGCTGCACACTCAGCGGAATCGAGTAAAGGCATGCTAGTAATATTGGTCAAATTCGCTTGGAGCGACAGAGACAAAGCTCTACTTGAAATTGAGAAAATGGAGATGGAGATCGAAAAGGAGGAGGACAAAAAGAAGATAGAAGAACTGAAAGAACAAATGAAAAAACGACTTGTCAAATATGAAGCCAAAATCAAATTAAGAAAACAAGAAAAGTTCGAACGCGATGAGCGGGATTATGCCCTAGGAAGAGTCCTGACGTTTGCCAAGAAATTCGAGGGCCCACGCAAAGAGCTAAGGGCCAAAGGCAATGAACCTGATACCATCAGAATTGAAACATCGGAATCGGACCTTACGGGGGGTGAATCTTCGGATGACACCACTGGACATGCAAGATCTACTGCGACACCTTTTCAGGAGGAATTCCGGATAATGAGGCAGACATGGCTAAGAGGGGGCAAGAGCAGACCACCGGAGGGGGAAAAAGAAAAAGAAAGACAAGGCGGGGCGGCTGGAGAAGAAGGACGAAAAGCTCCTACCAGGGCCTCTCGCAACAGAAGGGGGAAGAAATGGAATTAGACAATCTTACCATCATCAATCTAACACCCAGACCCCTTACACCTGCAGAACAACAAGTTCTCAGTTTGGGCCTAACTTTTTGCCCCTCGAACAGAATGGAATATACACAGACTCGTATCGATCTTTTCAAGTTGATAAGAAAATTCAAGCTTCATAAGTATTTCAAGTTGAAACCTAATGCCTTGAAATCAAGAAAATCTTCAAGTCGACCAGGAGTGGCTGACATCTTAACAGGTGAAGATTTAGCTGCCCTTGAAACAATGGAGTCATTGCATACGGACAATACAGATCGAAGTCAGGAAGTTAACATCTCGGAAACTGACTTAATACAAAGAACCACGCGTTTGGGATTCAATCAAGTGAGAGATATAAGTGTTTTTAAACCTACCTCACAATTCCTACCGCAGCTACCCATGGATGCCATCGACGTGTTTGCTGAGGCAGTTAATAAAGATCTTTTGGCCTTGAGAGGGAAGTTACAACACTCTAATATCAAGCAAAACATAACGAAAGAGCAACGCGCAGCGATTAGCGACTTGGGCAATGATCATATGGTGATCTGTAAACCATCGGACAAAGGGGGTAACGTGGTTTTACAAACAAGGGAGAATTACGAAACGGAGGCGGTGAGACAACTATCTGATGCGGAGAACTATCAAAAGATTCCCAAAGATACCTATTTGGACAGTATCCGAAGGTATCATGATATGATCAAAACATGGCTTGATAAATCAATGCTAAGCATGGAAGAATATCTGTTCCTCCGTTGCCTGAATCCAGTTGTCCCCACGTTTTACCACATACCCAAAATCCATAAGGATAAGGACCATCCCCCTGGAAGACCCATTGTTTCCTCCCAAGGGGGATTAACAGAACATTTATCTATTTTTGTTGACTCTTTTCTTTTTCCATTGGTCCAAACCTTACCTGCGTACATTAAGGACTCGCAAGACTTCTTAAAGCGCATTGAAAAACAACAATGAAATCCTGAGTATAAACTCATTGTGCTAGATATCACCAGCCTGTATACCAGGATAAGACATGAACATGGCTTGGAGGCGGTAGCCCATTTTCTCAAGAAGAAGCCCCTAAAATTCACGGAACATAACACTATGATTCTTCAATTTACCGAATTTTGCTTAAAAAACAATATTTTTGTTTTTGGTGAAGACTTTTACCACCAGAGATCTGGCACTGCGATGGGCACCTGCTTCGCCCCCAGTTACGCGAACTTGTTCGTGGGCTGGTGGGAGGAGCAGGTGTCCAATACACCTGGCATGATTGATTCCAACAGGGTCATAAGTTGGTATAGATATATCGACGATCTCTGTATTATTTGGGATGGCTCCTTCGAAACAGCCTCTTCCTTGATTGACAGCTTGAATAAGAATACTGTTAATCTAGAATTTAGTGGGGAGGTAAGCTCTGAAACTGTCAATTTTCTTGATTTGAAGATAAGAGTAATCAATAACCAACTGTCGGTATCCTTATATCGGAAACCCACAGCTGGGAATTCGACTCTTCATGCCAGGAGTAACCATCTTCCTGGTTTAGTTAGGAATATCCCTTATGGTGAGTTCTTACGGTTGAAGAGAAACAGTACAAGAGTAGATGATTTCGAAGATGCAGCAAGAGAAAGTATCTGCAGATTCATTGCAAGAGGATACGGTAAATCATTTCTTGAGACCACACTGCAAAAAGTCAGGAACATACCGAGAACCACCCTGTTGGATGGTGATCCGAATAGGGATACACAGCAGAAGAAAGAGGGTAGAAAGAAAAACAGGATGGATGAGTCAGGTACTAACAAATTCAGGATGGTTACAACTTATTCGAACGATGCCAACCAAGTAAAGAGGATTCTGAGGAAAAATTGGCATATCCTGAAAACGGATCATACCATTGGTCCGGACATCCCTCCTGCCCCTTTAGTAACTTTCAGAAAAGCCAGATCATTAAGGGACAGTTTGGTACAAAGTCACCTATCTACTAGACCCAAGGCGATGGGAACACTAAGGGATCTTAGAGGTTTCTTCCCTTGTGCCAAGTGTAAAGCTTGCGTTGGCAGCAAGAGAACACTGACCTATAGGGTCACTGGTCTAAAGAGCCCTCGGCCCATCAAAAAGTTCCTTACCTGCAATACCAACTATGTGGTTTATTGCCTGGAATGCCCATGTGGGTTACGCTACGTGGGCAGCACGATTCATTGTGCTAAGATTCGCATTTTAGAACATATGCGAGCGATAGCCAAGAACGATGTTACCTATCCCGTGGCAAGGCATTTCGCTGAGAAGCATAGTGGCAATAGGGAATTGCTACGCTATTATGTTTTAGACCAGGTCCCCGCCAACATCAGGGGAGGGGACAGGATTAAACAACTTCGCAGGCTTGAATCGCGATACATCATCGATTTAGGAACTAAGAATCCGTTGGGGATGAATGTGGGGGAGGAACTGTCAGTTCATCTTGGAGATTAAAGAGTAGCAAGAATTTATACACTATAGGTTAGATAGGCTATTGGAGAATGTAATTCACAACATGGTGTGACCATAAGGTATTCTGTGATCGAATTTGTGGGATTGGTTATACACGTTAGCTTTTGGACATTTTGTGAAAAAATCTTTTTTAAATGGTGTTATTATAAATGTGGATCATCATACTTTTCGATGCCAGCAACAATGTTGAGGTCTTAGCCAATACATGGCGTGATTTTCTTAAGTTTTACTTGAATGTAGGACGAAAGACAGGTGATAGGATGTTATTACAACATACTTATTGTTATTTAACGTGTTGAGTAATTTAAATGACCCTTGTGCTGCTAGGATATTTATCATGTGACATTGGTTTGCCGATACACGGCTTTATTTTTGTTATTTTTGAGGGACACCACATGCCCATACAGGGCGATATGTGTGAAGTTTTTAACCTTACTTCTAATTTGGAATTGATTTTGTTAGCCGATACACGGCGAAATAAGCAATATTATCTAATTGTTTTCACATTCCAAAATGGCGATGAATTACCAACAGTGATTCTTTCAATGTGTTTGTCCTTCTATGATGTCTATGAATAGTGATGTCATGTGATCCACGTAACGTTTCATTGAAATATGCTGCTTCTTTGGCGCGAAATTTGTAAAACATCAGACTAAGGCATAGCCGAAACGCGTCATGTTTTCCATGCTCGCTATGCAATAAACGACCTAAGAACTGCAGAAGTGTCCCGTGAGTGCTTTCCCGAGTTCTGATGTGACTGGGACTGAGCGCGCATTTATTAACGCGAACGCACATTCGCGTTTTGAAGCACCCGTCTTTTGAGTGCGCTGGTTTGGAGGTGCAGCGGGAGCGATGATATATATATATATATATATTCGCTCCTGATTCCAGGATAGTTTTGCTGAATAAAGAGGCACCCACGGGGTGAGTTTCAAAGATTTATTTTCATACTCGGGCAAACAAACGCGTTTATATATGTCTCCTTTGGTGCTCTTCCTCCTGAACTCCCGATCCGGCGGCACCATTCAAACAAACACTGACTGCGATTCCACTGCTCAGTTCCGTTTACAATTCATATTTATTTTGGCTTTAACAAATGGCATTACATAATCCTTGTAAGCACAATTCAAGACCATATATATATATATATATATACATTCACAACACCTTCTCTCCTACAAAACCTTACTGTTCACTATAAAATTGCTGTATCATGGTCACAATGACATATGTGAAGAACATCTGTCCTCACTCACAACAACTTACTATTACAATATGAGACTAACTCCCACCATTGCCCTTCAACCAAACAGCCCCCCCCTGCTTGTACTATGAGGGCACGCTAGTTTTAAGTGTGGACTTTACAAATAGAAGTGACAGCACCAAAGTTATAAAGAGCTCACGGGCAGACACATTGGATACTGTAAAAGTGGACTTACTGAAGGGACGACAAAGATGGGTCTCTGCTGATTCCTGTTTCTGCCATCTCAATCGCTTGTTTTATTTCCAGCTTCTTATACAGTGAAACAATGCTTGATTTGGGCTGATTCTCCCGGATTAGAAGTTTTCGAATGTACTTGTTATCAAACTTTTTGAACCTGTGATGGATGGGAAAGGAAAACAATTAAGCCTGATGTGAACTATGACCTGATTGTTCAGATAAAAAATGAGTTTCAACACTGTTGTGTGTGATAACTGGTTGAAAAAGCTAAAAACAATATAAAATATTAACCATGTTGAAGTATGAGTGTTACTTCATAGAATGTTGTTTTAGGAGGAGAGTTGTGCTTGTTTGACAGTTGGCCTGCTAGGGTCATATATCCAAGCACCAAGATATTCAATGTATCAGTACATCTCATGCAAACAACACAACTAAAGTAACGTCAGTGGATTGTACATGTAACCACAAAATAATCACAGTAAATCATTAAAAGGGAAAAGCCAAATGAATCTAATGAGTCTAACAGGCTCAGAAAAATTGGAGGCACAGTTTTGAACTTAGGTCCTGAAGTAAAAGGAGTCTGATGTACGAATAACTGGACACAACATTCTGGATTCAGTTTTCCTTTGTAACCAGTAAAGAATTTTATAAACCAACCGATATACTGATAGGTCAGTTTACAAAATTCTGAGTCGTAGTGGGTCAAAATATGACTCAAAACTAATATTAATGAGGTAGGTTGCGAAATATGACTCATTGCGATTGGAGGCCATCCCAAAAATGGTGGCCTTCTGGAGGAGTCAGCAGACCACCATGTAGGTGATTAATTTAAATAAAGAAAACGATTTTTTTAATGCAGTTTTTTTACCCAAAACTAAACGGGCTGTGTTTAAAAAGGAATGGTTTTTGATCTTGTTTGTTTGAGAGATGGTAGTGATCTCTCGGATCACTGCCTCATCCTTGACAGCATTTTGTTTTAAATCACAAAATGGAAGTTATCCTTTGCCTTTTACAAATAGGTCACCACCTCTTTTCAAGTCTCAGTTTTTTTTTAATACTTTAATTTGGTTTTTCATGTCATGACCAAAGGAGCACAAACACGTGCCCAATACAAATAAGAAAACAAGTCTCAGGAACCTTTCAATATTTCAATTTCAATTGCAACAACTGATATGTAACATACTTATTTGTACTTTATAGGGATGTGTGCAATTGGCCACTTCTAGATAACAAATTGGTATTGATTTCCAAGCCCATTATAGGAATCTGGAAAAACGTTCTGAATTCTCAAATGGGATTAGTACATCTGAAAAATCATTTTTTACATTTTACGTGCTGAAACCAGATTGTTTGCAACTGTAAACGATGGTTAGTACATCTGGCCCTAAATCCAACCACCTGAGTAGACAGTGAAAGAGATGAGGGTTCTCATAAGAGCTATTTTTTTAATTGGGTAAAGTTGTGTTTTTTTCAAGCACAATTTCTTGAATACATTTACCAAAAACAATTGTTTTGATACACATTTCGAAATGAACAATCGTAAAACATTTCAGAGAATTTCTGATTTGTGAAGCAAACCGCAACTGCCCACTGTTTTTGAGGTTACTGCCGCAGTCCTGTCACTCACATACAAATAAAACATGGAAATGTTCTTGTATTGGGTTTTGATTTAAAATAACACCCATTTGTAAGAAATTGAGTTATTGGTTGAGGGAGTTGGAAGCCTCAGTCACGCAACAACCACAATCCTTGTCAGAGTCAAGCATCTAAGTCACTAAATTAACCTGTGCTTAACCCTCTGGTAGCTTGGCACAAAAGCAGTCAGGGTTATTTTAGAGGCACTGTGTTAAGTATTTATGCAGCACACAAACAGTAATAAAGTGAAAACACTACACAAGAAAAATTCCAAACCAATTTAGAAAAATAGGATACATTTTTATAAATAAAATAATTTAAATCCAATCTGTGAACCAGAGTTATGAATTTTAAAGTTTTTTGTGTGAAAACTAGCACCCAAAGATGAAATCGCCAACCGCAAGTTTCTAGTTAAGTAAAGTCAAAAGTTAAGGCGGACCATGATGGAGCCCAGTCCAGCTACACAAGATGCATTGGGCCTGATCTAGGCTTACCTTTAGACTTAGAAGAAATTTCAAAGAGAAGTTTGAAGGTAAAGTTGTGGGGGGCAAGGCAGACGACGTTGCCCAAGTGGAGGCATCATCATCGGAGAGCCACTGGATGAAGTCATGGTGAAGATTTCTACATCTGGACTTTGTCATTTTATTGGAAGTTCTCCAATGGGATGAAGCTGCAGGATGCAGCCAAAGTAGGTTCCACAAGGCCTCATACTGTTGCTCAGAGGTCCAGCTGAACAGGATTTGCTGCCCCGGAGAAGAACGTAGCGGTAGCTACCTCAAAGTCAGACCAACTGGTGATGCACCTCAGGCAGACCAGCAGGCAGGTAGGTCCCGCTCTTCTGCCTGTTTATAGGCCACTTTTTTATCAAAAGGTTTCCAAGTCTCAATTTTTAGGATTAGTCAGGAGCAACGCCATAACCAAGGGTCAAGAACTGGGTGCGTACCACTTGGGGTCAGGACTCAACCCAGCAGAGGTCAGGGCTCAAGGTCTCTGGAGCTTGTTATATCCCAGTAGCACACACAGGAGGCCAGCCAACTGTCCCTTAGAGTCACTCTGGTAGACCTAGGTTAAAGCAGCAAGGCAGGCCTCAAGCAGCAGGCAGGCCTCTGTGGTAGAAGGCAGGCTTCAAGCAGGAGGGCAGTCATGTGGTAGCAGCTAGTCCTCTGAGGTACAAAGGTTTCACAAGCAGGAGAGCAGTCATTCTTGTACCCTCAGCAGGTCCAGGAGTGTACTGAAGAGTCTAATAATTATATCTGGTGCCAGCCTTTGAAGTGCAGGAAACTTTAGGCTACCCCCACATCTGGTTCTGGAAATTTCCTTCTTTCCACTACCCAGGCTCAAAATGGTATAGGGTGACAAAAGACTTGTGCCAAGTACCTTTGTAAGTGTGTGGAGGCAGCCCTTTGAAATGTAAGTGAGGCAGGGAACAGCTATGCCCCACCCATCCAAGCAGAAAGGTCCCTCCTGCCAACAGTTAGTCTCCCCCTTTGTCTCACTGTCTGGGAGAAATACACAAGGCCAACTGCCAAGATATTCACATTCATGTGACACAGACTGTAAGGCACCAAATGATTAGGAAAGAAAGTGCCAACTTTCTCAAAGTGACATTTTCAGAATTGTGACTTAAAATCTAACTTTACCTTTAAAGAGGATTTTAAATTACAATTCTTTTGAGACCAAACATGACATTTCTACCTGTCCCCAATCAAAGGTTAGCACTTATTAAATGTAATAAGGTAAGCCAATGTTATCATATGGGAGAGGTAGGTCTCACCGTAGTTAAAAAGCATGCATCTCGCAATAATGGCCTCCAGGTAGGAGTACACTGTTGTTTGTTCTGCCTGTTTGAGGTCAGATCGGAGAAGTATTTTTGCCCGGGTGTGTAGTGGGCAGCACTGCTACAATGTTTCATTGCAAACAGAAATACGCATAGGTAATGGCATTCATTTTGATTTTGTGTCATAGTAATATAATAACACTTATTACATGCATGTAGCGCACATATAGCTGCAGCTGTAGCAATGCAAACTCCCTTTACACACAGGACAAACATTGCACAGGCAGCAATATCAATCCAAGCTTCCTTCCCGAATCCCTACCGCTATCCGGGAATGCCCTCTCACCTGGTAAAGTAACTATGTAACGGGAGGTTTGGGTAGCCACTGGTGACATGACATAAAATGTCTGAGTGTGTTACACTTAGTGTCATGTAACCACACTATCCCCTGGGGGATCCAGGGTGAGGGAACTAGAGACACGGGGCGCTAGGTGCAGGCCAGCCTCCAGCATAAAATGTTCAACACAAAATGGGGCCGCTCCAAGAGTGGTGAACTAGGTGCAGAGGATTTAGATTGTGAGTGTAGGCATCTCACAAAATGTGACAGACTGGTCTCACACACCACCTGGTGTCATGTTTCATCATTGATCAGTCCTCGCCCTCCAGAAACTCGGTGTGGTTGAGGGCGAGCATACACCTGACAACAGGGATGCACTTCTAAACTAAGTGGGGGCCCATGAAAAGTGAGTGAGAATTAAAAGGCCATTATAGTTGCCAAATTAGTTTTAATGTGGTAGGCAGCTATATGGTTTTTAAAAACAAGTGAACGGTGTGATGGGGAATTTATTGTCCCCTCACCGTGATAGGTGCGGTCGACATGTTTCTGCTGTGTGGCCCAGTTCGGTCTGTGACATTCATCAGGACCAAATGTAAAAGCAAAGAAGGGCTGCATTCTTACCAACCTTGTGGTGATAAGCTGCCACTAGGTGGGGTGACCTACGTCACACTCCAGAGAAGAAAGGGCTCACTTCGAAGCCCTAAAACATGAGCCTAAATGCCCCATGGGAGGAAGGCAAAAAAGGATGACCCCTGTAGAAAACATGCATCAAGGTGCGTCTCCCGTAGGTACACCTATATGTGTGCTTCTCTCCTCCCCGGGACGAGAGAAGCACACCTATACCTAGGTCACCACTCTGGGAGCGGCCCCATTTTGTGTTGAACACACTTAGTGTCATGGCATGGTCTGAGCTTGCAGAGAAGGAGCAGGTACCACATTTTTTCATCCAAGGACTGAAGATGGCTTAGAATGTTATCACAGTAGCACACAGGTTGGGTCTGAGAAGACATCGGTGTTACAGACATGTGCCACATATGCAGGTTACCTGTCTACCATGCAATACAAAAGGGGATGATGGACGGAGCGTTTGAGCAAATCAAACACTCACTCCCAGTTAACTGATCTGGGTTTAATCCATCATCATTCTTTAGCTCACTCCACCACCCCAGTTCAGACATGGCCATATGCAAATCAGTCTGACCCTGTGCCTCATGAGAACAGTCCAGCCTGAACTGCCAAGCCATGTCTTCCCTGGACCGGAAACAAGCATCCTCGGACCGGTTTCGGGTTCATAACCCTCATCAGTCAGGCTATCTTAAATCCAGTGGCATAGTAAGCAAGGGACCCACGTCTAGGCATACCCTGCAAACTTAGGGCGAACAAAGCGATACCAAAGGGGATGATGGCCGGAGCGTTTGAGCAAATCAAACACTCAGCCCCAGTCAACTCATCTGGGTTTAATCCATCATCATTCTTTAGCTCACTTCATCACCCCAGTTCAGACATGGCCATATGCAAATCAGTCTGACCCTGTGCCTCATAGGAACAGTCCAGCCCGAATTGCCAAGCCATGTCTTCCCTGGACCAGAAACAAGTATCCTGGGACCGGATTCGGGTTCATAACCCTCATCAGCCAGGCTATCTTGCATCCAGTGGCAAAGTGAGCAAGGGACCCACGTCTGGGCATACCCTGCCAACTTAGGGCGAACAAAGCGATACCAAAGGGGATGATGGCCGGAGCATTTGAGCAAATCAAACACTCAGCCCCAGTCAACTCATCTGGGTTTAATCCATCATCATTCTTTAGCTCACTCCACCACCCCAGTTCAGACATTTGGCAAAGTGAGCAAGGGACCCACGTCTGGGCATACCCTGCCAACTTAGGGCGAACAAAGTGATACCAAAGTCTACTGTGCCAGTGCATCCCTGTGCCCCACGGCTGGACTTGACTTCTCATTGCCCTCTCTCCTCCCATTTATGCATAGACAGCATGTACCATGGCCAGAGATCTCATATACACTCCACAGCCTCACAAGGGTGACGTACATATCTGACTTGCTGTCTTGGCTACTGTGATGGCTGTTACTGAACACCTGCTGGTAGATGTTTGAGTCTGTTTGCCAGGATGTGAGTCCTTGGGCGATTGAAGGTTAAGCCTTGGAGCAGAAAAACAATGCCCTTGTAGGCCCAAGTGGGACCAGCCTCTTTCAGCATAATCCCACCAAACAACACTAACCTCACACACCCTATAGCGAGGGTCTTCAAACCTGGAGGCGGGCCCCCCTATAACCTCAAGTAATTGCAGGGGGAGGCAGGCTCTGGCCAAAAGAAGTATTATGCTGATAACAGTGCTTTGTTTTCAGCAGAAGAAAATGAGTAGCAGTAAGCCGCTCTGTAAATGGCCATCACTAACATCTTTTGTCATTTATATGTTGGGTGAGGGAAGGTGTCAAAACGGAAGGGACACCAAATCCCCCACCCGATTTCTAATAATCACACTGTGGATACTTTTACACGTTAGTAAGGCCTGCCTGACCAGAATAGTATGTTTGGCAATCATGTATTTGATTGCATTTTTAAAATGGCATTAGAACTTAACTACAATGTTTAAATAAGTCTAGACCTATTTGAACATTGCCAATTTAATAGAATAATTGTGAAAAATGTTGAGGGGGCCGATGATTTTTTTTGTCGGTGGGGGGGGGGGGCATTTAAAAGTTTGAAGACCACTGCACTATAGGGAGATCACATTTTCAAAATCAAAATAGGACCGGCAAGAGAATTAAAAGTAGGACTACGCTTTGGCATCGACAGAGGACAAAGAAAAAGAAATGCAGTGACATCGCCTTTAATACAGAAGGACAACAGTGCCATCTCCTACAGACCTGGAAGTATATATGAAAAACAAGAATGTCTGGTGTCTCAGTGGTGGGGTATTTTGCTCCATTTCAGCAAGATTTAGATTTCTTGCGTTGTCTACTATTGTGCAACTGTTGTCAATACTGCCCTTGTTTATGAAACGTAGAGGACTCAAAGAAAAAACATCACATCTGCCCTGGAACAACCTGAGAGCCAATCTGATACTTGTAGCAAAGAATTTATTGTGGGACAAGTAACACTCTGGTACAAGCACACAAAGAATCAAAAATGGACGGCACATGTATTGATTATGCCAAGAGATCTTAATTATGTGACAGGATAATGGTGGAGGTCACACTTCAGTACCCTGCTGTTAGAGTCATCTGGCACTGCCTTCAATTTCACCTGCTGCCTCAGCATGTGGCATTTATTGAGCGTGAAAATGCCAATCAAGGCATAAAACAGAGGCGTTTAATTTAGGTGAGGCAGAAGACTGCGTTTTAATAATGGAGTGAAAAACAGACCAATATTTGTTTATTTGAAGAGCAACGGAGATGGTAATCATGCGTATTTTATTTAATATAATAATTTGCTCATTATTTGCTATCTCTAACAAAAAAGAAAGCAATCACAACCTCTATGGCAATGTAAGATAGCTGAGTTGATTGTTCAAACCTTCGTTACAAATTGTTTGCCAATATACCCAGTGGCGTAGCTGGGGGCGGGGGGGAGCAGTGCTTAATTTGTACAATATTAAGTTCCCAGGCCCTGACCAGGAGGCCACTGCAGCCTGCACCACCCATCGCCCGGTCATCGCTGCCAATGATGGTACCAAAACAACTACTAACCCCCTCTCTCGTATGCCAAATGCAGCAGTTCAGATTATTCCAGGTCCCCAAAGCTAAAGGAATGGCTGGGGAGGCTGGTATTAGTATTTATTTTATGTATAGCATATTCTTAAATAACCGTTGTCTTGCTAATCTCTAAATTAGATGAGCAGTACCACCATGCGGTAGAGTGTCATTAGTGTGGTGATGTAAACAAATGACACCCTGGGGTTTCCCAGGGGAGGGAACTAGAGGCTACAGGGTGAGCTGGCCTCCAACCAATAATGTACACACACAGAAGCTACCCTGAAGGGAAGTGACCAGGAGTTACAAGGTACTAGGTGGAGTGCCTTGTATTTTAATAGTAAGTAAATGCCCAGCGAATAAATGTATTTCAGCTTTTACATTGGTTTTTAAATCCCTTTCCCTGTCTCCAGGTGTAGGCCGGCTCTATACCAAACGCAGTTTCTAGAGAGCGAGGATGGCCGATGATGAAGCATGACACCTGGTGGTGTGTGAGGACAGTCTTTCACTTTTTTTAGATGCCCAGTACTCCACATAGTTCCTTGTAACTCCTGGTTACTTCCCTTCAGGGCAGCTTCTTTGTGTGTACATAAGTGTGGTGATGCCAATTAAGCACTGGGGGGACACTGTTTTTGGGGGCGGCGGAGGTAAGCAACTCGTGTCTGTCTGTTGACTACCACCATCCCCCAGCCCCCCGAAGAACAAGTTGGCCTTCTTACCCCCCCAAACAAGTCATCCACCGGCCACCATACACCGGAACAAGTCATCCGTCGGTAACCCCCACTCCCACGCTCTTACCTGTGCACCTGGAAGAAAACGTAGGGTCTGCCCCAGGTGACAGTAGGTCTAGCTACACCACTGAATATATCCTACAGAAATGAAGAGATTTTAGACCATTATGCAATTAAACCTATGTCTATAGCTCTTCAGTAAAGTGTTTTTGAATATAGATGGCCGACCAACAAATTCCCTCTCCCTGAAATCCCACTGTACCTCATAAATGAGCGTGAGGCAATGCAGCCGTTGTGACATAGTAAGGGTTCAGCGAGGCCACATGCAAGGAAAATGGGCCCACCTTCTCAAAGTCTGCTAGTAAAGTAGTATAAAATTACAGCCACAATTGGAGCACAGAGGATCCCTCACACCTCTGGGCTCCGGTGCCACTGGGCCTGCTACACTGTTGGTAACTACGCCCCTGGTGTTCATGACTCTGCTCTTCCATGCGTCATCATACACTGAGAGAGAGAGATGAGTGAAGAGGGAGCATGCAGGACACTTCACCATTTTACTGTAAGTAACGCTCATTCTCACCCGAGACTCCCTCCAAAAGCGGGACATGTATTTCCAATGTGTTTGTGGGAAGCATTGATGAGAACGTTCACGAGTCCACTGAGGTAAGCTGTGGAGGGTTTGAATGTGAACTTGAAATTTTATTAGAACAACCTCCCATTAACATGACATCATGATAACACTGCTTAGAAACAACTTCATCTACCTGCACATTGCCTTTATCTTTATTTTTGGGTGCCTTGGTTGCTCATTTCATGTTGTACTCTTCTCCAGTAGTAACAACCATAGCACGAAAATGTTTTGGCAGATATATATTGTGAAAGTGGTACAGGAGACGAAAAATAAAGAATTCAAGCCTCAAGAGGCATTCAAACTTGGCAGCAGAGTACCAATGTTCTCCGCAGCCTTGACATCCTCCTCAGTGGTGCATTCATTGAGCGGAATGGAGTAGGGGGGAACTAGAATAGGACTGCGGGACCATCGCCGGTCAAGGCTAGGCGCAATAGGGGTAGTGTCGGTAGGGATTGATGGATAGAATCCCCAAAGCAGAGCAGAGCTGAAAAGTGTAAACATTTGTAAAATGCCATTAACTGGGGTAGACTTCGAAGGATGGTTCCAACAAACCAACAGTTGACGGGACTTCCGTCACCAAGTCTATAGCTAAGAGTACTGACCCAAAGCCCCTTTCTTAAATTGTTTTATGTTATTTTTTTGATGATGACACGAGGTCTGCAACAGTCAAAGCTGTCTTGTCAAACCTAAAAATGTGCATGTCCACTGCCATGTGTCGGTGCTGTTTAACACCATAAATAGTCGCATTCAATAGAAAAATACAGATAATCCTAATTATTAATGTAGATGCGCCAGTCATACATATGTGTTCAGGTTAGTCTACAGCCCCATATCCAACGGTTTCAAACAATGGGAGGACATGAATAAAAAAGGAACCAGCACAGGCCAGCCGATGCTACATAATGTATAGGTAGGTAGGCACTGGGCTCACCCACATATTGCAAAGTCAGTGGTGTCTCGTGTCTGTCATGCAGGCTAGGGAGAGAACACCAAAAAATGAATTCAGTCTCCACAGCCACTTGCTTGTAGAGGCTTGCTGGGGGTTACCACCCTATATTTGCCTTCAGGTGTCAAAAAAAAACATGCCCAAGAGGCCAATAAAAAATATATGCCCCCTTAACAAGCATTGATTAGCCTTCCCGCCAGCATCTTGTAATAAAAAAAGACTTTAAAATGTCATGCATAAACACAAAGGGGTTTTGGGTCAGCCCTATTTATTCCTTGATCTCTCAAAGCGTCATTCATATTTTGCTTCCACATATAAACAAATGTTGTATGAGGCAACGGGTCAGTCCACTTCATCCATTAGCTCTATCGCATTATGAGTGACAGGATTTCACTAGACCACAGGTGCACATTTGCAAAAATATTAGTGTGATTGAGGGGATGGTTTTTATTTTTCTATTGCTTCCTTTCATTTCTTTAGTTTTTCAAATATTTGCGTCTTAGTTAATGGTTTAAAGTTATAAATTCTATAGCATATATTTGCACACAATAGATACATTAAAAAACAAATGCAGAGCCATACCTGTTTGCTTTTAGGTCACGGATCTAGACGGTATGCATGCGCTGTCTCGAACCGAGACATGCTGTATCTACATCGTAGGCTTACAGCCCACTCCCAGGCTTCCCATTTGATGGTACCATCATTGCTCCATTTCTTGTCCTCCCCATTTGTCAAGGGCATGCATATGTAATGCCTTTTCCAGTGTTTAGCCCTCCCCAAGCGCATCGTCCAACTACATTTTAAACATACGCAGTGGGTATTTTAGGGCATTGTTTCTGGATTACTTTTTAATCTATCGGGACAGCATTGTCACTTCTAACCATGCCTTAAAGTGACAAAATAGAGGCTTTTGTTAAAGAAAAGTGGCTTTCATCCCAAAAAATTACAGAAACTGGCTGAGGTAATTTGATGTCCAGTATGGGTTGAGAATGAGATTATGCCTATTTTATGACTTTTTTCAAAGTTGAAGTTTCCTGAAAGGTATGCAGGAACATACACACCACCAGTGGCGGCTGGTTATAACGGGCGACAGGGGCGTTGCCCTACCAAGCATCCGAGAGGAAAGAGAGAATGAACGTACAACACGAAGCAGCTTTAAAAAAAGTGCTCTCTGCTTCATGCTAACACAGATTCTTTCTGTTGCCTCTTAATGAAGAGCTGAGGAGCGAGACTAGTCGGAAGTCCTCGTGCACATGTGCTATACTGCTAGCTGGGGCAACGGCTATCGCTCGCCCTTGAGGCACACACACGAGGAGAGTGATGTCAGCATGGTAGGAGTGGCCAGTGGAAGCGGTAATGGTTAACTTGTATATGGGGCGCTTATGCTGTGGCCCAGGCGTTTTCAGCAGAGTGCCATTGAAATAAATGGTAAGGGGCAGGGCTGGCCTACATCGAGGAAGTGAAGTGGGTGGCAATAACTGAAGGACTCCCTTCATGTTTGTACTGCTGTTTAAGCCTCCTGATTGGATGTTGGAGGCTGGGGGAGTGGGCTGGCTGTGGAAGATTTTGTCTAGGCAGCTCCGATTTCATTTCGGGGTCGGGATAATAATCAGAATGCAGCAGGTGTGCGTGCGTCGTGTATTGTGTTGTTGGCGCCTTGGCGGTTTATTATCCAGGAGGGACACCGACCAGACGAGATGGGACTTAACCAGGCGGCACAAGCTTTTGAGGTAAGTGAACAAGTATAATTTAATGTGGAACATAATCTACTCTCTTCCGGTCGAGTCGAGTGTTCATTGTGCTTTTTTTGTGTCAGCTTTATTCGGAACGAGATCACCAGTCAAATGCGAGCAAGGGTACAGTCAGTAGAAGACGAGGCCTGGGACTATTCCTTAAATTCGTAAGGATAACAGACTGAAGACTATTTAGAATTAGAAAAGCGGTAGGATTTTGTTGGGCAAGTGCACCAGTGTTAATTACGGCAGTGCCTTGTTAGCGTTTCACTTACTGTTTGCTAGCCACAATCGCAGCCACAGAACAAGCTGCAATCTGTCTGTGGGCACGTGCGCAACATATTGAAGAGTTATTAATAGCCTGCGGTTATTAACAAGCAATGCAATCTGGCAGGGATACAGTTTATGCCCTTGCATGCGCAGTTACTACGCTGTGCCTTCAGATGAGAATGCAAGTTCTCGGAGATTGAGATGTATTTTACCGAGATTATTATAAGCACTGCACTCTGATTAATGGCGTCCAATATCTATCTGCAGTACAGGTCGAGACCACCCTCCACCCCTCTCCCTATCAGAACGCTTGACTAATGTGGCAACAGAAGGCTCAGTGAAGGCCCACCCAGTGTTACATGGGTGGGTATAAATATTGTTAAACGAGGCCCGTTATTTTACAGGCTGACGGAAACTTAATGCCGAAGCCATCAGAAGTGCCCCTGAGAAACACGTCCACACAACAGGTCTAGAATACACAAAAGCCAAAAAAGTACTTTTGCATTTAATGCGGAGAAGGTAGTGCAATGTTTTATAGGTGAATACGCGTGCGAATGTCGCACTACCAACACAGGAAAGGCAAGCCCTCATTCTAAGGTTTAGTGGTGCTTTCCTGCATAGCATCTGCCAAGTAACCTGTGGCTGATTGGTTGATCTAGTAGGGTTTCTGTGTAATGCTTTTTGGGTTCGTTTCAGCATTCAGTTCACATTGTTGGTGAAGGCGGTTCAGTAAGTACGCTAAGCTGTATATGCCCTCGCACAACATTTTTTGCCCCACCACTTTCAAAATCCACCAGCCGCCCCTGCACGCCAAATTCGATAATGTTGACGTCTTACAGGCAGCGCCATAAAAAAATGTCTTAATCACCATCCAAGAATTCTTAGCTGCTCTTACTGTCAAAGGGTCTAGAAACCATTTGAAAAGGGGGGATCTTATTAGGGCGCACATACCTAGAAGGGTAGGTAGGCTGTTGCTTTCATGCAAGCTTAGTTGCATGCATTTGCATCCAAATATCCCTTGCTTTGATCAGTGCGGCAATACTACATTTGAGAGTTTGGGGGTGGTGGGGATGCCTGGGCAGCAACGAGTCCATCGAAAGGCACAATAACTGATTACATCAAAGCTGACTAGATTTTTGAAAAAGGGGGCTTCTTAGGGCACATGTACCTAGAAGGGTAGGTAGGCTTTTGCTTTCATGCAAGCTTAGTTGCATGCATTGCATCCATATATCCCTTGTTTTGATCAGTTCGGCAATGCCACATATGAGAGTTTAGGGGAGATGGTGATGCCTGGGCGGCAACAAGTCAATTGAAAGGCACAATAACAGAGCAGACTTGTAATTGATATCTGCCCTCCGTACATTTGCCATCCTTTAAAACAAAGCTGATGAGATTTTTGAAATAGGGGGTCTTCTTAGGGCGCGTATACCTAGAAGGTAGGTAGGCTTTTTGCTTTCATGCAAGTTT
The DNA here is from genome assembly GCF_964204655.1 of Triturus cristatus. NCBI lineage: Eukaryota > Metazoa > Chordata > Amphibia > Caudata > Salamandridae > Triturus > Triturus cristatus. The sequence continues at coordinate 1,059,503,916 of NC_140591.1, read as the reverse complement.
AGTTGCATGCATACCCCTTGTTTACGCTTGATTCAGTCAGAAAGTGAGTTTCACAAATCACGCAAAACCTGTCTGTTTAGCCGGCATGACTAGTTCTTGTACCGGCTTTTGCCTCGCTCTCTGTCTATTATAGCGCCGGGACACCCCGTTGGGGTAGCTGTGTGCTTAGTAAATGCTTCATTATTATTATTATTATTATTGTTTGATCAGTGCAGCGATGCCACATATGGGAGTTTGGGGGGCAGTGGTGATGCTGGGGCTGTTGTGATGCTGGGGGCAGGGACAAGTCAGTTGAAAGGCACAAAAACAAAGCATACTTGTAATTGATAGCTGCCTCCCGTACAATTACCATCTCTTTAAAACAAACCTAATGAGAATCATTTGCATATGTTAGGGTTTCAGTTTAAAACGACACCAACATTTCCAAACAGGCCAGCCTTTTTAAAAAGTGACTATGGTTGGAAGAGAGTCAGCCATATGACCAGAGTATTTTTTTTCCTCATAAGCCTCAACCCAGCAAAATAAATTATGCGGGGTTAGGCTTAATTAGCAGACAACCACATTCTGCAATAATCATATGAGGCAATAGGCCTCGCAAGCATAAACACCTTGGGCAATAATCAGCATAAACACAGTGTGCCCCAATCGGGGGCACAACACACTGGAACTGGCTCCAGGCCAACTGGCCTCTCTCAGGGGCTCAAATGCCTTATGTCCCGCAAAGTCAGGGCTGGCTGCAAAAGCAAAAGTGCGCAAAGGGCAGGAGTGTCTCTCACTCCTATCTCATCTTCTTAGGAATAAAAAGGCCCCCAAGATGTTGCAGCTGCCTGCGCTCTCGCAGGGCAGCTGAGAAGGACAAAACGGCACTGTCACTACACGTGCCTAATCAACCATGGGCCCCTGTTGGGACTCCTCAGGGAATGCGGGGAATGAAATACAAATGCCCCCAAGATGTAGTTGCCCTCAACCGCGGCGCAACTGTGAGGAGCTGAAAACACTTCACGCTGCAGCTGCCCGCTATCAGATGGGGCAGCTGGAAAGAATCAAACACGCACTGGCCCAGGGGGCGGGCACCGACAATGTGCCCCAACACTCCCCCCAACCTCCATGCAGCTGAGCCCCAATTACCGGGCTCCTGTCTGACTGCTCCGGTCTCAGGCAGGCTTCTCCCTCACGCAGGGGAGGCTTCCGCGGTTCTCCTTTGATGCGGCGGGAATCCCATGCGGCGAGGCAGGCGCCGACTGGGTGCCTTGGGCCCCCTCCGTCGCTGGCGGCAGCTGTGCTTTCTGGGCTCTCTCCACTCACGGGAGCCCCACGCCACGATCAGGACTCGCTTCACCCGGTCCCCCTTCTTGGGAACGGGACTTCGTTCTGGAGCCTTCGAGGCTCCTGGACTGCTTCCGCCTCGCGTCACCCGGCCCCGCCTGGCTTCCGGGTCCCGTCTGCAGCCTCCCAGCAACTTCTTTCACTTGAATTGGGCCGGCGGCGGTGATCTCCTTTGAAACGGGCTGGGCACCCGCTAGTAATATAATTCAAGATGCGGCAATAATGCAGAGTAGGCTCCTGTGGATATAATTAATTCAAATGCTGCAATGCGGGGTGGGCACCCACCACAAGATCAGCAAAAGCGGGGGAATCCCCACGGCGGAATTCCCTCAAAAATGATCGCAGCTCCGCACTGCAAGCTGTAAAGAGAAGCGCTCTGTAAAATAAGGAAAGCGTTCTTAAGGATAAAAGTAAAGCGCTCCCAAAGCGCTAGAATCAAAGTCTAGTGGGGCAAAGGGCTGGGCCCAGGCAGGCCAGCTCACAGGGCCCTCCAGCAGGGAGGCAATCCCTTGTGGCGGTTCCTCCTGGGACCCGGCAGCAGCAGGCCCCCCCCAAGTCAGGAGAACAGCACACCAACTTTTTATGGGGTTACACCCCCTACATTTATACCACTTTTCCTCTTTGTTCTGCAGAGCACAGGGGTTGGGGAACCAGCAAAAACTGGTTTGGGGGGAATTGGAGCTCTTTGTTGACAAGGCTCCTCTTCCCCTTTGTCAGGTGGGAGCTCGTCATCACACACACCACAGGGGGCGGAGCCAGCATTCACTAGGGCAGGCACAATCCTATTCAGGGACTAGGGACTTCCCCTCCCACTACTCAGAATGCAGATATCCCTATTCAGCCTAGCGCTGACTCACCCTGCCCCTCCTGGAACCACACACACCTCCAGCTCCTGTCACTCACAAGCCAGACATGCAATTCACATCCGGCAGGCAGACACATAGCACACAGAAATGCCAGCTTCTAAAAGTGGCATTTCTAAAATACCCATAATAAATCCGCGCACACCATTGCGCAGCATTTATTCTCACAATTCCATACATACCAGACTTGACCACACTGCTCCTCTCATAACAGGAATAACCACTGACACACATTCATCATGGAATCCCCCATGCATTCCTATGGGAGGGCAGGCCAATCTCACTAAATGTAACACAGAGCATACGCACTTTACACTGGACAGCAGTGCGAAAGTGCCTGGAGGCCTAAAACCACCAACACTACACAGGGAAAAGGCTAGAAGACAGGCAAATAGTTTAGGGGTGAACCTGCCAAAAAGGGCCAAGTCCAACAATTAGCAATCTTGTTCGGATTTGAAACTGATTGATCTCATAAAATTTCACTGCGAATACTAGTTGGTTTCTCAGTATCTGGGTACTGAAGAAGACGTTATATGAAAATCACCATATCACTGGGATACAAAATGAAGTGACAGTGTCTGCATTTAAAGCTATAATGTAGTGCACCATTTGATACATAGATTATCGGAAATCAATAAGTAAAACATTTTTATTTGTCTGCTGTTCGTAAATTACTCTGCCTAAGCAAGCTAACTGTTAGAACCTGGTCTTGTTCCAGGAGTTTGCTTCCTGTGGTGTGGTGACATTGTGGTGTCACTCACCATCAGGGGGAGTCTCAACGCCGCTAGTGTGATTGGCCAACATGACCAGGATTCATGATTGCCGGCCCAAAAATGTTGGCAGGGCAGCCGTTGTAAGAGGGTACTTGCTGCAGCATATTTATCCCATGTGACAGATATTCTTTCACCCGTTGTAAGGTCAGGGTTGCCACAGAGTCAAAATGAATTCAAAGGACTAGGGGTTCCCTATTGCCTTTGTTCCAGACACCATGAGACTCACTCCAATTCTGACAAAAATCAGGGAGTGTAATTTAATTTTAATAAATGTCTGGAAGCAACAGCAACGTAACTAGCACTACTGCAGGAATTCAACCACTCAATACTCGAAAATCTGCTCTGACCTCCTATTTAGGTCTCAGCTCTAGATGGCAGGTATGTGCTGTCTTGAACTGAGACATGCTGTATCTACATCGTGGGCTTACAGCCCGCCCATAGGCTTCCCATTTGCTGGCACCATCGTCGCTCCACTTCTCATCCTCTCCATTTGTCAAGGGCATGCATACATGGTGCCTCTTCCGGTGTTTAGCCTTCCCCAAGGGCATCACCCAACTACATTTAAAAATACGCAGTGGGCAATGTTTTGGGACTACTTTTTTTTTTTTTGGGACAGTGTACTCACTTTCAACCATGCCCTATACGATGTAACACACTACCCATGTATATAAGCTCTTCAGTGACACACATGGGTAGTAATCTCTATATGAATGTTGCTATGCCATAGACAACCTGGTCTGCAGGATGGAGCTCTCTGGACAGTTATGATAATGCACAACTGCTTCTTTGTATTCTGCAGTATGGTAATGCGCACAACGATACTGCAGCATTGCGTTGTGTAACTCTTTTAACTAGCAGTTTGGGAACTTTAATGATGCGGGTCAGTTTCTTTTGGCACGTTTTTGGTCTCGGAAAAGATCCCCCCACTTATTATCTCAGTACAACAACCCACTTCACCACCTCCATTTTCTAGGAGCGGCAGATCCACCTCCCTTGTTGTTGACAAACACCACCTTCCCTGCTGTTGCGCACAAGCATCCCTTCTACAGATATTCCACACCGGACGCTCTCATTACTCACAACCGGAAAGACTCCAGTAGCCACTCTACATGCTCATCCTCATCAGACTCAGAGGCAGCCCTCCCTCCTGCCGAACACCTGTGCATTGACACAGAAGTAGGACTAAAGAGCTGACCAGTCCGACGGCCCTCCTGCATGTAGTTCACAAGGTGCTCCAGCTTTCATAACTGCTGAAACACGCTCTAAGTCTGTGCCCATCTTGAAGATTACATTCAAGAATTCAGCAGATAACGATATACTATTGTTGTCATTCAATGCCTAATGCTGGCCAAAAGCTTAAACAATTAATATATTATTTTTCTATTACTATGTATTTAATTGATAAGAGTACCCCTTACGAGGAAGTACAGTATGAGATGTATGAAATTGCGTAATGCATGCAAAAGTGCATATTCAATAGACTGGATTTCTGTGTGGCTTTTATTGAAAATGTTTGTAATTAATTCTATGCAACCTATACCATTGACAACGCCAATAGTTCGGAGCACCACCATTGCCGAGACCTATTGGCTTTGCCATAGCTTGTTTAAATTCGTGTTTTGCAGTGAACATATTTTCTTTTGTTTCATTAAGGCACCCTGAAGCAGGACGACATGGCTGGTCATCACAGGTAGGTGCAGTGCAAGTTTAAATCAAAAATACTGAAATCAGCACAGGCAGCAGTGTAAGCTTGTTCACTCACACACACAATAGGTCACATTCACCAGCAATTCAGGCTTCCCTCACAATGTGCCGGTGAAACAGATCACAAAAGTGTATGCTTCTCTCACAGAGTGCACAAGCACAGACAGAAACAGTGCATGCTTCCCTCACACAGTGCATGTACAAAACTGTCTGTAAGTGGACCTGCTTCTCTCACACACAGTGCACAAGCGTAGTTAGCAGCATTCCAAACGTTCCTCACAAAAACATGAAGCACCAAGTACTGTTCATGCTCAGTGGCACAACGAAACTTGAGCTCCCCCCTGCAAAGTATGTGGATGGGCCCCCTCTGGACTCAGTACAGGGTAGTATGCTGAGGGGTCCCCTGGAGCTTGGGGGCCCCCAGCACCGTGGGAGCTACGGGGCCCATGTTATGCCACTGTTCATGCTATACCCAGCTGTCAAGAGGTACATATTCCACAAAGCACCAAAGTGTTGGTCATTGCAACCCTACTCAGTTTACTCCTTCAGGGGAGGAAGTAAATAGATTAGTAAACAGGTGTCTATGAGATATGTGGGACTTCAAATCCTACCACATAGAGAAGGCCTAACCTATCAAACACTGTACTACTGGTCATCTCCGAGGCCCAGGAAGGGATGAATGCTCAGGTGAGGTGTCCTATGGCTCAGTACTGTGGTCTCTGCAACTGGGGTAGTGGTTCCAAAGCCACTGAATGCCCACCTATAGTTAAACATTATTATGTCCTTTATGTTCATAACTTGTTTTCATACAGTACTCAGTACTGCACTTAACCCCTTCCATGCCCATGACGGAACGGTTCCGTCATGAGCATCGGTTGCGCTGTGCTCATGCCGGAACCGTTCCGTCATGGCCCCGCCCGCGCTCGAACCCTTCAGCACCGCGGGGGAATTCCCGCCGCGCTGAAGTGGTTAAATAACGTTTCACTACTCATTGTTTACTAACCCAGGCTAAGTTGAGCTTTACAGGATTCGAGTCCATGACCACCAGATGACCACAGAGGTCCACAATATGTGTTAACCTCACTGAGCCGACTTGGCAGCATATTGTGTCTTTGCTACTGTGGCAGGGCGTATGAAGAGATTTAGAGGCCCTATCACATAAAGTACTCTGCAGGCAGAACGGGCATGTGCACCTGTTTTCTGTGCCACCGAGACACTTATTTATTGCAGAAGGGACTGCAGATGCTTACACTGTCTCATCTGTAATACAGACCACACCACACACATATAGTAATGGTGCCATGCTGATGGGGCAATTTTTTATTTGCATTGTGGCATGATCCCATGGAAATGAGAGAAACACTTTACTTCTGTGCTTATGGTTTATTATGGAGTTGGATACAGAGGCACAAATGCCACCAGGAGGTGCATTTAGTGGATCATAGTAAGTGTGACATCACCCTTCCCAAGGGCACCTACCGAAAGAAGGGAAAGATGTTCTCATGAAAGCCCCAGACATCCTCATGCAGGAGGGTACCGTGACTCACCTGCCTGCATGGGGGATCTTCCCCTCCTTGTAAAGCAGGGCTGGTTGCCCTGCGCACCCTGATAGTCAGCTGCTTCATGCAGTCGGTTCACCTCTCTTTAATGCACTGCCCATAGAGCAGGTGCAAATTGGCAGCTAACCTGTAAGCCACATTTTATCTGTAGTAGGGTGCACTGTCCCTGTTTGCACCTCACGCCCCTAGTTAAAGGGATGCCCTGGTGTAAACCAGGACAGTATGCTCTACGTATAATACAACTGCACATGTTCTGGCCTCTCTGGGCATGTGCCTCAATGAGACTATGCACAGATGGAAGTCTTTCTTTGTTCAGCATCGGCCATCCTACTTCTGCAGAAGTGAGTACATGATGTGCTATTTCGAGTGCCTCACCGATTGGCAACCCTAAGGACATCGGTAAGGCGGAGGAGCATCGCTCCACTGTTCAATAGGAAAAATAAAATTATAATAAAGCAGCACTATTATCATTTTATTTTTCCTACTGCAGTGGCTCAGTTTCATGCGGTGGGGCTGACCAGAGCTAGGGGGAGGAGTGGTGGCACTCTCTACGTGCACATAAAGGTTTGACTGACTGTCTTGGAATAGCCAAACCGTCATGCGCACTTTGCATGTTTCCCACCAGGCTATAATGCACAGCCCGGTGGGGAACATGCACAGGCCCCGTTTGATCTTCGAACCACTGCACTCAGACCAATCACCATGCTGCTACCATGGTGACAGCAGCATCGTGATTGGCTTATGGGAGCCTGGGAACCCGGTTGCTTCTTGCTGCCAGAACTTAAGACAGGATGAAGATGAAGATGACGGAGGAGAGGCGTTTTTTTATCCCCTCCCTCCCACCACTCCAACCACCCCAGCTGCTACTGTCCACCAAAGCTCATCACATAGAAGAAGGACAAAATGGGAGAACTGCTTCAGCTCTGTTTCGTCCTCCTCGCTTGGAACAAGTATGTCCTGTTGCAACGTGGCAGTGCTATTTTCACAACTAGCGAAAGCATTCTTTGTCAGAGCATCTTTCTGTATCTTCCTGACTGTGGCTCATGTTAATAACAATCCACTCATACAGGAGTATAGACTTTAACAAATGATTTTCACAAGTGAATCCCGCCTACTGCCTGTTTTGTAACTTTTTCATATTAACAGATCAGAACTATGACATCTGATCAACTGCATCACTGGGTTATCACCATAACAAATTCAGGCTTACTGTATTGAGCATAAACTTTCCAACAAGGCATAAAGAGTAAAACAGGCACTGTTTTCTTTTAGCAGAGGCACAACTTCTGCCCAATCAAATGCTATTGTCAAGATAATCAACTTCTAGACTTGTAGAAGGGGCCAAAGCCCCTCCACAGCAGTGCTTCTTAAAGCTCTTTTTCTATTAATCACATAAAGCCTATGATAGATTTGCTGCCAAGCCAGACCTAAAAATCATCCATCCACCTTGACAAAAGGCACAGTGTTTATCTTTTAAATATTCTTCGCCTTGCCTAAAGGACAAGGAATGCTACACAGGTCCCCTGCATTGCCCAAAGGAAGGGAAGGAACTCATATTTTCACATTATGGCAAATAATGGCTGCCACTGTGAAATCTGAAACTCCTTGCCTTGCTTAAGGGCTGGAAGGGTGAGGATTGACAACACCCATCTTGCACTGCTAACATGTGGGAGTAATTTTGTACAGCCCCCCTTGCCTAAGGGCAGAGGGTGCTTCCTAGTCCTTTCCTGCCTACTCATGTTTCCCAAATGAGGAGGTATTTCTTTCCCAAAGGAAGCTTGGGTGTCCTTAGCCGTTTAACCACCTCACCTTGCCCAAGTACAAGGGGATTCCAAAACGCCTAGAGAAGTCTTGGGCAGCCAAAAAAAAACTGGTTGCCACACTGATCATGACTAAATGTGAGCGGAGAGCTTTGCAATTGCCCTTCAGGAAAACAGCAGGAAGGACACAGGATAAGAACACCACCCACCTTTCAGCAAAGCAGAGATGGCAAATATATACCCTGCCTTTAGGCACGGTGAAGGACTTACACGGACCACCCCTAGCCCTTGGGAAAGGTGGGTGTAGGGATGACGTATACCTCCTGCAGTTGGCTAACATATGGGGCTTGAAGTTAACATATGATATTGGGCCAAGGTGAGTGGGTGCAATTCAGTACCTTCCTATATTTAATAATGACATAGGACACACTTTGTCAGATCACTCAATTGACCCAAACATTATATATCAAGCCACATACTTTTCCTGTACAAAACATGTTTAACAAATGGATTGGGTATTCAAAGCTTACAACTCTAAGAATGTACAGATTTTTTAAACAGGAATGCAACTAACAAGTATTCTGAAAGTAGACAGGGAAGCTCGTGATTAGTAGCTATTTTCTTGCCTACTGCAATGTAATTTCACCTCTGTGGGCTTGTGCTATGATCTCCTGTAGCATATCCTATGATATTCAAGGTCAGAATTGCATCCTGTGGTGGCTAAGACCACTGGTTGGCCAGACAGAAACCCAACGTATTGATTACTAAACCAACAGCCATATGTGCTAATGCATTTTTCCCACAGACACAGAATGGGAAGAACTCTTTCATACATCAAGCCCAAATCCCTTGCATAAGATCTTTTACCGCTTTGACACCTCTTGGCACATGAAGACACCGAATAGCTGAGCATATAAATATCTACATGAAATTTCCTGGTAAGGCCCACCAACTCTCCAGGCTGTGCAAGCTAATGTGTATATTTAATGAGATTCTCTCTACAGTCTAGATGTGTAATTAAATATTAAATAAAGATTTTTTCAATAAAGTAATCAACAAATCAGTCATAACTTTTCACTGGATTTAGAAGTCGTTTTAAGTCCAGTTCCACAAAATGTTAAAATCCTACATCAGTGGCTGCTACTATCCCAACAAACTGACTTTAAGATGAAAATACATTTTAGCTGAGGGTAAGCTGTAGGAACTCTACATAAGGCTCCAAATTCTACTCAGGAAAAACACCCCGGTGCTTAGGTATGACCTAGTGGTTTACTTATGATACAACAATAGACCCAAAAACGTAGCTGAGATGTGCATGAGAAACCGTCCATAAGCATTTCCTAATTGCAGCGGTGACTTCCCCTGCTTGGCACATATATTTTATAGTGATAAATCTTATTATAAAGGTGATGGTTATATATTGACTGTGGTACAGCATGAGGTAGATATCACATTATGTTACATGATCTAGTAAAGCTATAGTAGAAATGTATATGTTTATGTAGGCAACTGTCTTCTCCTTCAACTTCTGCTTCTGCAGTGATTTTAAATGGTGGGATGGGACAATGACAAACATGCTGATGGTAGCTTTGCCACTGTGCTGCAGTTATTCTGGTTCATCCTACCACCTCTGAAGGCGCCTGTCGAGGTGGGTGGAGGTGGCAGAGGAGTAGTCATAAACCCTATTTGTCGCCTCTCACAGCAGAACTAGTAACTCTTGTAGCCCCATGTCTGCAACACTTCACAACAAAAAAATAATGTCTGCAAATCTTTTTGAGCCTGTCACTGACGTGGATGGCAGATGGATCTCAGAGCTACCAAAGCACAAATTCTAGCAACAGTCGTGGATCACCTGGCAGTGCAGATGAACCTGCCTACTGGTCCCATCTTCAAATGAGACTGGAGCACACTTCCTAATTTGTTTACCATGAGGATGTGCAGAACTCTGGGCATCATTATGATGCTGGATGGTCAGCCCACCCCCGACAGTCCAGTGGTCCGGGCACTGCCTGGCAGGTAGGCGGCAGTCCGACTGCCCAATTAGAATGTGCCCACTGGGCTGGCAGGCAGAAAAGTGCTCTGTAACATTGTGACCCTGGAAAAGTGCCGCAGCACGAGCCGCAGTGTTATAGAGCACTTTGTGCATATTCATGCACCTTGGTGCCTGGCTCTAGGTGCATCAATGTGCTTGGGGCCACTACACATGCCCCCAGGGCCACTGAAGAGTGGCCTACTGGGGATGGGGCCCTGCTCGGGCCCCCAAAGTCCCTTTCTGTCTATCTTTTCATGGCGGTGGGACTGCCCTGCAAAGGCAGTCGGAAAGGGTCATCCTAATCCCTACAGCAGTGCCTGCGTAGGTACTGCTTCCAGTTTAAGGATGGGATTCAGACCGCTTACCCGGCGGCCTGTCGGTGGAGGTCCACCCGACATCATAATAAGGGCCTCTGAGGGGATCTTCAAGCTAAAGTCAAAATGACTACTTCAGACGTCTATTTTTTGCCCTCAGCTGTAAACATGATGACTCTATTGTGCACCTCCAACCAGAGCGTAACCAAGAGTGTGTCAGCAAGTGAAAATAGTCTCTTCTAATGTGAGGACTAGTATATGCGACAAATACAGTAAGAACAAAGTCTATGATAGTTGCAAGATTTATAACTGAATGGAACATTATAACATTCTTACTTATCTCTCCAGTAGTTGTGACCCCAGTGCCCACAAACATCTTCAATCCCAGCCTTCAGGTGGTCCAAAAACTGTGAAGAAACAAGTAAGTCAGTAAATAGGTTATCTAGATTTCTACCCTCAACATCACAATACAGGCCCATCCTAAACCCGCTGCCTAGATCCAAAGGGTCATGGCCAAATTCCATGTCCAGCAGGCTCTGAAGGGAGGGCCAGTGAGCTATGGTAACAATCTGCACTTGGGGCCCAGGGAGTATTGCTGAAAGCCATGCCCAGTTGGCTCTGGGTGTATGGGGAATGGGTACATTGCGAGTAGGTGTGGATGAAATTGTAAATATATTTTTCTAATATTGCAAATATTGTGCTTGGGTGATTTTCTGCTTGAAATTTGAACCTGAGTTCTTCCCTCATAGACAAAGGGCACATATGATACCTGTTTATTAAATCAGCCAGTCACATACTTGAAAATTGTGCTTAAGGCATGCCCTTGGGTTCTAAAATCTTGCAAAGCACTGGACAAACTATTTGACAATTGTTCAACCAGTGTCCCATGTAGAAAAAGAATATGCAAAATAAACAAAATCCAATAATCAGGATAATCATACAAAAATATTTAGCATGTGCCTAATTACATGTCAGTAGTCCTGGTCCTTGACTTATGTCAAAATAGGACAGACAGGGTGAGCACTAAGGGTAGAGTGACTGCTTTATTTTGCCCTGCTATTACCAGACAGTGCTGAGGCCATTTTCAGGCATCAGAGGAGTAGCTGTTGTTGATTACATAAATCAAAAGATTTTCACTGGTGTAATGGCAGTCTGTGTATATTTTCTTATTGATGTAACAAAAAATCTTAAGAAGTCACTGAAACCACTTCTTTTGAAGGAACATTATAGTTAACATTAAAAAAACCGCAAAACACGTTTATTGCTCAGTTAGAAATAAATATATAACCATAGCATTCATCAATAGCGAGCTGAAGAAATGGCCTTTCATTATCAATTCAGATCTGCGAGGTGATCTAGCACTGGTCGGTGACCCCGCAGCTTGCTTGCCTCTCAAAATAAGCTGTTACTGCAGACTTGATTCCCTATCAGAAAACACACGTGGGACATCTAGTAACCAACGTGGGCACTATGGCCGGGCTTTTCAATGTAAAACAATTGCTGGGGCATCTAAATTTGGTTCTGGAAGCAGATTACAGGGGTGGGGCAAACGTCCATTATAAAAAAAGAAAAAAATATAACTTGGAATGTGTGTTAAAGGGAAGTTGCATTTCTTTCTCAGATGACAAAATAATGTTCGTTATTATAAAACAGAGACATTCCACTCCAAAAATTCTTCAGTTCAAGGGATGTTATGGTTATTCTTCATAACACAAAAACCTGCTCAGAGGTTATTATGGGCAACACTACTATAACTCCCTCAGTGTACCGTTCATTCTCTCATTCATGATTTCACTGATAACATCAGTGATGAAATCAGTGAATCTGATATGATGATGGTGAACTCAGGTCGTGGTCATGCTGAAAGCCTGGTGGTGCACCAAGAACAAACCTATTAGCAACAGGCAGTACGGTAAGCTGTGGGGGAGGACGTGTGAAGCCAATATTGCCAATACACACATCACTGTTCGGTCATGCACAGTGGGTTCAAGGCCCAGAGCATGGACTCTTTAGATACCCTGTAGATGCCCCCCCATGATGCCAACATTAGCTGTGCTTGTCTGACCCTGGATGCAGAGACTGGATTTTGGCAATGGCATTGGCTTGGCTAGTACCTTACTGACCAAACCTCCAGCACATGGCCTTCTTCCATCCACAGCCGCCGATGAATGAAGGGCATTTCTTCTAAACATGGTCCAGTAATTGTGGCCCTCGGCTATCAGCTCCTACCTAGTGAATACAAGGCATTAGCTTTACCCAAAACCTACAACCTCAGTGTGGCACCACCAGTCACTGTGCATGGGCAAAGGGCAGGCTCAGTTGTGTACTACTGTATGCTAAGTTCATCTAACAATATGGACTGATTCAATTCAGATATATAGGTTTTGTTGAAATTTCATGGGGAGAATTCTGAATAATAAAGGGCAATGGTAAAGTTTAGCAGAAGACTCTTATTATCAACATGTGTTAATATGCTTGTCAACTAATTATCTGAAAGAAAGTAATGTAGATTGAGAATAGGCCTCCCATTAAATGAAATCAATATATAATAGGAACTATGTCATATCTGCAAAATTCTTTAATTCTTATGAAATATTATTTTTGAAACCATTGGTTTATATTTACTGAAATCAGCCGTACAAGGAAATAACATTTGGAGCATTTGGAGCACCGTTTCACTGTGTCCGGTTTGAAGAAGATCCACTGGGAGTGGGGGCAGAGGGCTATGGAGGGGGGGGGGGGCAGTTGGGAGGCAAGAGCACCAATGTTTTAGAAAATGACATCTCTTTTAAAACCCCTCTTCAGCTTTGCTGTCAACCAGGTCCTGCACCCAAGGCGATTTTTATGGGTGTGGTTTAAGTTAGGCATGAGGCCTAGCTTAATAAGACCAAAAAGTAATAGCTGGAATGCTTCCACTAGTATAAACCACTAGTAATAATTCTGGACAGAATTCCAACCATTAGGTTTTCATCTACTAGGCCATTCTAGACAGAGTCCAGCCATATGCAAATCACACTTGGTCCTGCGTCATATTAAGATTCCCTGTGAAGAAGTGGCGAATATGCAGTCAAGACCCACGAGAAACACCGTCCTGACCTTTATGAGTGAAATAGTCGTACTATTTTTTTGGGGGGGTAAATAAACTCTTTTACTTTTCCCTACACTTTACCATTGAGAGACTGCACAGCCAGGTTTGGGATACCCCTGTAGTAAAGTATAGGGCCAATTTAAAAAATATTAAACTTTATAATAAACCAGTAAAAATATATTTATGTTGATTATTATCAATTCATGTTATGTTTATTGTAAATGTAGAACTAATAGATACATTCTAACACACTATTAACATATTTTTAAATTAAATGTTTAATTAATTTAGGTATGTTAATTTAAATTAAAATTACTTTTCTGATGTTTAAATTAAAAATAAACCCTCACATAAAATAAAAACAAATTATAATGCGTTAAAACTTATTAAAAGTGATGCACAGAATTAATTAAAAGTAGTTTAATTATAATATATTTTAATGACAGTTAATGTTACATTAATTAAAAAATTCAAAATAAATTCAAAATATTTTATAGTTAAATAATAAATATGTTTTATTTTTAAACACTACATTATAATAGCTTATATTTTAAACTATTTTAAATAATTATATTTAATATAACGTTTTCTAAGGGTTTCTTCTTTTTAATCCCAGGCTCTATTATTTCCTATGGGAAGGCATGGCGGGATCAATGGTTGTCCATATGTGCTACTGTTTCTTTTTGGCAGTAGTAACTTGCATGCATACATTTGACTTCATCCTCATTTTTAGTGGGTGGAGATGTGTAAGTCCACACTTTTGCGTGAATGTACACCAATTTCGGGAATAGCCAACAATAGTAAAGTTAATCGAAAGTGTAAGAGTAAATTACATGTGTAAATTACACACATTTGTAAGTTACCTTTGTGAATAGCTGAGCATGTACTCTGTAACAATGGTAGCAGAAAAGCAACAAGCACAACACAGTTCCTAAGGATTCTTATGAGTAGCTCTATAATAGGGTAGGCCATAATTGGTACATAAGGGGTGGATCCAAGCCAGGTTTTCAGGAGGCCCACATGTGACAATATTCATGTAAAAGGGAATAATTTACATAGCAAGTGTAGGTCTTATATTTTAAACATCTTACACACATTTGACCCCCCTGGGCCCCCGTTGGATACTCCTGGTCTAGCGGTTTGTAGATCTCTTTAGTATACACCTTGCTCTTTACTACTTATGGAGCCCAATACTGCACCAAGGAACGTGTTCTCATACACAGGTACCCAATAATTTCCATGGTCAATTAGTTCAACTTGAGTGACCATTAACCATTGCAGTGTGTTTCAAACGAAATTTGTACAGAAATAATTTACAAATGTTCATATTACTCTGTTAGTATGTTTTCACTGCTATTGATTGCATCGGTGTATGTTTGTGCGCCATTCTTCACATCAGAGCAAAAACTAAAATGCCAAAAGTCGAACTGAAATTACAGCAGATACTGAAACAAAACCTACCCGGTTGTGAATTTCCTCACTGACAGCAGCCTGCTTCTGGTTTGACCTTTTTACATCGAGAAAATCCACCAGTGGGCGAATTGTTATCCCCTGTAAAAAACAAAGTTACAACTTAGCATACCACAGCTCATTATCAGCCTGAACCTGGGCTCACATTTTTTGCTCTGTTTCTAGCTCGTGTAGATGGGTTTTGTTTCTTTTTGCATATATATATATATATATATTATCTACTGGCGGTCGCCAGTAGATAGTTATAGTTAGGACCAAGTTCCCATAGGAAATCTGAAAATTCTATTTTGAATAACTTTGGCGCCGGTTGACTTATCTTCGTGAAATTTTCAAAACTAATGGGGCGCTCCGCTCAGCTCCTACCCTGAAAGTCTCGGGGTGATTTGTCAAGCGGGGGCTGAGAAAAAAGTGGGGTCCCAAAACGCGTTTTCCCCATGCATTTTCCCATAGGACCTTTAGTCGAAGGTACAGCCCGAACAGCTGAACAGAATTACTTGAAATTTGGCAAAGACGTAGTCCTCAGGTCAGGCATGTGCCTTTTGCATATATGGCGTCAATCTGTTCAGTAGTTCCTGAGAAAATCAAAAGTAAAATCACATATATATCTGGGCGGAGCCTAACTACACATCCCATCGTGAGATCTGATTGGCTGTCAGCACTTCATCCAAGAAGTGTTGGCAGCCATCTTGGGACCAATATACATGATAGCACCTCATTAAAAAGCATTGCAGGTAATAGAAGGTTTTAAGACTTTAGTTACATTATAAATCATTTGTTGATGGTACCATATTCATTTTAGGTATTGTGGTGTGTTCTAAGGTGATTTTACCATGTGAAAAAGCCTTCTGCTGTGATATCATGAATCATGTTTGAGAGAAAACTATTTTCTCATGCTTTTCCCACAGAGGTTTGGAAGGTGATCTATAAGCTAAACTGAGAGCATATTTTCTGTAAATTCACATTATCTTTCTCAGTCACGTGAGAATGAAGTCTGACATTCTCAATAAAACATGTACATCCAACAAGGGCAGAGACTGTCAGTTGATTCCTTTGTGTTCTACTGCAGCTTCCCAGAGTGTTCTAAAAAACAACTAGAGCGCTAACAGTCCTACTTATGACAAACTTATGGCACAACTGAAGCCATCTTGGTTGGAATAAAGTGGTAACTCTTAAAACATTTAATTGAAAAAGGAACAAAATGAGGGGGTTCATTTTGCCATAGAAAGTATGATTAGTGCTGCAGAAAGAAAAATTAGGGCACATTTTGAGTGACTTCTCAAATCCTCTTCTATTTCATTAAAAAAGTCTGACATGCAGACTGAAACATGCACTTTCAATACCAGCAGCAGACTTCCCTGGTGAGCAGTAGCTTTACTACAGTGATCTAATAAGCAACTAGTGTTCTAACATTCTGAATTTATGGCAAATATGTGACACATCTGAATGCCTTCTTAATGGAATCAAAGTAAAAAACTGAAAGTTTTTCCTACTGAGGAGACTGTAGTAAATGAGGAAATTAGGAAACATCATAACAAATAAGTCTCCCAAAATGGCCACCAGAGACAAAAGAGCCCAAATGTAGCCCAAATATCACCAAGATGTAGCTCAAGTATAGCCCAATGACAGAATATCCCAGAGTGTTCTAACGAGCCACTAGAGCGCTAACAGTCTTACTTATGACAAAAGTATGGCACACCTGAAGCCATCTTGATTGGAATAAAGTGGTAACACTTAAAACATTTAATTTACAAAGGAACAAAATGAGGGGGTTCATTTTGCCATAGAAATTATGATTAGTGCTGCAGAAAGAAAAATGAGGGCACATTTTGACTTCTCAAATCCTCTTCTATTTCATAAACAAATTGTGACATGCAGACTGAAACATGCACTTTGAATACCAGCAGCAGACTTCCCTGGTGAGCAGTAGCTTTACTACAGTGATCTAATGAGCAACTAGAGTGCTAACATTCAGAATTTATGGCAAATGTGTGACACATCTGAATGCCTTCTTGATGGAACCAAAGTAAAAACTGAATGTATTTCCTACTGAGGAGACTGCAGTAAATGGGGAAATTAGGAAATTTCTTAACACATAAATCTCCCAAGATGGCCACCAGAGACAAAAGAGCCCAAATGTAGCCCAAATATCACCCAGATGTAGCCCAAGTATAGCCCAATGACAGAATGTCCCAGAGTGTTCTAACGAACAACTAGAGCGCTAACAGTCTTACTTATGACAAAAGTATGGCGCACCTGAAGTCATCTTGATGGTAATAAAGTGGTAACACTTAAAACATTTAATTTACAAAGGAACAAAATGAGGGGGTTCATTTTGCCATAGAAATTATGATTAGTTCTGCAGAAAAAAAAATTAGGGCACATTTTGACTTCTCAAATCCTCTTCTATTTCATAAACAAATTCTGACATGCAGACTGACACATGCACTTTGAATACCAGCAGCAGACTTCCCTGGTGAGCAGTAGTTTTACTACAGTGATCTAATGAGCAACTAGAGTGCTAACATTCAGAATTTATGGCAAATGTGTGACACATCTGAATGCCTTCTTGATGGAACCAAAATAAAAAACTGAAAGTATTCCCACTGAGGAGACTGCAGTAAATGAGGAAATTAGGAAACTTCATAACAAATAAATCTCCCAAGATGGCCACCAGAGACAAAAGAGCCCAAATGTAGCCCAAATATCACGCAGATGTAGTCCAAGTATAGCCCGATGACAGAATGTCCCAGAGTGTTCTTAAGAACAACTAGAGCGCTTACTGTCTTACTTATGACAAAAGTATGATGCACCTGAAGCCATCTTGTTTGGAATAAACTGGTAACACTTAAAACTTCATAACAAATAAATCTCCCAAGATGGCCACCAGAGACAAAAGAGCCCAAATGCAGCACAAATATCACCCAGATGTAGCCCACATGTAGCCCAATGACAGAAGTGTGCAAAACACTTATTATTTTGTGTATTTGCAGTTTTATATAGTGCAGACTTGTCAGGTATTGGAGTGCTTTACATGAGCATTGGTTACATCACACAAGATCAAATTCATTTTGGTTGTAGACATGGGGAGACCAAGTGATTTGACCAGAATCACAGAATGTTGAGATGAAGCAGAAACTCCAACCTGGTTCCCCAGTTACAAAGTCTGCAGCTCTGGAAGTAACACCACATCCTCTCCCCTAGGTGCAACATTTAATCAAGTGGTCAACTGGATAAAAAAACATAAAGATTACAAATAATTTAAAAGTTCTTTGTCGCTATTTGAAAACTCAGAAAATATGTCCTCATTTTAGTTTATTAGAACACTGTACTGCTCGATTTTCCCGGCCTTTTTGTGTTAAAGGGTAACTAATGTGACTTCAGTCTCTTTCCATCCAAGTCTAAGGGTTAGAGTAGTGTATAGAGCCTATTTATTAGGCACTTCAACATGATCCTGTGTTCTTCCCCATAGATCAGGGTTTGCACACATATCCTAGGGGATAGATTTGTTAGTATTAGGGGTAATTTGTTCTGTAGTGAGGGTATTTCATGGAGCCGTGCTGAATTCAGGCCTGGTAGGCCTCAAACGGGAGAGACTCCATCTTTCTTCCTGCTCCGGCAGCTTGGGATGCTTCTAGGTCATAGGCAGTGTTTTAGTTAGGAAGTGTTATTCGCTTGGAGAGAACCGGTTCAGGCCGGCCCTTATCGAAGGATTGTATTTTTCTTCATGCCGAAGACACTACATCAGGCCGGCCGGCTGGGAACGTGTCCTTGGCACGGGGAGGTACAAGAATTTGGTGGGCGGCAGGTTACGGGCTGGAATTTTCCATGAGAAAATGCACCTCTATATTAGTGAAAGTCTGAGGCAGATACTGGCACTCTTGCTTTTAGTCCGTAGGCGGCACCTGGCCGTTAGCAGTAAAGCTACTACTTATTCCAGGGAAGACAGATGACAAACTTGAAGGTGGAGAAAAACCGAGAGACAGATATTCTTCTAACAGAATAGCCAAAGAGAGGAGAGTAGCCGATGAGGAAGAGGTCCCAGTGACTCGGAGAAAGAGAAGGGAGTAGATCTGTGACTGCGGAGGTGTGACTTCCAGGCTAAGCCGAGGCGCAGACGAGAAGGGAACCTAGATGACCATTGAGTGCAGGCTACATACGACTAAGGTGATGTCGACCCCTTTTTTATTAGAGTGTACAACCTAATCTTTCACTTTTCTTTGCAGGTTATATGTGATATGGTGATATTCTGTGATCGTGTATGTAATGAATAAATAAAGTATCCAGTTTGTAGTGAACCAACATGTGCTATGTATTCTTGCATGAGAGGGTAGCCTATTCTTCTAGTCAGCTGTGACTTGATATGAACAGATGTTAAAACCCTGATCAGGTAAGTGGTAGCTGAATAAGGGAGGAAGGAGCCCCTCGAACCAGAGGACAAGTTGTGTTCTAGCTGGCAGTTCTTGTGTGATCTGATAAATAGTAACACTGATTCCCTTGTTGTATGTCATAGTAATCATAGGATGAACTCGTGCTAAGGCTGCCGTCTGGGTAGGAAGTCCTGGGTCCATCTAGGACCGCGAGGCTGAGGCTGCCGTCTGGGTAGGAAGTCCTGGGTCCATCTAGAACCGCGAGGCTAAGGCTGCCGTCTGGGCAGGAAGTCCTGGGTCCGTTTGGGACCGCGAGGCTAAGGCTGCCGTCTGGGCAGGAAGTCCTGGGTCCGTTTGGGACTGCGAGGCTAAGGCTGCCGTCTGGGCAGGAAGTCCTGGGTCCGTTTGGGACCGCGAGGCTAAGGCTGCCGTCTGGGTAGGAAGTCCTGGGTCCATCTGGGACCGCGAGGCTGAGGCTGCCGTCTGGGTAGGAAGTCCTGGGTCCGTTTGGGACCGCGAGGCTAAGGCTGCCGTCTGGGTAGGAAGCCCTGGGTCCGTCTGGGACCGCGAGGCTGAGGCTGCCGTCTGGGTAGGAAGTCCTGGGTCCACTTGGGACCGCGAGGCCGCCACTTGTATTATAAGAGGTCTTGGTATATATAGTAGGAATTCCCTGTCCTTAGGTGGTATATATATATATATGTGATATTCTTTGTCAATAGGCCCTAGGGAGGGGGTAACGTTCTGGCTGGGTTAGAGAGGCTCTGTTGAGCGGGTTCTATCTGATCAGAAAAACCCAAGCAGAACAAACACTAACCATAATTTTGATGCAAATAAGACCTTCTCATATATGTAATTTCTAAAGGAAATACTCTAGGTATTACAGTTTTGATTACATCAAGATGACGTCAGGCGTTCCACACTTTTGTAATAAATATAGAATGTTAGCAATCTAGTTGTTCATTGGGGTACTGTTGAGAGGCAGAGGCCAGGGGCACGGACTATGTAAATTGAAGGCAGGTAGGAGAGTGCAGAGGCAACAATTTTACCACACTGGGCAGGCAGGAAGGGCAGTGGCAGCACAACAGACTATGGAGGGCAGTGGAAAGGGGGGCAGGGGCAACAAACCAACAATACAGGACTGGCAAGAGAGGCTGTGGCAATATAATAGACCATTGTGGGCAGAAGGAAGAGGCAGTGGTAGTACAACCATACATGCCAACAGACCCGTTTCAGCCAGGAAACGTCCAATGTTTTTAAGCTCAAATGGGCTTTATTTGATCTGTCTCCTGTCTACAATCTCCTCTTTTTCAATGTAACTCAAAGGGGAAAATCAATACCCCAGTTTTTTTCAAAATCTCCCTCTTACCAAGTTCAAAAGGTTCGCAAGTATGGTACATTGGATCATGGTAGGCAGGAGGAGTTGGGGTAGGGACATGGACTCGGATAACAGAGGACAGGAGGGACATGGAGAGGTGCACCAAACTGACCCTACAGGGCAGGCATCAGGGTTTGCAGCAGCACAATACACCACACAGCGCATGCGGGACGGGAGTGCAGCACAACAATCCATAGAAAGCAATAGGGAGGGGACAGGACCATGCACATGGACAACAGAGAACAGAGGGGAAAGAGGCAATTGTAGCTAGCTGACCATAATGGACAGACAGGAGAGAAAGCTGCAGCATAACAGACCATAAATGGCGGAGGGACGGATCAGGGGCATTACAATGGAACAGACAAGCCAGGAGGGAGGGAATAGGGGTCTGCACATGGAAACAGAGGGCTTGGGGCAAGGGGGCAGGGCAGGAGCAGCAAGATGACCATGGAGGTCAGGCAGGATGGGCACTAGAAACAAGACACACCATGGAGAGCAACAATGAGACTATGATGGCATACACACAGACCATGGAGGGAAGGTGGGAGGGGGTCAGGGGCAGCTAGCTGACCACACAGGGAAGGTGGGAGGGGCCATGGCAGCACAGAACACCATGCATGGTAAGCGGGAGGGTTAGTGGCAGCACAATGGCTATGATGGGCAGGAAGGAGGGTGCAGGGGCATGCACAAAGGACCATGGAGGATAGAAGGGAGGGTCAGGACCTGGCACAGACAAGAGAGTTCAGGGGAAGGGGCTTCTCAACAGACCGCGCGGGGCAGGCAGGAGGAGCAGTTGCAGCACAACAGACCAGGGAGGGCAGAAGGGTGTGGCAGTAAAATGGACCTTGGAGGACAAGAGGAAGGGGATAGGGGCATGGCATGTGGACAGGCAGGGTGGAGGTGGCAGGGACAAGTTACAGTCATCTGACAATGCTAGGCAGGTGGGAGGGGAGTGGCAGCTCAACAGAACACTCAGAGTAGATAGGAGTGGCAGGTCCATGGTACATCGTGGGCAAAAAGGATGGAGCAGGGGCATGCACAAAGACATCGGAGGGCAGGGGGAAGGAGAATAGGGGCGGCAAGCTAAGCACAGAGGCTAAGCAGGAGGTCAATGATGGGCCATAGAATTGGGCAATGGAGGGCAGGTGGAGTGGACTGGTACATCATGCTAAATGGAGGGCAGTGGCAGCACATCAGACCATGCATGGCAGGAGGGAGGAGGCTAGTCCATGGATTCAGACAATAGAGGATAGGGAGGAGGTGGATGGGGCAGCAAGCTAACTGTTCAGAGAAGGTGGGTATTAGGATCTTTATTGTTTTTAAAATGTGTGTCTATGCGAACTACTTAAAATATGAACAAGTATGCAGCATAATCTCACTTTTATTCAGGAAGAAGAGGACGTTTGTGAATGTGACTCCGGGATCACTTGGCAGAAACACCCCCTGACCCTCCACCCCACATCGCAAAATGTAATGCCCGTGAAAAGGGTAGGTGGATGCAGTGTTATATAGAACAGAGTCCTGAGAGCAAGATTGAAAATGAAAACTAGATATAGTATATGGTATAAACTATGCACCAAAAAGTGTGATATAAGATGAACCGGGGCTTGAAATATAATATGCAATACATTGTGCGCAATGACAGATTCATTGGAGAGAGCGAGATAGCACAGGCACTAGCGTGTGCTATGCAATATGCGCCTTGGAGTGTAATATGCACAGGGTAGTGTTGTGTAACCTAACTAGTCTCTAAAGATGTAATATAAAATATGTTTTGGGGAGTGTAACGTTGCATAGGCACTGTGACAAAGATATGGATCCCAGATTGTAATATGTATGGCATAGCGCTGTGCGTTATAACATAGGCATCGAGGAAGGCACGTTAGATGGGGCAATATAACCCGTGCGAAGGCAAGTGTGGCATGACATATTCACGGGATGGTGTTAAAGTGCACATGGGCTAGAGAGTGTCATAGCATACGCACTAGCTGGTGGAATACACCACAGAGGTGTGAGGCACTCGGCGGGCACTGGTGGGTGTAACACAGCATTGGGCTCAGCCCGGAGCATGCTGTGACTCTCAAGTGAGATTCATCTCCTTTCCAGAGAGTAAAATAAAAAGTATTACACATCCGGTGGTGGATGTGTATTTTATTAATCGTGAGGGGGGTTTCTTGCATAATTTGGTCGAATTTTTGTCGAATCCCCTTTGAATGGCTTGGTGTGTGTGTATATTAAATGTGCCCGTCAATAGCTATCCATGTTTGTATAAATAAACGACAAGGGTGTCTACTTGGAGAGTACCCACTGGCGGGGACGCCGGGATTAGGCACGGTGGGTCGTCAGACACGTCAGAGCTTCACTAGCGGTGTAAATACATTCCATGTGGATTCATTCTATGCATAGTCGCCTTTTAATGAATATCACGCAAATCGTCATGGTGATAGGTACATACGGTTTGTCCAGCATGTCCTAGGTGTTTCTATAAATATATATATTTTTTTAAATAATAAAAAACAAAGGCCGGCCCTGGGGGATGGGGTCCCCGGGGGCCATAAGTGGCCTGAGGAGGGGGGCCACGCAGCCCCCTCCTAAAGAATTTTTTTTTAAAAAAGGCCATGACCCGGGGGTTGGGGTCCCCGGGGCCGATTAAGACCTTGGGAGGGCCAAATTAAATTTTTTTCAACAAAAAAAATTAGGGTGCAGACCCTGGGGGATGAGGTCCCCAGGGCCAGTAAATTAGAAAAAGAAGGGGGGCCACACAGCCCTCCTTCTTAAAAAATAAAATAAATAAAAGACTGGCATCGTGCCGGAGACCACGCCCCCTCCTTGCAACACTCTGCAAACGTGCCCCCTGGCCAGTTGTAAGTTGGGGAATTAATTCCCCTTCAATACTGAGGGTCCCTGAGGGCCAACTAGCCCAACAGGTATCTCCAGTATGCGCCAGGGAGCTGCGTTGCAGACAGGTGTTCTGAGGCCACGCCCCTTTTTACACCTCTATGCAGCGCAGCTCTGTGGCGCTTACTGGAGGTACCTAGTGGGCTAGTTTGACCCTAGGGACCATTAGGATTCAAGGGAACTTAATCTCTCAACTTAGAACGGCCACAGGGCGCGTTTACACAGTGGTGAAGGGAGGGGACGGGGCCTGAGGTGACGTGTGCAAACACGCCCTGTTGCGTGTTTTAAGTTGGGGAAATAATTCCCTTTCTATCCTGAGGGACCCTGGGGGCCAACTAGCCCACCAGGTGCTTCCAGTAAGCGCCACTGCGCTGCGTTGCAGAGAGGTGGTCTAGGCCGTGCCCCTTTTTACATCTCTCTGCAACGCAGCTCTGTGGTGCTTACTGGAGGTACCTAGTGGTCTAGTTGGACCCAAGGGAACCTCAGGATTCAAGGGGACTTAATCTCCCAACTTAAAACAGCCACAGGGCGTGTTTACACAGTGGGGAAGTGAGGGGACGGGCCTGAGGTGACGTGTGCAAACACGCCCTGTGGCGCGTTTTAAGAGGTAGTTTTAATCCCCTGCCCTATTATATACTAGGGGCTTACAGAGGAGATCATGCTGATCACACGGTGATCCCAATGCATAGTGTTCCCTAGTGTATGTAGGTGGTTTCACTGTATTCTGAGTGTCTTTTAACATAGCACTGGCTCTAGGACTGGTTAGTCAGACTCAGTTACCACCAGTATCCGTCTGAAAAAGTTGAGGGTACAGGATGATTTTGCAACAAGGCTTCTTTCTGCTCTTCTGTTTGTTCTTTCTACACGTTATCCTTCTTCCTGCACTTTTCTTCGTCTTTGAGGACTTCTGTTGCTTCTTTCTGCATTTATTTTTTTTCTTTCTGTGCGTTTTTTCTTCTTTCTTCACATGTCCTATCTCTGTAGGCATAGTTAGAAATTAGCATTTAAAAAACCTTTGAAATTCACTGAAAAAACCATAGGTTTTAGGCACGTTATAGTTAGGAATTAGCATTTAAAAAACCTTAGAAATTCACTGAAAAAACCATAGGTTTCAGGGGCGTTATAGTTAGCTGGACTTTTCACTTGTACAAAACCATTGAAATTCCCCCGTTATAGTTAGTTCAGCTAACTATAACTCGCGCGCCCGCAATGCACTGCTGATGACATCACATATTACATCACTCATGACATGGTCAGTGACATCACTCATGACATCACTGATGACATCTCAAATGACATCACTGATGACATCATCCTTGTGATAGTGTGGCAGACCTCCTCTCCCCCTAATATAACCTTTGATACACACATTCAAAAATAGAAACTAAAATGTTCAAAACAATATCAGTTACAACAACCTATTCAGTAATTCTAAGATCCACATACACATCCACTCATTCACCAACAGTCCTATACAGTCACTCATACATGTACTCACTCATCATATGTACTCATACACCTATACATCCTTTTACACAATGCCACTCATCCATAAAGTTACTCACACACATAGTCACTCATGCTAATAAAGAATCAAACATCCATTTACTTGCATATACAGTTATACACACACCACCACACTTACTTCTACAGAAACTTACACATACTTAGTCTTTTAAACAATCACTTATAGAAACACATACTTATTCATACAGGAACTCTTTCAATCTCTGACTCTCACATATACTCACTTATATACACCACTAGTCACATATACTAGTTTAAAACATATGTAGTTACTCATAAAGACACTATTGAGACAGTCATTCACTCATTAACACACCCATGCACACACTCATCCACCCATACAGTCCTGCACACATGCTGTCTTTAACACATACAAACAGTGAGTCACTCATTCATACACCTATGCACTACGTAATACCCCCCACCGAACCATACAGACACTCAGACACTCATACTAATACTCAAAAAACCAACTAATAACCAATATAGACACTCATGTAGCTAATCACCAACCCATGCAGCCACTTATACACAAAGTGAGAGACTGATACAGATATTTACATATTTAAACATTACTCACTAAGCCATGTATTCACTAAGATACACTTAATCAGTCAGTTATACAATAAATTTTTCAAAAACAAATCATCCATTTAGACACTTATATACCCATTTATTTTTCCATCAACCTTGAGATATACATTTATAAAACATATGTAATTTTCAGAAAAACACACATTCACTGGATGATGTCATCAGTGATGTCATCAGTGATGTCATTTGAGATGTCATGAGTGATGTCATGAGTGATGTCACTGACCATGTCATGAGTGATGTAATATGTGACGTCATCAGCAGTGCATTGCGGGCGCGCGAGTTATAGTTAGCTGAACTAACTATAACAGGGGAATTTCAATGGTTTTGTACGAGTGAAAAGTCCAGCTAACTATAACGCCCCTGAAACCTATGGTTTTTTCAGTGAATATCTCTCTCTCTCTCTCTCTCTATATATATATATATATATATATATAGATATATATATAATTTATAAAAATTTACCTAAGGAAACACATCACGTTTAGCTCAGTATTCTTGCCTTGTACTTTAAATCTTTTCTTTTGTTTTTTAAACATCAAAGATTTCCCCAACTCCCCATCCTCTTTCTGCACTTGTCACTACTCACATATCTTGGTCTTGGCTTGGCTGTGCCGTCGGTGGAGTTAATCATTGGACTTTCCAGACATCGGAGAGTAGTATGAAATGAATGTGTGTACTACGTGCACAACCCTATTTTCAAAACTGATTGTATATAGATTTAATGATTTTTTGATGTGCTAACTAGTTAGAGTTCTCTGATCAAGAAAGTAAATCAAATATCAGTAAGTAGCATGTCAATCAGGGCACCATCCTGACCCTGAACTGAAATCTTCAAATTGCAATGGTTCAAAATGAATAAATTATTCAGAAGTTTGTTTCACCAATCTGAGTTGTATTTTTTGTCTTGTATTCAGACTCAATACAATCTTAATGTTCATCCAATAATCGAAAATTCATAACACAATAATTAATCAGCATTAAAAAGCATCATTTCAATGGTTTCAGCATCCCAATGCATTTTCGGGCACTTGGCCCTTTGTCAGGGGACCAGTCTATAAAGCAAACAGTTATAAAACACAATGAATTGGCCTTCCAAAGTACGTAAAATAATACTGTGATAATCATGTCTATTTTAGGAGTTATCAATGAATGTTCAATGGTAACAAACGTCAGCATCAATAGTAAAAAAACATTGTGGTACGAGCAGATATCAGTGTGGATGTTCTTCACAGTCCATCCAATTTACCATGTTGAATAGTGGTTAAAGGTGGAGTATCTATATTACATTACCATGAAGGAAAGAAAAATAATAGTGCGTAAATCGTGTGCTCGACATGGAACGATATAATTTGAAACAAGTATGTTTAAACTAAAGCTGAGCAATATATGCGAGATGGATACCCAGATTCAAACGGGTGAGCAATTGTGAAAAACGATAAAGAAACATTTGTGAAACTCACTATGGAGACGTTATGATTATGGTGCATAAGGTGACAACCTTGTGTCGATTTAAGAATGAAGCTGAGAGACTATTCGTGAATAGAATTACAATGAGTGAAAAAACACGTGAAAATAAATTAGTAGACGTTTGGAGTACAGAACGTGAGTGTGTTACAATAGTGATGCAAAAACTGGTAACCGAGTGTCAACTTCAAGCGGGTGAAAATGCTATGGTAAAGAGGTTTAAAGAACTTGGATATCCACAAATTGTTCTTTATCAAGGTAAACATCGCTGTCAGATGAAATCACGCAATGATCTACTGGCAACAAAAATCAAACCACCCCAAGAACGCATGGTTGTTGTTTCAAAATTCTCTACCATGGGTGAACCATACAAACGTATCATTAAACACCATTGGTCAATTTTAAGATTAGGACCAGACTTTAAGCACCTGTTTGACAAAAACCCCATCTTTGCGTTTTCCAGAAGCAAGAATGTAGGTGAAATTTTAAAATCTTCTCCTCCCAAGAGTATTCAACATCTGATCTATCGAGGAACTCTTCTATGCCATAACTGCAACAATTGTCATAACATCATACCAGGACCCATAGCAAACCATCCCAGAAAAGGCACGAATGTTAAATTGAAAGTTACCGCTACGTGCGATGCTATGAACTTTGTATACCTATTAAAATGCCCATGCGGTATTATATATGTTGGGATCACTGAACGGAAAATTAAAGTGTGAATAAACAAACACAAAAGTAACATCAGGACAACAAATTTGAAATCTGCAGTGTCAAGTCACTTTTTAGAAAAGTCTCATAATATCAGCCAACTCAAATTTCAAGTACTTGAGGTGATCAAAAAAGTGGATGGTCGTGATAATCATGATTATCTTTTACGCAGGGAAAACTATTGGAGCTGACATTTGGATGCTCTAAAACCTTTTGGACTGAATGAAAGAATGGAATTTCAGTGTTACATCTGATTCACTTAAGGCCCCTGCATTGTCTTATATCCTCTTCTTACTGTGATTATTGAATTTATGTTCATTTTACATGGAGTCACATTGTCTTTATCTGTTACAAAAGTTATGCCTTCGATTGCATGACTGTCTTGATGTATTTCACTTTGTTCTTCACACCCTCCAAACATTACTTTGCCTAAATTATTGTCACACAATGCATACACACTGGAATAAAACCTGTATGATCCGCCTTTGGCCACAACAGCCAAAACAGTTGCCTTTTATTCGTATCATCATTTGCATGCTTAGTTATTGTCGTATTACTAGTGGCGATTCACCAGTCCAATATGGCCGCCAATATTTTGTAACACGAATATAGAGTCCTTTCTTTATTTTAGTTAACACTGATGCACACAAATGAGCACCTCAGTAAGACTAACTTTTGCTTCAATGGTGAGAAACCCTGATGCTGTTATTGCATTGTAAGTACCTAGATTGGGTTACCCGACCGGCACAACGTGCACTAAGCTCGCCACGTATTATGTCAGGAATGCTCTAGCATTTTAATTCCAGCACTTTCACCCGATTTGTCCACTGTTATTTTTCTTTCCTTCATGGTAATGTAATATAGATATTCCACCTTGAACCACTATTGAACATGGTAAATTGGATGGACTGTGAAGAACATCAACATTGATATACGCTCGTACCACAATGTTTTTTACTATTGATGCTGACGTTTTGAATACAAGACGAAAAATACAACTCGGATTGGCAAAACAAACTACTGAGTAATTTATTCATTTTGATGTTATGTTATGTTATGTTATGTTAACCGGATTTGTAAAGCGCACAGCTGCCCCAGCAAAGGGGCGTCCCGGCGCTGTAATGGACAAGAGACCGGAACACAAGCAAAACCAAAGGACACGATCATGACAGCACTAAGAATCCAGGCGAAAAAGGAAGGTTTTTACAGCCCTCCTAAAAACCAGAAGTTCATCAATAGCACGAATATGGACAGGGAGAGAGTTTCAGAGCTTAGCAGCAAACACTCTGAAAGAGCGGCCACCGGCCCTAGCCCTCTTAAAGCGCGGAACTGTAACCAGGTGAAGCCCTGAAGATCTTAAAGACCGCGGGGCACATATGGCGAGATAAAATGCTCCAAAATCTGAGGGGAGGAGTGCTTCAAAATTTTAAACGAAAGGCAAAGAGACTTAAACTTAATCCTCTGAGCAACAGGGAGCCAGTGAAGTTTATAGATGGTTTTTTTGGCCGAACAGAATCTCGGCAGGCCAACCAGAGCCCTGGCGGCAGCGTTTTGAACACGTTGAAGTCTAGAAAGTTCGGCCAGATTATCTCCGAGCAAAAGGGAACTCATGTAATCCAACCTAGACAAAATAGTAGCTTGAACAATAAGCTGTCTGGTTGGGGCATCAAAGAATTTAAAAGTAGGTCTAAGCCTACGAAGAGTCCCGAAGCACATAGCAGCGGTTTTCTTAGTATGAGAGACAAAACTAAGTTTAGAGTCCAACCAAATCCCTAGGTTTTTGACCTCAGTGACAGGAAGAGGAGTAGGGCCAAGCTCGGATGGCCATCAATGATCACCCCAAAGATGACTCTGCCTGCCAACAATGAGCACCTCGTTTTTTTTTTGCGTTCAGTTGCAAGCAGTTATCTGTCATCCAACGGGCCACTGAACTAATTCCCTCACGGAACTTAGTAGCCTCAAGGTCAGAAGCCCCACTTATTGCAACCGCCAGATGCGTGTCGTCAGCATAAGACACCATAGTCAGGTTACAACGCTTGGCGACAGCAGCCAGCGGCTGCACATAAAGGTTGAAAAGTGTGGGGCTGAGAGCCGACCCCTGTGGAACACCCTGTGCGATAGAATAGGGTTTAGATTGGAAGGGGGGGGGTGATGACCCTAAATGTGCGGCAGGATAGGAACGATCGAAACCATTCAAGTGCCACGTAATCGACACCAGCCTCACCCAAACGCTGTAATAAAATTGCGTGGGAGACGGTGTCGAACACGGCACTAAGATCTAAAAGCACTAGTGCCGCCGTTTGACCAGAATCCACCAAAGTTGTCAGGTGATCGACCATTGAAAGTAGCGCAGTCTCGGTGCTATGGCCAGGTCGAAAACTGTTCTGAGAAGGATCTAAAATATTGGCAGAATGGAGGTGGTTAGATAGAATAGTATTGACGTGGGCCTCAGTCAGTTTTGCCACCCAAGGAAGAAGGGTTTTGGGACGATAGTTCTCAAATTTTAGTGGATCCAAAGCAGGTTTTTTTTAAATGGGCATCACCTGAGCTTGTTTCCAACTGTCAGGAACAGAGCCTGACGTCAGAGATAGATTAACAAGGTCACATAGAGGAGGGAAACAGAGTGACGCAGATTCTCTGAATTGGGCAGGTCGTTTTCCTCCATCAAAAGCGCAGGAAAAGAGCGCAAAGACATAGTTGTCTTCGGGCCGGATTCCAGCATCTCCGAAGATGCAGATGAACCAGGAAAGGAACGGTAAATGGCCTCTACCTTTTCCACAAAAAAGGCGGCCAGGCCCTCACAGTGCGAAGCGGAGCAGATCTCAGCAACTGGGGCTCTACTGGCTGTAAGATCTTTAAGCACCTTAAAAATTAATTTAGTGGGATTGGTGTTGGTATTAAATTCACGAGAAAATTAAGCGGCCCGAGCTTTACAGACCGCTCTATGATAATTTTTTATCCTGGCAAGATACAACAATTTCTTATCAGGCAAATATGACTTACGCCAGGCTCTTTCAGCTTGTTTACACGATTTCCTTAAGAGCCGAAGCGAGTCATCATACCAAGGACTGGGTTCAGCGCGACGGCGCTTACTCTCAGCAATTGGGATCAGGCAGTCTAAGGCTTCAGTCAGCCAGCTGCAGAAGAGATCATAACCCGACTCAGCATCGGAAAAGGGGCCCGGAGGATATGAACCAAGCAGCCGATGAAAATCGGCTAGCTTCAGTTTTTTCCATGGGCGTCTGAAAAACACAGGCGCGGTTGCTCTGGGAGGAAGGTCCTCAATCGTAAGGTGCAGCTCTATGAGATGGTGATCAGTCCAGGCCATAGGCCTGGGAGACAACACTTTAGCCGTAGTTAGGTTGGTAAAAATAGGGTCTAAAATGTGCCCACCAACATGAGTGCAATGATTAACCAACTGAGGTAGCTGGAGAGCCTCCAAATCGGCAAGAACGCTACATGCTGCAGGAGAAAGGGGAGTATCAAAATGAAGATTTAAATCGCCGATAATGCTAAAGTTAGCCGCCCTTAAAGCTAGTGCGCTGACAACTTCAGGAAGAGCTAATCTAAAGGCAGCATCCGGGCCCGGAGGCCGATAGATAAGTAGTCCAAAGAAGGTAAAATGCGGACTAACAGAAATACGAAAATGGGCACTTTCGCAACCTGCTATGTCCAAGGCCGTCCATGTACATGAGTAGCAGGATTTGACAGCGGCTGCAATGCCACCACCTCTCGAGTTACGATTATGTGTAAATATCGCATACTCAGAGGGAAGAGCCAGATTGATCGCTGACAAAGCTTCCTCATGCAGCCATGTCTCTGACATAAAAAGAATGTCAGGAGCTTCCTCCGCAAGCAGAGTATGAACATCCAGAAGATGTTTGACCAGCGACCTCACATTAAGATGACAGACCTTAAGATCATAAGAGGCCTGAAGTGTTACCAGCGGTGGAACGAGACAGTCTGGGCCCTCTAGGGGGGCTATCCTATATGCAGAAATAGAAGCAGGAGATTTAAGTCTAAAAACACATTCCGGGCACTGAAAAGGGCCGTAGAGAGGGTATAGCGGTGCCTGAGTACAGGGCGGAGAATCACGATAACTGAGCAGCTCAAATCTAGAATACATTTGTGCTGAAGGGTCTCAGACAGCACAGAGGAGAACGGGCTACAGAGCCCTGCCTAAGCCCTGACTCGACGCTGACGAGCGCAGACGGGTAGGACTCTGGCGCGACTCAGGCGCAGGGAAGGCGCCCCCGCTGCGCGTCACCGCTGCACGCTTGAGGGACTGGCTTAAGTAGGGTGGCCGCGTATAAGCAGCACCGCTAGAACGCTCAAGATAGCGCCCAAAAAGCATCACCACCACTCCCACTCCCACTCCCAATATGGCAGCCAATTCTCCCCGATTTCCAAACCCCCAGGACAGGACCCGCTAAAACAGCGGTGCAGCAACAAATTGGAGTGCAGGTGAGAGGGCAACCCCCCACAGATAAAAACAGGGGAAGACAAATGAAAATGAACACAAATACAGAACGCGGGAGAATTTAAAATATTAATATAGTCAGAGCGCACCTTCAGCACAGCGCTAAGCACGCGAGTCCTAAAACGCGCTAGTGAGCACGAATACCTTGTCCAGGCTGACCCCCTTGAAGAACCGCCTTAAGTAGAGTGGCCGCGTATAAGCAGCACCGCTAGAACGCTCAGGATGGCGCCCAAAAAGCGTCACCACCACTCCCACTCCCAATATGGCAGCCGATTCTCCCCGATTTCAAAACCCCCAGGACAGGACCCGCTAAAACAGCGGTGCAGCAACAAATTAGAGTGCAGGTGAGAGGGCAACCCCCCACAGATAAAAACAGGGGAAGACAAATGAAAATGAACACAAATACAGAACGCAGGAGAATTTAAAATATTAATATGGCCAGAGCGCACCTTCAGCACAGCGCTAAGCACACGAGTCCTAAAACGCGCTAATGAGCACGAATACCTTGTCCAGGCTGACCCCCTTGAAGAACCGCCTGAAGTAGGGTGGCCGCGTATAAGCAGCACCGCTAGAACGCTCAAGATGGCGCCCAAAAAGCGTCACCACCACTCCCACTCCCAATATGACAGCCGATTCTCCCCGATTTCCAAACCCCCAGGACAGGACCCGCTAAAACAGCGGTGCAGCAACAAATTAGAGTGCAGGTGAGAGGGCAACCCCCCACAGATAAAAACAGGGGAAGACAAATGAAAATGAATACAAATACAGAACGCGGGAGAATTTTAAATATTAATATAGCCAGAGCGCACCTTCAGCACAGCGCTAAGCACGCGAGTCCTAAAACACGCTAGTGAGCACGAATACCTTGTCCAGGCTGACCCCCTTGAAGAACCGCCTTAAGTAGGGTGGCCGCGTATAAGCAGCACCGCTAGAACGCTCAAAATGGCGCCCAAAAAGCATCACCACCACTCCCACTCCCAATATGGCAGCCGATTCTCCCCGATTTCCAACCCCCCAGGACAGGACCCGCTAAAACAGCGGTGCAGCAACAAATTAGAGTGCAGGTGAGAGGGCAACCCCCCACAGATAAAAACAGGGGAAGACAAATGAAAATGAACACAAATACAGAACGCGGGAGAATTTAAAATATTAATATAGCCAGAGCGCACCTTCAGCACAGCGCTAAGCACGCGAGTCCTAAAACGCGCTAGTGAGCACGAATACCTTGTCCAGGCTGACCCCCTTGAAGAACCGCCTTAAGTAGGGTGGCCGCGTATAAGCAGCACCGCTAGAACGCTCAAGATGGCGCCCAAAAAGCGTCACCACCACTCCCACTCCCAATATGGCAGCCGATTCTCCCCGATTTCCAAACCCCCAGGACAGGACCCGCTAAAAGAGCGGTGCAGCAACAAATTAGAGTGCAGGTGAGAGGGCAACCCCCCACAGATAAAAACAGGGGAAGACAAATGAAAATGAACACAAATAAAGAACGCGGGAGAATTTAAAATATTAATATGGCCAGAGCGCACTTTCAGCACAGCGCTAAGCACACGAGTCCTAAAATGCGCTAATGAGCACGAATACCTTGTCCAGGCTGACCCCCTTGAAGAACCGCCTGAAGTAGGGTGGCCGCGTATAAGCAGCACCGCTAGAACGCTCAAGATGGCGCCCAAAAAGCGTCACCACCACTCCCACTCCCAATATGACAGCCGATTCTCCCCGATTTCCAAACCCCCAGGACAGGACCCGCTAAAACAGCGGTGCAGCAACAAATTAGAGTGCAGGTGAGAGGGCAACCCCCCACAGATAAAAACAGGGGAAGACAAATGAAAATGAACACAAATACAGAACGCGGGAGAATTTTAAATATTAATATAGCCAGAGCGCACCTTCAGCACAGCGCTAAGCACGCGAGTCCTAAAACACGCTAGTGAGCACGAATACCTTGTCCAGGCTGACCCCCTTGAAGAACCGCCTTAAGTAGGGTGGCCGCGTATAAGCAGCACCGCTAGAACGCTCAAAATGGCGCCCAAAAAGCATCACCACCACTCCCACTCCCAATATGGCAGCCGATTCTCCCCGATTTCCAACCCCCCAGGACAGGACCCGCTAAAACAGCGGTGCAGCAACAAATTAGAGTGCAGGTGAGAGGGCAACCCCCCACAGATAAAAACAGGGGAAGACAAATGAAAATGAACACAAATACAGAACGCGGGAGAATTTTAAATATTAATATAGCCAGAGCGCACCTTCAGCACAGCGCTAAGCACGCGAGTCCTAAAACACGCTAGTGAGCACGAATACCTTGTCCAGGCTGACCCCCTTGAAGAACCGCCTTAAGTAGGGTGGCCGCGTATAAGCAGCACCGCTAGAACGCTCAAAATGGCGCCCAAAAAGCATCACCACCACTCCCACTCCCAATATGGCAGCCGATTCTCCCCGATTTCCAACCCCCCAGGACAGGACCCGCTAAAACAGCGGTGCAGCAACAAATTAGAGTGCAGGTGAGAGGGCAACCCCCCACAGATAAAAACAGGGGAAGACAAATGAAAATGAACACAAATACAGAACGCGGGAGAATTTAAAATATTAATATAGCCAGAGCGCACCTTCAGCACAGCGCTAAGCACGCGAGTCCTAAAACGCGCTAGTGAGCACGAATACCTTGTCCAGGCTGACCCCCTTGAAGAACCGCCTTAAGTAGGGTGGCCGCGTATAAGCAGCACCGCTAGAACGCTCAAGATGGCGCCCAAAAAGCATCACCACCACTCCCACTCCCAATATGGCAGCCGATTCTCCCCGATTTCCAAACCCCCAGGACAGGACCCGCTAAAAGAGCGGTGCAGCAACAAATTAGAGTGCAGGTGAGAGGGCAACCCCCCACAGATAAAAACAGGGGAAGACAAATGAAAATGAACACAAATAAAGAACGCGGGAGAATTTAAAATATTAATATAGCCAGAGCGCACCTTCAGCACAGCGCTAAGCACGTGAGTCCTAAAACGCGCTAGTGAGCACGAATACCTTGTCCATTTTGAAACATTGCAATTTGAAGAACCCTGTTCAGGGTCAGGATTGTGCCCTGGGTGACATGCCTACTGTTGGGCATGCTACTTACTGACTTTCCAGACATCATCACAACACTATGGTTCAAAGGCGGGTCCACTTATGAGGCAGATCATAGGCAGGGCTGAGAACCCAAAGTAGCACTGGCAATTTTGTCAGACCAGCCACGGAGGGGGGGTGGGGTTGGGTGGAGAGGGGAGTGCACACTGCTGCTTTGTCACTGGGGGCCAATATTGCAGCACTGCTGCAAAACTGGACCCCAGTAACAAAAACAGCCTACAACACTGACTAAATGTCCCTCGCCATTCCAACCTCCTGGGGAAACGCCCAATTCCTGTTACGGCCAGTCCGGCCGTGATAACAGGCACTCCACCACCCTCCGGAGATTTAAATATATCTCTCAATCACTGTGGTACAAGAATACAAGCTCAATCTGTCACAACATATCACATGCACTTCTCTCTCATCCTGAGCTCTCAAGACGGTCGATGTAGATGGGTTTAGTTGCTCAAATTCCCACTTCTAAGGATGCCCAAGTTGTCATTAAAAAATGAATGTGAAGGATGGGAGGAGGGAATGGTGACTATGGGCCTCATGTAGGTAGCATACAAGTTACCACTTCTTAAATACCGAACGTTACCGAATCGGTATTTAAGAAGTGGTAACTCGTATGTAGGTAATCCTTCGGTAAATATTACCGAATCGGTAAAATTCGGTAATTACCTAATCGGTATTTACCGATTCGGTAATGAGGCATACCTTCCCATTGATGGGAAGATATGCCTCATTACCGAATCGGTAAATACCGATTCGGTAATGGGGGGAACACATGCAAGGGTGGCAGGGTGTCACATTGACACCCTGTTGCACCCCTGATTCGGCCATGTGTGCACAGATCTGTTGACTGGGGGAGAATGTCTGCATTGTCAGCATTCCGTCCATCATCTGTTTGTTGTAACGCTTTTCGCCCTGAGTGGGATGGGTATTCCCAGACGTGGGACCCGTGCTCACTACGCCACTGGAGTCAAGCTATCCTGGCTGATGACGGCTGATAGCCAGAAACCGGTCCTAGGATGCTTGATTCCGGTCCATGGAAGACATGGCTTGGCAGTTCGGGCTGGACTGTTCCCATGAGGCACAGGGTCAAGACTGATTTGCATATGGCCATGTCTAAACTGGGGTGGTGTAGTGGGCAAAAGAACGATGGATTTAACCCAGATCTGTTGACTGGGGGAGAATGTCTGCATTGTCAGCATTCCGTCCATCATCTGTTTGTTGTAACGCTTTTCGCCCTGAGTGGGATGGGTATTCCCAGACGTGGGACCCGTGCTCACTACGCCACTGGAGTCAAGCTATCCTGGCTGATGACGGCTGATAGCCAGAAACCGGTCCTAGGATGCTTGATTCCGGTCCAGGGAAGACATGGCTTGGCAGTTCGGGCTGGACTGTTCCCATGAGGCACAGTGTCAAGACTGATTTGCATATGGCCATGTCTAAACTGGGGTGGTGTAGTGGGCAAAAGAACGATGGATTTAACCCAGATCTGTTGACTGGGGGAGAATGTCTGCATTGTCAGCATTCCGTCCATCATCTGTTTGTTGTAACACATGTGGCACACATACGGGCATGTATGTCTGCCACATTGCACACTTCTAAGCGCTATCACATGCGTTTACACATCCATACATTATTTACCACCAACTATTAGTTGGTGGTAAATACCGACTCAAAACATCACCCACACACTCCCCCTACATCTCATTTTTGTATTCGGAATTTACCGAATCGGTAAAATTACCGATTCGGTAATTTTACCGATTCGGTAAATTACCGAATACAAAAATGATCCCCATACATACCAAAAGCCAAAATACCGGTCGGTAACGGTATAATTACCGAAAATCGGCCGTTACCGACCGGTATTTCGCTACCTACATGAGGCCCTTAATTTCCCTAAGTTTTTTTATTGCAGTACCGCAATTTGCTTATCATTTTTTGCAAAATCGACATTTGTATCGACTGAGCTATGAAAAACACATTTTGAAAGTTTAAAAGCTGCACCAGCACCCCCAGGATGCATGTAGCCCAGCTCCAGCACTGGTGACACATAGCTGTCCAATACGTTTCATCATTGACCATTCTCTGCATTAATTGCATGTTTTAAGCTGGGTGAGGAGCTGATACAGTGGTGGTGTGCTTCCTTATTAAACTACAAAAAAGGTATTCATAAACCTACATGCAGAGACTTCTACCTCTGCTGTCTTTTCTATGGTGAGAATTCTGGCATTGTGGTGGAAATCACTCCGCTCATAAGCCTTCGATTTATGTGTAAATGTGGGAGGGACAAGGGAGAGTGCCTGTAAAATGGGGAGTACTTACTTAACAGCAAGGGTTTAGAGAAAAGTAAGAAGAGGTTTAGGGAGTGACACAAAAGAGTAAGCTCATTACTATTCACTAGCTACACTTCTGCAACACAGTCCCACTGAAAATAATGGAAGCAGGGACTTTAAATTACACAATAACGCCCCATAAATACATTTGTGTGGGAATAAATATATTGTACTTAATTAATAATGTAATGGATATTTCATTTTCATTTAAAGAGTTCAAATCAAACAATCTTTATTCGGTTTTAGACAATTAAAACCATAAAAGCATATTTTAAATATAGTGATACAGTAGTAACATCAAGTTAAAAAACAGTCCTCACAGGGATCAGCCGACGAATTAACAAGAACTGTTACCAACAGGAGTGCAAAAATTCGATGGCTCCAATATCATTCATGCTGTACCAATAAAACATTTCAACCAGGATCATTACAGTAACAGAGAACAAGCTAGTAATAGCAACTAGATCTGAGTCGGATTTTAAGAATTTGAGTGCATAAAACACAATGCTACCTGTCAGCAGTTGTAAAAAGATAAAAGCTGGGCGCACGTGTCTAAAATTAGCAGTTTTCAGAATCAGAATTATGAAGGACTTTCTGGGAATTTCATAAACACTATAAAACATCATAAAATTAGTCATGTTTGGTGGTGATTGACCATCGCAGCCACAGGACAGCAAAGTTTGTCCCTCACTAAAACCCCTAGGATGAGCAAGGAGGAGGTAAAACAAAGATCAAACCGGAACCTCATTTAAAGAGTTAATGTGCAGTAACATTATATTTTATTAGTTCTACATTATAATACAAATTTAGAAATACACATTTTAAATTAATTTGCAATTATATTTTGCATTAAAACATTTGTAATATTGTTTTAAAGGATTACAAACTTTAATGTTGTCCCTGTACTTTCTCAAGGGGAGATCTCTGCCATGGTAACACAGATCTCCACCTAAATGTAAAAACTACTTGTAGGAACTTGCCACTAGTAAATTTCACCCCGGAAATGAAGGAGTGGAGACCTATATGTCTACACTTATGTGCAGATCTATACCTGGAGATAGAAGAAATGGTACACCTACAACCAGGTGTAGTAGTAAATATATATGTGAGACCACCTACTTGCGTATATTTACCTTCATGAATCAGGCCCAATGTCTCTGTTTTAACCACAGATTAGTGAGGTTTTTATTGCCAGCTGCCAGCTGATCATAACAGATTTGCAGGATATTTCACAGGTTGGCAGCAAATGTCTCTTGTGTTTATAGATGTTGTGGTCTTCATATAGGCACATATAAACTAATGAAATGTTTTCTATCATGGATTGTAGAGCTAATAATAAAGCACTTAACATAAATTCCAAACGGAAGACAAGAGTTGTTCCTTTTCCATACTCCCAGAAAGAGGGGGAAGTACTTAAGATACCATTGGTGTGTAAATGAGGCCTATTGTTGAGCACAATTTCAAGGTACTCCATGTCAGAAAGTGGCTTCTGATCTTACCACTGTTTCTTCCACTCATCTCTCACAAGAATCAAACGCCATTTTACAGCAAGTCTTTAGGAAGCTGGATCTTTATATGATATTTTAAAATTAGGTATATCTTACAAAGTGTCCAGGGGTTCCCTTATGAGTGGACAAGGGCTTCCTCTAGCAATATCAGGGTGCTCTTCTAGGCGGTAGGGTGGTCAAGTAGCTTTAGGCTTATCAGAGATGAGTGTTACACTCCTACAAAAACACACAATAGACAATAAATGATGCACATGTGTCAATAAGGAGTTCCACACCAATTTATAAAAATAACACATACCTTTATATATGTTTAGGCTTCAGAATCAATATGATCAGGTAAGTACTTATTGCAAGAGAAATACTTTATGTTTTAAAAAGTCAACAGTTAGTACAATGTTCAGACACTGCAACATTATCCTATGGGAGGAAAAATAAGTATTGCATTCACGTACATTACAGCGACCAATATATTACAGTATGAGACCAATCACTGGGACTTAAGGGGAGTATTTAGGCAAGGTTCAAGCCGCACCAGCAGGTCCCCTCCAGCGGCTCTAGGGTAGCCTGGTGCAGTGGTGCAATACAGAATTGGGTGCCCAATGTTAGTCTATGGGGATCGGTCTTCGAGGAAAGAAGATGCAGATTTGGACTGGGAGGCGGTAGGGTTGAACCAAGAAAAGCGCAAGTCTTGTGATGCTAGGGGATGTTGGGTCACCGGTGGTCCCCTTCTCCTCGGGCTGGGGTGGACGTTTGCAGAGTGTCTTTGAGGGGTCGGGTTTCTTTGTCTAGTAGCACTTGTGGTTGAGGGGTCCTGCAAACAGAGGCTGTTCACTAGGGGTGAACCGAAGGTGGACTCCCGTCTCTTGAGGGCTGGGGACGATGCTTACACCGTTAGCCCACTTTGACTCAGGCTGGGGGGCTCGGGTGCAGTGGTGCTTTGTGGGATCAGGTTTTGCCAGTTCCTAATTCCTCGCGGTTCTTCTTAGGGGGCCTGCAGGATGCAGGTGAGTAGTTCCGCTGCTCCACAAGAGTTCTTGATTCTTTATTGAAGGCAGGCCATCCTCCCAGGCTTGGAGGCACAACAGCTACAGGCTGAGATGTCTTTGGCGCAAGTTCAATGGGGAATAGCAGACAGGCCAGCAGGGCTGGTGCCAAGTTAGTTGCTCTTCTTCAGCCTTCTGATTTCGTGGCTCTTCAGTGTCCTTCTTCTTTATAAGTCATCAGAATCAGATGTTCGGGTGCCAGGGACTTTGGGGATGTTAGGGGAGTGTAGGGTAGCAGCCCATGGACTACCTACCCCTAGGGTCGCTACACCCCCTATATGATCACTTCCTGTGGGAAGGGGTATAACCCTGTCCCAGCGGTCCTAAGTTTGCTATTACCCAATGGGTCACTCTGGAAAGCTGCCTCCACTTCAGGTAGCCCACTTTAGGGGTGGTACAACCCTGAGGGTGAACATGCCTATCTGACTACCTAATTTTCCAGCTTGGTCAAGTGCCAAAGGGATCTGGAGAAAGGGGGTTGGCTACTTCCCTATGAGAGAAGCCAGAATCGCATACTAAAGGAGGTGGGCTCTTTGAAGTTCCCTTGCTTTGCAATCCTTATCTAAAGGCCATTCTGTGGGAAGGGATGTAAGCACCCCTGTTCTGAGCAGGCTTGGTTCCTGGCCTTCTGAGAGGAAAGACCCTCACCCTTGGGGGTCAGAAACTTGTCTCTGGTGGCAGGCTGGTGAAAACCAGTCAGTCAGCACACCCAGAGCTGGTAGGCTTTCAGGGGGCACCTCTAAGATGCCCTCTGTGTGCATGTATTTATAAATGCAACACTGGCATCAGTGTGGGTTTATTAACACTCGATTTTCAGTGTAGCCATTATGTATCAGGGGAATTCGTTTTCATCAGTGTTCTCCAAACTTACTTAAAATGACTTTATTGTTCACTTGTATGTACAGTAAAAGAGCTGACCTGCCCAGAGGCATATCTCCTCATGCATATATGTCCTCACACATACTATAGCGTACCCTGCCTTACGGCTGTAAGGCCTGCCATAGGGGGGTGACACAGCTGCACTGCATGCAGTGTTAGTGGGAATGGCACACAGGGATGTATACCATGTCGTGTTTCAATTTTGTCAGCACCTGCAGTATGTGTTTGTTAGAGGGGCCTTTAGGGTGGCATTATTTGTGTTGCACCCCTTAAGGTCCAGTTTTAGCGTCCTTGCCCTAGGTACCATGGGTACCATTTACTCAGGACTTACAGGAAATGGTAAAGGTATTGCCAATTGGAGTACAATTGCACAGTTTTTAGGAGCAAGATATGGCAGTGGGGATCTGTTTAGCTGGAATCCAGTACACTTTCAGTCAAAATCACATCAACCACCAGGAAAAAAG
The DNA here is from genome assembly GCF_964204655.1 of Triturus cristatus. Classification (NCBI taxonomy): domain Eukaryota; kingdom Metazoa; phylum Chordata; class Amphibia; order Caudata; family Salamandridae; genus Triturus; species Triturus cristatus. The sequence continues at coordinate 1,059,462,255 of NC_140591.1, read as the reverse complement.
TGGGGGTCAAAAAGGCATTTTCCTACAGAGCCCATTCAAAAGCGTGAGGAGATAAAATCCACTTCCGTCTGTAGTACCTCTTTTTAGGCAAACAGCAGGCTTGGTAAATGGATGTCACACTTATGCCACAGGGCTCGTCTTGGCCCATGATCGTGCCATCAGTGTCTTGTTGAATCTTTCAACAAACCTATTAGTCTGGGGTATGTAGACTGTGGGAAACTTATACATAACCCACAATTATCCCAAATTTGCTTAATGTATGCCAACATGAGTTTGTCCCCCTGTCAGATACAACCTCTTTGGGTAGTCCCACTTGTTTAAAGATACTCAGCGGGGCCACAACCACCATAGGTGAAGTTTTGTTAGTTAGAGGTATAGCCTCATGATACTTGGTGACAACCGGTTGAACCTCTTTCCTGAAGCTGCTGGGAGCCCAGGACCCGACAGTCTCCAACCTTTCACTCTCAGAAGGCATCCTCAAGACTGGCAGAAGGGGGATGGAAGCCTTGCTCTGTCCTCCTGAATTACCACTGGACAAGACAGTCAAGCAGGAGTCCATCTGGTGCCAGTACAAGTCTGTAGCTAACCTCGCAACGGTTTGGGTCTGTGTTGAATGTGCAACCAAGGACATGTCATGAGACAAACCCCAGTAGGAAGGCTCTGTAACACTGGGGAACTGTCAGCCTCCTATATACCCCAGGTTTAAGGTCCCTAGCTCACTATACAAAACATCTGCCTCCCAGTATATCTTGTGGGACCCACTGGTGTCTCCATTGGCATATTCCTCAGCTTGTTGCTGAAGATCTTCATGAATAGGGAACTACTTGAGCACCTTGCAGAATTCAGACTTAGAGAATCTTCATGCAGCAGGCAACTCAACTAGCTCTGGCAGGTCTCCAAGGGCAGTCATAACCTGCATCACAGGCTTTGTTGCCTTCCCCACAAGGCTAGACTCCTCATGGGCTGTGGGTATTTCTGACTCTATCTCCCTGCATCTTTAGCCCCTACACTTTTGTGAGGAAACCTGGTGCATTTTTGCAGAATTCAGATCCCCTGCACTCTCCTGATGGGTTGCTCTTGCCCTTGTGGCCAGAAGCACCCACTGAGGCAGTTTCACCATTTTAGCATGTGCCTTGAGCTCTACTGGCTTCAAAAGAGAGTGTTCCAAGTTTTTGACCAGCAGGCAGTGAACAACAATGGCACCTTCCATGGGCCAATGACTTCACCTCAGTAAAGGGACCACAGGCTCTCTGACATGACTGTTAGCATTCAACGCACATTGGTACACATTTAGAATGTGTAGGTGGACAGTCTGTATGCTAAACTGTATAGGAAACCAGCAGAGATAAATAGCTTGCTTCAGTACCAGAGCTATCACCCCATGTCCCTGTGAAGTGGACTTACTTTCAGGCAATTAATTATGAATGCACAGAATATGCACATTTTTATATTACTACTTTAGTGAGGTAAGGATTCTAATGCAACGTCTGTTGGACATTGGCTACCCACGCAAAGTAGTACATGTTGCGATGAAAAGAGTCTGGTTTTCTCCTAAAAACATCTACTCACCCCGAAACAGTAAAAGAGATACCAATAAGATTGTTATGTTACAACATTTTGTCCACACACTAATGAGCTAGTAAAGATCATAAAAAGCTTGAATGTTCTAGCACCTGGGAACTTGAGACTAGAGACTCCATTAGTTGCTCATAAAAGTGAGTGTAACATCAATAACTAGATAGTGCATTCTGAAGATGGAATCTTCCCAGAAAAGTCACCCTATAGTAATCTATTACACTTATCAGATGTGGTTGGATATTATAAATGTGGTGTAAGAAATAGAGTTATTAGTTGAGAGGGGTGGAAGCCCCACTCAGACAAAAAACACAATCCTTCTCAGGGTGAACCACAAAGAAGGTTTAAATCAACCTATTCTTAACCCTATGGTAGCATGGCAAAAAAGCAGCCAGGCTTAACTTAGAGGCAATGTGTAAAGTATTTATGCAGCACTTAAATGGTACTAAAGTGAAAACTTAACACAAGAAAAGTCTCAAACCAATTTAGAAAAATAAAGTAGAATTTAATAAGTAAGATGACACCAAAATGACCACATTCCAGTCAGTGGAAGAGAAGAAATTAGTTTTCAAAGTTTTAGGTAAAAATGCCGCCAAAAAGCACAAAGTTCCATTCACAAATATCTGGATGCGCTGCACTGAGGGAAAATCACAAGTTCAGGCCAACCACGATGGAGAATGGATCGGATAAAGGAACCAGGTTCATCCTTCTCAAGTCCACTGGAAGTGTTCCATTCTCAATGGTGGTGGCCATGAGGAGGTTGTTGTCTGTGCAGGGAACAGGATGGGCATCATGGAAGGTCACTGCTGTAGCAATAGAGCCGGTCATCACTGGGGCTTCAAACTGGCGGTTGTTGCAGGCGGCCAATTCTTGGAGCGAAGAGGTCACTTCTCTTTGCTGTTGTAAGGAGGCCATTACTCCTGTATCTTCACCATTTCTTCAGGAGAGGTAACCTCTGATGTCAGCCAAGGGCCCTGGACCTGGGGGCAGGGGGCGGGCTCTTGGAGATCAGGACTCACTCCAGCAAAGGCTAGCAGCAGGGCGCAGGCAGGTCTAGGCCCAGGCAGGTCCAGGTCCAGATGGTGCTGGTCAGTTGCTGGGAGGCCTCTGGCTGCTTGCTGTGTTCCTGTAGCACAAACAGGAGGTCACCCAACTGACCATTGGAGTCACTTTTGTGGAGCCTATGTTCAAGGCAAGTCCAAATTTCCCTCTGTAGACAGCAGGGCAGTCCTCCTTCTCGATCTTCCACAGGTCCAGTAGTGTTCTTGTAATAGGCTCTGAAGGAACCATTTAATTCCTCAGTACCACCAATGGTGGATGCCCACTTTGTCTAATCTTCCTCTTTCCTGGGTTTTGCTGCAGACTATCCAAGGTAACCAAGGGCAGGCAGGCCTAGGTGTGAGCTGCATTTGTCAGTGGAAGAATAGGCAGTTCTCAGAAGTCAGGAAGGGGGTTAGCAAGCTCTAAGGCTTTGAAGTCCAGAAAGTTTGAGTACAACCCACAGGATTTCCTACTCAGGAAAGCAACGCCCTACTCCACACCCAAAGCCCCTTTTGTCTCTGTCTAGGATGAATACCCAAAACACCACAGGAGAGCCATTCACAGTCATGTGACACTGAACATGTGCAGAAAGGCACATTGGCTGCGGCAGAAAATGCTAACTTTCTAAAAGTGGCATTTTCAGAATAGTAACTTAAAATCCAACTATACCACTAAGGAGTTTTTTAAATGACATCTCGTTTGAGTGTAAAAATAATTTCTCTATCTAGTCTCATACTGATGTTGGCACTTACTAAGCGTAATAAGGTAACCCCATGTTAATCTGCGAGAGAGATAGCCTTACAACAATGAAAAAGTACCTTAGGAGTATTTCACTGCCAGGACATGTAAAACTTAAACCCACATGTCCTACATTTTAAATTCCATGCAGCCAGCATTATGAGCCTTTAAAGTCTACCTTAGGGGTGAATTATTAGTTTTATAAAATAATGTTTTGAGCTGGCAACATGTTTATTTTGCCAGGTTAAATTGGCAGTTTTAAAAGTACACACAGGCCACAGTGGTAGGCCTGAGACAGGTTTTAGAAAACAACTTTATTAGGTGGCATAAGGAGTGCTGTTGCCCACTAGTAGCATTTCATTTACATGCCAATTGATACATATAGTAAGAACTATTTACTAGGGACTTACAAGTAAATTAAATATACCAATAAGGTGTTGTTCATTTTTATCATTTGTTAGGGATAGAGCACAAGCCCTTTACCACTGATTAGCATGGAAAAAGTGCAAATGCCCAAAAAGGCGGGGTCAACAACTAAAGACAGAAATCTGGGAGCAATACTGTAATGACTATGCTCAGGAAAGCCTTCCTCCCAAAAGTTGATATTTTAGTCTGCAGGTTAGCACCACAACCCTTTGGCTATCCTATGCATTTGAAGGCTATCTCATATGCAGCAAACCACACATCAATCTCACCTCTAATCACAAAGCTAGAAACAATGACCATTGGAGGACTATAGTGTAGATGACCCCTCCATAGTGCCTTTGTTTATCTGACATCATAATCACTGCCATCTGATGCCCTCCTGGACTTCACATTCATTTTGCATTGGTTCCTATTTTTGTCCAGTATGGCCTTCAGCTCCTCCATGACCAATCACTTTTCCGGTGCCAGGATTGCTTCTATCTGCATTCCCTTATCAGCCAAGGCAACAGCTTTCATCTTATCCTCAGCTGCCAGCCTGAGAATCTCTGGGGCAATTGTCCCCTTTTTCTCATTAAAAGCTCAAGCTTCCTTAATCTCCTTTGCAGCCAGAGTAGATTCTTTTCACTTACAGGGCAAGAGGAGCTAGTTCCTTTAATGTCCCTTTCAGTCTTCTTATCCTTATTTACCAATTTTCTAGCCTCCTGCTCTGATGGGGACAAACTGTGAGAGAACACACTGTTCCAAGATATTGCCAACCTATGGGAGTGATCACCCAGGGCAATCCTTATCACCTTTTTCTGATGCTGAAGAGGAGGAAAAAAACAAGGATTTGTGTCCCTGGCGCAGGCGAACATAAAATTAACCACCTGATCCTTGGAGAGAAGATCCAGTCAATGGGTGTCAGATGGGATCAGGAGCTCTTCAGTCTTTTTCTTCTAGTAGGGTCTTCTTTTTCAGGTGCTGCCATCCATGGTCCAAGAGAATTATGAAGAGGTGGAGGTGAGGTGACAGTTCTTATTTATTGGGCACTGATTGGAGGATTTTCTACAGTCAATGCTTTCCACTTTCTTACCTATTGCCCTCCTCCTTTGATGCACTCCCTCTTCGCTTTACAAGAAAACCCATAGAAGCCCTGAATACAAAACAGCTAACCTATTCTTTCTTCTTGAGACCCTCTTACTCCCGATTAGCCCCTCCCCAATTTAGATGAGGTATGTTTCCCTGCAGTAGGGTCAATACTGCTTCTCCCCTCTACTGGGTTGGAGCCAGAAGGTCTAAAAGGGCCCTCAGAATGAATGAGAGAAGGGCCTGCCAGTCTCATTTGCCATCTCCAAGGCAATAAGGGAAGTGTGTAGGCTATCCTTTGTTCTGCCAACTGTCCCTGTCCACATTCCAAATTGTTAATACCTGTTACATTGCCAGTTGTTGACAACACATCCGTCTTCCTGGAACCAGGGGCTATGTCATTGTCTTTTGGGAACATGACTGGTAATTCTGAAACAAATGTGTATTGAGCCTCTGCAGTGGGGCTGACAAACTGGTTCTTAACTGGTTTTGGCTCATGCAGAATAAGTTGCACTTTTATTAAATAATTTTTCCAATAACATCTTAACCATTAAATTATATGTTTGACATTAAGGGCCGCATCATGATGGCGGTCAGACGAGCGTCTGATCACCATCATATTGTGCAGGTGTCTTACCAACAACCAGTTGGTGGTATGACCTGCCCGATTCCAATGCGACTGCCATGCAGGAGGTTGGAAAACTGTTATTTTCCATTGCAGCTTGTGCTGCGGCCCTAGTAAAGGGCTGCAGCGTTTATTGCACCACCCACTTAAGTAGCCCTTAAAAATATGTCTCAGGCCTGCTTTTGCAGCCTGTGTGCAGTTTTAAACTGCCATTTCCAACTAGCAAAATAAACCTTCTGACAGTTCTATACCTGGCCTAAATACATATGTCACCCTAGGGTAGGCCCTAGACAACCCATATGGCACGGTGTAGTGTACTTAAAAAGTTGGACATGTACTTTTAAGTTTTACATGTCCGGTTAGTGGAAAAAAAAATCATACATTTTTCACTACTGTAAGGCCTACTCCTCCCATAGGATAACATTGGGTTAACTTATTAGATTTATTAAGTGATAACCTTTGCTTGAGAAGACATAGAAATGTCACGTTTGGTTTCTTAAGAATAGTACTCTAATAACAGCTTTAATAGTAACGTTGGATTTTAAATCTCAATTCTGAAAACACCACTTTCAGAAAGTTGGCATTTTCTTGTCCTAACCATTTAGTGCCTGCAGCCTATGTCCTGGGTCACATGACTAGGTGTAATTGGCAGATGACCTTTGTATATTCCTTCCAGACAGTATCACTTAGGGAAACTGGGTGTGGGCAGGATCTGCCATCCTGACAGGATGGGTCAGGCTGAGCTGTCACTACCACACTTGCACTTCAATAGAGGCTGCTTCCTGCACTCTCAAAGAACTTCACACTAGCCTTTTGTCACCCCGGACATCTTGGTGCCTGTACATAGGAACAAAGGAAATTTCAGAACCAGATATGAATGAAGTCTAAAGTATCTCCCACTTCAAAGTTGCCACCTATTATAAATATTGGACCATGAGATCAACTCTTCAGTACAGTCCTGGACCTGTGTACACTACAGAAGAAGGACAGCCTTCTTACAGAGGTCAGTTCTGCTGCTCGATGCCCACCCTGCTGTCTGAGAAGGAAGACTAGACCTGCCCCCTTCATCCGAGTCTGAGTGACTCCAAGAGCCAGTTTGCTTACCCCCTGTTAGGAGCTACCGGGACACAACAAGCTCCAGAGGCCTCCCTGAAACTTCCCAGCTGATCTTCTGCACTGGACCTGGCTGGACCTCCAACTGTACCTGCCTGAGCCCTTCTGGCCCCTGCTGGAGTGAGTTCCTGAGCCCCAAGAGGTGACTTACTAAGTTCTGCACTCTTGGCTATCATCAACGAGAGCTCCTCTTGACCTAAATGAAGGTTCCATCAAATCTACCATGACTCGACGTGAAGCCCCGCGAAGCCTTGCCACACAGCCACAAGCTTCATCAGAACAGACATCAGGGACGTGAAGCCCCGCAAAGTAATGCCGCGCAGCTGAAAGCTTCACCAGATCCAATGCCAAGCAATGCCAAGCGAAGCCAACCCCTGCAGAGCTTCACCTCACAGCTGCAAGCTACATTAGAATCCACACTGGAAGATGCAGTGCCCCCCAAAGCCTCGCCTCACAGCCTCCTCAGAATCGATGGAGAGAAATGCGAAGCCTTGCAAACCAACACCATAAACATCACAAACCAAGAACATAAGGTGTAATCTTCGGCATGCCAAACGTTCTCCTGTGCCGGCCTGCACTCCATAGTGGTCAACTGACCTTGTGACTTTGTCCTGCTCCAGCGTAACCAAATGCATCCAGTTGGTGCTTTGTGCCTTTTAGTGCTACTTTTACATACACTTTTACAATTCAATATCTGTAGTTCTACTGATTGGAATCTTTTCATTTTATTCTCAAATCATTTATTAAATCATAATCTATTTTCTAAATCGGTTAGGATGTTTATTGTGTTGTGACTTCACTTTCTTACTGTTTGTGTGCTGCATAAATAATTTACTCATTGCCTCTTAGTTAGGCATGATTGCTTTTGTGACAGGCTACCAGAGGTTTAAACGCAGGTTAATTTAGAGACCTTTGTGGTTTATGTGACAAGGATTTTGTGGTTGTTGGTTGAAAAGGGCTTCAGACCACTCAACCAACAACCCAATTTCTCACACACTGCAAAACCCAACAAAAAAAGAGATCACTATGAATAAAATGCAATCCTTTCTTACACTCTTATTTTTGGAGCATGTGGGAGTGAGGTACAAGAAGAGTGATTTTTACAATATTTTGCAACTTGCCAAATTAGAAAGTCCAGATTAGGCACCAGGTCCCTTGGATGACGCCTGGATTAAGCTGCGTGTAAACATGGGATATTATATTATTGCCAAAACAATGATCTCAGTTGGAATGATACAATAGAAGGTCTGTGATCTCATACTAGGAAAACACTGGTGATCTCACAAATCAAATGAATTACCAACTAAAGGTAGACACTGCTTAGTCACAGATTTAGAGTTCCACTACTGCTCGGTTTCAGTTATTGCTGTATCTAGGCTCTTTTTGGTCTGGACTATGACCAGCCTTAGTTGTCTCACCAGTCTTGTGTGATCAAAATATGCATAAACTTTAAAAAAAACATACATACATACATAGAAATGCCCTGGTTCAGCTCTATTCATTCATTGATCTGTTTAACTGTTATTCACAATTTGTTTCTATCCACAACAATCACACCATGGGGTGGTGGCTCATACCAATTGAGCCACTGACTTTCTCACACTGTCAGTGATACGCAATGCCTGATCACAAGTGCAAATCTGACTAAAAAGAAGTGTAGTTCCTGTGTACGGCTTGGTGGTCCCCAAATTTAGGTCAACGTTTTTTTCATGCTTGATCATTTCTTAAGCATTTTTTAGACTACCATGTGTGTAGAGACTATATCTCAATAGTGCAGCAATTCAATCAAATCCAATAGGGCATATTATTTGTGCCAATAAGAATCATACCTTACTGTGATCAGTATTAAATCTTAAAAGGGGTTTGAAGTACTCCAATTTTTGAGACCCCAGAGGTGCTAGGGGTAGCACCCTATGACTTCGAGTACTTCCTGATGTGGTATTATAAAATTCTGCATATCTTGATAATATAACAAAGAACTTGGCAACAGAAGCTGAAATATGAAAAGACATCTTTATTAAACTCAAATGAGTGAGACTACGTCGCACAGAAGCCTTAGCAACTGAATGAGGCAGTCTGCAGAACAGAAACCAGTCTCCTCTTTTATGGAGAATGTTACGCTCTGGGCAACACCGCCCTTCTCTTGCAGTTGGTCATTCACATATTTTACTTCAAAGAACAAGCAGAGTCATGATTACAATCCCACATTTCAGTTCAGCCAGCCCGCAATTATTTACCCAGCAAGGTTCAGATCCCACATCAGATATCGATAGGCCCCAATAAACATGAGCATCTCCTGTTTGGGAAACAAGCCATAAAGCAGGAATAGTCAGGTGCGAAACAGATTAGCTGGAGGCTCGTGTAGGATGAAAAGACTTTATGGTGTGTCAAGCCCTGATGCTAATCACAGGTGGCCAGAGGACGGGGATCTCGTGAGACCAGTTTGACCTGGGGCAGCGGAGCCAAGCTGCCCAGGTCACAGAAAAGTCAAAGGAAGGCACATGTGTTCTAAAAGGCCCGTATCCGCTTCATGCTATATAGCCTATGTGAGGGCAACCATAAGATGGCCACCGATACAAAATGGAACCCACGTAGTGATGTATAATAACGTATACACAGTGCATTCATAGCTAAAACGTTACACAAAGCACTTGTACATACCGCATTAACCATTCGCGGTTCACTAATACCGGGATAGACAGGGGTAGGGCCCTGCCTCTTACGCGGTCCCAAATTTTAAAGTACGACAGGTTGTGCACCTACCGCTCATGAATCATCTGTAATCTTCTATTACAATTGTGTGCAATGTTTCATTTATTTAAAACAATATATATATATTGCAAGCTAACAGCTGTAACCTTTTGGTGGCGGCATGCTTCCAATTTTTTTTATGTATTTTGTGGCATATCTTTGCAATAAAAAAAAAATATATAACAATTGCACTAATTTACAAATGCTATATCTCATGGCTTTGCCAATGCTTATTTAACATTAGAGCTCTTTATGAGTATTCAATTTTCCGCTGTGACTTCAAAACCTGGCTGTTCACAGAGGGCTACATGTATTAACCTATTTTGCGTTCGCGAACAGGTCGATTCACCGAATCGGCCTGTTTGCGAACCCCAAAAAGGCTTTTCCTATGTATCAAACCCTATTTTGTGATTTGGTAACCTGTTTCCGAAAGGCAAAATGGTTTTGCGATTTGGTATTTGGAAGGGGCATGTTTGGGGCATCCCTTTCAAATATCAGACCGCAGCGGTATGTTTGAATGTTTTGTGACCGTGATGCGCTCGCAAAACATTTGCATTTTACCACCAACTTCAAGATGGTGGTAACCCATTCGCAAATGGGAAGGGGTCCCCAAGAGACCCCGTTCCCTTTGGCAATGGTGGTGAATACGTTTTTGTAAAGTAGGCAGTGGTCCCACAGACCACTGCCTGCTCTTAAAAAATGAAAAGAAAACTTTTCATTTTTTCCTTTTAAACTCAACACGTTTTCCTTTAAGGAAACCGGCTGCTTTTAAAAAAAAAAGGATTGCTTTAAAAGCAATCACGAACATGGTGGTCTTCTGACCCCAGCAGGCCAAAATTCCCATCATATTAGAGGTTCCTAGGGGGTCGCAAATTGCAAGCTACCGCATTAATGTTAAGAAGGTAGCTCGATTTGCGACCCCCTAAGAATAGCTAAATGAAACTCTTGGTGTTTCATACATTAGGAATAGTGATTACCTAATTACCTAATTGGGATTCCCAGAAAATTGCAATCAGGTAACCACTCTTCCTATGTTGATACATGTGGCCCAGAATCCCTCATCAAGACTGACTCATTTATGTTGTTACTCTGATCCTTATCTTTCCCCTTTTGCTGATATTTTTTGTTTCAGGAGGATAGGGTTTAGATGATTTAATGTCAATATGTTATTCATAGTCAATGTCAGTGAAAGATATAATTAAGGGACTGATTTAGATCTCGGTGGACGGGTTACTCGGTCACAATGGTGACAGATATACCACCTGCTGAAATATAAATCCCTTAGGATATAATGCAGGCCTAAGTCAGGAAATAACCACAGTTTTAGAGCAATGGAATCCCATTATGTGGTAAAAGTGTACCATAATGTAAAAAAGGAAGAAAAAAAATAATTATATATCGATGTAGGTGGATGGTTTCGGTAGGGGGCTTTAAACAATCTAAGCAAATATGAGTGTGACGTCTCTCACTTTCTAACAGTACTCGAATGATTACCTTTCAATGAGAAAATGTAACACTATTTAAACCTTTATCCATCTCTTCATGCCAGAGCCATTTTCTGGCCTGTCATTTTATTGTTCTTTGCGAGTTTCCCTTTCCCCTGACTTCCAATATTATCAAGTCGAAATTGCATTCATATAAAATCACACAGGTTGTTTGTCTTGAATTTTGTCATGATACTGAAATAATACTCACGATTCCCACTCTGGCGATTATCTATGAAAACGGAGCCCCCATTTTAGCGGAATCACACACCTTGGAGAAATGTGTTTATCAAACCACTTTTGCACTAAAGTGTTTAAAAAAGAACCACAGGAATTTTGAGTACTGCTTGTCAGTCAGAAAAACCATGTCTAATTGTTTACCCTCTCTAATGTTCTGTCTCAAGAACATTTTGAGGACTCTACTTATGTTGTACATCAGAAAAATTAAGTTATGAAGAATCCTGTAACCTTGTCATAAAAGCTTTTGTGAAATGTTACTGGCCACAACCATAGCACTTAGCGCGCAGGAAAAATAAACAAAGGCATAAGGACTACAACGCCTCCTCACTTGATGTTTTCAGGGGCGTGAGGCTGACTTCACTTAGTCTTTGAACCAACTACATTTGGCCACTAGAATGACTGCTGTATCTTTTTCAATATTTCAAACACGGCTGATGTGTATTCCTCACACATACCACCTAGTAAAGAATAATAAAAATCCTCTGAAAATGTAGCTCAGCGGCTGTAAGTTTTTCATACATTGGAATTGTCAGGGTTACCTGATTCCTGTCAAATCAAGGACACTAGGCCAAATTCACGAACTTATGGACATTGCAAGGGACATCTCCCTCCTGGCATACGCATGACTGAAGTTTCAAAAGCAGCAGGTTCCTATTCACGAGCAGAGCTGGACTGGGAACCCAGAGCAGCCCTGGCAATTTTGCTGTCGCCCCCTACTGCCCCCAGGGCCGGATTGGCCATAGTGAGCACCAGGCATTTTCTTGGTGGGCCAGAAGGGTGGGGGCTGGTTTTGGTCCTACGGGGGCCGGTTTTGTTACTGGGGTAGGTTTTGCATATCAGCCACTGTAAACAAAAGCGAGAGCAGGTCCTTTTTCCCTAGCAAATCGCCCCCCCCCCCCCCCCCCCCCCTGGGCCTAGATTGCCAGGGCTGGTTGCTGTTCCCAGTCCGGCCGTGCCCCTCTCACCCCCAACCCGGAGGGAGTAGTGTGGTAGGAAGAGTGTGAGGCATTGCTGCTTTTGTTACTGGGGTCCGAAATTGCAGCACTGCTGCAACACTGTCTCCCACTTACAAAAGCGCCCCTCACCAGCACAAAATCACCCCCAGCTTCCAGCCTCCCAGAAAAACGCCCGATGCCCACTACGGCCAGACCGGCCCTGTTGATGAGGGAAATCTGCAGGCAAGAGGACATGACAGAAAGCATAAATGCTGCTGCACTTGCAGCTTTTGTCTGCCCGTCCTAGTATAGGAAACAGTGAGATATAAGCCAGTGGCATTGGCTCCAATGAGCCACATGGTCAAGGAGGCAGGGTCCTCTGATGGCCAAAAAGATCATTGGATTATGAAGCACTGCAACTAGAGATTTTTCTGTAAATGTGTGTTTCCCCCTCAGCCCTTGTCATGTGGATTTTTTACATTGGTGGAGAACAGTGGCATTGGATTTTTGAGGATGAACACTTTCTAATTAGTTTTAGCATTAAATATCATTAATGCAAAGGATGAGCACCACAAGATTTTAACCTATAGGAAATTGAGATGATTAGACAGACCTCTTTAGCTGGACAAAAGGACTCAGCACTTACAAAAAACATGCAAAGAGAGAAAGGTCTCAAACATGACTTGACATCAAGAGGCCAAATTTACAGAAGAGATGCGGGCACTGTACAAAGGGCTGTATGTCAGATTATCAAGCACAAAAATATCATGTTGTCCAAACATCTCAGTCAGAATAGCTAGTATAGTAATATTGTGATCTCGCAAGTATATACAGGTGAGCATAGATCTACCTTTTTCTAAATTTCACATCTAAATAGTCAACATATATATGTGCAGTTAAGTATATTCAATCTATATATATATGTATATATTTTGGTGGCCAATATTCTGCTTACAATATTTATGTAGCACAATATTTAAATCAGGATTTTCAGCTTGAACACCATGACAAGGTATTGCAGGCCTCCTTTCCCTTTTCTCACATTATAGGATCTGGAGTGGTACAAACAAGCAATTGGAAAGTCAATTGGTCTGGCTTGCACTTTGACTCCCAACTGAAATAACAAAAATCCAGCCTTTTGAAAAAAACAAAGCAAAATACAAATGCTTTCTGTATGCAGTTTATCTATGAGATAAAACATATAGGGCCATATGTAGGTAAATTACATTTACCGATTCTTAAATACCGAATTTTACCGATTCGGTATTTATGAATCGGTAAATGTAATGTAGGTAAACAATCGGTAATTATTACCGATTCGGTAAATATCGGTATTTAAGAAACGGTATTTACCGAATCGGTAATAATGCATCCCTTCCCATTCATTCCTGTGGGCCTGGAGGCCCATAGGAATGAATAGGAAGCCAGTTACCATTACCGATTCGGTAAATACGGAATCGGTAATAGGGGAGGCATTATCATGGGTGGCAGGGTGTCACATTGATACCCTGTTGCACCCCTCATTCGTGCATGTGTGCACATGTGGCGCACATACATGCCCTAAGGGCATGTATGTCTGCCACATGGCACTTTTCAAATGGCACAAAAATGCTTTTTGAAAGGTATTCGTCATTTACCATCAACTTGTAGTTGGTGGTAAATAACAAATCCAGACACCAATGATGCACTCACTTGAGTGCCCCCTACATAGCATTTCTGGATTCGGTATTTACCGAATCGGTATTTTACCGATTTCTTAAATTCCGATTCGGTAAATACCGAATCCAGAAATCAGCCACCTACATCGCAAATGCCTAAATACCGGTCAGTAACGGGATATTTACCGAATTTCGGCCGTTACCGACCGGTATTTAGGTACCTACATATGGCCCACAGTGTGTGGTGCTTCAGATTACTTTTTAGATGTAAAACTGTCCTTTCATACCTTTTAATGCAAAGACTCCATAGGAAGTGGGACCATACACCAAACGTATAAGGTGAGAGAAGGAAATATTCTATTGGGTGGAGCCAAAGCCCTCTTTATGTATTTTTTAAGAATTAGTAACAAAACATTTGCAGCCAACTCTGCAACACGCCAGGCCTAAAAAGGAAGTCAGAACTTGAGTAACATAGGCATGCTACCTGCCATGCCCAAATAATATTTGAGATTGAGAGGTAATGTGAGAAAATGGCTGTTACTGAATGTGACAGGCAGTTTGATAGTAAGGCCCTGAAAGGGATTTCTCACAGCTTTGACATTTTATATTATGCTGTGGGCCGTAGTGCATGTTGAGCAAATAATGTTCTAATTAAAGACGTAAAAAAAAGAATTATAACTATGGTATTTCTAATGTTTGTGTAGTTTGAATCTGTTGTGTATTAGTGTGCTATTATAAGCCCAACGAACTATAACTTACTTCTAGCTTTTGTTTATTGTGTGAA